>NC_141352.1:31248855-32448855 GCF_057382095.1 Aulonocara sp. 'chitande type north' Nkhata Bay
TCAGTGCCAACCTGCTGAGTAAAGTAGGCTTTCAATTCCTGGGTCTCCTTCTGCCAGAAAGGCTTGGGCACGTCAAACAGTGCGCCCATATCTACCTTGCTGCCCAGACCTTTAGTGTCGATGGCACCATCTTGTGGCACCCAGCCGATGATGCTCTTTTTGGCTGCCTCGTCCTCTCTCTCTCTGCCGCAGCGTTTAAAGATCCACTCTAGCACGCGGGCGTTCTCACCGAAGCCAGGCCACAGGAAGGCGCCGGTTGCCGGGTCCTTTCTGAACCAGTTGACGTGGAAGATCTTGGGCAGCTGAGTGGGGGCCTTACGGCTCTGCATGCTCAGCCAGTGAGCGAGGTAGTCTCCAAAGTTGTAGCCGAAGAACGGCCGCATGGCGAAGGGGTCGTGCATGATCACCTTGCCTGGAGGGAAAATGGAAAAGCAACTTCCTCATTATTTCATTATGTGAAAAACAGCAAAAGTAAAGAGACCGCTCCGGAGAGTTTCACAGAACTGCATCTCAGAAACATGTGAGGATCCGTACCTTTATGCTCAGCAGCTGCTGTGGCCTCAGACCTCATTGCAGCTCCAATAAATACTCCGTGCTGCCAGTTCAAAGACTCGTAGACCAATGGGACTCCTGACAACATCAACATCATGTGATCAGATTCGGTGCAAGCCTACTTTCTGCTACAAGTTATACTGCGCTCCAATTATTTATTTTTTTAAAAACTTCATGCTGTTGTAATACACTCAAAAGAGAAAATACATCGTACTTCATGAACCATAAACTGCAATCAATGCTTGACTATTTCAAGCACTGCGAGTCCTATCTTGTGTCTCTATTAAAACAGTGACTCCCAACCTTTTAAGTCAATGTACCCACACAGGCCAGACCCATGTACCCGCTTTTATTTACCAATAAGTGTAAACCAGTAAAATACAGAGCCACCATATTCTCTTAATTTACATATGGCATCTTGAGTCAGTATGTACCCCGACTGATCCAACAAAACAGACAGGAGTGTAATATATAATACATCTATAATTTCTCAAAAAAAAAAACCATTTCATTTCACTAAAGCTGAAAATGTTATTGATGAATGGTAAATGGCCTGTATTTGTATATGCTGTATATTGTATATGTTGTATATTTGTTCATGTTGCCCATGAACATCAAGACTGCACCGTTTCATTTTAAATGTGTTGTGGGTGTTTTTGTGTGGATGAACAGCCAAAATGTGATAATATGAATCCACCGGGGTACAAAGTGTGTTTAAACTTGGCACCAACCTTCTGGCCTCCTCCCACCAAAGATGATGGCATCAATGGGGACACCCTCCTCACTCTCCCACTGGGGGTCAATGATGGGACACTGAGCCGCTGGTGCACAGAAACGGGAGTTGGGGTGGGCGCAGAGTGTTGAGCTTCCTGTGTACAAAGAAGACAAACTGCTTGTTTGTTTGTTTGTTTGTTTGTTAACAGCTCGTGTTTTTAATGTCATGGTTAATGGTTAACTGCGTCTACTCTTGACTCTCGCAGTACTCTTGACCTACCAAAGTCAAGAGTACTGCAACCCCTGGAAAAAAAACTGAAAATCTCATGGGGACACCCAATTATAAATCTTCACTCTCAAACAAAGAGAGCCATGCATTTCCTTGAAAACTGCATTAAAAACCTAAACAGAACACGTGTTGCTGCACAGTCATATGCAAAGTAGTATAACACCAATATGCGATCCACCTGCAACTGAGTAATGGTAAAAAATGGTAAATGGCCTGTATTTGTATAGCGCTTTTCTAGTCCCTAAGGACCCACAAACTAGCCGTCTCCTATTACCAGTTTGAATTCACATTTTTTTTATAAATGTGTCACTCTACAGATTTGTGAGTAATTTCAAACTGAATTTCTGAGAGGCTGATGTTGTCCAAGATAAGGACAATGCTGGATAAAACCTCCCACCCACTCCATGGCTTGCTGGCTAATCACAGAAGCACATTCAGTGACAGACCGAGATTACTCAAATACACCACTGAATGACACAGGAAATCTCCCCGTACAACTCCAATACTTACACCCTTTTGCACGTGCTCTACGGTAAAATAACAAATTACGACGTTTCACAGATTAGAGTTAAATATCAATCATATAAATTTAACCTCTGTAATATTCTTGATATTTATAATTGAGCAGTTTGTATACATATATACATTGTGCTATTTCTTAAATTTGTAAACATTGTAGTAAATTGTATTATTTAATTAGTTTAGTCTGTTGCTGTTACTTTCTTGGAGTAACTGTAACCCACATAATAATCTTATTAAAGTATTTTGAATCTGAATGTCAGTTAATACTGCGGCCCACCTGCAGTACCTTTGCAGACCACCAGGGGGCCCGGGAATCACTACTTCCACCCAGTTCTAAATTTGTGACTTTGCTTTGGTTCACCAGCAGATGGTGCTGTATATACTTTGACTGTTAAGTATACTGATACACAACAACTGATGTCACCTTGTTTCCAGGTTTTGCCATGCCAATCTGTGAGCGCCATGTCAGCAGGAGGGGGGTCGAGTCCTTCCCACCACACACCCCCATCGCTGGTTTCACCAACATTGGTGAACACAGTATTTTTAACAATAGTAGCCATGGCGTAGGGGTTGGTCTTGTTGGAGGTGCCCGGGGCCACGCCAAAGAACCCGTTCTCTGGGTTGATGGCCCTCAGTTTACCTACAGAAAGATTAGAGGGCTTTTTGTAACTACAGATTATTTTTGGATTACTAAAATGAAGTGAGTGCTTCACTCACCTTGGCTGTCAAACTTCATCCAGGCAATGTCGTCGCCTACACACTCAACCTTCCAGCCTGGTAGAGCTGGTTTCATCATGGCCAGGTTGGTTTTACCACAAGCGCTGGGGAAGGCAGCTGCAATGTATCGCTTCACACCCTGAGGACTGGTGATTCCTAGGATCTGAAGAGAGAAGAAAGAGGGAAATATTAATATTAGCAAGAATATAACTCCACGTTTTTAATAAATGTAGAAGGTGTAGGCTTGTAGTGTTAATGTTTTTAATTAAAATAAACCCTCTTTAATTCAGACTCAGGTCATAATCATTACATAGCATTCTAACCAGCATGTGCTCAGCCAGCCAGCCTTCATCTTTGGCGATGCGGGAGGCGATGCGCAGGGCAAAGCACTTTTTCCCAAGGAGAGAGTTCCCTCCATAGCCACTGCCGAAGGAGAGGATCTGCCTGGTGTCGGGCAGGTGGGATATCAGCACCTTTTCTGGGTTGCAGGGCCACGAGTTCACCAGAGGAGCTAGTAGTAAAAAGGAGGGAACAAATAAAAGGCAGGAAAATGTATAAAATGTTGCAAAAACGGATAGAAATTACAAATAAAACTCGATTCAGGCTCTTGAAATCTGCACCTTTGAGAGGTAAAGGTCGCCCCACGGAGTGCTGACAGCGGACAAACTCCACTCCCTCAGCCAGTTTATTGAGAACAGGAGTGCCCATACGCGTCATGATACCCATACTGGCCACAACATACGGGGAGTCCGTCACCTGGAAGAAAAAATAAACTGATTATTACGCTGACCTATAACTTAGGAAGCCCAGTGATTAAAAAAAATAAAAATAAAAAGTACACACAAAATAAATTACAGCAATTCACTGGAAGAAAGCAGCACAGCAGGCTCACGTGTTTACTGCAGGTTTTTGCTGAGTATGAACTAGTGAGAGAACAATAGCTTTTACCTGGACACCATATTTGGTCAGAGCTGAGCCTACGGGACCCATGCTGAAGGGGATCACATACATAGTCCGGCCTACAGTGAGGACACAGATTAAAAACAACACATTGATGCAGTTACTTTAGCTGATGTAGAAAACAAGGTTCAAATCTAAAAGCTGAAGGTCAAGTAGATCAAGCAACAGCACCGATATAGTTAAAGGTTGTAAACACATTTTCCTTGAGATCTTTGTGATAATAATTGGGAGCTATGCAGACTGCATGTCTAATATGATCAATAAGGTACACTTTTCTATACCACAAAGAAAAGTTGTTACACTGGCCAAGAATCCAAGCACACACTAGCTGAAAGAGTACAACATGTTTTTAGTGACCTGCAGGTGTTTAAAGTAGCCCCTCCCCTTATAAATACTTATGGGTCAGCTGCAGGTTAGCACACAGAGTGAGCAAGCAATCACACACCACTATAAAGACTAAAAAGCCCTAAACAATAAATAAATATATATGGATCACAGATGTTCGCCTATTACCTCACAGAATAATGACTGTTTCTCGAAGCTCACCTAAACCTTGAGGTTAAGGTGTGTACCTAAAAGCAGGATTTATAACACAGCAACAAACGTGGAAGCTAATCCTGTTCTAACAGGCAACAAACTCAACAGTGACAAGAAGAAAAAAAAACTGAAGCAGGCCTCACAATATATATATATTTTTTTAAAAACACCTCAGCTTATTTAAAGTTCCTGATGTTAAGTTGCTTTTAAAATCCTTCCTGTTTTTTAAAACCATTTTTCAAACTATTCTTAAAACATTTTATTAGCATTAAAATGAAAATATCCCTTTTTAAATAGAATCCTTTAACGAAGTGAACGTGACAGTCAATTAAAACAGAGGAAAGGTGAAAATGCTCGGTCTCCTGGCAACAATGAACAAACATTTGACT
Organism: Aulonocara sp. 'chitande type north' Nkhata Bay; assembly: GCF_057382095.1. Taxonomy (NCBI): domain Eukaryota; kingdom Metazoa; phylum Chordata; class Actinopteri; order Cichliformes; family Cichlidae; genus Aulonocara; species Aulonocara sp. 'chitande type north' Nkhata Bay. The sequence continues at coordinate 31,253,536 of NC_141352.1, forward strand.
TCCGTCCAATTACGTACCGGCCATGCTGCCAGGGAAACGCTCCTCTCTGGCTTTCTGCCAGTCAGACTCACTCATCCAGCTACCCAGCTGGCTTTTCACCCCTGCAGCAGGGATGGGGATCGTGTCTCTCTTCTTCTTGGTCACTATCACAGTCTTGCTCTCCACTCGGGCCACATCTTTTGGGTCTGTACGTGCCAACCAACTGCCAAATAAAACGTTTATTATTGAAAGCTCTCACAGCATGTTTCCAAATAACTACTTTAGGTGATTGCTTTGTTTTGTATGCTGTTCCATTATCTTTACCAGTTCTCATATTTGGGAAGCTTCTTGACCATGCCATCCCTCTCCAGACCTGCCAGGATGTTGGCCGTCTCTTCCGGCGTCCCAGTCACCACGTGTACATTGGTAGGCTTACACTCCTCCACAGCCCCCTTCACAAAGTCGGCCACCGCGGGTGGCAGCGACGTGATTGAGGCCAGAGATCGAACCCCGACGCTCGCCCCGAAACCACCCTTCCTGAAAGAGAAGGACAATTTAAAATCACTCTACTGGCGACTAGAAGAAAAATCCAACAAAACAGACTAAACACAACTCCAACCTGAAGAGATCAGAACTTCTTTAACAATAGTATTTGTTGGACTGAAATCCAATGTTTTTTCTTTTGCCATACAACGCATAAAATAAATAACTGACCAAGCTTAGAGCGGTGAATTTGCCAGGGGACAGCTGAGAGACATATCTATAAAGCAATCAAACGTCTTCCTTCTTTCATTCTTTAGAGTAAATTCCTGCAAAAACCTGCCACAAGAGACTAATACAAGGCGAGTCTCCTCATGTAATCTAGCTATTCATCCATTTTCTTCCGCTTACCCAATTAATGATCCAGGGGATGGGGGCAAACTACAGTGGTCCCTCGCTATATCCCGGTTAACCTTTCACAGCCTCCCTGTTTTGCGGGTTTTTTTGTGTGTGCAATTTTGCATGCTTTTTTTTGTAACAGTGCATTGTGTTCTGCGTCCTGATTGGCTGTAGACCATTGTCAATTAATCTCCATGTCTGTGTCTCCTGTACAGTACAGAATACGTTCAGCTTGTCAAATTTACATAAATCTTCTATGGCTAGTAGTGTGACTCTGAAGTGCTGTACTGTATGGTTGTATGTTTTCTCCCAAACAAACACAACAATGTCAACAAAACATTTTGCACCGTCAAAGGCGCCTGCAGTAGCACCCAAAAAGGCAGAGGAAGATGCTAACCATCCCACAAAAAGTTGGACTTCTGGACATGCTAAAGGAAGGTAGAAGTTAGCGTACCAGATTATGAGGCGCATTAAGCGAAACAAAACAGTCAGACATTTCAAACTTTACTCAACTCATTCTTCTTCCTTTCTCTACTTAATTTCCCTTAAGGATCAATAAAGTATTCTGATTCTGATTCCGTACTATTGATTCATTAATGCTGAATTCTCTCACAGCTGCTCTATTCCCATGTTCTGGACCAGAAAACAATTTTTGATCTTTGGTTTCATTCTATAATACTGGATAGGGCTGGGCCATATTATACCGTTTACGGTAATACCGGTACAATGTCAGGCAGCGATAAGAAAATGAAATATCACGATAGAATATGGGTAAAACGCGCATGCGCAGTGCCTTTGTTTTCATACGCACATGGCTGAAAAAGCATGGCGGCAACGGAGAATGAGAAGGGAGAAAGCGGATCGTTGAGTGAAATGGATGAACCAGAATTAGTTTGTAAAAATGGTGCCACTGCAGTGATGCGGAACTAGTTTGGTGTTTGTCCGTCAGTTTCCGCGCAGAAACAATAGGTAGGATGGTTTGTCAGGTAGGATGGATTCCCAGAACACCGTATTTGTTGGACTAAGGTGCTTGTAAATCTGGGAGTAATCTGGGTCCTAAACTCTGTCCGTTTCATGTCCCAAAGTCAAACGAACACTGCAGCATCACTGAGAGAAAAACTGTCTAGATTCTTTCATCTTTAATAAAACGTTCCGCTTTGCTGCTTTACCAGATGTAACTATGAAGTTTAACATCCAGGCATCCATGAAAACAGAATTTATTACACTTAACGGAGTTAGAAGCAAGCAGGAAGTTAGCTCGCTAGTTTCGCTAGTTACCTAAGCATGACATAGCATGTTCTAACTAAGATTTCTGAAAAAATTCAAACATAAAGCTCTGCTATCACTTCCAACATAAATGAAGACAGGAAACTAAACAGCAGTGACGTTTGTTGTGTTACTGAAGTTGGGCTAGCTGGTATATAATGATGTGCTACGTGATCGCTAGCGACACAGCTATGTTAGCATAACATAAACAGTGAAGCTGGAGGATGAACACTAACACTTTTCCACTTATAAAAGTTAACGTTAAGGTTCCTGATGGTTAGAGACAAATGCAATCGCATGGCAGGATGCTGTAAACGGACCAAACTTCAGTCAGGAGAATAACTGAGATAATCCATCCACAATACGAGGTTAGTCATTAATATACTGCAACAACATGGGAATAGAGCAGCTGTTATAGAATACAGCATTAATGAATCAATGGTACAGAAGTGGAGGAAGCAAGAAGAATGAGTTGAATAAAGTTTGATTTATCTGAGTGCTTTGTTTCGCTTAACGTGCCTTATGATCCCGTGCACCTTATGGTCTGAAAATTACATATTTGACTTTTTTATTTGACACACCGCAGTATAATGTTGCAAAGCACCTCTTTTTAACTTCAGTGGATATTATACATGGTTATACTCAGGATATGTCAGCCCATTTCTACTTGAAATGCCTTTTGGTTAAACTTTCAAAATAACTCCCGCCATAAATGAGGGGCCGCTGTATTCCAGATGTTACAGGGAGTAAGATAGATGACGTGTCCAGGGTGTACACCATTTATCACAGGGCTAACACAAAGAGACAAACAACCGTTCACGTTCACATTCACACCAATGGCCAATGTAGAATGAACAGTTAACCCAAACTCGTGTCTTTGGACTGAGATGTGGGGAGAACATGCAAAAGCCTGGATTTTTTGCCAGGGCCTTCTTGCTATGACGCAATTGTGCCACAATATCACAGTGCCCTCCCAGTCTAAATGTACCAAATGCTGCAGTGCATTGTAAATGTACAGACAGGTGTCCTTGTTGTTTGATGTTTGACAGTAATACTGAAGTGTGTGGTGCTCTTTGTCTGTTGGCAGCATTTTTAAATATTTGTTGTTGTTTCTGGTCTTCAGTCACTCCGTACGGCCCCCTCAGAAACAACTTGTTTTTGTGTTTTTATTTTTATGTATAACCTTTAGTATCTTCATGTATGACATTTTTCCAAGATGTAACCTTTAAAGGACACAGGATGGTTTCAAATATGACACTTGAAAAAAAGCAAGTTAAAAAGTGTCAAAGTTTAATCCACTGAGTATCACTTTGCGGCAGCAGTGATAATGAGGTGTCTTTGTTGTTGTTATTAGAGAAACCTAAAAGCCTCAAGCTGACCTTTCCACATATGCTGAGAGGTCTGTGGGTGGGTGCAGGGCCCTCTGTTTGTTAGCAGCTTGATATTCACAAACATAAGCCACTGAGAGTCATCATGTATGCAGTTACAACACAAGCCTATGGGTGTCTGCATGCGTGTCCTTTGCCTGTCTCTGACAATAGAACACACAATGCATGTGCTTTGTGTCTGTGGACACTATGGCTGAACCCCATGACCTCTTTAGAAAAAAGTGAAATTCGTGTTCTTTATGGTCGCATGAGAGGCCCGTTTTTTTAAAAGGAGCAGCTAATAACTGCCAAAACAAATCACACACATTCACTTTGTTTCAAAGATCAATACATGAAGTCAGCTGCAGGCACGTGGCTCCAATTGGCAGCAGTCGGTGGTTCATTATACATACATCCTGTACACACACACACGCACGCACACATGTGCTCGCTTTCACTGATGCATGCACACATACACATTAGTCTGGTCTGAATGTACAAAGGGTGTGAGCAGCAGGCACAACAAGAAGTTCAAGATGAGCAAGGCATCACATGACCCAGCAGTGTGAAGGCACAGAGCTGAGGAGTAAGAACTACTGTCACACTCAAGGCCAACTTTAAAGCAGCTTTCAGACACAGTGCGTTAGGTCTGTAGCTGACTTTTCAACTGAATTTACATTTTCTTACCAGTAAACTGTACCCACAGTTTGGAGCAGCTGCAGCTCATTTGGTGTATTTGAGAAAGACACTAAACCCGTTTCTTGACGAGATAATCATCTACAAACAACACTGTGTCTGCAGCTTTTGACTGATTGGCTGTCGTTCTATTGGGCAACAAGGCTGTGGCTCTACAGCAACGGTAACAGACAACTATTATTTGACCTTTGACCCAAAAATGACAACACTTTGTTTAGGCTTATCTGTGACTTCCGATAAACCGGTCCCTTTGGTCAGCTCTGCAGACTTTTAGACCCTTTACCCCCTCCACAGTAAATCAATTACCTATGCTCCAAAACATCATCATTGTCACACTGCTGATGATAATTAACAAGGGTGGTGCTGAATATTATCTCCAGTGTGACTGAGATTAGGATGAGCTGGATTGAATTTGAAGTGAATTAAACACGAGCAAATGTTTTAACTGTTCATTTTCTTGCTAAGGAACTCATGGGAGCTGGGAGAAGAGATTAGCAGCTTTGCTTTTCTTTGTCTGCAACAGAGAAACTGTGATATTTTTACATTTTTTTAGAAATCCTGTAAAGACTTTGATGACTCATCCAACTTTCCCTGCAGTCAACCATCTGATTATGCCATGTCTTTGCCTCCTGCTTGGTATATTGTTGCATAGATTTATCCAGACATAAGCCATCAAGGGAACAACTATTCAGCAGGACCTGGTCTAATGTTTAAGGATTAATATTTTTCCGACCAAACACTTTCAAAGAACTCATCACTAAGCTCTGTTATTGATTATCCTAGATAAACAACTTGTTCCCCTAACACACCTCCAAGTGAGTAAGCCAATCCTCACACACCACAGGCCGACACGCCTACAGTCCACCTTCAAAGCCCTGACAGATCCTGGTCAAAGGCCTCTTTAAGGAGGAGTCTAATCATCAAGCAAAGACAAGCCAGCACATCACTTCAAGGAGCATGCACACATGCTGCATGCATTAGTACTCCTCCTACTGTGGTGAATACACAGTAAAATACTCTGGGACATGCCTCCGGGCATGAGCAATCTCTCAAGTGGAAATACAAACAAAATCCACAGGTCACTGAGTCACTAATTCACCCACTCTCTAACATGCATCCATGATAGCAAAATAAATGCGCAAACACACACACAATGTCATCGAGTGCTCACTTTCAGTCTTGTGTGATGTTGGCTTATCACAAATCCTGGAGGGGTAAAAGCAGCAAAGTTTAGATGGCAAATTATCCTGATGTGTTCCTTCAGTCATAAAGACATGAAATTATATTTGTGTCATGAGTGCCAGCAAATAACTTCATTATCCAGTATCAACTATCAGGTCAAACGACATTTTTCAGCAGGTAACAGAACAGCTGTCAAACAGGAAGAGTCACAGTAAGGTGAAACTGTTTCCAGGAACTCCTTAGAATAGTAGAATAGTTTGGGAATATGTAAATCTGTTACAATAAATGAAGACTGCTACAGTGTCTAAACTCTTACTTCAAAATGGTCTCTTTTTTAGTTTTCATACAAAAAATGGTCTTAACGAATTCAGTTTTCATGCTTAGTGTCATTTTCTTTTCAAAATAAAAGCATCGAAAATACAGTGAAGGGGTGACTGTTGCCCGCGCGTTTATCGTAACCTAAACAGCAAGCAAAACACTTTTAAAACAAAAGAAGTTAGAATAAAGCAGACACACATTTAAATCGCAGAAACACTAGAAAGCCGCGATAACCCACCTTCGTATGACTCCCAGTAAAAGGCACGACATCTTTGGTTTAAAAGTTAAACTAGCTTATATTTAAAAAAAAAAAAAATCACAGTGTAAAAAGGCACATAAAAGCTAGCTGAGAGGGAGACACGAGGAGCAGCAGTCGCTAGAGTCGGTCAGAGCTCATATCTGTACGTGCACTGAGGGGACCTTGCACTTTGCTCAACGTGTACATTTACACGGAGACACCTCCACACCGGCAAACTGGATGTCCCCGCGAGTCCTCCGCCCGTCTGCCGCTTTGTACACTCAACTGTGACCGGCCGACTCACATCTGGGGGAGGCGCTTCCTCTGGAACAATTAAATATCCTATAGGTTACTTCTGTCGTGCCCATTTATGTTCGGCTGCTGTTTTGTCCCCCCTCCTGGATGATGCAAGTTTTCACAGTGCTTGAGTACAAACAGGCACGGAGTACCAGCGTGGAGGGGAGTAACCGGAAGTTCGAGCGAGGGCGCGGAAATACATTCTCACCGATTCTCACTTCGTTTAGATGGGAGCGCAAGACTTATGGAAAGGATGTAAACCACTGGTGGCAAACATACGGACCGCGAGCCAGAATCGGCCCGGTCAAGACTCCAATCCGGCCAATTGGAGGAGTTTGGAAAATTTGATGCAGAACATACATTTTTGAATTTTAACTGTATTTTCACAAGTTTAACAGTTTTCCCCACTGATAAATACCTCCACCATGTCCATTCATACTACAAAAGTAATTACTAATAGATTTATTACATATTTATTTCACAAAGAGTGATGCTGGCATATTTCATTCATTTAATAAAGCAGTATTTGTTTATCACAAATCAAATCAAATCACTTTTTATTGTCACATCACATGTGCAGGCACACTGGCACAGCACATGCAAGTGAAATTCTTGTGTGTGTGTGTGTGTGTGTGTGTGTGTGTGTGTGTGTGTGTGTGTGTGTGTGTGTGTGTATACACATTTTTACAAATTAAATAGTAAACAATAATAAAATAAAATATATAAAAATATACAGAGTTGAATATGTGCAAAACAGCGGCATTACTGTACGGTATGTAGTGCATAATGTTGAAGTTCCAGTAGTGAAGCTGAGGTGTCTATGACGTGTTCAGCAGTCTGATGGCCTGATGGAAGAAGCTGTCTCTCAGTCTGCTGGTACGGGACCCGATGCTGCAGAACCTCCTTCCTGATGGAAGTAGTCTGAACAGTTTATGGCTGGGGTGACTGGAGTCCTTGATGATCCTCCCCGCTTTCCTCAGGCAGCGCTTCCTGTAGATGTCTTGGAGGGAGGGAAGCTCACCTCCAATTATCCGTTCAGAGCACCGCACTACTCGCTGGAGAGCTTTGCAGTTGTAGGCGGTGCTGTTGCCATACCAGGTGGTGATGCATCCAGTGAGGATGCTCTCAATGGCACAGTGATAGAAGGTCCTGAGGATGCGGGGGCTCATGCCGAATCTTTTCAGTCTCCTGAGAAAGAAGAGGCGCTGCTGCGCCTTCTTCACTGTTTTGTTTGTGTGTACTGACCACGTAAGATCCTCAGCCAAATGTACGCCAAGGAACCGGAAGCTGCTCACTCTCTCCACAGCAGCGCCGTTGATGGTGATGGGGGTGTGTACTTCTCTGCACCTCTATCTATCACGTAGATAAACTGAGATGTACTATTGAAATTGTGCTTCTTCTTGTTATATTAACGTAATTGATTTGGTTTGTATCCAAATTTCTGTACACTGACAGAACATAAGATCAGCATGAGCTGTATGTGGCCCACCATGTAAAATGAGTTTCACATTCCTGGTGTAAACCTGTGGAAGTAGCCTACACAAAACTGAGAATGAAAACTGAAAACAACATAAAGAAAAACAACTGCAGAACGCCCTAAAGGTAAACTGCTGATGCTGGAAATAGGTTTCAAGTGACAGCTCATTTCTCACGAGGCCAGGCACCTTTAGTTTTCCTACATATATAAGGCTTTCCACGGGCCCACTCGATCGATTATAAATGGAGAATGGGTGGAATCTTCTCCACCTCTTGGGTGTCTGGGCACCCATATCTCCGCTGATCTCACTTGGACCCACAACACCAACGGCCACTCACCTGACTAATCAGAGCCATGGTTAGAGAAACCCCATAACTCAGGCCACTCACACTCGTTGTACATGTACAATGACAATAAAGGGCTATTCTATTTTATTCTAATCACATTGTTGGAAACATGAGTTCAGCTTCATGAGCCACACCCAGGCCTAATTACTGCCAGGCTGGTTGAATCAAGATTAAAAAAAAAGACTAGAAAGGTGAAGTAGGCTAAAAGATCTCAAAACGCAACACATCACACCAGGATCTAAAGAAACAGCCAATAAACAAAGTCACTGGCATCTGCCAGTCTGGAAAGGGTTACAAAGCCATTTCTAAGGCTCTGGGACTCCAGTGAACCACACTGAGCTGGACTGAAAAACAACACAAAGGCACTAACCATGCCAGCACAGGAACAAGGTATAAGCACAAGATTGATAGACATTAAAGATTCTTCTGAGACAATCCAGCAAATAACAGCAGGGTGCAAGATGCTAGCAGGCAGGACCATAACCAAGTCATAGTATGCAGGAACATCTGTACTGAGTGTGGCCTGGAAGTCCCGAGGTCAAAATGGGAGACCTTTTGACTTTTGGTGATTTTGAATAACTGAGCTAAGATCCTGTGGGACTTCCAGATACAGATGGACAAAATAATGATGGCTAACCAACCGGACATATTAGTGGTGGACAAGCAGAGGAAGACGGCTGTAGTGATAGGGTTAGAAATGTAGCAATACGAAAAGACAGCAACATCAGGAAGAAGAAACATAAGAAGCTTGAGAAACACCAAGGGCTCAGAGGAGAGCTCAAGAAGATGTGGAGGGTGAAGGCAACAGTGGTTCCAGTGGTATGGTGGTGTAATGACCCCCCAGAACTGGCCAAGTGGCTCCAACAGATCCCTGGAACATCCAAGATTTCCGTCCAGAAGAGCACAGTCCTAGGAAACAGATACTGGGCAGCACCCTCAAGCTCCCAGGCCTCTGGTAGAAGCCTTTTTTTGAAGGATAAAGACCTCCCACAATGGTCCATGTTAAAGTAAAGAACCATTGTAGGAAATAAAGAAAAGCCATAACCTTTCAGGCTGAAAACCTGACACTCGGTAATTAACTTTCTGTCAGCATTGGTGAATACAAAGAGCAGTTAGCAGGTTTGAGATTCAACACCCTGAAACAGGGCACAAAATTGGATTTCATTCAAACCAAGAAGTGAAAATCATCACATCATTTGTCTCTGAAAGAAATGTAAATGAAGGATTTGCAGATATGACTTTATAATAAATGTTATTTGAGTGGTGCGACAAATTCAAAGCTGCTAAGTTTTTAGGTTTTATTTATAATGTTTAATGGAATATGGCTGTAATTATCACTTTTCACTACACCGATCATATTTATAAGACACGGCACAGCTGTAGATGTTATCCTGTTACATTTCCCTCTCTCTGGGAACTTACACACACACAAATGAAACTGTGAGACAGGGGCAAGTAAAAGGGTGGGGTTGGACACTGGGAGATAAAGAGAGACACAGCAATCCAATATATCTGGTTAAACTTCACCCCTCATGTCTCATGTTGTCTGATAGGGCTTGCAGAGTCAGCAGACAACTGATATAACACACACACACCTTTCCTGTGGATTACAGGTATGCTCTCCCCATGCAAACACAAAACCATTTCAAGTTGTGACATCTGTAACATGCTAGAAGCACGGCATCTCAGAGCTGCAGCATCAATTATATGTGTACACGAGTGTGTTGTAACTTCTGTCAGGCACATTTTGTCCTGCTAAGGTGTTTTCATCATGTTGTTGTGGCCCAAAAGCCTCACCAGTAAACTCAAAGTCCAAAAAAACAAGGACAGGCTGGGATGATGGCGTGGTTTCTTTTTTAGGGTTGTGAGGGGATGGCAAAGTAAATTAAGAAAATTACAATGATTTATTTGAAATCTCTGAAACCATAATCCTTTACTCTTCTCAGTCTGCATAAATAATGGTTTGCAAGAACTTCAAAGGCTCAGCGCTGCATGCTTTCTTTCTGACACACATACACCATTAGTGTTAATATGACAGGTCTGTAAATAAAGTCGTTTACATCACGCCAGCCACTCATGAAGCCACCTCTCTCTTTCTACACTCCTGTTCAGTCGCATGAACTTTGTCTGGATCATTTCTCAACGTCCTCCCCAAACTGAATAACACAGTGCAGACCTTTAATCGCTCACCCAGTCAAAATCAAAGCTGCAATAGCTAATGGAGTTCAGTCGAGTGCAGCCGCCCTTTGCTCTGAACTGTCACCTCGTGTCTGCTGAGTGATTGTTTTTCTAGTGTTACATTTTATGGTGCCATATACTACAGGTGAAAAGAAAACAACTACATAGTTATGTACGCTCCAACACTACAACAGTGGGCAGGAAATAAGAGAAGGATTTAACAAAGTAGTTAAAGCTGTGTGGTGTTTTTACTGTCTTTTTGTCATTAGACGTGATAGGTTTACCTGATAATGTCCCAACTCAGACTGTGCTGGCACAGGATGACCTGTAGTTGGACGGTATCCTGTTTACAGTGGGAGGCTCTGACGTGTCGTCACTTCACTCAGGTATCTTTATTTGCTTTACTCTTTACAGCAGCCCATGCCTCTGTCCACACAGCTCCTGATGAAAGAGCTATTGTAACAGCTGAATATTGGTGTAGCAGCAGGGACGCTCACCTATCAATAATGAGTAGTGCTCTTTTTCTTTCTTTCTTTTCAAAAGTTTGTCACTTTTCCTTTTATTCCTGTAGTTTAATCCAGCAAAGATTTAAAACATAAAATCAAATCTTAGAAGCATCTTTCAGGTTCATTTGAGCTTTATTTAATGATTTGATGTAGATTTTTCATGGCTCTAGGAACTTTTAGAAGGCCAGAATCCTGAGATCAGAGAGCACGGGGTGGAACATAAAGGTGCAAAAGGTCAGAGAGTTATGAAGGTGCCAATCCATTTAAGACCTTGTAGGTGAGCAGCAGGACCTTAAAATCTGTTGAACCTGACAAGGTAGCATATGAAGAGGTCTCAGTACAGGGGTAATGTGCTCAAATTTCCCCAGTTTTCATTAAAATGCGAGCAGCTGCATTTTGCACCATCTGTAAACCTCTAAAACTTTTCTTTGGTAGCCCAGAAAGAAGAGCGTTACAATAATCGATACATGAAGACACAAATGCATGGACAAGAACCTCTGCAGTGTCGCTTGACAAAACGTCTTTAAATGATAAAAGGCGGTCTTTGTTGTCTCTTTTACATGAGACTCGAGGAGAGCACCCTGTCAAACCACACGCCCAAGTTTTCAACCTTGTCCCTGCAATTTCAAGTTGAAATTTTGGGATAAGTACTGAAATTTTTGTGGTCCAATGACCATTAACTCTGGCTTATCAGTATTAAGGAGCAGGAAATTATCCAATAACCAGTCCCTAATTGCATATAGACAAGACTGTAGTTTAGACACTTTACACAATTTCCAATGGTTAGAGGAACATAAAGCTGTCGTTTGTCTTCATAATCCTTTTTCTTTACTCCACACTGAACAACAGCACCCACCAGTGGAAGCACCCATAATTCACAGACTGATACAGAATTTGTTCACACATCTAACATCTAACACACATAACTGAGAGGACGGGAATATGTCTTAGGGTCAATCTGAGCATTAAACTTGATTTAAGATTGATTTTTTTATAAATTATTTTTCAGATATTGCTCTGATTTTTAGGTTAGGTTAATGGGTGCAATGTCATGGTCCTGGGTCGTTGACCCAGCGTTTTGTGTTTTGTGATTATTTCCCTCTGTTCTAGTTATTCTGTGTCCTCCCCCCTTGTGTCCGGTTCGGGTTCTAGATTTCCTGTTTTGTTCTGAAAGTCTGTGTCTGTTGTCATTGTGTTCCGCTTGTGTCCTCCAGTCATCATGTGTATTCAGATCAGCTGTTCTTCCCTCCTGTGTGCGATTACCCGATTACCTTGTGTGTGTGTATATATAGTGGGTGTCGGTCTGTGTTCGTTGTCGGCTCGTCTGTGTTTCTTGGTATCCTGGTCCTTGGTCTGCGTCTCTCTGCTGCGCTCTCCGTTTTGTAAGATTTCAGGTTTGCTCTTTAGTTTCTCCCAGTTTAGGTTTGTCATTACTCATGCTTCATTGCCTGTTTTTGCCACTGCCACCGTGTAAATAAACTTCACTCGTATCATCAGTTTGCTGCATTTTGGGTCCTCCTTTTCCTCCACTCCACACGGCTCACTCCGCCAGCCGTGACATGCAAAGATTTTTGCTTTTACAAAAACATAAAGAAGAGGAAAAAAGAAGACAAAATAAAATAAAATAAACCGAGTATTAAATATTACAATATATATAATAGTTATGGACAAAAAATTGATATATAGTACTATGCAAAAGTCTTGAGCCATTTCTTCATATGTTTCTTCATAAATACAGAATATATCAGAATATGAGACAAAAACAGAGTTTGTGCAATCTAACGAGCTTTAGTCAGCATTTGTAAGATCCACACAGCCTGAATTGGGGTGGGGTGGGCTGCTTTTAACCATGTAAAGAACTTTGTGCTACTTTTTTTTTTTTTTTGTATGAAAAGTGCTTTATAAATAAAGTTTGATTGATTGAATTCTATTTGACAGCTTTCTTCTGTAGTCTTCAGGAATAGTTGTCCAGGTGCTTTGAAGGACATCACTGTGATTTAATTTTTGTGTAATCTCAGCTTTTCCTCGTTCTTCCCCCTTCTTTAAGAAAGGCTTACTGATGTTGCTGTTCTGGGCCCCGGTCCGGATGAGCCTGGGCCCCCTTTCCCTGGCAGGTTGCGGAGTATGGGGGTTCCTACTGGGGTCAGCGGGGAAGCTGGCCCCAGGGAGGGGTCACTTGCCCCTCCCTTCCTTCCCTCCCCATCTCCAGCTGCCTCCCTCTTCCCGCTCCACCACAATCACCCACACATGCAGGGCCTTGGGGTAAAGGTGTGTCACCAGGGTGCAGGGGAGGCATCCCCCTCTGTCCCCTTCTGGCTTCTTGTGCCTCAATTTTATCTCACAGCTTAGACATTTACATTACTCACACTCTCATAACACATACATATAGCATCTTGGGGGTGGGCACGCTACACGGACTCCAAAAGACCATCAGGGTGTACACCTCACCCCTGGCGTTGTTGCCCACCTCTCAATTCTAAATACACGTAGACACTGAGTTTTAAATGCACCTTAGAACACACATGCATCAACACTACATATGAGCGGGTGGAGGGAGGTTTGGAGTCTTCTCACCCCCCCGTTCTCTGCGACCTGCTGGAGCGGGGGGGCTAGGAGGAGGAGTTGGCCGTCCAACTGGGGTCTGGAGTGTGGGGCCTCCCTGCTGCTGCGGAGTCGGGGCGGTCTGCTTCTCCCCACCGCAGGGAAAAGGGTAACACCACCTGGGTCTGGGTGCAGTTCCCCCCTCCAGGGGCAAGGGTACCTAGACCCAGTTCCTAGAGTACGCTTGGGGAGTGTGATCGTGTGTACAGCGTCTCTTTATGTCTGTCTCCACGTTGGTTGAGTGTGGAGTGAGTGCATATGAGAGCATGAGGGTGGGAATGGATGTTTGTATCTGTGTGTGCCTGTATGTCTGTGTCTATATGTCAGGTTGGGTGTCAGACGCCACCTCTCTGGGGACATCTCAGGCCCTCCAAGGTATGGAGGCCTATCTCCCCCCATCACTCCCCCTGCCGGTGGCAGACGCCCTCAGACATCAGTGCGTTGGTGCGCCCGGGGATGGGCGTCCAGGTACACACCGGCTCACTCCTTGGTGGCCGCTTATCGGGGCCTGGAGCCTGGGGCTCGCTCGGGCCACTTTGGGGGTGGGGTGTCCTCGGCCTCTCGGCCTGGGGCTCGGTCACTCAGGCACAGCTGGCTGCCGGCGGAGCTCACGGGCACGTCACTGCAACTCCCCCTGGCTTCTGCTCCGCGGCTGCTGAGTGAGCCCTCATCTGGGACTCTCCTCAGCTCTTTCTGGGACAGTGGCGCGGCTGCCCCTCTGTTGGTCTTTCTTGGTCTCTTGAGTTCTGGGGGCCTCTGGATGTCTGGAGTTTCTCCTCCATACCTGCTTCATGCCCTGGAGGACGGGGCTGTGGCTCCTCACACCCTCTAGCAGATCATTACATGAAGGAACCTTTTAAATACAAGCGCGCTCATGCTCACAGGTGTACACACGGGGACTCACACACACAAACTACACCCTTTTTGGCTCCTTCCTCAAAGCACACTGTGCGCTGTCGATATTACGTGCTGCACAATAATGTTTATTATTTTGTATTTACTGTTATATTCCCATAGATCATCGTGATGTTGTTTATTGTATTGCTCTCGTATTCTTCTGCTTGTTTTCTTTTTTCTTTTTCAACAGGTGATCCAGGTGATTGATATGTATTTTTTTTGTCTGCTTATTTAGTTGGTTTTTGTTTTTTGCCCTTTATCCCCGTCCCTCTTCTCCGCTGTTTTTCCCCCTCTTCCTTTCTCCCCTTTCTTTTCCTCATTCAAGTCTGTCCCGTATCTTGCAAGTGAAAATAAAAAAATAAAATAAACAATAAAAGGTGAATCAAATAGACCATTACGGCAAGGCTGGGATGGTCCATTTGGTAAAGTAAATCCGTTGGGCATCTTTCCTCGCCTTTAGACAATAATTCTGATGGCAAAAGAACCAAACGGGACAGGCAATAGATGAATAAAAGGTCAGATGCGTCTCTCAGGTCCTGTGTCAGGTTTTTGATGTATTGTTTTTCCTGCTTCTAAGGACATGACTTTCAGATACTGTTCTTCTGCTGTAGACAGTTTTTAGGTCTATCTATTTTTAGGTTTATCATCCTGTTTTTGAGGATAGGTTCCTCAATTCTTTAAGGACATACTGCAAAATTCTCAGATAAATGTCAGGTTTTCAACTAATAGCTTTTTAGGAATCAACTTGTTAGTCCAAAAATATAATTTTATGCCTGTCAAATTTATATTTGGTATTTTTGCAGATTTAACGATGAGGGGGCGAAATATGTTTTTGTGATAGGCTGCTCGTACTAAAGTGCCTTAAGAATTGGTTTTTGAGGCTAAATTGTGTATGTTTAGACTCAACATTGGTTCATCCCTTGAGTTAGGTGACTTTTTTTTTTATTCTTGGATGAGGGTTAGCCCTTCGAAGACAAAGAAATAACTACTGCCACACAGAAACGCATTTCTCTGAGTGTTTTTTTTTTTTTTTTTGCTTGTAGACTTCCCCACTCTGTTCCCATCACAGCCCCATTTTCTGGGAAATGAGAAGTCGACTGCTCCTTATAAAATAAAGTCAAATAAAACTACACGGCCCACAATGCAACACGTCCATTCGCTATTATTGCAGGAAAGTACGGAACTGTCTAAAACACTCTTTACTTTCATTTTCGCTTTTTATGCTGAGTAACTGTGAGTATTTGTCCGTGTCGTGCACGGAATTGAATTACACAGAAAGAGAGCATATTCTTATTTCTAACCGCCTCCTGTGAAGTCAAAGCCTTTACTAAACTCTAATAAACAACTTCTGCTCTCCAAAGACGACATGGCTGCTGTGGATATTCGCCTCAAGTCGAAGAAACAGGTGAGTCCGCTAGCACAAAGTGTTATGTAGCAGCAAGCTAACTCTCCTTTCCCTTCACTTACATGGTTAGTGTGTCAGTGATGCTAGCAGGCGAGCTAGTGTCCACATAAGTGTTTGTTTTCATGGGGTTTGTCTACGGACAGCAGGGGTCACGGGAGGTGAGCAGCAGCAGGGGCTAAATAAAACGGTCATTTATAAGCAAGCCTAAAATCTGTGACTTTATTCTAGGTGGACGACTTCTGCCAAAAGCTCACCAAGGAGGTAACTCAAACGAAAATCCGAAATCTTTCCCAGCTCTGCTTCACAAGTTTGAATTGTTAATGTGGATTTTGTTACTTGGTTTTAACAGGCGGAGGTGCTGGTGTCAACATATTTCCCACAGAAGCTTGAAGAGCTGCAGGAGCTGCTGAAGGTATCCACCTGTGTGACTGTGGGCACATACCACTGGGCTCTTGATTCTCACATTGGGTGACTTGTGTTTGTGCGTCAGTCTTTCAGATGCAACGATCTGCCTTCTTTGAAGGCTCCACTCGACATCCCGATACCCGATCCGGCGAAAGAGGAGGCCAAGCGCAAGAAAAAAGAGCAGGTGGGGACTCCATCCCAGAAGACTGTTCTTTAAAACTGTGATATAAATCCAATAAAGGAGCATTCGGGGTGATTTATGAAGGACGGCTGTTTTTCCATTACCCAGATGTAATGGCTTTCATATCGAGGAGCCTCACATCTGTGTTTTATTTGTCTAACCTTTGAATTTCTTCATAGAGCCTCCTCTCAACTGGGGTCCTCGGCTCAGGGTTTATATTTAGTGTTTCATTATATAAAGACACAATGCTGAGTCCCCAGTTACCATGACAACCAATCACAGTGCAATTTCCAAGGGCTGTTTTACAAACTGGCAGCGAGCGGGTCTTTTATGTTACTTCAGTCGGCTGTGAATTTCAGATTTTTATAAACTGTACAAAGGCTGTGTGTCTTGAACTAATACTCATGCAGGGATTTAGAGGAGGGCAGAGAGCCGTGTAGCTAATGCCACTGGTTTTTTTAACGAGGGTTAGGAGAATATTTGGGGTGGTTGCACAACTTTCGGGAGCTGCTGGAGTCTCCTTAGAATATCAAGGGGCACAGATTGCTGCAACTGGGTTACATGTCTTAAGCAAAGAAAAAGAATCCAACAGAGATCCCAAGGTTGAAAAGCCAGAAGAGAAAAAGGCGTGCAGCCTAGCTGTCTTGGAGATTAATCATCAGCAAAAACTCTGACCCGATGCCTTCTATTCTTATTTTACAGAAGGAGGCTAAGGAGGGGAAGAAAGACAAGGACAGTGATAAAGAGGATGAAGACGCAGGTAAATGGGGGGGAAAATAGAAAGAAAGATGCATTCGTTTAGCAGTAACCGTATTCCTGTAAATAAGGACAATAAATACTGCAGGAAGAAAGGCTCCAAACCCATGTATGAAACACATCACTGCTTTTCTGGCTCCTTTGTAACAAACTGATGAGTCTACTGTGGCTCATGAGCTGATGATACAAAGTTTAAACACCGTTTACACACGGATTAGCTAACTGGAAGAAAGCAAGGGCATAAGGAACTTTTTCTATATTAGAAAAGCAAATCTGCAGCTCACTAAGTGAAGGAGTGCTATCCTCTGTCCTCCAGGCCCTCCATGTGGTCCCATCTGCACCAATGAGAAGGTGGAGAGCCTCCTGCCGAAGGTCAAAACTGAGATCCAGACACTGAAGGAGAAGCTCAACACGGTCAGTCTCAGAACTTTATGTGGAGAAAAATGCGTCGGGTTTTATGTGCAGAAAATATTAATGTGATAAAAAGTCTTGTATATTGTACTAGTGGGGTTTTTTTTCTTTTTATTTTCCTGGAAGGTGTCAATGTGGGTGCAACTCCAGATTCCTAAAATTGAGGATGGGAACAATTTCGGAGTGGCTGTCCAGGTTAGTAAACAATCGCATGTGGAGTCTATCTTTAGGGTGAAATTTATCCAGCTGCATTTTAAATCTTCCTTCGTGTCCACCAGGAGAAAGTGTTTGAGCTGCTGACCAACACACGCACCAAGATCGAAGGATTCCAGACTCAGATTTCAAAGTAAGAGCCTGCACTGACGTAGCCAGGAAAACAGACCTGACATTACTCCATCAAAAGTATTTGGCAGAGAAAACCACAAAACCTGCTGCGCTCAGTATCATAAGAATATCCACAATTACTGAGAAATCTATACATATAAACAGCAATTCAGGCTTTCAGAGGGTCTCATCCATCTTTATTTAGTGAAGTCAAACAGAAAAAAAGTCATATAGATATAAGCAGAATCAGAAAGGCTTCAATTCCACATTTAAAAGTGAGAAAATCTTAACAGAGATAATGAGAGGCAGTCTTCTGCTTTGTCTTTTTATTAAAAACCAGACTGATGTGTTGAATATGGCATTGGATGTGACATTTAGCGAAACGCTGGGGGCTATTTTAAAACAGGTGGGTGGTACTGTAACTCCTCTCTTCTCCTTGTTTTGGCAGGTATTACAACGAGAGGGGTGACGCTGTGGCCAAAGCCTCCAAGTCGCCCCACGTGGTCAGTGTCTCCCGCTGTGCATCCTAATAAGCATATTAATGTGTGAATGAGAAAAATGTGTGCCGGTGCGCTGGAAAAAAAAACTTATGAGGACATTCTCTCCCGCATAAATTAGTTGCTGTTGTGTCATGTGCTTATCATACTACACATTGTTTTGCTAATACGCTCGCTGTTTGTGGTGTGGGTTTTCTGCTGCAGGGAGACTACAGACAGCTGGTCCACGAGCTGGACCAATATCAATACTGCGAGCTCCGCCTTGTGGTCTTGGACATCCGCAATACATACGTAAGACACCCACTGCCTCTTGCTTACAGTTGGCCCTCTCTGACTGCGTGTATCCTGAATCTCATGATCCACACTCCGTGTACCATCTGCTGTTTTCATGCTCTGTATTTTAAATTGAGCGGCTTGGGTGTAAAATATGCCTGTCGTGTCCACCGGCGGGAGCGGCAGCTTAAATGGAATCCATTCCTTCTTAATAGGAGGGTAATTAAACTAATTGCAGTGCTTGTGTTAAATTGATTGGCGCTCCGTCTCCCGTCCATTAATCAGCTCGTCTCTTTCCTTCGGCCATTGTCCTCCCGTGTTTGATGCCGCTAATGAACAAGGCGTTGCGGGCGATGATGAAAGGAGCTGTTTGACGTGATTACAGCTCCATATCTGGACGTCCCTCTCTTTTATGACTCCCTGTAAACTGTCTGTCTTCCCTATATCATCCTGCTTCTGCATCACACTCTGTGTCTTTATTTCTCTCTCCAGGCTGTGTTGTTTGACATCATTAACAAGAACTTTGACAAGATTAAGAGACCCAGAGGAGATGGGAAAGCACTCATCTACTGAGGCAGACTCCAGGCTCGTTTTTTTTTTTTTAATAAGCAACAACCAGTGTAGAATGACACTCTTCATCAAGTAATGATACACCTGCTCCCAGAAATCTTTTTCTAACTGTGCCTGCATTTTGGTTCAGATTACACAATAAAGCAGCAGTTTTTCTCACTTACTTTGTCTGAATGAGATTTCTAAGCTTCTTTTTGGACTAATTTTGACCTCTAAAGAAAGCAAACTATTAACGTGATGTCACATTTACAGCATGCAGTCTTAAAAGAGGGTTTGGAAGTTTGTTCCTGAGCTTTGAAGGACATTTCAGTGCCAAAATCTAACCATTTTCATTAAGGGTGCCACACTACTAAGGCTGTTTGTTGGTGTGCACCGTGGTAGAAAGTCCCTCTCTGGGCAAACCAGGACAACCCCATCTCGATCCGAGTCTATACAATCCGTGATAGAGTCCTCTCCACCCCAGGTAGCCCAGAGCTCCACCCAGCTGCTGGGAGGGAAACTTTGGGAAGTATGCAAGCAAACACAGCAGCAGAAACATCCAAACAAGGAGGAGAAGAACACACAGGAGGAAGACGACTCTCAGCGGGGTCCCGGGTGACCTCTGCAGAGGCTTTTGTCGCTCCAAGTGATGACCAAAGACACACATTTCCTCAACAAGCAGCAGACAGCAGAAGCAGAGGATGAGGACGTCCTGGGAGACTTCGTAGCCTCGCCACAGCATGTGGGCTTTCAGGCAGGAGGCCTTGTTCTGGTCTTCATGCAGGAGCAGCAGAGGCTGTACTGGGGAGGCCGGGCTCTGGCCGTCCTGGCCTGGGGTCATGGGCTCGTAACAGGTCCCCGCTGCATCCTCCAGCAGCGTCAGGAGGCGCTGACAGCTCCACCAGAGCAAACCCGTGAGGCCTACTCGAGAGAGGTGGCGGAGGGAAAGAGAGGTGGAGTGACGGACTGAGAGGGAGAGAAGGATGATGAAAGCGCTCGTAAAGATGCAGGTCCAACCCCAAGTGGACCTCAGGAACTTCCTGTGAGAGCGTGATGAATAAGGATATCAGTACACACCATATATATGAGCAAAACACACGCAGTAATGAAATATGTGTAGAATTACTTTTTCCTCACAGTCACAGCAACAGGAGGATCCTGGGGAGGTTGAAAGTCAGTCGTTCATGCTCATATTCACAATTTGGGGCAGTTTAGATTCGCCAGTTACCCTGACATTTATGTCTTTGAATTGGCGGAGAAAGCCAGAGAAAGAACATCCAGACTCCACACAGAACACACAAAGACTTCAGGCAGCCAGCAGGTCAGATCCAGGAGCTTCTTGCTAACACAGTGCTCAGAAAGTAAATCTATTTTTGATATGCATAAAAATTCAAGCTTTACAGCAAAGCTGAGTCTTTTTAACTTTTTCAGTTCACTCAAACTTGCTTTGAGGTATCAAAGTTGATGAGCCGGTGGTTTCACTTAATTAGTTCCATGTAAGTGCACTGAACAGTCTGAGGAAGACTTTAATTCTGCTACTGCCTCATAGTTATCATCATACCTCAGAATGACATTATCATACAATATTTATGTGCTGCTTTTGTTTTTCAAAAGTGGTATATTAATATTGTATTGGTTTTTGGGTGGGGGTTTACTCAGTGTATGTGACAAATGAGTGGCAGCAAAGCATCCACAAAAATAAATGAGGAATAATTTAATATCATAACTGGATTTTAAAAATATGTGATGGATTATATGAACCTAAAACAGTGGGCCAAATGACATTATGATGATTGTAAATGCTGAACTGTATTGTTCCACAAGCTGACTCAGAATAAAGACTCCGTGAAAGTTTGCCATCAAAACAGATTAAGTAGGGCTGAAGCAGTAAAAGCCCAGCGAGCACTACAGTGAGCAAGGGTGCGCTGGGTTTTATTACCGAGTCAAGAGTTTATTAAAGGAGCAGTGTCTTTATCAAAGATATACAGTTTCCTTTAGCAATGACAGCAGTTACTACAGCTATTTCAGTCAATTATTTCCATCCAATTAAATCATGATAAATCATTGCTAAACTCTCCACAAACAGGTCCTCCACCTAATAGCCAATTCTGGCCCCTGTGCTTTATGTTTGATACCCCTGGTGTACGCAAAGCACTATAAGCAGTAATTCATTGTCTCCCGGAGTCCTCACCTGTACAGGTAGTGGTTGCGGTTTGCAAAGATGCTATACTTTGATACCCAGAAGCTGAGCACAGGCCCAAAGAGGACCAATCCAGACAGCAGCAGGTGGAAGTGTCTTCTGATCAGGCTGCTTCCTAAAACTCGGGCCAGAAAGTTTGTAACAAACTCCAGAACAGTGTTCAGGAGCCTCAAGATGGATCGTCCAGGCAGTATCAGCTCTGCAGCCATCCGGTGTAGTTTATCCAAACTGATCTCTGGTGTGAAGCCATTTGAGGAGTTTCCTGTCTTTAGATTCATGTTGTTCGACCCGTGTTCGTCCTCCCTCTCTGTGGAGTCTGCCTCGCTTGCTTTTGTCTGGGAAAAGGACACCCGTCCCCACTCCAGGACCTTTCTATTCTATCACTGTCAGGCACGCGAGAGAACACATGGTTTACAAAAATACAACCCCCCCTCCATGTCCCCTTTACCCTCAAAACCCCTCCCCCGTAGGCAGAAAGAGGAGATGCAGTAATGCTTGCTGCTGTAATTGACCCCATTATTTTCACAGCAATGCTCAAACACAATTCAAAAGTAAACAAAATGAATCTTTAGTTCATGACAAAAATCCCAGTTCTTTTAAAATAGCTCTCGTGATGCTGCTCACTTATATTTGCATTTCCTGCATTGGGAAAAGTAATAATAATAGTAGTCTCATTCTGACCTTGGATCATTTAGCTCCTTTTCCAGTTCTCTCCTTCAGGACTCTCCAGTCTAAGAATGAGCTGTTGGAGCCAAAACTAATTTAAGTTATAAGCGGTTGCCAGCTTGCATTTGGCGCCATGGACAGCTGCATTTCTCACAGCACGTTCAGTCTGCTTTATTTCCAGGCTCAGTACTCAGGCTGGAGCTTCTTAAAGCCCCCCTTCAACCGTCTGAGCCAAATGGACTGCATTTAGTCTTTCCGTGGTACTCATGCTCACATAAAGCACACTGATGCCGTTTTCACAAGCCAGTGCAGACTAATGGCAGACGGACTGCTAACTTCCATGAGGTGGTGGATTTTTGGTTTCTCTCGTTAGTCTTCAAAGTTATTCAGAGAAAGCTTTCCAGTGTAGTAAATAATAAATGATGAGTGCAAACTTTTGAAATTCACTGTGATGATGCACTTTTCCAGCAGAGCTTTGGAGTCTTTTGTAAGAAGTCAGAACAGTAGGTGTAAATGAAACCAGGCACGCCAAAGTATGTTAGGTCTAATTTTAGGCCGGTAAGTGCACTGCTGACATTACAATGACCTTCAGACAACTTTGCTATGGCTCCTGTAGCAGCTAATTGTCAACTGTGTGCATATCTGGCAGCTGCAGTTAGCTCTATAAAACACACAGAGAAGCTCAATGACAAATGTTTAAAAATCCCATCCCGTGAGTCATGTGTGTTGTTTGAAGTGTCGTTCTAGTTTCTCCTGCAGCTCCCACACTTTTAAAGCCTGAAACATCTGATCAATGACCAACAGCCCCTTCGTGATACGTTTGAAGAAAGGTTTTTATTATAACTGCAAAGTCTGAGAGTGAAATATGAGCTTTGATATAAACACCTGAAAATTGCATATACAGATCATTTTGAAACCATGTGCGTGTTCCCCTTCCCCAAAGTGCTGACTTGAACACATTAATCACACACAATCAAATCTTTGAATCAAATCACAGGCTTACATTTAGCCAAAAATTACACTGAGTGCTGACCCTGGAACGAGAATATTGCTGTGTCTGAGGGACAGGGAGTTAACATTAGCCTTGAGGAAGCCTACAGAGGATTCAGAATAACAGCGAAAACTTTCAAACTCTTTCTGATGAGGCAGACCAGGTCGAATAATGACTGAAACTTCCTTGAGCCTGTCGAGTTTTGAATAAACTCAGGAAAGCTAACGCAATTATCAGCTTCATGAGTTTGCCAACTGGAAAAAAAATGTTTATGATTATATGTTGAGTCTGTAAAGGTAGATGTTCCCTAAAATAGGACACAGCCTGTGTTGTGTTATTCATAACAGCAGAGTCCAAACAGACTCAGGACACTGACGACAATCTAAATACACTCCCTGAACACACACGCGCGCACACACACACACACACACACACACACACACAAACAAATTAAAATTCTATACATTTTTACAAAATTATCATCATTACGTTCCCCTGCAACATCCAAAGTTGTTTTTTCCATATATATATATATATATATATATATATATATATATATATAAAATCACTAACTTATTGTTTCATTCCAACAGCTCGTTAAGTGCAGCTTCAGCGCATTTTGAGTAAAATGTCCCAGGCTGGATTGAAAAAGCTCTGGCCTCCTTATTCTGTGCAAGACATGAGGCAATAAACAAAAAAACAGGGGGGGAAAAAAAACAGAAAAACAGCTGCAGGTGGCAACAGCCGTCCCGCCGTGTTCTGATCGGCACTGGACAGCACGAGGCTCAGGCGCCTTCCCAGTGAACTTTTCTCAGCCACGCTTTCATTTGAATCACTAATATCCCGCACTAACGTTAGCAGATACTCAAGTCTCTCCCAGGCCTTCTGAGCTCACTGCCTTCCTCTGTGCTAACATCACTTCCTCCAACAGCTCCCTTCCTCTCCTCCTCCTCCCCTTGCCGTGTCTCGCTCCTCGTCTAGGGGATGGGTTTGTCTGTGCTCCCACATTCGAACCGCTCCGTCCCACTGTAGAGAAAGGATGGAGATCAGAGGTTAAAAAATAATAACTGTGCCATCTAAGCCCCGTAGTTTAATGTTCTTAAGCTGGATGGACTCTTGTTATCACTTTTAAAACAGCTGCTGAGCCTGTCTGCTCTGTTAAATAACGGTGACGTGATTCATGCTTTATGCCAACAAAACAAGCGGCAGCTTTTAACCACAAATGGAAAAGAAGCAGCATTTTTATTAGCCAAGCAAAGAGCTAATTTATGGTCTTGATATGCTACTACATCAATAGCGCATATGTGCTACACAGAGTTCTGCAGACCTACTTAGTGGCCGAGTCAAAATATGTAGGAAAACCTCCAATTTCTGCGCTTCTTATTTTGCTTTTTGGGATTTTTAATTCACTTTTTCCTCTGACGCGTTGCTCGGGGGCAAAGCTGTGTTTACTTTCTGCAGGACTGCACCCTTGCTGTAGCCTCTCTGCTGGTTGAACTCCCACAATCCTCCTCTCTGCACACCCAAAGAGCTACGCTTGGAAGCAGCACTGCACGACCATAAATCCAGCTTTGCTTGTGTGTGATTAGGTCCAGGCCTCAGCGGTGTAAAGTATAAACATAAAGTACTCTGCATCTCATGTCTGCTTCCTTCTTCTAGTCGAAACAGCTCAGTTCATTTGCACTGCTTTAATGTTGTTTTCCATTTTATCAAGTAGTGGTAGTAGTGAAATTGCTAAAAAGTCTAATTTAATGGAATATGTGAGGGGGAAAAACAGTGGTTTATTTCTGCAAATGGTCATTTTTCCCCCGTAATTACCAGAAAACGTATCAAATTGTCTCAGACTTTTCTAAATTATGCCTTATTCCATTAGTAGAGGAAACAGTGTCTGGGATTAACGCCACTCTATTAAATCGTTTTACAACTTCTGGAAAGGGCTTTCTTTTGGGTTTAATGTGATATTTATGATGACGAGCTTTCACACGCTGATTCCAGCAGGACACTTTCTGCATTAACCGCACTCACAGAGCTGCTGATGATGTTGTCCTCGTACGGGTGCCAACTGACATCTCTCACGCACGCGTCGTGGCCCACCAGTCTGGTTACCACCGTGCCGGTCAGCACATCGTAGACTGGACACACACACACACACACACACACACACACACACACACACACACAGGGTTCAACTGATTTTCGATTCTTCAAATATTACTTTGTGCATCAGCTCACGCAGACTTTGTTGCCGTTTACACACTGACAGACACACACAGTCACTTACTGACGATTTTGCCCGTGGAACAGCCGGAGTAGATGAATCTCTGCCCAGTGCTGAACTCTGGTGAGAAACGGCAGCGTATCAGGGTGTGGAGGACGCCATGACCTCGGTAGGTCATTACTGAGGTGTCGCCTGTCAGCTTGTGTCTCTTAAGGGCTGCGAGGAGCAAGTAAACAAACACAAAACTGCTAAATAACAAAAAGATGCACAAGGATTTCTCCATTTTATAAATGTTTTTTTTTACTGTTTATGCTCTTTCCTCACACTTGTCCTCAACTTTAATCCAAAAGACCATGTAGATTTATATCAAGCTTAGAAGAAACTGCACCCTGAACTAGATCGTTTCATTTTGTTTAGTTTTTTACCGCCTCGTCTCCTCCTCTATCTCATTATCCAAACTCCTATCCTTCACTTCTCCTCCACTCCTTCCCTCCTCTTTGGCTTGTAATGGTAATCACTCTCCCTACGTGTGGCTTTAGAGTCTTTTTATCCTCACGACACACACACACACACACACACACACACACACACACACACACACCCCTTCCCTGTTACTGCCTCCTCTCTCTCTTTTTTTAATATCATCATTTCATCTTTATCTCCTCCTCTGTGTGACCTCTCCTCCTCTCGTCCTCCAACTTCCCCTCTGACTCATTTACCACGAGTACCTCCCTTTCGCCCTTCTTCGGCCCCTCCCCTCCTCACCTCTCTGGGGAACCTGCTGCCAGCGGTAGTCCCAGTTTTGCTGGGTGACAGCCAGACGGGAAGCTGCCAGCCCCTCTTTGGGCGAGAACTTCCTGACATCCCACAGCTTGATGGACTGGTCCTTCGAGTTGCTGATCAGGTAGCGAGCGTCACCCTGGCACCGTGACAAAATGGAAAAAAAAAAGAGACCGAGATCTGAGAGTTAGAACAATACATGTGATTGAATAAACATCCTGTACGATTAATGTTCTCATTTAAACCATTTCCAAGTAACTGGAAAACTTTTTACTGAGAGACCCCCCCTCACAGACACACACACACACACTCGCACCCACCTTGCTGTGGATGAAGGTGATGCCGTCTCGGTGGCCGGCCAGCTGTCCAACAGGCTGCGGTCTGTCCTCCCGCAGCGTCCGTCTGTCCCACACCTTGCACAGTGCGTCATCGCTGCCAGAGAACAGCAGCTGGGACGAGCTGTCGGCGAACGCCACCGCGTTCACGTCGTCCTCGTGGGCATCAATCTGATGAGGATGGCAGCAAAAGAAAGAGTCAGTGTTTACTGTATGGAGCGTGTGCACATGTGTGCAAGAATGTGCTATTTACAAGTGGGCTATTTACATGTTGTTGTGAAAAGTGTGTGTGTGTGCGCACTTATGCATGTCTGTGCCTATGCAGAAGTAATGAAAGGAGCATTTTTCTTCAAGGCTGCTGCGCACTGAAACTCAGACTTTTCAGTACATAAGCCTCAAAGGCTGTGCTACAAACAGGCTTTATACACACGGCATGGTTGTGAGTCTCCAAATGCAAAGATGTAGCTGTTAGTAATTACAGCAGTACAAGTGTTTGTTAGTTTTGTCCTTTATATGTGCAAGAAGACGAAATAAATCGCTAGATAAAAGGATGTGTCACAAATGAAAGGATAACTCAACATGAAGCATGGTGATGAGCGGTTCTAGCAGAACAACTGAACTGCTTTCTTTCATAAGACATTTCATTATTTACCGTTTTAATGATGTGGAGGCCATCTCTAACAGGTTACTATGAAGGCCACAGCGTGTGATTCACATCATTTTATAATCACTAAACCCATTCAGTCTCATTGTGAGACACAGATCAGCCTCAACAGCTTTCTATTGATTTGCAGAAATCCTTCCCTCCAATGGGGAAAAACACTAACCGGAACCACAGCAGCAAAATGCCCCGACTTCAGTTTCCCATCACTGCACTGAATCGTGGAAAGTCTAGTGCTGCACATGAGGAAGTGACAGTGAAAGTACAAACAACTAATAAAAAGTTGAGAGATAAAAGCACAGAAACACACCACAACACTGAGGTAATTAGGAGGGACAGACAGAGAAACGGCGGACGACAGAGACGAAGCAGATGGTCGAGGTCGAATGCTGACTTCTGCGCACCGGGCGGTTATGGGAGGAGGGAGGGCGGTAGGTTTAACCCCCACCGTCCCACTGTGTGGCGGAGCTGGACTCTTCGCTGCTATATTAGACTACAGGATGGTGTAAAACTTTATGTAGTTTCTGCTCCGCTGCATCTGGCTAACCTTGACCGAAGGATGAAGCGCAAATCAGACAGACGTGACGCTGAAACGGGCACGGCCAAGGCGACGCGCGAGCAAAAAGACATAAATGCACACAAAGACACACTAACCTTCAACATTCGTTTATTCTGCTCAAGATCAAAAACGTAAAGGCAGCCGTCGTTTGCTCTGAAATGAGAGAGAAGAGAGGCTGAGAAAAGAATAAAACAACTCCCCTAAATTGAGGCTCTAATAAACATATTTCGAATATACCGCCAACAAATGGAAGAAAAGCAGAGTTGTGCTTGAATTCAAATTTCATAAAGAGCCTTCAGTACTCATTTCAACCCTGTCAGTCACTGCCTTGAAACATAAAAGCAAATTGTACTCACCCTCCCAGGATCTCTTTGCCATCTGTGGACGCAGCCAGCGAGAACACACAGAACCTCCTCTCATCTGGACTACAAAGCACAACAGCGCAAACACACACAGGTTGGACACTGCAGTAAGAGCACAATTGCTGATTTACAACCACACTCTATCTACTTTATTTATTTTTTTGGTGTGGGATAACATAAAGGCTTTATGAAACCAAGCATCACCTTTTAAACAATGTTTTTGTTAGGAGAGCTGTGAGTTTAATGGCAGTGCTTTGTTGAATTAATGATCTATTTTTAACAAAAGGAGCGCACACAGAGCGAGAGGATGGATGTTGGGGTGACAAGTTCTGACAGCATCATTCATCCAGGTGGTAATGAAGGGAGAGGAGGGCCTGCTGGTAAGGAATGATAGATTACCTGCTCCGTAATGTTATAAGTTACTATGAGGGGAAACACTAACTTGAGGTCCAGGGCGGTGTGGTTTTCACTGTCTCCATCTATACTGCACATATGAACTGTGGGGGAGGAACAGAGAGAGACACGTATGACTAAAACATCGCAGCTAAAAACGTGTTTGATATGCTGCTTAAAAACAAAACAAAAACTCCTGGAAGCTGTGGCCAATGTAAAAGCACTTTCAATATGAAAGAAATCACTTCCTGATTCATTTATTCACTTCTTCGCATTTCTCACAAGTGATGCTGTTAAAGGCTCTACTTTCATTGTTCTATTGTAGAAATGTTTAGACACTACATTGTAGTTAGGGCTGAATATCGTCACGGATTTCTAGAATCGAGTCGATCCACGATTCGATTCAATTCAATTCAAATCGATTTGAATCTGGGAAATTTTGCCTCAGACAGTCAGAAATATTATAATTCAGATCAGGACATTTACATATTTTTGTATCTATAAAAAGGAAGCTGACACTTTCCAGACTTTATCAAAGGTGTGAGCATCACAGCAGATGCCTTTGTGTCAAAGGAGCTGAAGATAAAACAGAAAAACATGAAGGTGATTTTTCCTGGCCTGGGATTTTATAAAAATATTCTGCAGTACATCAAAAACGAAAGAAAACCATTAATCAACATATGAACATTACCTCTGAAGTTACAGCGGTTTTATTAGAGACACGGCTAAGCGTTTTGCATTTTGTATAATTTTAAAAAGTTTAAAAATTTGTTCAGAAGCCTATTGAACGGCAGAAATTTGGTTTTCTTTTCGGAAGTAAAAGGAGAAAAAAAACATCGGCCGACAGCGCTGTAAACAACGGTAGTCTTGTGCGTAACAAGCAAGCAAATAATGCAGAAAACAGATTTCAGGGATAGACGGGAAACTGTTCTTGAACACTGAGAAAGAGAGAGAGAGAGAGAGAGAGCTGTGCATGAAGTGTGATTTTATTGTGGTAGAAGCAAAACAGTGAAAGTAAGAGGGAGTCCATGACGATGTTTATGTGAAGCGTAGTTTGGATATTCTTTTGCTGCTGGTTTGGTCAATATTGTTTGGAGAGAGATGAAACTAACAGCTTTAGAATCAGCGCAAAATGGGCGTAAAAACAAAGCGCGGACCCGCCGAAACATCAGAATCAGCGAGCTGTCGGCTTTCAGCCCCGGCTGTGTCCCTGCCGTCGGGTGAGAAAGGCGACATCTCACTGATTCTGATCCGTGGGTCTGCGCTTTGTGTTTACGTCTTTGTGCAGAAGCCGTGTTCCTGCTCTCATTTACTCTTTTAAATGTTTGGTGGTTGTCAAAATTTTGTGATGTCTCACCTGAGATTCTGGAATTTTGGGCAAAATACATTTATATTAAAAAAATCGATTCAGGATTTTAATGAATCGATATCACGTTGTCCAAGCCAGAATCAATTTTAATCGATGAATCGATTATTAAAACCCACCCCTAATTGTAGTTGCATTAGGGCTGCCACGATTAGTCGACTAGTCACGATTACGTCGACTATCGTCGACGATTTTGATATCGACTATCAAAATCATCGACGACTGATTTAGTAGTCAACGCGTCGTTTGAAGCTTTGTAAGATCACAAAAGACGCAGGAATAAGTAGAATTTAAGAGTGTAATAACAGACTGAAACAGAAGATGGCAGCACTGCATGTACAAGGATGCCAGCTGCCGTTAAACCCCGAAGAAGAAGAAGAAGAAGAAGTAGCTGTATCCCAGAATTCATAGCACAGCCCAGCTCAGTTTCCAACAATGGCGGCAGCTAGTTAGTTTAAATATTACTCTTGTTATTCTTTCTGGGTCACAAAATAAACGTTTAACATATTTTCAGGTGAGAATGTAGCTGTGTAAACCTCAAATATCTGCTCAGTTTATCAAGACACCACATTTTCAAAAACGTCTGTTACCCACTAGCTCAATAGCTAGCCGAGGGCAAGGCTCACTAGAGCCCGTGAGAACACCAAATCGTTTTCAAATCCACCGGGGTCTTTCGCTACTCAGGTTAAACATGATATATAAGTCACTTAGATAACTTAAAAATGTTATTGTTTGGCTTTTTTTGTATTTTATTTGTTCCTAAGTAAATCGGTTTGGCTGAGATTAAAGTTATAGTTTTTACACAGCTGAATAAACGTCAAGCAGACAACTGATTATCAGAAGTGTGAGATGCTGGAGAATAAACTCCGGTGTCCTGTTATAGTTTAGATAGCAAGGAGTTTATTAAAATTCACCGAAACAATCTGCAAATTTCATTAAAATTTAATAAACTATCATCTTGTCTTTATTATTAGTTTGCACAGACCTTAAACACTAGCTGTAAGCTAATGATAGTTATATAAGAGCAGATGCATGCTGGTGCAATAAGCTGTACATCCAATGAATGCATGATCTGATTAGTCGATTAAACGCAAAAATAATTGGTGACTAGTCGACTATCAAAATAATCGTTTGTGGCAGCCCTATTAGATATACCTTACTAGAACTGGGTTGGATCCCATCTTTCCTTCAAAAATGACTC
The DNA here is from genome assembly GCF_057382095.1 of Aulonocara sp. 'chitande type north' Nkhata Bay. Classification (NCBI taxonomy): domain Eukaryota; kingdom Metazoa; phylum Chordata; class Actinopteri; order Cichliformes; family Cichlidae; genus Aulonocara; species Aulonocara sp. 'chitande type north' Nkhata Bay. Next base: position 31,284,297 of record NC_141352.1, read on the forward strand.
AATTCTTTGTGGCATACACTCAACAAGATACTGGAAACATTCCTCAGAAGCTTTGGTCTATCTCGATATGACAGCATCACACAGTTGCTGCGGATTTGTCACAAATCCCAAAGGTGCTTCATCATATTGAGATCTGGTAACTGTAGAGGCCATTTTGAACACAATGAACTCATTGTGATGTTAAAGAAACCAGTTTGACATTATTGAATCTTCGTGACGTGGCATGTTATCCTGCTGGAAGAAGACCAAAGTGTAGCAAGACAATATTCCACACACCATTACAGCAGCACCAGCAGCTTGAACCAATGATACTAACCCTGCCGTACAAATGTGATGGCAGAAAGTGAAACTCCTCATTAAGACATTTTCCAATCTTGTACTGTCCAAATTTGGTAAGTCTGTGTTTCCTGTTCTTAGCTGACAGCACTGACGCAGTAGGGTCTTCTGCTGTTGTAGCCCATCTGCTTCAAGGTTTAACATGTTGTGCATTCAGCGATGATCTTCTGCACACCTTGTTTGTAATGAGTGGTTATTTGAATCACGGTCTGGTCACTCTTCTCTGAGATCAACAAGGTATCTTCACCCAGAGAACCACTGCTCATTTTCAGTTTCTCAGACCATGTTCTGTAAACCCTGTGTGGGAAAATCCCAGCTGATCAGCCGTTTCTGAAACACTCAGACAAGCCTGCGTGACACCAACAACTATGCCACGTTCACTCACTGAAATTATCTTTCTTCCCCATTCCGATGCTCAGTTTGAACTTCAACAGGTCACCCTGACCATGTCTACATGCCTGAATGAACCAAGTTGCTGCCATGTCATTGGCTGGTTAGACATTTGCGTTAATGAGCAGCTGAACAGGCATAGCTTATGAAGTGGTGGGTGAATGTATTTTGACACACCAATACAATAAGCAGCTGTGTATACAGCAAAGCTAAGTGTTATTTACTCTTATTTAGTACCTTAAAATACTTTCTTTTCTGAACATTTTTAAAAATAAATGTAATATAATTTCTTCTTTAAAGCCACAAAAACAACCTGTGGTCTAACAAATCAGATTCTGAAAGTCTTTCTGGATATCAATGACACAAAGGAGAGGGATCATCTGCCTTGGCAGTTCAAAAAGCAACATCTTTGATGATAATACTGGATAACTTACACATCTGTGAAGGCACCATTAATGCTTAACAGTAAGGGTTTGGAAAAATATATGCTGCTATGTAGCCATGGGCTTTTCAGCAAAGACCTTGCTGATTTCAGCGAATCAATATTAAACCACATTCTGCACACATCTATAATATAATATAAACATCTGCCGCATTAGGAAGGGAAAAATATGACAGTTCTGTACTGAACAAGAATATAAAACAATACTTTTTCAAAATGAATAGCTTTATAGTTCTAAAAAGTTCCCTCTGTTGTTTAAAAAATAAGAAAGAAACAAAAACCTGCACCTGTCCCAGCCTAATATTCAGATTTTTTGTGTCTGCTCTGTCTAATGGTACAAATATCCTTTTATGTGTTTGATTTACAGTTCACGAACAGTCCCAGATTTTTTTTTTTTTTTTTTTTAGGAAAAGTGGATTTATAATCCCAACTAAAAAAAAAAAAAAAAGAAAAGAGCCAATCTTGAAGATTTATAGGTTTGCTGAATCTTTACAGAATTAGTTTTTCTAATGATGGCAAACTGTTTTCCTCATTTCATCACGTAAAATTTTACTAGTCCCATAGCCTTACTGTAGTCAGACCAACTAGAGTAGAGCACGTGGTGTGCATCGGGGGTGAAGCAGACATCCAGCACGCTCCAGCCCACGTCACGGGCCTTCACCGTTCGCCACAGGTGAAAACGCCCCCTACTGGTGTCGTACAAGCGGATGTTCTGGTCTGTAGCAAGAAAAAAAACAAAACTAAACAAAATACAAAGACTCGCATTTGTTTTTGTTTGGGGTTTTTTTTACAGGTCCCTCAGAGGTTGTTTGTTTTTTAATTTATTCCTTGGGTACAAACAGAGTGATTTATTTTCACTTTCTCCATTTTGTCTGTAAGACTAATCAGTTTGAACTAACATAAGGACTCATTTACACGTGTATGTCACCAGCCTCTGGTTTGTTGTTCAGGGCTTGCTGCTGATCACTAACACAGACATAATACAAGAAGAATAGTCGTGACAGTTAGGCAAGCGTAGGTGAGACGTGGTGAGACATGATGTCCTCCGCTTGTTTAGTTTGCTTACAAAACAGTAACTTCATTCATTAATCATTAAATCAGGAAATAGGAACTGATGATGCGCTTGATATTTGTTTTTTAGAACATGAGAAAAGTCCAATAATACTCCCCTCCGCCTGAACACAGTCTGTACACAACACAGCATGATTTGGTGATCCGCGCAGCAGCTTTAAACAAACACTCAGAATAAAAATCAGACCTGATTCAGCCCCTCTCGATCCTCAAGTTGGACATCGTGCTATTTACCTTGGCAGGCGGAGAGGAACATGTTGCCATCCTCGCTGTACACTCCACAGAAGGCTTTCTGCTGGTATGTATCCTTGTGGGACACATAGTTTGGCAGGAAACTGCAGAAGAACACTGGGGTCACAATTTTAATATTTCGTCTTCTTCATGTCCAATGCATTGTATATTTTCACAGCAATTGTGCAGCTATCCCTCTGCTCCAACAGAGCACAATGGTCCAATCAAGGCTTTAATCACGCTAAACTAATTGCTATTTAATTCTAATTTAGATTTTAAATACTCCAAAGTTACTTACTGCGTACGGATACGACTGCACTCTCCGTGGGAAAAACTGGAGCCTCTACATCTGCCTTTTTCTCTCTGCACACAAAAACATTTATTTGCAGTTTCATAACTTCATTGAACTCTATAAACAAAACTAATACGACTGCACTGCCGCAATTATTTTCCATTTAGATTTTATTTCTGGGGTCTGACCTCTGCTAGCATGTGGGTGAAACTGCGATAGCCTTTCAAGGAAGAGGAGGCGGTGGCCAGCAGGATCTGAGTGCGGATCTCACTCCGGTCCACTTCGTGTGTGTCAGGTTGGGTGTCCACTAAAGACAGAACACAAAGAACAAGCCTCAGTAGGAGCTCACATTCAACAACAAGCTCTCAGAACTTCAGGCATGCTCTGATTAGCCGTCCTACATATTTGAGAGAACAATCCATGGAAATATTTGACAGCTGAAACATTGTTTTATGTTTGATCCATCACTGATTGACAGACGATGAACAGACATGCAACGAGAGCAAAAGATGAAACACACAAAAGGAAGAAGAAACAGTATTTAGGCCTCACTAGTTCTAGAAAACAAAAAAACTGAATTGAGGTTTCCATAAATAACATTTTTGGGATGGCAGTGAAAACAAGACAATAACATTACTGTAACACGATTATGTCTCTAAATGAAACCTTACTGACATTCATTCACTGCTTCACTACTTGGAAAGAGAAGACATCATCCTAACGTAATTACGTGTATTTCTGCACTGCAGTGGCTGCACTCTAAATAGATCTGTTAGCTTTCCATATTATGTGATCATTGTAACGATGTATTTAAGGGTATAAATGAAGAGTAAACCAACAAAGTAAAAAAACTGCTTATTTTCCTGCCCTGTGTCAGTGGGAGGTTACCTGGTGGATTATAGCGGTCACCCAGCCGTCCATCCCAGGCTCCATCGCTGTCTTCATCAGAGTCAGAATATGACTGGACCAGCTGCAGCCCTGTGGCTCCACTGCCATGGACCAGTCTTACCTGACCCCTGCACATGCAAGCAACCAGTCAATTAATCAGTTATGATTAATCCAATTATCTATTGCCCTAGTGCAAAGATGTACCTAGAAAATAAAAAAGACTTGACAGGTGGAAACCAAAGCTAAATGGTCCAGCTGTACAACATGTAGCAATGACAACATTTAAACGCTAAAGAAGTGAGAAATGTCAAATGTTTTTTCTTGCAGATCTCGGTTCCCTCTGGTCACGAGAGCAGGCCCTGCCAATGTCACGGTTCACTAAAGAAACTATTACAGAGGGATATACAAAAAAATTCCAAGCTTATCCAAACTGAAATGGGAAAACCTTAACCCCCACTTAGCTTTGCAGCGCTGGAATGTGATGTGACGTTTCAATTATTTGCTCTTTGGCAGCGAGATAGAATACTGCATGCATTACTTCTATTTGCCTCTAAATGTCATTTAATAAGTGCCCGATACGCTCACCACACACAAGTCATTTTCTCTGCAGCAACTACACACATATGTGACAAAGACTTCTGTCCTAGTTCTGAGTTCAAGAAATTAGAAAGTAATGAACTAATGCTACAAGTCCCCGGGGCAGTCCAAAAACATGTAGTCCTCACCACGAAATGCCTCTGGGCAGTAATTTTGAAGAATTATCCAATTTAATTTCAGTTGTCAGCAGGACGTATAAACTGCACACACAGAATCACCAGCCACGTGTTAATAAAAAGCTTTCTTCCCTCGCCCCCAACAAGTTTTTCTTCTATCAACATTTTGGCTGTTGCAGAACTCTCCCACAGATTTAATTGTGGAATGCTTTGAGTGTCATCGTCTTTAATAACGATTACGTCTCTCGGCTAGAAAGAGGAGCGCTTGCTTAAGACTGCTGCCTCCATGACTCAGACAAGTGGTGGATCGATGGTATGACTTGCTACTAGAAGGACTTTGACTTTATTGCACTTGTGTTTTTATGTATTAATTGCTCATTTTTACTTCTGCTAGTTATGGCCCACTTTCACCAAAACAACTCCATAGTACCTCTGCTACAAACCTAGGCCCTCCGTGGTATCAGTTTGAGCGTTTTTAACTGTGAAATTCACCTTCTCAGTAAGTAAGCCAGCACTTCTGCTAAGTCAACGTCCTCCTCTGATGAAGACTGCCTGTCCGTCCTGCGGCCTCGGCTGCTGCTGCCGCCCTGGTTTGATTCTGTCGCTTCAGACTGCTCTCCTGGGTTGCCACTGGAAGAGCCCCTTCCACCAGACATCCCAGAACTGGACTGTGAGCCCATAGACTGAAGATGGCCTACCAGAGAGAACAACGAGACGTGTAACAACAATTTCAGGGTTACCTGACAACGTCACGTGATCCCAGACACCTTGGAGAGGGACGAGAAGCACAGCAGCTAGGAAATAATGTTTCCTGGATACGGCGTAAGCCCTATAACAGCTAAAGTTACTGGCGCAAACCTCTCCACTCCTTCAATACAAACTAACCATCCGTGTATTGCACATTAGCTCGTCGTGTTTAAAATGCTTGGGGAAGATTTAGTTCGAGCTAGCTGATAATGCTAACGATAACATTTGGCTACCGTTGGACTGTCAAACGATCTTCTTGACAGCTCGTCGGTCCACCTCTTTGTCGTTTCTCCGCGTACTGGACCGTGTGCTCGGTGTGCAACTTCCGCACCGTCTAACAGAAACCCCTCACAAAGCTAGAGAGCCGGAGGTCTGAGAACACGGTGTTTGATCAGTCTGCTAGCAGAGCAGGTCCGTGAATCGCCATGTTGTTTACAAAAGTATGAAAAAACCCTGCGCGTGCCCCCCCGCTTGCCCTTTCAACGTCACGTGACCAGCTGCCAGCAACAGTTTACCGTGAAGCTATTAAAAAAATAAAAATATTTATTGACAGGTTTAAATAAAGTTTAGAGTAGAAGATAAACCAGATGTTTTTTGGGGGGCTTTTTTTTGGCCATCTACAGGAATTTTTACTCAAATATATTATTTTATAATTTTATTATTTTATTTTGTGAAAGAAATATAATAAATATAATCTATATGGATTATATAATATAATTAGAATATATATAATATATAATTAGAATATTTCGTAATGTATGTCGTATATTTATATGTCCAGAGCATGTACAGCCCATATAGGCTTCACATAACTTTAACATAACGATAAACATTAGACTGTAGTCGTACACTGAAGGCGCTCGTAATGAATGGACTTGGACTCTTCTGGCTAGTAAATTTAGTTTTTCATATTATTATGTATTTATTTTTTGGGTGTGTGTGTCTGGTGGTGGTGGTGGTGGGGGGGGGGGGGGGGGGGGGGGGACCTTCTTCTCTTCAAACTAAAATGAAAACAGCACACAGAGTAAAGTGGAAGGAAACTAAAAATGATAACATGTCAAGCTAAGCAACTTAAAGTGCCACTAAGCAATCTATTTTATTTATTGTGAACGACTGTACTGCTCATTCCTGTGTCACCTCAACGTAATGAATCAAGTCTGAGGTTGCTCATGGTAAAGAAGGTGTTTGTCATCTATTCCCGAAGGGCGGGGGTCCTATAATTTAATAACCCGTCTATTTTTTGACACCTGCGTTATTTAGGTCCTACAAAACAGTCTACCAGTCCCCCAGGATTTGGCTGCCAGGGCCACTGTGTGGACGTGGGGCTCAACTAACCGAACTACCTTAGCCTCTAAAATCTACATTTTGGAATGTGTTCCAGAGGGTGTCACAACAAATAATGTGTGAATATGAAGAGAAGAAGGTCTGAGTCATCAAAGCCCACAACATGTGACTTCTGAATTCATGACATGTCTGCAAGCTCTTTATCGCTAAACAATTTGCTGACAGCAGACAGGAAGATTCAAACAACATACCAACAGCTGAACCACTAATCCAGGGCCTCTCACTTACAGATGGGCCATGGGCTGAAAACGGACTCATTTCATGTGTTACATGTTTTACAGTACATTTATTTTATTATTTACCAAACACCAGTGGATATCATGCAAGTTATATCTGAGGAGGGACATTTATAGGCACAAAACAGCCTCGGATACAGGCTATAATATTGTTAGGAATCATCCATTATTTAATAATCACTGCTTTAAGAGTTATTGTTTTAAATGATGATTGGTGACTCTAAACTGCCTATAGGAGTGAACCACTCATATTTTTTCACCAGATATAAAATGCAAACAACCTCAGCAGAATTTACTCTTGGTTTTGATGTATGGCTAATAAATTTCTGCTCCAACATCTATCACATTGTAAGCGTATGCAGACTGCCTTAGGTTTACTCTGTGTTTCCTTTGCTACAAGTATGACCTCCTGACTTATGGGCCGTGGTGTCCATTAAATAAGTGTTGTTGCAGTTTGAAACATTCAGACTTCTGTTGTGATCACTGTACATGGAAACTGTAAGTGGTAACAGGCAGTGACTGATCTAGAAAATTTTACATGTGAGAACAAAGGAGGAGCAAGAGATCTACACAGGGTAGCACATACCTCTGTAAATGGTACAGAGGTATAATAACTAATTATTATATCGTTATCTCTTCTAAGAAAACAAAGCCCCTCCCCCTAGATCCGCCCCTGATAACAGGACTGGTGCTTATACAGCAACTTTCTACTCAGTTTGAGCACTCAAAGTGCTTTGTATAATAAATCTAATTCACCCAGTCACATACAGCGTCATGCAGTGCTTTCATCTATACCTACACACCTTTAGCTAACATTTTCACACACTCACACTCTGATGGATGAATCAGGGGAAACTCAAAGGGCTAGTACTTGCTCAAGGATACTTTTTTAGCTGGGAATCGATCCACTGCATGTCTGATTGGTAGATGATGATGGGTTGTTTTCTTTTTAAATTAAGGGATCATCTACATTCTGCATGACACAGGACTGCCTATGTAACAACTCCTGCATGAAGTTGGCCTCCTGTGCAGTCTTCCTGTGAACAAGACCAGCTGTCTGTACACAGCAGAAGCCATGGTGTGTGTGGTGTGAATTCCAGGTGTCCAGGTGGACCTGCCTACAACAGGTGCAGAGACCTAATCAGCAGGAGAACCAGTCTACACCTCTGAGAATCCTCCTCCATTGCATCCACCTGACTGGACATGACCCAAAACGAAAGAGGATTATCCGTGGATGACTCTGGTAATTTATCATTGATACAAGCTGACGTGCAAGAACATGAATTTTTCTTTGTAGCTTAAAATATACAGTGTTTTCCTCTTGCTAATGAATATATCACCATTAAGTAGATATTGCACAGGACTATTAGAAATGTTGTCGTTAACAGACAGAAGTGATGGAGCTTAAAGAGCCAAACTTAAAGTCACAGTTTGTCCTCTAACTGTGTGTTTCCCCTCCTTTTTCTGTAACCATCACTGAACTGACTGATTTCTATCTAATCTCTGGTACACATCATAACAAAGAAATCTTTTTGAAGAAAACAAACAGATAGTCATGAGGCGGGAAGCTTTTTAATGACATCACTGGAGCACTTTTTTTTCTCACCGTGAACAACACGCTCAGTGCAGCCCCTTGTGTGTCTCTGAAGCAGGCAAACATTTTCTCATGATCAGATTTAAGATGATAATAACTCTAACAATGCATGTAACTGTAAATGTAAACAATAGGTTGAAGGAGGAAATATTTCTGGGACAATCAAGATGCTGCGCAATAGCTATTTTGACTTAAGTAGCAGAACATGTTTTTGTTTAGTTGAAAGGTTGCAGTCCTCACTCTGTTCTTTGCAACCTGTTCTGTGCTTCCTGGGTCTTAAATTGGATCTAAAACAGGCTATTTGGACCCTATTTATCCATAGCTCCAACTTACAGGTGTGACCTGAACGTGCAACATGCAGGGAAGTTACTGTTTTGGAAGGAGTGCAGCTACAAGGATACACTCACTAAATGTGTGTGATTGTGCCTGTTTGAGATGTGGCTGTGCACAGGAGGCTTTTGTTTTGTTGGGGTTATAATTTGGTTTTAAGGGTTAAAAATAGGATTTGGGTAGGGTTTGGCACCTGATGGTTTATTTTAGGATTAAGAGGATGGACAATGGATTAATGTCACTAAATGTTCTCATACAGACAGGAATACAAACATAGCTGCACCCTCCGCCCACATACACACAACCAACTGTAGGTATTCATTTATCATTGTGTAATTACTTAATAGTTACTTAATAACGACGTGGACATGACAAACTAATTAGTGCCTCCAAAAACAGTCTCTCGTAAAGGTGACTGCTTGCAAAGCATGGCATACGTCAAAAGATATGTATCTACATATAACAAGTCAAATTCTGAACGCTAGAACATTCAAGTGCAAATGTTTTTAGTGAGACATTCAGATTTAAATACTGTGAAGAAAGTTTCTTTGAAAAGACAATGGGACGGTTTCATCACTCTATAAATGTGTGCCGAGCAATCAGAAGATCCTCTGCCACATGTCACAAACCAGTTCCTCCTCTTTGTGAGTACACATCTTTACTCTCGGTAAGAAAACATTGTCATCATTAGCGATAAATTAATATAAACTCTGATCGAATGCCCAAACCCATCCCCAAACCCCCTAAAACATAACCTCACATACAAAAAGTTCACGTAGCAATTGAGTTTATAAATCTATACTTTATTACAGAATATTACCTTTTATAGTAAATAAGACCTTTTTTTTGTTCCCATATTTGTACAGATGCAGTATGATCTCTTACAGGATGTGTTCACTAAGCAGTTTTGCATAGTGCTCAGGGTGATTTCTTTTGAGGTAAACATCCATTTTTCCTTTAACTCGCTGATCTCCAGTAAGCCCTGTGAAAAAGAAGAGAAAAAAGTCTTCACTACTTCACAGGTACGCTTAATAATACACAGTATAAGGCAGTGGATGTGTTAAATGTTTGAGAGCGTATACCCAGCTTTTCTGCCGTTTTTCTGATCTTCTCCAGTGCAGCCTGCTCATCTCCTCCCTCTGATATGAGGACTTCTATCTCCCCCACATGATAGCCAAAGTCAGCCTGGTCCAGATCGATCTGCACGCCCTCCTCCTTTAAAGTAAACGAGCACCGTGCTGTTGTAAACTCTGCAAAGCACACCAGGTCCAGTTTGCTCAGCCACGACTCATCTTCCTGTGAGAAGCCCGCCTCTGACTCTCTGTCCTGTTTTATGACCTCTTTGACTCTCAGGTGAATTTCAGGCAGGCTGGTTATCTCCTTGTAACGGGTGCACAGCGATGCTGCTGCTTCACCCTGCTTCCCGCTCTGCGCTTCTGCTGTCGGGCACTTGAGCTCCCAGCATCCTTTACGTTTACGCAGCCACATGTCCCTCAAAGTCAGGTGAAACTCAGGAGTATCGAAATACTGGTCGTGAATCTGCTGTTGGCCAACGCAAACTGCTGATGGAAAAAGGGATTTTTTAAAATAGATAATTTAATAAATAAAATGTAAAAAGGCTGATACAGATAATTAAACTTCATCATTAACCAAAGACAGATGGCCAGTGTCACTACAGTTAGACAACAACCACAGGAATTAGTGCCATTAAATGCTGGAAAAGCCTTTCAGTGGCCGTTTATAATTCGTCGTGGATCAGAGCGTCAGATAAATGCCTCCGATCTGACTGGATTCATGTGTAAATGTGTGGCGGACAAATTAAACACATACCCCCGATCTCCTCCAGTTTTTTCAGGGTGTCGGCATTGCATAAAAATTTCCTTTCCACTTCAACACTCATCTAAAAGAAAACAAACAAGAAAAACAAGAAAGAAAACATGGTGAGATCCAAAGTGATAGTGTAATGCACTGCAAATACGCCCACGTCTACTTTAAAGTCACTGTAGGAGTGATATAAATAGAATGGTGTATGTTGTATATGATGAGTTAATGCTCTCATTGGTGGGCAGAAAGCACAGACTGACTGTGTTATGGGAAATGTTTTGTTATGTTGCTGTAACACCACTGCTGATGAGTGGTGGTGAAGATGACCTGTTGGGGGTTCAAACAGAGCAACAGACGGGAAGGAAGGTGACTAAAGTGAATTTGAATGTGACAAGATTGTTAATTAGCCAACAGGCTGCTTTGAGTATTTCAGAAAGTGATGATCTGCTGGGATTTTCACACAAAACCATCTCTAGGGTTTCCAAAAAAAAAACCTTCTGAGAAAGAGAAAACATCCAGAGGGAAGTATAGTTCACTGGGTGAAAACACCTTGGTCAGAGGAGAATCGCTAGACTGCTTTGAGCTAATAGGAAGGGAAAAAGTCAAAGAACTACTTGCTACAACCAAGGTATGCACAAGAGCATCTCTGAATGCACAACAAGTCAAACCTTGAAGCAGACAGGCTACAGCAAGCTAAGAACAGGACTAGAAAAACATTGCCTTGTCTGATGAGCCTCGATTTTTGCTGTGACATCATGATGGTAGGGTCAGAAACTAGTGTAAACAAGAAAGCATGGATCCATCCTGCTTTATATTAACAGTTCAGGCTGCTGCTGGCAGTGTAATGGTGAAGGGAACATTTTGTTGCCACATTTTGAACCTCTTAGTAGCAACTGAACATGGCTTAAACACCACAGCCTACCTGAGTACTACGGGAAAAATGTTAACTAATTTGATGGCCCTCCATTGCTCGATGGTGGGGTCAGAATTTAGCGTGAACAACGAGCTAGCAAGTGTTATTTTTTGTTTTTCTTAATAAAAGTGAGTTTACTGTACTCAAATGCCCTCACCAGATCTCAATACAGCAGAGCACCTTTGGGATGTGGGGGAACGCAAGTGCAGCTGGACAAAACGGCAGTAACTGTGTGATGCTTTCATGTCTATGTGGAGCAAAATCTCTTAGGAATGTTTCCACAGCTTATTGAATGTATGCCATGAAGAATTAAGGCAGCTCTAAATGTAAAAAATCCAATCCAGTACTAGCAAGGTATACCTAAGTGGCTGGCAAGTACTGCCAAAATTCAGCCTGTAATTTAACCTGCTCTACACTGAAATACAGTACAAGCATCAGTAATAATACAGTTATACTAATATAATAATATTAAGAAAATTATATAACCTTTAGTTTTCTATATTTTGACTAAAATTAGGTTATATACATAAATGTCTTTCCTCGTAAAAGGTTGTTTACATTGTGCTATTGCTAATGATATGCTAACTTTCTTCCACTTAAACAGCCACCCCAGTTACTATTGACTGTCCTTAAATGTTATAATGTAACCTATGTATGTTACAAAATAACAAAAAACGTATCTCCATTAGTAAGTTACACCGGTCTAATTATCACACTCGAGCCATTCAGCCCAAACGGTGCAGCTGCTGTGGAATCGTGCGGGAGCTACATGTCAAAATCAACAATATGAACCACAGAGTCTCCAAAAAAAACACCAAGTGTACCGTCACACACCTTCACGCATCAGCTCCTTCACTCCAAACAATTCGGCTTTGAAATCAGAGAAAAAGCTCAATCCGTGCGACCTCTACACGTCAGCAACGTTTGATTTCGCACAGGCGCAATTAAGGACACCTATTGGTATATTCAGGAAAATCACTTCCTGTCCCAGAAACGCAGGGGACATACAGATGGTGCAGTTTTAATCCGCTCCGCTTCATAAATATTTATCCCACATAGTCGGCTGTTGATGTGCGCCACACCTATAGTTTGAGTGAAAACATGTCAGAATTCGTGCGGAGGAGGGTGTGAGGAGGCCGGCGAAGGGAAGCTCCGCGGTCACATCTCCATTATTCAGCTTTAATTAAGTCGTCACACTCTTTGTGACAATCTAAGTTGGCAGAATGGGGACTCATTTATTATTCACCTTTTAATGTGAAAATGAGGAAGAGCTCTCGCATTTAAGGGGCATTCCGTGTAATTTGAGCATTAAGATATTTCTTTCTCCCCCCACCACCTCTCTAAATGAATATATCATTCATCCTCCATTTCCCCCTTTTTCTCTTTGTCTTAATTAATTCTATTACCCAATAATAAGCGATCAGTGTTTCAACATACATTAATTATCTGTAATATCTGCGGGGTTACATAAGGGATTTGATTGCCGTGTCTGTCCCCTCTGAATGTCAGCAATCAGCCTCGGGGGGAGCTGTGGTCTGTTTACTAGAGGGAAGAGGGGAAGGAGAGAGGGATAGGGCGAATGAAGGGAGGGGGAGAACAGGAGAGAGAGAGAGAGAAAGAGAGAGAGGGAGGGAGGGCAGGCAAGAAAACTTTTCACTTCTGAGGAGCCACAGAGGAAGCGTGTGTGTGTGCGTGCGTGTGCTGGAGTGGCGACCATGCAGGTAAAAAAAAACGCATTAGCTAATTGCTCCGAACTTAATTAAACGCCATTCGCGATCGGTTAATTGTGCCGATTTGAGCGGGGAGAGTGGCCTGCGACTGCTACAGGATCGAGCAAACGACGGATCGTGCCCCATACTAATCCGATCCCTCATAGAAATCCAACATTAAATCCCAAACTTTTTTCTCTCGCCTCTCGTCTCTCTCTTTTGCCTGGCTCTCCCTACACCACCCCCATCGTCGAGGCGACCGCCGCGCACGTACTCTGCTTTTTTAACTCGCTTTTCGGTGTCTAATTCTTTCGCCAATTACGGCTCGAAGCTCTTAAAACGCTAGTTTAAATGGCCATGTGTTGCACCGTGAGTGTTTAAGGTATGGATTTGAGCGCTAGGACGCGTCCAAAAAGGGGGTCTTGCTGGGCGGCGAGGGAGGAGGGGGTGCGAGTGCTTCTAACACATCTGTAAGCGGAGCCCACGTTCATTAATTAAATGGCTTTAGTCCGGCTAGGCCTCAATTTGCGCTGTTGAGCAGCAGGCGGCGGGCAGTGCAACACTAGATGCCCGACTGGCAGCCTATAATCAGAGGGGTAAGGAAATAACTCGAGGCCGAGGTTTTGTTTTTTATTTTAATATGAAGCCTATGAGTCTATCGTCTATCCTGGGTAAACTCGCTCGGTTATTGAAGCTGCAGTTTCCCCACCTGGCCGAGGCAGAGTTTTGTAGGGAGTGTAGAGCGGCCAGTTGGGAGACAGTTTGAGGAGCGGTTAATTATCTCTGCCTGCTAACAGGCTAGCTAGCAAAGTGACACGACTGTTAATAGCACAGCCCCCCACCCCCTCCTTTTTGTTTATTAATTTAATCATCGCTCAGCCTTAACCGAGAGAGCCAGGAGCGAGATTACGCGGACGCCTGCCTTGTCTTTTACAGTTTCGGAGAAGTGTGGCTGTGACTGCAGGTTTTTATTTTCAGTAAACTAACTGGCAGCCAGCGTTTCCAGAAACACCACTGTAATGCGACGTTACAGGGGGGGGGGGGCTTCACAGCGCCTAGCTTGCTAGCTAATTGATTCGTCTCTGCTCGGCATAGCTAATTAGGCTGCTCGTTAATTAGCCAACTACGGCCAAGAAGATGCCAGTTTAGGTAGGTCTTCTGCTTTTGATGATTAAACTCGTGACTAGGAGCTATTAAACGCGATACACTCTGCAGATGTAGACTCGTCGAAATATTATCTGGTCATATAACCCTGCTAGCTTGCTAATTGGCATGACGAGGAAGTGAGGATGGGAGCTGTGTTGGTATTTCTCCTCATGGGCACGAATTCCCGTGTTTTTCCGCTGCACCTTTGATTGTGAATTTTAGCCGAAGTATACATGAAAGCTCTGTGGTAATATTCACACTACCAGCGGTTTGTTTGGTTTCCTTAAGACTGTATGGGAGCCCGAGTATTTCATTTATTTTTTTTAATCCTGCACGGTGAGCGAGTACAGTGTGGTATCAGAATATATGCAGTATGCTGGGCACATGTTCCTCGTATTAGTCAAAACCAGTGGGGATATTTGTGATCTGAGAGACAGTGTACTTGTAAATTCGGGCAGTGCATGTTATGATTTGCATCGAGTGTGCTCCTCTGGTTATTCTGCATTTATTTCGGTATTGTATGTACGGATTTATTGTCAGAATGGCAACAAAGATATGTTTATTAAGTCGATCTTGTATCCAGGAGCAACTTTGAGTTCGCATCAGTGCCTTGTAAATTCATCTACGAGTGTGAGGTGTACTCATTTACATTACAAAGCTGCCACTTAAACAGTTTGAGTTGATGTGTAATTGGTCGTTGTGGACAAATAATAGCAATCTCTTTAGAAAGTTAGAAGTGCAACTCTTGTGACACTGAGGTACTTATTTGTGATTAGATTTATTGACGTGGATATTCATCCAGTAACAGTTTGTCTTGGTCTGTGTCTAACTCCCTCCTTGAGCTTGGTCCGTCCCTTTCATAAACTGCAGTTATTGCATCACATCTTAATTTCTTTCTTTTTCTATGAAATACTTTATGCATCATTTATTTTTGTTTTGTTTTGCTTTGTTTTTCTTTTTCGCAAAGAAACCACTCCTGAAGGGCAGGATTCTCAAACGTCTATTTGTGTTTGTTAGGAGGAGTCTGGAGAGGCGGTGTGCAGTGAAAGGAATGGGGTGGCAGAGTGGTTGTGCCCCCTGTGCCAAAAAGGGCAATCAGACAGATCTTCCCTATCTCTACATCTCACCCAACAACACAGCGTGCTTTCATCGTGTGTCGACAGGTTGCTGGATATTGTAAGTGTGGCATGGCATTATGGCCAAAGTATGTCAAATTATGGCTGAGTTCATGTTTTTCCCCCCTCCTTCCTCTTGTTATACAGCCTGATTATATTGGGTAATATATCAGTTACGTGCATAATGTTTAATGATCTCACTTCTTCCTGGCTGTTATACAGGGATTAGACATAATAACTTAAATCAAATTCACAACTTCTTAAAAAAAATTTTCCTGTGATGCTTATCCAACTTAATAGTTGCCTTTGAGGCAGGAAAGTTACACAAGCCTTAGTGTCGATGCTATAAATGCTGGGGTAACAAATGCATGATTAATTAAGTGACGAGGCAAGCACAGAAGTATCAGAAGTCATGGTGATGAATGCAAAACAGGAAAAATACATTGTCAAAGAGGAACAGTGGTCAGAGATAGACTGTAATCTACTGTTAAAATAAAACCAGTGCGCCAGTGTTTAGTGCTGAGGTATTGTAGTTTCCTCTCTGTTGTAGCTGGCATAGTATGAAATGCATTAGAAAATTGGCATTGTTAAGCAATGGAAAACACAACTAAGCCAGTTAAATTCTTAATTTGTAATACCGTTTACTTAAAATCAAGAGGAAAAATGTATTTCTATACAACCATTGGTAATACATAGATCTCAGTAGTATATGCAGTACCGTGCAAAGTATTGAGTCACTCCTCTCTGTGTATGTGTCATTTTATATATATATATATATATATATATATATATATATATATATATTAGAGCTGGGCGATAGAACGATAACGATATGTATCGCGATATAACTTTTACTCGATAGAGAAATTAAGCTATCGCGATAGACCTCGCCGCTCTTGTCCTCTTAAAAAAAAAAAAAAAAAAAATAATAATAATGTCAGCCAATCCAAATTAAGTAGCGCAGAGCCGAACCAATCACAGCCGCAGCGTCACGTCGCGTGACTTGTTAGTACAGCACAAGTGCCAAGCCGCACGTGTGTTTGTTTGGGAAGCAGCCAGCGGGTAATGGAGGAAATGAGTGTGCCGACTAGAAAAATCAACCGAGCGTGACCGAAGAGAAAACGGATGATGGTTCCAATGCTGGAGAGATTGTCGAACGGAAGAGCCATAGAAGTTCCGTAGTGTGAAGGTATTTCGGCTATTTCAAGTCTGACAAAAACCAGAGTAGCGTGCACTGTAAATTGTGCCGAAAGCAAGTCTGGAAATACAATAAACTGGTGCATGCGTCACACTGTGCGCCACGTTATTGTTTCGGTGAAATGAATTTCTACAATACTGTTACTGTTAATTCTACTCTCTGCAGTGTTTAAATGCTTACATATACACACAGTTACTGTCCCTCCACACATACGACTCGGTTCTGCTTCTATGCCCCAGCTTTGTTTACTTTTTCCCACCGAGGCTTCTAGACTTCTGATTGGCCAACATTTCTGCACGGTTAGGAATCTAGCGCCACCTGCTGCTTTGGCATGTTCATAGCAGCGTTTTCCTTCATTTCTGCCTTTATGTGTGGACGGGATTATTTTTTAAAACGAAAACGGAAAATCTCCGTTTTCAAAAACACCCGTGTACGTGTGGACGTAGCCTCAGTCTCTGACTGGAAGCGCTAATTCGTCATTCGGCTTTTGTCAGACTAAAGTAACTGTTAAAACTGTTTGAAAAGCTCAGCTATACAACAAGGAGAGATTGAGAATTTCCTTTTAGTTCTCAGTTTATTTGATATTGAGAAAAGTTAGTCAGTTTTGTCTGTTCTTCTGTAAAACAAACTAAGATTTATTTTTAGAATTAATATTTTGTTTCTAAGTGGAATTGACAATTTAGTCTGTTTCATTTGTTCTATTTTCAAACTTAAACGCTTTAGCGGCTGTCTTTTGTGTAGTTTGCAATATTTGCCTTTTATTTATCTGAAAAAGTCTCATGTTCCTTAAGTACATCTACCCTGTTGAACTTATTATGGGAAATAAATATTTGAATAAAAACAAGCTGCTGATTATTTCACATTTTACTTGTGAGCAACGGCACATTTAAATCTTACAAATATAGTTATTTGGCTTATATCGTGATAGATATCGTTATCGCCTGAAATGAAAAAAACATATCGTGATATGAAAAAATCTCATATCGCCCAGCTCTAATATATATATATATGACTTTCTGAAGGTCTTTGAAAGGTTTTCTTTGAGCATTGGCTAATTTTTTTTTTTTTTTTTACTCGCCTTTTCTTTAGTCCATGTACTGACCATTTTCAGAGGAAATGGTCAGTACATGGACAAACAAATGTTTTGTTTGTTTGTTATAGCACCTAACTGAAGGGATGAAACTGTGTTGAATGTTGTCTACACAACGGAGAACTTGACTAAGAACCATTTTTAAAATGTATTTTTAGACACTTTGTTACTAGCAGCTTGTCACAAAAACACACTTGTTCTCATTTCTTTAGGTGACTATTTAAAAATGTCCAAGATCAAAGATAACAGGAACCAGCTTTATTTATTTATTTATTTTTCACCGATAGGGTGAGCCCTTCATGGCATGGTGTGCAGTGTGCCCTTAAAAAATTGAGTAAACTGGACAAGTGGAGGACAAAAGAAGTGGTAGCCTTCTAAAACTATGATGAATAGCATCTGAAAGTCATGTCCTTAGGAAATTGGCGGGACAATCTAGTAAAGACCTGACACAGAACCTGAGAGGTGCATCTGGCCCTTCAGTTGAACCATCACTGAAGCCTCATCTGAAATGGTCTCAGTGGAAGGGTGTCTGTCAAAAAAAATCATTGAGTAAAGGAAACAGAGAAAAAGCTGAGGTATGACAAAGTACACAAATAGACTGTAAATCTGTGTCAACAGATCTTAAGGAATGAAGAATCCACTTTTTTTTTTTTTTTTTTTTTTTTTTTTTTTCCACTGAAATTATTATCAGTATTTTATAGAGGAGGCTAGGACAGTACAACAGTGATCATCCTTAAAACACAGTGGAGGCCCTGTCATTGTTTGGAGCTGCATTTCAGTCATTGGTGTTGGGGATCTTGTGAAAATGATGAATTATGAAAAGCAATGTCAGATTTTTGAGCTACCATGCAATATATTTTAAGAAGCGGTTAATTTTTGCTGCATGACAGTAATCCCAAACACACTGCTGGTGAAGTAATATTTGGATAGAAGAACACAAAGAAACATTCAGTCATGGACTGGCCTCCCCAGAGCCCGGACCTCAACATTATTGAAGCTGTGTGGGATCATCTTGGTAGATAACAGGAAAAAAAAGTCAGACAACATCCAAAGAAATGCTTTGAATGTCTTTCGAGATGCCTGGAGAACTATTTCTTAATACTACTTAAAGCAATGATAAGGGTTCAGGCTGTGTTACTGGTTAAAAGTGGTCATACCAAATATTGATTTTAAAACTTTTTAGAATTGTGTAAACTTGCTTTAAACTGATATTTTCATCTGTGTTAGCGCAAGACTTTTGCACACTACTGTAATTAATAGTAGTTTAAAATGTGATTGAAGTAATTTCTGTTTTCATGACTTGTTTGTGCATATCCCCTTTGTGTAGTCAGGACTGTGATCGTTGTTTAAATAGTTTGAACATCTCATTGTTTGGCTTAGCCTGTTGCCGAGTATGTCACTTTGAAAGTATTTAAGTAGCCATCACATTTGAAAAAGTAAGCATCTCTGTGAACAGTCTGTAAAGAACCACGATGGTTTAGTTGTGTATAATGTTAAGAAATGAAGGGAATTTTACTGGTGGCTCAATTGATCAAAGACTACTTAATTTATGCCTGAAGGGTAATTTGCAAATTAAAGGCAGGCTCGCTATGTGTAATATAACCACACATCAATGAGTCACACCCAAATGTTGTGCTTCACAGAAGCTACATTATAGCATTCAGCTCATCTCGAAAGAGCCATTCCGCAGTCAAGTTTGCTATGGAAATTTTGCTGACTCTCTCCTTTTCTGTTATCAGGCTGTTCTAAAACGGGCTGCCCGTGTAGATGAGGACAAAGGCGCTCACAAGTCCTCAGGTGAGAGTGATGCTTGTTTTTGTAATTAACACATGAGAAGTAAACTATAAAATTGAAAGGATAATAACACATGCCCGTTGTTGTCGTAACCGCACTAATTGGATATCTCAACAACTTTAACTTGGTTGACCTTTACTGATTGATGGTGATAATCTATTTTAAAACTATGTAAAGACAAAAGGAGGCTCGAAGAGTAAGGTTAGAGCATGCTTTTGGAGTGGAAAATCCTCTCACTTATACAAATTACATGCCGTATGTAAATGTACATTTATTGTTTACTACACCACTGATTTGATTTCGATTGTTCATTGTGTATTTATCTTATCAGATGCTGAGTCTTCACAACTGAAGCCTGCTGAAGACATCACTTCAGACCCCTGCAAATCTATCAAGAGTTCAGACGCTACCCAGACGCTTGGAGACAAAGAGATGGAGGAAGAGAGAATAATGGAACAGGAGGGAGGTGAAGCTGAAGCCGAGCCAGAAGAGGAGGGAAATCCACTTACAGGAGCCAAACAGCAAAATGCAACTGAAAACACAGAAATCCCAGACGCTAGTGAAAAGTCAGTTGGTAAAAACTGTGTGCCAGCTGAAAATAACACCCGTTCATTCAAATGTAATGCCTGCTTGGAAAGTTTTCCCAGCAGAACTGCCTTGAGTGTTCATTACAACTCTGCATCCCACATTCAGAGAATGACAACAGGCTCTGGAAAACAAGGTGCAGAAAGTAGTCCCCAAACTCCTTCAATTCCAATCCTGTCTCGGCCATATATATCAAACAAACCCTACCAGTGTTCTGTATGTCGAGTCTCCTACAATCATGCCATCACCCTTGAGAGCCATATGAAATCTGTCTTGCACCAGACCCGCAGCAGAAATGCTGGAATTGCTGCACATGCTGCAAACAGCGCAGTGGCTGCTGCTGGTTTGAGAGGCAGCGCTGCCAACCCAGTAGTTACCACGTCGGAAAGTGGAAGCAGTCAGTCAGCTACCTCCACCAACTGTGCTGCTCCTGGGACGTTGATGGTGACTGCTGCGAAAGAAGGCGAGCAGATTCCAACTTCACAAGTGGCTCCCTCCCTCCTCACTTCCCCTGTGGCCTCAGCTCAGGCGGTCTCGGCCTTTCTCACCCTCCTCACTTCCAGTCCCAACACACTGTCACACTCCCTCCTCCCCTCCCTGTTTGCAGCTAGTGCTGCTCCTGGTGCCGCTGCACCTCAGCTTGTGCCTCAGCCTCAAATGGTCATGCCCTTGATCTTAAATGGGCTCCAAGCCCAAACCCAGCAGCACCAAGAGAACCAGCAGGGCCAGCTCCTTACCCAGTGCGTGCCACTCGTAGGTCTCAGCACAGCCCAGCAAGCCCTTCTAACCCAAAGACTTAACAGCTTACAGAACCAGTGGCCCTCTGCAGGAGTTCCAACAAACATACAGCTCTGTGGGGAAGAGCAAAAACAGACTTTAAAGAGTGAGAGAGAACAAAAAAGTGAGGCTAGAAATGAGACTGTTGAAGAAAAGATCTCTGATCAGGTCAAAGATGAGCATAACCGTACTGCCCAGAAACATAAGGAGGAGAACAGTACAGACGTTTCACAGTGTTCTGATATAGAAAGTAACATAAAGGTTGAGAATAATGAAAACAATGGGAAGGCACATGAAGACAGCACAACAGATGGAGACTGCTCAACAAATCAGTTGGACCTGGAAGGTGATAAAGCAGCTAGCCTGAATCTCTCCCCAGCGGGCACAGAGAAGAGCCTCCGCAATAACAACCTCTCCCCTTCTGCATCTGTGCCCAGCAACTCGAGCCTCAGTCCTGTAAATTTAAACCTTACCCTTAGTCCTGATTCTACTCCTCAAAAATCCCAATCAGGCACAAGCCCATGTGGCTCTCTTGGCACTCCAAAATCCAGCTCAAGTACCAATGCCTTAACTAACAGCCAAAATCGTCTTCATTGTAATACAGTGGATTCCATTTATCCAGACCTTCCAGTGCTTTCAGAGTTCCAGTCAGAGGTTCTCTGGGCCTTCTTTGAGTCACGTAGTGAGGCTGATGCTGCAAGTCCTCCCCATGAGGACTGTGAAGCGCTGGGCCGAGAGGTGGGTCTTTCTGAAGAAGAGGTTCGAAGGTGGCTGACCCAAGCTAGACACACAAAACAAAGACAGAGGGCGACAGAGTTGGAACAGCTGACCGGTGTTACAAGAAATTGTCAGAGTTCTGATAATGACTATGATGACGAGGAAAGCTCACTCATAATAGCAGAAGGTGAGGATGATGCTGAACCATTTAGTAATCAGGCCATGGATTTGTCTAGTACAAGAGGGAAACGCAAACACAGGGAGTTGGGAAGGGAGGGTCAGGGAGATTCCTGTCTCACATCGGATTCAGAGAATGAGGTCTACACTTCTGTCATTGTTTCAGATGAGGAAAGTCAGAATGGGTCTTTAAGAGATGATCCTGAAAGCCCTGCTAAAGACGAAGCACAGCGGGAGGTCCACGGCGATAAGGGTTCAGTTGGAGGAAAGGTATTGCGCTCCACGACTGTGTTTCTTTCCGATGCAGAGGATGAATACGAAGATGAGGATGGCGGAGGTAGTCAAGGGGCCAAGAGAAAAAAACAGAGAGAGAAGTTTGAACATGATCTGGAGCTAAAAAAGGAAAGGCAAGACCCAGATGTAGATCTAGAGTTGGAGGCCCAAGGTGATCCTCCAAGCTCACAGTCCAATGCAGCAGATCCCTCTGAAATCCCAACTGGTGCTCTCCACTCACTTCCCTTGTCATTCACTCCCTTTTCTACTCCATTTCTTAGCCCCTATGTTCTCTCCCTTACTCCTTCGGTGGTTGGGGATGGAAGCAAAGTCCCCATCTTTCCCAACCCACCAACCATCACACGCTTCTCCAACTCTCTTCTCTCGCAATCTCTCTTCTCACAAAACCAAACTTCCCACTACCTGTCCAATGGTGACGACTGTGAGTCAGCTCTTGATCTCAGCATGGGCAAAAACAGCTCAAAGTCTGCTCTGTCCTCATCTCTGGCTGATACAATTGCAGCACAGAAGGGACAGTTGCTGGACGGACTTGGCCTGAGGCCCACATCCAAAGGTCTGGTAGTCGTCCAGGTTAAGCCGGAATCTCTTACTGCCATGCCCTCTTCTAACAATGTTACAAACATGGTCAACTGCAGTAATGTGACCAAGTCTAGCATTTATATGAGGCCTGGAGAAAAAATGAACACCACACTATTGGAAAGGGACCGAGAAAAGGAGAGGGAGCAAGAACAGGAGCAGAGGAAGTCCAAAGGAAAAAGGTACCGGGATATGCGTCGTTCAAGGACCATCATACAAGCAGAACAACTTGATATTCTGTATGGCTGCTATTTCAAAGACCCAAATCCTGGGAAACATGAGTTTGAACAGATCTCAGAGTGGGTTCACCTTCCAAAGAAGGTGGTTCAGATTTGGTTCCAGAACATGAGGGCAAGGGAAAGAAAAGGCGAGGTCAGATTCATCGGCGACGGGACCTTGGCGGCAGTTGGCAAACCTCTCATCAAATTTACTTGGCCTCTTTCCAAACCCATATTCACTAACAAGCCTGCTACAAACAATACCGGGGGAATTACAACTACTCCGATTGTTCGCACCCTCATCAAGACAGAGAGGGAGCCTGTAAATGAACTGGCCAAACAAGCGCCAGTTGTGATGAAAAAAATATCCCCCGTTCCTATAAAGCCGAAGGAGATCGTTTCTTCCACCACAGCATCTCCTGTGAGCAGCAGTGCTTCCGCAGTGCCAAAGACCACGCTCGAAACCACCAGCAACATCACCATGGTTAAAGTTGCACCCAAAGCAAATACCCCTGTCCTCTTGGTGCCACCCAAGGATTTGATTCCAATTGCCCCACGACCAGCCCTGAAACGAAAGCTAGAAGATGAGAGTGAGGAAGAAAAGACCGATGAGGAGCGGGATAACGAAAATGAGATTGGTCTTGGACCAGGAACCACTAACCGCATGGTGCCGAAGCTCCCCACAACTCCCATCAACAACAGGCCTTCAGCCACAGCAGTGGTGCCACAAAAACAGAATGGGCTGAACTACTGGACTTCCAAAGTCCCCATTAAGATCAACACTCTATCAAGAGAACAACTGGCTCTTCCTACGCACACAGCTCCTCGTACCATCCCCCCTCCTCCCACCCCCAGCATTGCACCAGTCAGCCCTAACACCCCTAGTTCTGCCAAAGTGGCCAGCCCTTCCACCCCATGTGTAGCTAAATCAAGCCCAACAGAAAGCAGCTTTCTGCCCCACTCATCCAGCCGTAGACCACGCACTCATTTGTCCTGCCTACAACTGTCCATTCTGCAGTCATGTTACGAGACCTGTGCCCATCCCAACGCCATGGAGTGCGAGGCAATTGGCACTGAGCTCAACCTGCCGCTCAAGGTGGTGCAGATTTGGTTCCAAAACACAAGAGCGAAGGAGAAGCGCTGGAGGCTGCAGCAGGAGAAAATGGTAAGCTGACAAGTTTTTCTATGAGAATGACATTAAAAAAACAAACAACTTTTTTCCCTCTTTTTTTTTATTGATACATCGTTAAAAATACAAACTTACTGTTTATATTTGCAAATGTAATGCAGAGAGTAGGAACACATGCTTTTCTTTAAAAATATGTTGAATCAGAGTTTTATTTCGGTCTGCTGTGCGGTTTTAGAGGTGGTGTTGGAGTATTACATTCAACCATTTCTACCCTGGAAAATCAGTTGAGACATAAATGGATAAAGTAAAGCAATGGGCATGTATTTCAGTAATCCTACTTAAAAATATCTGACAAATAAAAGCTCCAAATTCCCTCACTAGCTTTCACTACTTTAATGACAAGCTTGCTTGACTCTTGTCTTTTGGGATTACCACTTTATACACATATGGTTGCTGATATGGTTGAGTTCGGTAATATTGCTCAAATTTAAGGAAACTTGATAACTTGTCCTCAGCAAATATCCAGACAGCCTAAATTTTGCTTTGTTCATTTTAAAACTCTGAACATTAAACATACCTCCTTTCCTTCTCTGTTTGCATCTCCACACTCCAATGTGGGATTCTCAGTCTCCTCTTTCAGGCGGGAAGGTAGACATGAGCTCAGGAAGCTACCTGCAGTACAGCGCTCTCAAGGCCAATCGACCCATCCTGCCCAAGCCTGTTCAGCTAATGGTTACCGAACCTCCAGCTTCCCCAGTGCCCGGTCAGCCGGTGCCAAAGGAGACCCTGACGGGGCGCTGTGATGCTTGCAACGTCTCATTTGAATCCCGGGCTGCAGCAAGGGCCCACGTCTTCTCTCCGCGTCACCTGGCAACCCTGAGAACCACTAACTTTGGCCAGCCGACGGCGCTCGTCAACAAGAGCGGAACCAGCAGTGCTGCTCTTTCCACTACTGTAACCAGCTCTGGCGGTGGTTCTGAAGGGGAGATAATAATCGAGTTGCCTCCAGCGATGGCCACCAGCAACAGTTAAAGACTCAGATCAGGATTGGTCTGCACACTGACTATTGTTGGACCCATTTGGGCTCCTCAGATTTTAATAAACAGATTTGAGCACTAATCCTCAAAAACTAATATTCTTTAGTTTTTGATGTTTGCTCCCCCCTTGCACCCGCTATCCTTTGCTCAACCTACACTGACTTGATATCCGTTATCTGTAGAGCTCACCTGGTATCAAATACAACAGCAGACTCTTTTCTTGCTGCTTGTCACTTAATCAGTTGCTGTCTGATAAGTGATAACACCCCCACCCTCCTCAGAGTTCCCTTAATCCTCATTTTATCCAGACATTTTTGGTCCTAACCCTGTGGTTATGTATTACCTTACTTCTATGACCTTCCTATAATTTGTAAAGGCACTCAGCTTGCCACGCTTGAGCTGTTGTACCCTAAAAACTGATGCAAGTGTTTCCTTTTTCTTTTTTCTTTCTTTTTTTGGCAGAGGCCATGGGGGGATTTTTGGGAAACACTTTTTGGGATAACATGGAAATGCTGACATGTATAACTCCCACTTTGCTCCTGTGGAATTGTTTTTCTCACGCCTACTTTCACTTTTAGGGCAAAGATTGCTTGGATAAAATACGACTGGACTAAATCATTGGGAGAGAAAGAACTGGTCTTAACCGCCACCCTTTTTAATTGCCACAGAAGGGTGAAATGAAGAGTTTTGTCTACTCACTACTTTGGGATATAAAAGGAGGTACTTTGGAGAGAATAGGGCTGTTGAATTGTTCCCATATTCATGTTCATAGTTTCACGACAATCCAAATAGGCAGCGCAAAAAGAGGCTGAGGGAAGTAGAATCTTTGGCATACCGCACTTTGACACATTTTACATTGTTTTGAAATGTTTTTAAGCATTCGAATGCAGGTGTCTTTTATGGAAGGATACGCTGATGCATGTTGGATGCCTTAATATAAAGTGAAATAGTTTTTTTTTTTTTGTTGTTTTTTTTGTTTTGTTTTTTTTTTGATTTTTTTTTTTTTTTTTTTTTTCCCTAATCAAATGAAACATGCTTTAGGTGTGAGTATAATACTTGGGCGTATTGAAGAAGAGCTTTATTCCAAAATGCTTTTACATTAACGTTTTTTTGTTTTTGGGAGAATATTTGTGAATGTCAAATGTTTATAAAGTTGTCAGCAATCTCTTGGCCAAGGTGTAGAATTACAAACTATCATGCTTTCACACGTTTGCTGTAAATTTCACTTCCTACCCAAATGTGTGCGTCTCATTTTGGAATTTAGCTCTTCAGACTGGTGGGTGAAGATTACTTTTTTTTTTTTTCTTTTTTTATTAAACGGCTACTGTGGGATACACGTCCAAGTCCGGGAGATTCCTGTTGGAGAATTCAGTCTGAATTTGACAAATTGGGCTGATTTCCTCACCGTGTGTGTGTGTGTTGGGTTTTTTTTTTTTTGTTTGTTTGTTTTTTGGTTTTTTTGCGAATACTATGTATAAAGCCCTTTTCAGACTTAAAATTCCTGGCTTCACTAGTCTCTTTAAAAAAGGATGGCTAACCCCCCATTTTGTAGGTCACTTTTGTGTGCTGCATGGTGCTGCTAAGACTGATGATTCCCCATCCCTCCTACACAGGCTCCGAAACACATCCCTTCTGACTTGGGATTAATGAAAATGCACCATAGAAGAATATTTTCAATGTATAGCAGATTACAAACTGTGTAGAAAACTTGCCAACAGCATGCTCTGTGTGTGTGCGCGTGTGTGCGTGTGTGTGTGTGTGTGTGTGTGTGTGTGTGTGTGTGTGTGCGCTCAAAGTGATACCTGAGTGTTAACCAGGCTGGCGCACTACCTTTTACACACAGGTGACCTGCATGTCGATTCGGACAAGGAGCCGACGGATGCCGTCACCACTGAAAGGGGCTTTAGACAGCAAAGTTATGAATTTCTGTAATCATTTCAATATTTATACAAATGATACAAAAAGCAATTCAAATCTGGCATAACAGATCTTTATTCTTTTTTTTTTTTTTTTTTTTTTTTTTTAATTTTTTTTTTAATTTTTTTTAAAAGATTTTTTTAGGTCAAAAGCCAAAACTCTAGACTGAGACAGCAGGGTTTGAAATGGTTTGTCCCCCTCCTCCCCATACTTGTTTTCCTCTTGGGTTTTTGTTTTTTTTCTTCTCCTCCCCCCTCAGTTTTGAAGCAGAGTGGGTGATTCTTGTAATGTTTGTGCTGTGAAACGAGAGCTAATATCTGAAACCACAACAAGGGAGACAGCTGGGTATTACAAGCATCCTTAAGGGACAAACAGATATTCAAATCTAGGAAGCAAATTAGGAAACCTAAAAGAAAAAAAAAAAGTGTGTGGAGTGAGAGCTAATAAGATGGTGCTGTGTTGAAGGACACTTAACATACTAAAGATGTTTTCCTTCAATTTAAGTTGTATATTAATGTTACTATTGATAGTTTTAACAAAATGCAAAACTAAACATGAACTTTTTTTTTGTAAAGAAATATATTAAAAAAAAAAAACCTGATATTCCAAAGTAATCCTCCCTTTGCTTTCTGTCATTCAAAAACCAAAAAGCAATCTTTAGGTTGACAGAGAGCAGGAGAGGTGTTCGCAAATGCAAACTGTAAAGGACGTCCCACGGCTTGACACTTGCACTAGTCCACAATTTTTGCACAAGCTACAGGCATTTCAAATGAACACAGCCATCACCACAACATTTAAGAGTCACTCGGTGTGGTTTTTTTGAAACAAGGAGGGTAATGCTGTCCTTTGACAACTAATAATTTCTTACTCCTGTTGGAAACTGTATCTTGTGTGTAAAGCAGGGACTGGAGTGCTTGATCCTCAAGACTGGGATTACACACGCGCACACACATAGACATGGTGTTGCACTGTCCAAACTAGATACGTTTTTATGGAGATCTGCTTTTTATTCTCTTATGTTTCATTGTCACTTTGATTATCACTATTGTTATAACTGTACTACTACTTATACGATTTATTATTACTACTCATCACTGTTTTTGATTATTGATTCATAATGGTTTTAAATGCCACCACTCTGCTCAGAAAGAGTCTGGTATTCCTATGAATATTGAACAATAATAGTGGCAGTGTTGTTCTGAATTGTTAGATTTTTGATTAAGCTTATTTTTCCTCCTCACTTGTACCTGCCTTTTGTGTTTGGTCTCCATTATGCTTTCTTTGATATACAGAAAATAAAATCATTGAAGAACAAAGCATATCTCGAATGATTGAAGTGCAGCTGAAGCATTTATTTGTGTGTCACTAAGGTTTAATTCTCCTAACGGAAGAATTACTTCATCTAAGAAGCTTTGCTTGAGTGGCATATTTAAAACAAAGGTCACTCTGGGGGAGACAATCTATGTGACACACTCAGATGTGATTGGAATTAATTTGCTCAACTACCTTTGCCAGTTTACTTGTGATTGATTCGATATAATGGGCAGAAGCGTAATCCAATTAGAGGCACACATGCGATTTCGGAACCGGAACGTCCTGTTTCATTAACCAATAGGAATGCGGCTAAGACCGAAGAGGTTGGTCTAGAATCCTCGGTTAGCGAATGGGAGGGAGATTCTTACGCCTGCAGTGATCCATGGCTCCACCCCTAGCTTCCATTTCTGAACTGAAGGGACGCCGCCGCTCTCGCGTATAGCCCTCGCCTTTTTTTATACACACATTTAAGTAAATAAACTAGGTTATCTGTCGTAAGTTAGGACCATTTCCTAAAGGTAGCGTAAATCAGTAGTCCCCGTTCATCGTGGTATGCTGTTTGAGTAGTAGCTAGAAGTGAAGCTAGCATTTTATTCCCCATTTTAACTTTACTAAGCGGCGTTTTCCGCCGTTTTTTTTTCTTTTCGCCGCCCCGCTCACTCTACCCCCTTGTGTGTGAGTAGGGGCCTGCAACGTTGGTTTGGCCACGAGGCGCGTCGGTACAGTTGGAACAGGGCGATGGCGGAGTTCGGTAACGGACTGGCGGAGGAATCTCTGCTAGATTCAGACCCCGGACATCCCGAGCTGGAAGACCCGGGTGTCGGTGACGAAGAGCCGGGATTAGAAGAGGGAGAGGCCGCAATTGAAGATCCGGTAAGTGAAGGGCATTGTTTCTAAAGTGGAAACCCACATGAATACCGAGACACTTTGTGGTCGTGGCGGAGCAGCTAGTAAAAGCAGGTGAACAATTTGTTGATTTTTTTTTTCATCCTCCACACGAATCTTGGGTCACATGCCGTGTGCGTTACTGCTATCGCCAGGTCTGTGTTAACCGCCATTGTGGTTCACGCAGTGCAGTAGAAATGGGTGGTGACATGCGTGGTGTCGGCAGCCATCTTGGCGCAACAGCGACGCCAGTTTCTCTGCGCCAGAGAGCAGCTCGAGCCGTTTGTGGGGGGTGGGGGGTCCTTGTCGCGAAAAAATGCGAGACGGAGATGCAGGAGACAGTAAGGGGCGAGGGTAGGACAGGCCGCCGCCATTAGCCGCCGCCGCTGTGCGAGTCTACCTCCTTAAGAAGGCGACCTGCTAACGGTAATGACCTCTTTTTATTCCCTTTTACCTTTATCATTTAACCGGCTGTGGCTGCTGCATTTCAAGCGCCGGTTTGCGCACACGCGAGCGAGCGGCCGCAGGTTATCGTTAGCTTAGCAAGCCCGACCATTAAAGGCTGCGGATAAAATGACCAGCGGACCTGTCAGCCGTAATCAGCAGTCACGAGATGAAATGCGGCATTTGCACCTCAAGCTGCTGGGCCTAACAGCAGCTGGCTTAGTAGCCGTGAATATTAAGCATGTGATAACGGGCTAACATGCTAGCGGATTTTAACAAAGCTGGTGTGGCAGTGGCAGACGTGCACCTGACCATCTTTGTCGCCTATTTTTCAGCCGACAATGGGGGTAGAGTCGTGAATCGCTGCTTGTTGGTGCACACCCTGTGTAATTGTTGAAAATGTAAAATTTGCATTAATCAGCCCAGTTAGTTGGTTTTTTTTAAACATGCATATATATATTATTATTATTATTATTTTTCCCTCGTGCAGCTAACACACGAGTGCACAATGGCTGGGATTGTCTTGAGTGACCAGGTGAGGGTTTTGAGGATGTCGGCCAGTGAAAGCGTGGCGTACAACGCAGAAGAAAGGGGCTGCGGTATTTGAGGGGCTGGGTTTGCATCCTTCAGTGTTTGGCTAGAGCAAGGAGAGCAAGAGAAGGGAGGGGAGTGAAAGAGCTTGCACTGAATATGCGACAAGACGAGACAAAAAAAGGGACAGAGAGAGAAAAATTGGAGTCGCAACGTGCCAGCGGTGGATGGCTCATCCCAGCGGTCCTGCTTTGAATGTTGATCACTTCCCATCCATCCATCATCTCAGTGTTGGTGATATGTGTCAGAGCATCAGTCGCGTGAATACACGCCGACCGAGAAATGATTATGTCTTTATTAGCGTGTGCAGCGAGTCGCTGTGCAGTTTTATAGCCCGCTGCGGTGAGAAGATCTGAATTTATTACAGTCCGTCTGTGTCGCTGCACCCAGTTTCACAAAGAGCTTTTTCATTACAATCCTGTCAGTAGTTCTGGATCGAGCTGGAGTGACTCCCACTGTGCTGCAGTGCACCACTGTCAGACAGGAGGGTCCACTTCCACATGAGGGCACAGCCAGCTCACTGTTTATCTAATAATAATAATATAAGTTTATTGGCATTATTTAGTTTAGCGGGATTGACCGCAGATCTCTTCATCATCTCGCTGCTTCATCTTTCCAAAATGGCTCTCCAGCAAAAATAAACACATTTTCTTGGAAATTAATATGCATATGACCATGTAGTGATGTATGCTGTTCCAACATAAACTGATAACAGAAGTTCATTTTTAGGCTAAGGTGGCATTTTTGTTATAAATATATTTTTGCGTTGTAAGCACTTAAACAGTGAATGTTACCAAGTTTGGACATGATGTTTTTAATCATGTGGACATTTGAAGTGCTGTTTGCCAACACTGCTTTCGGGCTGGATACTTAACCTTGGTTGGTAACCTTTTCGTTTTGTGTGTGTGTGTGTGTATATGTATATATATATATATATATATATATATATATATATATATATATATATATATATATATATATATATATATATATATATATATATTTTTTTTTTTATTTCTGCTCACGCATATCTTGGCCTGGCGGTCCTCTTTGTAGTGGCTTTAAAGTCTGCTTTTGACTTGGGGGAGGTACCTACTATTAAATTTAGGCAGGATGGCAGGGTATACTGCAAAATGTGGGGCATGAGAATAACTATAGTGCGCATGCAGCAGTGCAGGACTAGATTGAGGGTGCACTTAAAGGTGGAAGAAGTCCCAGTACAGGGTTTTCCCTGAGATTATCTAAGGGGCTTAGATCCTGTCTGGGATCTGGGGTTGGAATGTTGGTCTTATTCAAAGTCTGGATCATGTTTTTTGACTGTTGTTGTTACCATATTTGGATTTTTATTTATTTATTTATTTTAAAGCTGGTAATTCTTGTCGGTCACACATGTTAATATTAGTTTGACCCAGAGCTGGTCCTGACCTCCATGGAGCCAGAAACTTGTGAGCCATTTTAAATGTGAATTATTACACAGTTCCAGCTACAGTGCTTTATAGAGGGGAATTATGATGTAGGTGTTTAAAAATGCAGCAATCCACACAGAGAGACCAATTAATTTGAAGCTATGTAAAGCAGTATTTTGCAATTGCATCACAACCAGAGTTTATTAACACAGAGATGGTTAACCTGGTCATACGGATTGGTGACTATTTTGAGGCTAATTTCCCACCATGTTTCAGCTTGTTTCATATGATGATTGTCTATAGAATGGGTGAATACCAACTTTGTGTGTATTTAGTTCCTGCAATAGGCAGGAACTAAATACACACTGAGATTTGATTCTGTTGCCTGATATGTATTGCTGTCCAAACAGTATTATGTTGCTATTCAGAAAGTGCAGGTTTGTTATCACAAACACACACACACAACCTCCCACACATCTTCTCCCAGTTGTAGTTTATAAACGAAGTTGCCCTTTTGGCGTTTTTAAATGTAGCCTCATGTATACCTGGGTTATCAAGACAAGCTGGACAGTGATGCACTGCAGTATCTACTTCATCCTCCCACTGAACCTGGAAACACTGACATTCCTTTTTGACATGTGGGGAAGCACTTCATGCTGCTAACGTTTTTACTTTTACTCCAAGTCCTCTCTTTACATTTGTTTGGCTTACAGCGTCCTCGGAGCTACTTGCATTCTTTCCCTAAGACTTTTTGTGGTTCTGCCTAAATCTTGCACATATGGATTTTACGACTTGTAGCTGATATAAAGTCTCTCTTTATACTGAGGTCATGTCACGGTCACGGCACCATTTCTTTTGCTATTTTGCCAAATGGGTGCCTAAAAATATTTTCAGGGTGTGCACACACTAGATCCCTTTCTGATTTATTCATTAAATCATTTTGGATTTGGAAGTTGGTGAAGATGGATCCAGCAGTAACTGGCATTGTGATATTGTGTTGAGCTGTGCACATGATGGACTGACGGCTCTGATGGAATCTGTGTCTGTGCTGCAGGAGCTGGAGGCAATCAAAGCCCGAGTGAGAGAGATGGAGGAAGAGGCAGAGAAGCTGAAGGAGCTACAGAACGAGGTGGAGAAACAGATGAATCTGAGCCCCCCACCAGGTGCGTCTTCTTTTTTTCCCCTTCCAAGGCAGACGCCTTCATTTTCCCCCCATCTGTCCACATTTGCCTTCTCGTCTCGTTCTGCCCCATAATCATTTGTCTTATTGTCTGTTGTGTGCTCGCTTAGAAATAATCTCACTTAGTAAATGTAAATGCTACACTCATTTTCAAGCAGTAACCCCATACCAGTTTAGGATGTGCATTAAAATATGGGTTCACTTTAATGCTTGGTTAAAGTACATTATTTTAATATTCAATTCCATGTTTTTAACCCTCAGAGATGATTTTTTTTTTTTTAAATGCAAACAAAAAAACTTATGTTCAGTCCCAGTTTGCAATGCTCTTATGTCCAATTTTATAAGGTTAAATCTAAATAAATGATAAAATAGTTTACATCCATCAGAACTTTATATAATGCACGAATCTGAATGCGTGTCTGTGTCAGTATATTTATGTTGCTTAATTGCCCCATGTGAAGAAGAAACTATGATTTTGTCATTCTTGTGTAATGACAAAACTCGTGAATCAATTGTCAACTCCATTTTTGCCTTTATACTAGGGCTGGGCGATATATCGAGTTTTTAAAAAATATCGATATATTTTCATACGAGATATAAGATGTGACAATATCGTTTATATCGATATAGTCTATGTTACGTTATAATTATACTTGTGGAGCCACAAGTTTGCCTCTCTTTCGTCCACTTTTGTCTCTACGCAACGTTACTCGGCCTCGCCTCTCCTTCACTGAATACAACTCCTCCTCCCCCATAGCTTCACCTGCAGGCAGCGAGCAGATGGACACGGCAAATCTCCGTTAGCGAGTTGTGGGGGTGGACGGCGTCAACGTGTTAGCGAGCTAACGAGCTAACCACGCTAACGACATGCAGCCCACAGGGGTTGCACGGACTAAAATCCTTTCATTTTCTCAAAAGTTGACAGCGCGCCTTATGTATGAATTCTGGTTGTGCTTACTGACCGCGAACCGATTTTAGGTGGTACACAGCGCTCAGCAATCTGTCAAAAAAATGTTTTACGACTTTGGTAAGCTACGGAGCTGCAGCGCTTGATGAATTGGCGGAGCATTACGGCTACCGTAGTCTGGAGCCTCGCGGAGTGATACGTACTGTGCTTCGACGTAATATTATGTGTATAAGGACCATAAGAGACATGGTTACGAAGTGGATTTCAAACTCAAGGCTGTCAGTCACGCAGTAGAAGTTGGGAACAGAGCAGCTGTGAAATCTGTCTTTGTTATTATGCTCAGCGTCTGTTAGTTTACATTTTGACGGCACAATTGTGAGCTTTTTGTTATGCACAAAAACATTGTTTTCTTTTATTTATGGAGCATTATTATTTAATAAATGCTGATAATTTATTTTTGAGTAATTTCTTCATGTAAATCTATGCTGTATGTAAATAAAAATGCCTGTGTGACATCTGGGACACAGCTTTGACTAAGAACTCTCTTTTTGTTCTTAACTTATGGCTTTAAAAAAATATCGAGATATATATCTTATATCGCCACCCAGCTAAAAAAAATATCGAGATATGAATTTTGGGTCATATCGCCGAGCCCTACTTTATACCATCCATTTGATCTCATCTTTTCATGGACTTTTCGATTGTAGGTGCGCTACATCTCACATTTGGAGTTAAAAGCAGTAATTTGTCCTAATATGTGTTTCATTTCAATGTTGTTTCCTATGTAGATTTATTCTGTACTCTCTCCTCTGTGCAGTTGGCCCTGT
This sequence comes from Aulonocara sp. 'chitande type north' Nkhata Bay, assembly GCF_057382095.1. Taxonomy (NCBI): domain Eukaryota; kingdom Metazoa; phylum Chordata; class Actinopteri; order Cichliformes; family Cichlidae; genus Aulonocara; species Aulonocara sp. 'chitande type north' Nkhata Bay. The sequence continues at coordinate 31,318,681 of NC_141352.1, forward strand.
CATCATGTCCATCGAGGAAAAGATGGAGGCAGATGGCAGATCTATTTATGTCGGAAATGTGAGTAACTCTTTGTGTCATGCAGATTCTATTTTGGCCACATTGTGTCTTGATTCTTGTTGTCGTGTCTGACATAACATTATGGAGATAATATGACGGGGGGAAAACCAGTTGTGACACTGAATCATAAGTACTGGCCCTATTAAAATCACGCTCCCGTGGGTTTCCTATTTTTTTTTTTTTTTTTTTTTTTTTTTAGAGTCTGTGCATAGAAATCACTTTGTGCCTTTGATCAATCCTGCAACCAGTACAAACTTTATTCAAGGTGTTATCACTTTGGACTCTTACTAAGTATTTAAGCATTCGTGATACTCTGAAGAGTCTTTAAACTAGGGCTGCCACAAACTATTATTTTGATCGTCGACTAGTCACCGATTATTTTTGCGATTAGTCGACTAATCAGATCATGCATCCATTGGATGTACAGCTTATTGCACCAGCATGCATCTGCTCTTATATAACTATCATTAGCTTACAGCTAGTGTTTAAGATCTGTGCAAACTAATAATAAAGACAAGATGATAGTTTATTAAATTTTAATGAAATTTGCAGATTGTTTCGGTGGAGTTTAATAAACTCCTTGCTATCTAAAATATAACAGGACACCGGAGTTTATTCTCCAGCATCTCACACTTCTGATAATCAGTTGTCTGCTTGACGTTTATTCAGCTGTGTAAAAACTATAACTTTAATCTCAGCCAAACCGATTTACTCAGGAACAAATAAAATACAAAAAAAAGCCAAACAATAACATTTTTAAGTTATCTAAGCGACTTATATATCATGTTTAACCCGAGTAGCGAAAGACCGCGGTGGGTTTGAAAACTGTTTGCCGGGTGTCCGGTGTTCTTACGGGCTCTAGTGAGCCTTGCCCCCGGCTAGCTATCGAGCTAGTGGGTAACAGACGTCTCCGAAAACGTTGGAGCGCCTTTGAAAATATGTGGTGTCTTGATAAACCGAGCAGATATTTGAAGTTTACACAGCTACATTCTCGCCTGAACATATGTTAAATGTTTATTTTGTGACCCAGAAAGAATAATAAGAATAATATTAAAACTAACTGGCTGCTGCGATTGTTGGAAACTGAGCTGGGCTGCGCTATGAATTCTGGGACAGAGCTGCTACTTCTTCTTCAGGGTTTAGGGAACACCTTCTGTTTCCAATCTCGGACAATAAGGCTACATTCACACTGCAGGCGAAAGCGCATCAAATCCGACTTTTTTGACCCATATCCGATCATGGTATGACCGTGTGAACAGCACAAATCCGATCTGGGTCACTTTCGTATGTGGTCCTGAATCCGATACATATCTGATGTTTTAGAAAGCGACTGCTTTTTGAATGGTCACGTCGCATTAAATCAGTCTTTTACATCACTGACATAAAACAGATGCCAATTATCAGTGCTGGAGAAGACATTGTGAATGCTTCCTGGTCATCCAGTGTAGATGTTAGTGAAACTGTTGGGAAGACAACGTTGGAGAAACATGAACATTTTATTTGTACTGTATAATCTGCAGATTCTGACAGAAATCTGCAACTTTGGTCTGGGTCTAAACAGAGCGCGTTGTGTGTGAAGTCTTCTTTTGCACATGCGGGCTGCTTTGAGCGTTCACACTAAAGCGCCTTTGCTGTCACATTTTATTTGTAGTGTGAACAAGCAGACAAAAAAATCGGATTTGATCAAAAAATCGGAACTGAGCATTGAGACCTGCAGTGTGAACGTAGCCCAAGTCTGGTGGTTTGTGGGAATCCTTTGGGCGTATGCCTCACTGGTATCTCAGACAATTTTAAGGCAGCTTTTTACTTTTGACCTGGTTTTGTGTCACATTGTAAATACATTCAGAGTTAGTTTTTACTTTTGTGCTTTAATATTTTTGTTGTTGTTGTGTTTTTAATGTATAATACAGCGCTGGTGACGCAGCTGTCTTGATGCTAACACTTTTTTTAATATATTTTTCTGTCTGCAGGTGGACTACGGTGCTACAGCAGAAGAGCTCGAAGCTCACTTTCATGGCTGCGGTTCAGTAAACAGAGTCACCATCCTATGTGACAAATACACAGGGCATCCCAAGGGGTAATGATCAGAAATTCTACAGTGAAATGATATTATTGCATATTGGTAGCTGGATCAGTCAATTATGAGCACAGTACAATTATGAGTATGAGCACATTTTAAAAGCTTCTCTAGAGCTGGAAAGTTGATTATGATTCCTTTTATTCATTTCATATAAATCACCTGCAAATCAGTTTTATCCTTGGAAAAATATGTTTTTCTTTAGTAATTACAAAAGGGTTTTTTTGTAGTGCTTTCTTTGTTTATAGATTAGTTTTACTGTAGCCAAGTGATTGATTTTATTTCCCCCCCTGCAGGTTTGCCTATATTGAGTTTGCAGACAAAGAGTCTGTTAGGACAGCCATGGCTTTGGATGAGTCACTTTTCAGAGGAAGGCAGATAAAGGTGAGACATTTTTGAGGTTAAATATCTCAGCTCCTTGAATGAGGTGGTAGTGGTTTTTTTACAGTGTGTGGATCTGAGAAGTGTCAGTTTAAACCTGAGACTTTCTCACAGAAACATGATGATCGTCCATCTCAAAACACTTCGCAGTTGCAGCATGAACTTAATGGGAGCAACATTAGCAGCTACCTCACCAGTGCAGTAACAGGAGTACGGTTGACTACATTTAGCTGATGTGGTCATAATAGTCACTGGCCATTCTGCCTGTCATGGATAGGATTGTCCTGATTGGTTGCATGTCTACAAGAAGATTTTAATGTGTTTGTTGTTTTTTTTGTTTTGTAGAAATGTGGCTTTAGTGTCTGACCTTCAATTTATTGGCTCTTTTCTGGTCAGAGTTTCCCCAATATTGAGACTGGCCAGTCTAAACTAGAAGGTTCTCTGTTTTTCTTGCTGTGGCAGATGATTAAAAGCACTGATTTTAAAAATACAAAAACACAAAATTGAAGCTAAAAGGCAAGGTTGTTGAGTTTTTACTACGAATTAAGAGGAAACAAATTTCTTTCAGTGTGAAAGCACAGAAGACTGTTTGGATGTTGTGGTTTATGCAAGGTCCCCTTTTTCTTTAGGTGGGCGCTAAGAGAACAAACAGACCAGGCATCAGCACCACAGACCGTGGCTTTCCACGGGCTCGGTTCCGATCACGGGGAGGAAATTTCTCCTTGCGTGCACGCTACTACAGTGGCTACACACCACCTAGAGGCAGAGGACGGGCCTTCAGGTGAGCTGACACAGAGACATCGTCATGTCTGACACCAGGGGAGAGCACATCACCTGCATGCATCCCACTCACTGTTTGCACTGAAAGGGAGCACAGGAAAAGCAAGGCAGACAGTCATGATGAGCCAGAGTTGACACTACTGTTAAAGATGGATTACAGCTTCTTGTAATGTTTGGAATTTAGAGTTCCTGAGGAGGCCCCGTTAGAGAAGGCACCGGTAGTCTGGCAGAGGACAGGGATTTTAATAAAGTAAATAGACAACTTGCCTAATTAATTTGGGGCAGATTTTCAGTTTGCAAATCAGAAAATAATGATTGACTGGACAGAGGGCTGGTGGGTGACACTTGTCACGTCCCTCTTAATCTGAGCATGTGCTTGTCCAGTGTTTAAGTCTTTAAGATTAAAATTGATTAGTATAGAGAAGGTAAGTACAGAAAGGGCAAAAAGCCCCTTGTACACAGAGGTGGCCAATTTGAAAAGATTATCATGTACAAATCTAATTTAGTGAAGATGACATCATTAACTATCGTTTCCCCTCACGATTACAGCTTTTCTCAGTACCAGAGCTGACAACTGCACTGTACATATACGCTGTGTATCCTGGCAACCATATGAACAGCTAGTCATGTGATCGATCATGTGGGATTAAGTCCGCGCAATGCAGTAACAAAGTTTGATCAGATTGCCCACCCCTATCTGATACAGAAGTAAAAACTGTGCGAGCTGTGGCATAGAATTAGAAACACTCATCATGATATTATTACTTGTATATCAGTTGCTATACCCCCCCCCCCTTTTTTCCTCTTTATTTTATTTGGTTACATTCATAGAATAAATGAATGACGGTCACACATTGATGTATTCTGTAATAATAAAGGCAAAAACACAACATGTAGCAGGGCTAACTGGTTGTGGGATTCATTGCATGCTGCATCACATTACGACCATTTCAAGACAGGCTTACGGACTCGCTGCACACCACCTTCTTCCTCCCAGGCTGCACATGCACTCTGCATAAATTGGATCTGTTTGGGCCGCTGCCAATGAAGTTTCTGCAAACTTGACTGTAGTGGAAAGTTACTGGTGCAAAGCTGCATTACTTGCACTGGTGAGGTTTTTAACTTCTTTGGGCCACTAATTGTGCAGCAGCATGCAAACAATTTTTAATAATTGATGTTTGGGCTTTGTGATGGTTGATTCGCTCACCTGTAGCACTGGTTTACTTAAACACAGCATTTATCAGCAGTGGTGTAGTGAACACACTGATGATTGTGTTGTCTGGAAAATCCAGCAAAGTCAGTTTACTGTTATGTGGCTCTGTAAAGAATGAGAGAAAAAGCCTGGTGTTGATCAGTGTGTTGTGCACTGGGATTCTGGTGGCTCTCTACATGCAGTATTTTCACAGTTGCACACAACATCATGATTTTGATGAGCTCCACTTCAGAGTTCTGCTTTGGGGTCCTGTCAGTGGGTTGTTGTGCATCTTGTGCTGCACATGGAGGTAGTCTCTGCAGACTTGGTCACAGTGCAAGTTTGCAGCATTTTGTAGTTACCATTTTCCACCTGGGGCGAAAGTCTTTAAGATCTAGTGTTGCAAAAGTAATGAGTTCATTCTGAGTGTTGTCTAAGGAGCTTGGAAAGAGAAGCGTCTGGACTTCTTTGAGTTGCTTGAAGACATTTCACCTCTCATCCAAGAAGCTTCTTCAGTTCTGAACTGAACTGAAGAAGCTTCTCGGAGTAGAGTAGAGCTCAGTCTGTGGAGCCATCTTGTATTTTTTTTTCTTTTCTGTTGAGACTGAGAAAGGAGGTGTGGTGCCAAACGCGCTGATCAGCATGCCAACTTCTTCACATCCACTCAGATTTAAGACTGAGAGATTCTGATTTGATTGCCTCTGCAAATCATCTGGAACCTTGAGGGCCTAGGCTCTTTCTTAATACTAGATGTTTAACAAACAACATGTTCCAGTAGAAAGCTGCTGTAACAATGAATCCATTTGCCAAGTTCTTCTGACAGGCCCTATTTAGCCTATTTTATCATGTGATTTTTCTATTGTTTCATTTTTGCCCTTGGACTTAACTGGGATATTTGTGAAATGATTCCCCATTTCAGCAAGGCTGCTTTTAAATAACCGCAGGAAAGGATTCCATCTCGATTTGTTCCTGTGTGTGAGAAAGTGTCTGAACCTCAAGGTCAGAATCTCTCTAATCAGTCTGTGTACTCACTCGAGCCACTCCCACACATACCAAGAAACCCTAACCCTGATAGTTTACTCACTGGGATTTGGCCTGCGTTGCACGACAAGGCACACAAAGACTTGGGCAGAAACTGAGAGGATTGTATGTTAGATGAAGTCTCCTGAAGTTGAAAGCACTCATAATGAAGTGTTTGCAAGCTGAAAAAAGTGAAAGGAGCCTGTAAACGTTATTTGACTTTAAAAGCTTTAAGTGAGCTTGGGCCTCCAGTCGTTCCAGTCACGTTATCTGAGGTTTTAAATATGCTGCTCATTTTGACTCACATTAACTATGTATAAATATTTCTGTGGTTTCCATCTGTGATTTGATGTAATTAATAGACTCAGAGTGATAGAAACCCCCCTCTTGGGTATTACTGGTAATACTACAGTGTATCATCTTATTATCTTACAGCCTTGGTTCACGTGTAACAATCAGCCACAGAGCAGCTGAACTGGCCTCGATAGCAGAGGCGAGCTGAAGAGCTGTGCGTTTGCTACATTGTGAATTCATCACTAGCCTGCAGTTCATAGTCATCCTACCAAGTTTCACTGGTGCCTTGTATTGCTGTGGGAAAGGTCCATGGTGAACAAACGCGTAGCTAAAAGTCTTTGCATTGACCTGTTGTAAGCTTGGGAAGATTTCACAGCCCGTGTGACGTCTGTAAGTCACGCGTGTTTCGATTGGCTTTGTTTTAGAAGAAGCAGAGATTTTATCAAAGCCCCGCTTTGTGTTCTGTTCCTAATCTGCACCTGAAACCCCGACAGAAAGCCAGAGCACAAAGATGATCAATCATGCTAACGTGCACTTAATTGACCTCTGGCTGCACAAAGTCTTTTCTCTGATATTGCCTCCATTAACATCATCCTCATCTTCCCAAGCTGCTGTGGTGAAAAGCCAAGATCTTGATGTGAGCCAGAAGACGCACGTACTGAGTAGATGATGTGGAAGAACCTGTTGTTTGTGCCTTTTGTTGTGGATGTCCTTGCATGTACATGACCCCCCACCTCCCCCTCTCCTCCTCCTTAACCACCTCCTCCTCAGACATGGCACACACCTTCCAGCTCAGTTTCAGCCTTCCAGCGTTCACTCCCAGAAACGAAGGTTCATTACTGCAGCCTGACTTCAGCATTTAGCCCATCAACCGCTGGACTTTTGAGTCCCAGTGTGACCTCTTTGTGTTTGTGCTGCTGAGTGTGTGTGTGTGTGTGTGTGTGTCTGTCTCACTGCCGCCTGGCTGTGTATCGGGTGGTGATGCGTGCAGAATAATAGTGCAGTTTATGTCGCTTTTTAACTGTGAATGTTTGTGTGCACTGTGTTGCTGGGGGTATATGTGTGGTGCTGTTTGTCCTCAAGGTCTTTCCCCACAGTGACCCCAGAGGCGGCTCTCGTACAGAGAGACACACAGAGAGAGAGAGAAAGAGGGCGAGAGAGTGCCTTTGCTGTCCCCTCACACCCACACACTAATCATTTTATCTGGAAATTAAACACTTTTCCTCTCTTGACAAAGCTGCTTTCAGCTTCTTTCACCACTATTCTTCCACACTGATTTGTTTCTAAGATCAAAGGCACATTTTTTTTTTTTTTTTTTAAAGATGTCTATTTAGTGATTTGTGAACACTGTCCTAAACACACTGTTTTTCTTTATTTTCTTTTATTTTTGACGTAGGTCAATATATTCATTCCCCGTTCACTTTACTTCCAGGACTGAAATTCAGACCCTTCCTCTGCCCACAGTCGCACACATGCACATATTTATTTACTACATCGCACCAGGAAATTGGTGTCCGTCTTCTTAAGCCAAACAGAAAAAACTCACCCTCTTTTTCTCTCTCTTTTCCAGGGGCCGAGGGCGAACAACATCGTGGTATTCCCCTTACTAAACACCCTCCCCCCCATCCCAAATACTTCCTTACTATCAAACCTCTCCCCCTATTTCTGTTCCCATATTAAAAAAATACAAACACACACAATGAAAAAGTCCTTTCCCTTTCCCCAACAATAAAAGAAGAGAACCCCAGAAGAGAGAAAAAAAGACAAAAAAGGAAAAAAAAAAAACAAAAAAAACCAAAAACACACTTCTCCTGGACAGAGAGACTGGCTGGCCGCAGTGTGAGATTGTGTGTGAGCGTGCTTGTGCAGAGGTTGATGCGGTCACCCCTGGTAAGGTATACATTGGCCTCTTGGGGGAGGGAGGGGAGGATTACTATGGCAGTGTTTGTTTGTTTTGTTTTTTGTTTTTGGAAGAGGGAGGAAAGGTGGGGATGAGGTATCTGGGGGGGGATGATGGTATCTCAATCTCAGGCTGCAGATGTGTCTCCTTTGGTCTGGCTGTGACCTCCTGCTTTCACACCATCATCAACACAGCCCACCCACTCACCACCGCCTCCACAGCAGGGGGGGGGAAGAGAGAAAAAAAAAACATACACAAGAATACACATTGTTCTCTTTTTTTTTCTTTTTTTTTAATGTAACATAGATATGTGAAACTTACTTTAGCTATCAAATATTTGTGTTACGTTTGTGGTTTGGAGTTTGTCATTACCTGCTCGCACCCTCTCCGACCCCTTGTGTGTCTCCCATTCTCTGCCCCCTCTTAACCCTCCTCCCCCCACCCTTGATTTATTTTATTTTTTTCTAACGTTTCCTTCCCTCCAACCTCTCTTCCTTTCATCACAACATGGATTATGTTGTGTGCTGTCAGCTTGATCTGTGGACAGTGATGGACCTTCAGTGTTCAGTGGAGTTGTATTTCTTTTTGTTTTGGGGTGTTTTTTTTGTGGGGGGTTATTGGTTGTGCTGCCACATCCTTGCCGCTCGTCCATCCTTGTCACCTTCAACTCAGGCATGGCTACAGCTCTTTCTTTTTTTTTCTTTCCTTTTTTTTTGTTGTTTTTTGTAAATTCTTTTGACAGGCATCTACTGTTTTTACTCTTTATTTTCGTGCAATCCCTCCCCCTCCCGCCCCTTTGTTCTTCCCCTCCTTCCCTTTGTGCACCTTGTCCCCTCCCCCCTCCTCTCTCTGTATATTAGACCACTTCTTGTCGTTTCAGGTTTCAGGACCAGTGGAGGCTGACAACCCCTCCCCAGGTGGCGCCGGCCCCTCCCACTGTCTCTGCAGCATCTCTCTCTCTCTCTGCTCCCGCTATGCACACTCACCCCATCCTGTCAGTGTGGGGGGGCGGGGGAGGGGGACAGGGCGACCACAGGCCCACCGCGGGGGGCATTTACTACAACAGCAAACGCTGATGACGCTTTTAGTCCTTTTCACACTTCAAATGTCTCTCACACACACACACACACACACACACACACACACACACACACACACCTGTTCAACATGCACCGCAGCACACGGCAGTACAGATGGCACTTAACAGGCAGCCAACCCAACACATGATTTATATACAGAGAGCTGAAGCCAACATAGCTGAGTGGCAGGCAGGTTTGCTTGAGAGCGAGGAAGGCAGGACCAGAGACGAGGGTGTTTTTTGGGGCGCCCCCTTTCTCTGACTACGCGCAGTGCAGTCACGGCTTGTCTGAGGAAGGCCGACGAGCTAACAGCATCGATTATTAATTAAATGAAAGGAGTGGGCTGGAGTTGTTATTTTAGAATGGGGGAAGTCAGGGGTGGGGTTTGTGTGGAGACTTTTTTTTTTTTTCCTTTTTGAAAAGGGGAAGGGGGTTTGAACAAATGTTTTGCTTCTTTTTTATTTTTATTTTTAACCCATGAGTCTGTAATTAGAAAAAAAAAATAAAAAAATTGTGTAAAAAGTAAGTGTGCATGTGTGCGTTTATTTGAATTTTACACCAATTCAAGGTATTTAAATGTAATTAACAGTATTCAGCATGCATCATTTAGGTGGTACTTCCAGGAAGTAATGGGAGGTGTGGCTTTATTTTCAGAATGAATCATTTCATTCTAGTCAGTCATTAAAATACCAACAGCTCTTGAGGTTATGAGGCGTGACGTTACTTGGGTGTATAATATACTGTGTATATATATAATGTCCAGCAGTTGTGCAGCTTTGTCCAGGCTGACTGGGCTTTCTGTTAGACCCAAGTTGACTGCATACTACTTCCCCCATGTCATCACAGGTCCCTCAGTAGGGGTTTACTACAAAAGTTCCACTGTTTTTGTATGGCGTTATTTTTGTGCCACTATTCTGAGCGCACGTTAAAAAAAATAATAAAAAAAATTTGCAGTTGCAAGTATTGCATTTTGAGGAGAAATTTATTTTGAAAACGTTTAGAGCACTTGTGCAAATATGTGATGTCTTGATGAATCGAGCAGATATTTAAAGTTTACACAGCACCATTCTCGCATGAAAATATCTTAAAAGTTTATTTTGTGACCCAGAAAGAGTAATATTTCAAACTCTGCCACTCTGTGCTCCTGCGCCACTGCCTCGTTTGAGTTTTGGACGAAATGGATTCTGGGATATTGCATTTCGTCACGTCGAGCTGATTGGAGACCAAAACAGCCAAACACGGTTTTTTTGCATCCAAGTCTGTGATTGACTGGTTTTGTGGCACAAATATAACTGTGTACAGAAAGGGTTGAGCGCGCACGGGCAGAAATGTTGAGAGCGCAAGCAAAACATTGGAGCGAGCGCAAATGCAAAAACTGAGCGAGAGGGGCTGTGTGTGTGTGTGTGTGTGGATAATAGCAAACACTGAAATACATTTTTTGCACGCAGCAATGAAGTTTGTTCACTCAAATTTAGCTTTTCTTCGCTCAAAATAAATTTCTCCTCAAAATGCAACAGTCGCAACTGCAATTTTTTTTTTTTTACGTGCGCTCAGAATAGTGGCACAAGAATAACGTCATATTTTTGTTCCAATTAACATTACAAGGGCCAGTTTATTTTGAGTGGGCAACATGACTGCCCTCTACTGCTGACATGAGGAAAAAAGGTCTTACAATGCATTCACTGTAGGATACAGGTCATGAGGAATGGTTTCTTTATTACAATGTTTACAGAGACTTTATAACAATTAGCTGCTGGTAACATCCTCTGACATGCTGTCCTCAGGTCTAGTTGCGTTTCTTGAAAGCTGAGGAGAAAAAAAAGGACTGCTGCATTTTATTTGAATAAAGAGAAATTTTTAATAATACTAGTTCACAGGTTAATTTGGTCTCGTGGTATTTCAAAGTCCTTACCTTTTCTTTTGGTTTTCTTCTTCATGATTTTCTTCTTTTTCTTGGGTCGTGGGTTATCCCCATCCTGCACGTACACAGAAAATGCATCAAAACCACATTAAGACTGTAATCTAAATAAAACTGAGCCACAAAGCTACCATTCATACTGTACAAAGATGGGCCTGTTAGCAACACTTTGTAGCTACTCATGGTGCCCAGGACAAAATCTAAACATAGCACATTGATTTTCCAAGACTTCCTAAATACACACAGGGGTTTTTCCACATCTGCAGGCAGGAGAGAAGACTATCGGCAAGAGGCTGAGCGGCCATTACTCTGACTTATTAGTGCTTTTTATGACAGCAGACAGTTAAGACAGGAAACAGAACAGAGCCACAGCATGCCAAACCTATGTAGGCACGAAGTGTAGCTGTTGCCAGCAGTACTGCACCAGACAACTGAGTCACCACAGCACTCAGCATTTTAAGGTAAACATTCCAAACCTCTTGAAAATATTCAACTGGAGCCTTCTGTCCGATTGTGTGCTGGTAGCAGCTCAGGTTTAATCCCAGTCAGTATAAATGATGAAGTCTCAGTTCGGTTTAGAGATTAACCAATAAACAAGGCAGAAGCTCAAAATCAAAATACAATAACGCAAACACACCTGCATCGCCTCACCACCGGTCAGAGCTGTGATGTCACCAAAGTGTGTTATACTGCTCAGCTGGTTGGACATGGCCATCATGCCCCTCTTCTTGGTGTTCCTCTGATGCTTCGGCACATTGAGACGCACCATCATCGACTCCTCGTAGTTCTTCCTGTGTTGAGGTAAACACATACCATTTACACAAACCACCAAGCAAAGAAAAAAGAAAGATGATGCTGCAAGGTCTTGCTGAAAGACCCCTCAGCACCGTATCACCCCAGTAGAGCTCTTTACTCTGAGACTGCTGGTTTACTTGCACTTCCCAGGACATTTAAAAGTATAATGGGAGGCAGAGCATTCAGCTTTCAGGCTCCTCTTCTGTGAAACCAGCTCCCAGTCTAGATTTTATGTGATTATCCACCTCTATGCATTTAATTATTAGTTGTTATTAATCTCTAATGTATTTTGACTTGTCTTTCTCCCTTCACTCTGAGCCTGGTTCTTCTGGAGAGTTCTTCCTTTTTAAGGGATTTTTTCCTTCCCACTGTTGCCAAATGCTTGTTCACAAGGCCTTCTCTGACTACCGGGTTTTTTTCTGGATTATTGTAGGGTCTTTAAATCACAATATGAAGTACCCTGAAGTGACTGGTGGGATATTCTGCTGTATAAATAAAACTGAATTCAATTAGAAGTTTATCTCACAACACTTCCCATCTAAATCAAGTAGCAGACATTATGACCACCTAACACCCATCTGTGTGTAAAGTAAATGAGCAGGAACCTGTGGAGCTCCTCGCGGCTCTCCCGCTCGCTCTGGAAGTCCCGTTTGTCTCTGATCTCCTCTGGGGCGTCGCTGTACTGCTGCCTCAGCTCCTGGATCACAGAACTCCGGAGTGCTGCTTGTCGATGACGCTCCAGCTTGGCCTTCTTCTTGTCTGCCTCTGTCATGTCACCATCTGGATGTAACGGGTTTATTTTTTGGTTAACAAACAAGCAGGAGAAAGAAAAAAAAATAAATTATAAGCTTGCTATAACAATCCCACCCCCCACCCAAAAAACCCCAACAACAACAAAAAAGAACCTAACAAAAAACCCCAAAGCAGTATTGAAGTACTTTATAAAGCAGACCGGTAACATTACCATAATGCACTGGGGCAATCTTTGGTGGTATATATTTCTTGCCACTAGAGTGGGCTGCTTTCTTTTCTGAAGCTGCCTCGTTCTCCGTTTCGTCTTCAGACTCAGATTCACTGAGCTGCAAAAAAACAAACAAGCATTTATCTTTCCTACTAATACAGGAAGCTGATGTTTGGATGCATGTGTTTACAGTTTGATAATGTGACTGGAAAAGAAGGAACCGGAGCCGTCGTGTTACTCTGGTCTTACTTTGCTGACGAGATTCTCTGGATTGGGACGCAGCTGCAGTGGGTCATTTTCAGCTGAAATCAACAAAAGCATCAGACACGGTTACGCCTACCATAAGTGGATAAATGCAAATCTTGCTGTGCATTGAATCTGATACGCATCCTTTCAGTCAAAGCTTTCTTAGACTGCACAGTTCTGAAAATCTGATCACTTCGGTCTTACCTAAACTGCCGGTAACAGCCGTGCGCACGAGTTTATCAATCTGATACTTCAGTTTGTGGTCTAGAGGTCGCATCTTCTCCAGGATCTTCAAATAAACAACAACAACAAATCAAGATTAAAATAACACATGTTGACTGCAGAGAAATCGAACAGCGTCACTTTTACAGCCTCTTACCGTTCTGATTGTGACCACTCGGTCTAAGGCATCACTGTCTTTTATTTTGCCTCCTTCCGTCTTGATGCTGATCAGGTGAGTGAGGTCCTGGAGATAGAAGAGCAGCAGGTGGTACCGAAGGTCCAAAAAAGACAAACCCTGCAGGAGGAGAAGGCGGACAGATGGTCAGAAAGGCCTACAGACTGCACTTCTTTCCCTGACCTAGAGAAATGAGAAATCCTGCAGGAAGTGTGTCAATACTTTTATTTAACACAGCCTCATTAAAGAGGATGCATCAGTCTTGCCTGCTCCTTTCAAACCAAACTGCACTTTGGTCAGATTACCGTAAAGACTGGACCTGAGGAGAACTAGCATTTCAAATAGTCGTTACGCACCTTCGACGTTTCCAATGCCCCATCTTTGACTTTAGTCAGCAGCTCACGGACAAGACCCGTCACCGAGGCCACCTAAAAACAAAACTTAGATTTATCTCTTTATTACGGCCACAAACACACATTATTTCTGAGTTAAACTAAACATTACGGGATTATTCTTTTTGTTTTTAAGTTCTTACCTGTTCAGTGAGATTATTCAGCAGCTCTACAGCTTTGGGCAAATCGCTTTCAATCAAATCCTAGAAAGCAGTTAAATTACATGTAAGAGATACAGTATCCGAATTTGTAAACAGTGTCCGTACTGAAATACCAGCTGTTCGACATAAAGGTTTGTTAGCTAGTGGCTAGCCCGGCTAGCCTGACGAGCTAACAAACCGCTGTGGTCCTCTTTAAAGCACCGAGAAGCGTTTTCGTATATTTGTACATACTAAAGTATAATGTTCTGTATGTAAACACGATATAACGGCTTAATATATAACAAGGAGGTAACTCAATTTCACTCACGTTGTCAACAGGAGCAGCCATTTTAACGCCACTGTACCCTACGGAAGCCGCAGCGGGACAACAGTGATAGCTCTAAAACGGTTACAGATGTTACTACTGAGTGAGGCAAAAGAATGCGACACCAGTAGCTTAAATCACTTCTATATTACATCTATCCATCGTGTAGTGTTTTACATACTGAACGGGCCTGGGTGTTCAACAGGGCCCGTCAGCAGTGGCAAATTGATGTAATCATTTTTAAAGCACACCTGATTGTATTTGTTTTGAGGAGATCGGGTAAAGGTGCAAAGTTTGGTGTCTGTACATAAACAGCTGCTGAAATTTGAACTTGTTAGATTTGCTGTGCCCTGTGAGTCTGCAGAGCATCCTTGGGGGAAGCATAACCAAGCAATAGTTCAGGGTTCTCTGATTCAGCCCAATCACAAGTTTGATCACAATCAGAAAATTGAATCAAATCTTAAAAGTGGAGAAAGTGTCTGTCTCCTCAACCCCACACGAGAGCTGATTCCAAAATGGCATCACAAGGAAGCCCACTAAGTTCAAATAAAATGCTCTGACTGAAAATAGGATATGATTAGGTAATCGTGATATGATGGAGATTGGTTATTTACGAGCATATGTGAGGATTTTCACAGAACTGAATAAAGATAGGGGACCAGTATGATCTATCGCTCTAGTCCCAGTTAATACTCTCCCTGTGGCATTTCAGATCCGCTGAAGGCTTTTCAGAGAGCCATTAGAACAACATAATATGGAATAAAAGCAATCCAGCAGTCATCCAGGATTTCATGGTTTTAACTGGATGTTAGTGATTTGGGTTTCTCTCCGGCCGTGGAGATAAATATAACTGGGTGTCATCTGTATGCAGTAGGGATGGGTATCGTTTAGGTTTTATCCGATACCGGTGCCAAATCGGTACTTTTGAAACTGTGCCGGTGCTTAAACGGTGCTCGAACCGGTGCTTAAAGAATGGAGAACACAAACTTTGTCCAAAAACCTCTCATGTTCAGCTGTTTTTTGTTTTGTTTTTTTGTAAAAAGATAACAATGTTAGCCTTTTCTGCAGCTATGGGGCATATATGGTATGACTCTTGGCTGGAAGCAGTGCTTAAACAATGGAAAAAAAAACACAAACTTTGTCCAAAAACCTCTCATGTTCAGCTGTTTCCCACTTTTTCTTTGGTCATTTTAGCCTTTTTGGCCAGGGTGAAGGGAGTATCTGCCATCAAACAAGAAGACAGCCGCATGTAGCTATGATGATGTTTGCTAGTTCACCTTACATGCATTAATGTAATAACGTGGTTAGCCTACTCAACGTAAATTACACTCGAACAACATTAAGCGACTCATGCAGAGAAGAACGGCTGCTGCTGCATCAATATCCTCATCATTTCTGCTACACTGGCAGGGCTAGGGGCCAGGACTCTATTCTTCGGGTTTTTGGGGGATGTTGCTCCGGGTCCGATAATTGGCAACCCACCCAACGTGCACGGTGTGAGGTCTCGCAGCAACCTATCAAATACGGCACATTTCTCGGCTTTTAAAAAAAACGCTATGCGTCGCCAGGTGTTTCATCGGATTCGAGGTGTTACCTCCTTTGACAGTATCACAGTATCAGCTTAAAGCACTTGTTGCTGCTGAGTTTGCATATTTTGCTGTGAAGTACAACCAGACTTTTGACCGCTTCGCCTTGGACATTTTTAATCTGTAGCTCTGCTCTAACTGAACGTACGTACCTGGCCCCGCCTACTATCCTGGGAAACGTAAAATGATTGGCTAGAAGTGTATCACAGCTCAGGAAAAAAAAAGCACCGAAATAAAGCACCGAAATGTGCGCTGCTTTTCGGTCTGGTTACTACCGTTTATGTCAGAACCGGTGCCATCATGGCACCGGACACCGGTACCCATCCCTAGTATGCAGTGTTGGAGTGGCTAAGGGTTGTATGTATACCATGAAAAGCACCGGGCCCAGCACAGGACCCTGAGAACCACCATGAGTAACTTTAAGGTGTAAAGAAGGCTCATCGTCTTTATAAACAATTTAGAATCTATTCAAACAAGTGCCACACATTTTCTTTAATCCCAGTGACGTTCCACTCTCTGTGCTCTCATTGTGTTGTGACCAGTGGTTTGACATTGTGCTGAGGTCCAGTGTGCTGTGTCCGTGTTATGGTGACCTAGAATTCCTGATGGAAACCCATCAGATATGATCTGCAACTGCATCAAGGCTTCTTCATCATCATCATCATCATCATCGCCTTTATTTATAAAGCACTTTAAAACAAAAACAGGCTTATAAGAAGGAGTTAAACAACACCAGCCTCAAAGCCTTAAATGTTGATGGTTTTGATGAAGTTACTTCAGAGAAGCTTGTCTATTGCTGTGAAGAAGGCTTCAGAAAATTATTCCTGCTGTTCTCCATAAAACTCTGCAATAACTCTTGTTTCTGTGACGGATGAACTCACCTGTCCGGCACAAGAATCCACACACAAACTTCTGCATTACAGCTTCATTCAGCTGTTTCTTAGATTTAGAGTGTTTACATTATTTCTTAATCCAATTTGCACTACTCTCTTGCACAATCACAGTCATACTATGTACTATGTATGTGTATATATGTGTGAAATCTTTGCACTAGTATTTTATTCTTTATCCAGCTGCTGTAACACAATAATTTAACCTTATGGGATCACTTAAGTATCTGTGCAGAGGAGATGGTGTAAATGTAAAAGAAATGGGAACACTTCTTTGTTTCTTTTTGTTAATTTAAGTGTGTGTGTGTGTGTGTGTGTTTGTGTGTGTGATAGAGGGGGAGAGAGAGAGAGAGAGAGAGAGAGAGAGAGGGGAAGTGATTGTGATAATTGAGGGCCACCTGTCTATCTCCTGTCTTTCAGAGCACTGTCAGCCACACAGCCTGAGGAAGACCTAAAGAGTATCCTGAGAGTTTGTGGAGCAATCGGTCATGGTAAGTGAAACTGTAACTTTGTGAATTTGTGGAGAAATTTGAGCAAATCGGTGAGAAATGCAACCTTACCGAAGCGTCAGGGAAGACGAAGCGCGCAAGAGATTCGACGTTTCTTTGAAATCATGAGGAAGAAGAGCTCGACAGTGGCATGAAATAATTTACTCTTTCAATATAGTTTGTAGTCTATGATGCAAAGACTGTACGTTTAAAAGAGAAGAGGGAGGGTAAAGAGAAGATGGCAATAGCAGCTTACAAACTAAGGCTCACAGCAGTGCTGTCAGAGTGTTTCCACGGTTTATTTGTAGTTTAATTTATTATGATGCTGTTTGATTTTGTGTTAGGGTGTATCTGAGTGTAGTAACCTTTAAAATAGAAGAACGTGTGTACTGTGGCAGAAACATCCCCATTTACCATCAGCGGTGGAAGAAACACTGAAATCTTCTTTCTGAAGATGCCACACCTAAATAACTTCTTTATCCGTCTTACATCACTCAAAAAAAAGCAAGCAGGCAGTGTAAGGTTGAACGAACGAGCATGTTCAACGTGTAGCATCAGGACAGAATGTGTGACCGCGTAATTAAGCAAGTCAGTGTTTTGTGTTGCTGAAAGTTTGTTTTATATATTGTAGTTAATTGACAGCAACATTCAAGCAGTATATGTATTTTTTAATGCTTAAAGTATTAAATGAGTGTTGGAAGTAAACCGAATCTTCCTCTGTCTTCTTCTACAGATGTCTGATTCCAGGGTGTCCTCGGTCATCCAGGAGTGGGTGAGCTCCTTCCCAGGTCAGGTGCACAGCCAGACCCTCAATTCTGTTGCTTCCAACTCGGCTGCTTCCACCAATCAGATGACGCAGATGGACATGATCTCGTACGGCCAGTCTCAGGGGATGATAAGGGGGGGTGGCGATGACAGAGGGGCCGAGCAGATGATGGGACTATCGTACCTGCCGTACCCGCCGTCCTGCCTTGGCAGCGCCGCCAGCCCGGTGAGCACAAACCACCACCAGAGCCACGCCAGTACTCAGCAGGTGAGAGAAGCATTTAACAGCAGGTCACGAAGTGTTTCATACAAACCACACTCACCCACCCCACTCTCCCACGGCTTTAACGCATGTGTGCTGCTCACTCCAGGACTTCTCCCCCTTCCTCCTGCCCACTCTGCGGGCCCCGGTGACCAAGAGGAGCATCAGCAAGGATAGCGCAGAGTACCGCCTGAGGCGTGAGAGAAACAACATCGCGGTGAGGAAGAGCAGGGACAAAGCCCGCAGGAGGATCCTGATGACCCAGCAGAGGGCCGGCCAGCTGCAGGAGGAAAACCAGAAGCTGCAGATGAGGATAGCACAGCTGACACAGGAGCTGGACACTCTGAAACACATCCTGTCACAGCGGCACCTGCAGGCAGCCGAGGAGGGAGCAGCCGGGCAGTCCAGCATCTGAGCACAGCCCGAAGCCTCGTTTGTACCTGATGTTAACGTCTGATTACAGGCTTCACAGTGTGCCTCAGTAAGGCCTGCGAGAGTCACAGTGAAGCACCTGTTCGAGCATTTTCACCAACAAACATTTGTGATCATGACAAAGTCACTTAGAGGAGGTAATGCTGGGTATAAAAGTGGTTAACTGTAGTTTTATATTGTAAAGGAAACCATAGCTTACTGGCAGTGTTGTAGCTACTATTTAGTACACTGATGTCCACATTTTTAATTGTTCTCTTACCCCCAAACTTTACATTTCTGCACCTCACATGTTGAGCGTAAAAGATTCAAAATGGCAAAATGAACACTTCCAATCTGCTGAGAGCTTTGATACACTCTGACACATTCAGGGTCACACAAAAGGAGCACTAAATGTAGCTTCTCATGACAAGCACCCAAGATTATCTGCTGAAGTAGACTAACGCCTTCAGACAACTCGTTTTGTGATATATAAATAAAATGAACTGAAGTGAATTATAATGACTGCTGCAGGAGGTGGGCTTTATGATCTGTATGTAACTAATGCTAACCTGCTAACCTGATGCTACTGTTAAAGTGCATCCTGTTGTACTTTTGGTAGCTAAGCTAAGCGTTAGTTAGCTAAACCTTACCAAACCTTTGCTTTAAAATGAGAGTTTATGGGGTTGTAAAGGCTAATAATGATAATAATAACAACAATAATATTATAGTCAAAGGAGCTTGGAAAGAAAAGCGTCTGGACTTCTTTAAGTTGCTTGAAGACGTTTCACCTCTCATCCGAGAAGCTTCTTCAGTTTCACCTCTCGGATGAGAGGTGAAGCGTCTTCAAGCAACTTAAAGAAGTCCAGACGCTTTTCTTTCCAAGCTCCTTTGACTACGATGATCTGGATGACTGAGAACCTTCACAGAAATAATATTATACCATCCTCCATTTTTATTGAATATAGAACATGTAGATACACTGGCTACTGATACACCTCCTGTGATTGGACAATCAAAGTCAGTGAGTGTAGTTTAGTGTAGGAAAACAGCATGTTTTGTTGGAAATTAGATCAGTAGAAAAATGAAATCAATTGGAATAATAAAAGTTTGGCTAGTAAATAGCCTCAGTAGCTGCACAGCAGCGTTTTTAGGTACTGTTACTCTTTGGTCTGAATGTAGAGGCTATTTATTTTCTAATGCAGGAACTTGAGGCACACAGCAAAAAAAGAAAAAAAAAGAGACAGAGTCAATAGCGAATTTTAGTCATGTGATGGAGGACTTGAGTTTAAACTAAAATGCAGGTGTAGATATAATAAAAGGTAAAACAGTGCGCTGAAGGACACAACCTGGTCATTTGTTTATCTCCAGATTGGAAATGGTGGTTCCTGTTCACATATGGGTATAACTCGTGGACCCCTTTAAACAACGGGGGGGGGGAGAGTCCCGCTATGTGCGTTGGACCGGCAGGATATGATTTGATTTAATAAACATTGCCTAATCATCTACCTGACTTTTACCGTCTTCGTCAGAGCTGATTGTAAGTGTTGTTGCCCAACGGAGTTGCACAACAACCTGTGGTTTGAAGAGGATTCGATGAAACAGAGAAAAGAGCCTCTCTCTTCTAAAATACAGCATCAATCACCAGTAAATAGAATAGCTGTGACTAAATACATGTGTGACTACTTGAAATGTTTTCAAATGTGTAGCGAGTAATACACTGTTAAAGTGAAAAGTTGCAGTGCTGCCTTATGTTTTTTTTAAAATAAATAAATGATTGCTTGTGCCTATATGAAGTCATTGTCCTCTATGTGTCATGTTATCTGAATACACACACACACACACACACACACGGGTTGTAGGTTGAGGGGTTCCTCAGATACTCTGTGCAATAGTTGCAGAGCCACTCCTCACCCTCTTCTGCCTTATCTAACACAGAGTTGTGTAAATGATGCGTCTCATTGGTCCTCCGGGGCATCCTTCACCCGGGGACACGGCGTACGCCTGTCACATTATTTACCATAAGTTGTCTACCCACAGAAACGGACGTCATTGCCATGGACCGTTGTGCACCAGCGGTTTCCCTTTGTGGGATGGGCAAAGATTTCGACACAGCGGAGGACGGAGATGAGGAGCGCAGAGATAGTATCAGTGTTTTGGGCTGCCAGGGCCTTCCTGTGGCTGTGATGGTAGTGAAGGGACACAGAGATAGGAGCCAGAGAGGAGGAGGAGGAGGGGGTGGGGTGACGAGCCAGACCCTTAAAAAAATGTATTAATTTTTTTCATGGTCCTGTATAACATTTCAATAGTAAAAACAAACCATTTGCTTTTTCCCCCTGAAGAAATTCAGATGTATTTTTATGTTTTACACATATTCAAAACTTGCAAAACACGACTGATAAGTGGGACCGAATGAAGTGGTATGGGAAAAGATTTTTACACAATAGGACATGTGTCAATAACCTCCTCGTAGAGGCTGACCTCAGTTCAGCACTTGAAGGCTTTATTAGACACATAAGGGCAGCAGAAAAATTATATCGGCATCATTTTAAGATCGTATCTCGTGGACACAGATTATACAAGTAACCCAACTTTGGTACCCTGATTTTGCTTGTTTCCCACTAAAACGATTTCAAAAGAGCAGTTGTGTAAATATATGCCCCCTGGGAGGGGGGGGGATGTGTAGAACTATCTTCATGTATTTGGATTTTAATCAGAAAGGACAGTGAAAGTGTGATGGGGGCTTCATGAAGCCTGCTGCGTCCTCAGAGGCATATGAAGATTTCTTGTGTGACCATGTCTGTTGAAATGTCCCACAGCGTTGTGTGGGGCAATCTGTGGTCCCAGGACTGCAACATCTCCACAGAGTGAAGAAAGACCGTATTTCACCTAATCCCTATCGCGTTACTCAACAGCTGCAGACCATACGAACCGCACAGCCCCACTGAAGTAGCTTCAATCTCAAAGCTGCTGCTGATCAAAGGTGTGTGTGTGCTTTCTGGATGGCTTGGCTGGACTTTTGTCTCCAGAGATCAACAACACGCACGCACACACAAAGCAGTATGATCTGTAGTCCAAATATGGCCAGGATGAGTGTTTCACCACTTGTTGCAGTACTTCCGCTCGCTGCGAAGCGCTGCAGTCAGAGATGCTGTTTCTTAGCTTTAGAAAGACTCTAAGGGCTGAGATCTATTGTTTTACTGGTCTCACTAAGACAATCAATAAGAGAAGGTGCTTTTATGACGCGAAGGCTAATTTTTCTACTTTATACCATTTGTTTTTATTTGATATCATTCACAGCTTCCAACAGAGGCCCTCTAACTGTTGAAAAGCTCACATGCAACACTTCAAGGGAAAGTGGAAGCTGTCGCCATTTTTGGTTAAAACAAACACAACCTAATGAGGACTCGCAGCTCAAATGCATGGCATGAATAAGTGACTTGGAATAAAGCGGAACCCCTGCTGTTTAAAGCATCGCCACAGACTTCTTTACATTTACAGTAGCATCAAGTGACATTTACTGAAGTCACACTTCTTGCACTAATGGCGGGCTGCTGCTGCTGCTGCATCACCAGAGGAACAAACCGTGATGGTGCCATCATGTGTAGCCTTTCAGTCATTACCGGCTGACACAGCACAAAGTGCTGTTATCTCTGTGTGCCAATGGATATTTTGTCCTCTATTGCAGATTAAAACTATCAGGAGTCATGATGAAACATGTGGATGCACTAATGAAATCTGTTGTGATAAGATAATAGGATAAGATAATATGGTGGATCACTGATTTCTTCTGGACTATCAACCATTAGAGTGAGTGCACATTTAAATTATATCATAAATAAGTTATGATGGACTGTCTCTCGTTTTTTTTTTCACCTGAAAGCAGCTCTGTAGCCGTGCCGCTGTCTCACACCTGCCTCTTCTCTATGATTTATGGCTCCACCATGCGGCAGGCAGCTCCATGCAGGCATTCTGCAGGAGACAGAGAGAGAGCACTCATAAACAGATATCTCACTCCGCTGCTGATTTTGTATGCTACTTTTACTGAGCAACAAGTTTCCTCCCGGTAAGACTTTTATCCGAGTGATTCATTAATTAACCCTGTAATAAATGAATTCCTAACAGAAGTGTTTAAAACAACTACTGATTCTAATAATTTCATGCTTTTGCTTAAAAAAAATCATTTGTTAATAAAACTAATCCTTCTCCAATGTGGCTAAATCTGTTGCTGAGTCATCGCCTCATTCGTTGTACACGATCTTTGATTGAGTGGCGCGGGCGGAGGGAGGGGGGCTGTCGCTCTGGCGATGTTTGCCGATTCTTCTCGAAGTGAGACTCGCCGCTGGCGGAGCTACTGCCCTTTAAACAGACACGGCTCTCCGCAGTTTTCCACCCGGTCTTTGTCCTTCGCTCCACTTCCTGCCGACGCCTGCCCCTTTAAGGTGATGCCGGGCACAGTTGTGCGTTATTGTTGAATTATTCTGTGTCATGTCGGCAGGGATAAACTTGGACTAAACAACACCGTTACACAGCAACCGACGGTGGGAGTGAAGGAGCAAGCGGAGCATCAACCCCTCCTCCGGCGGCATCATCATATGCTCACGCGGCGGAGGGACGTTGGCTGTGTTTAGGGACTAACGGAGAGTCCGGTGTCCTTGCCTGTGTCAAAGGCAAACGATTGTGTTCATCCGAGCCTTGCGGTACTTCTCCGGGACAGACATGTCTGTTTGTGTGGCAGACAGAGCGGAGGAGACGGTGTGAACGCGGTGAAACTCATCCGCTGTCCTCCTCTCTTAAGCCCGCGATGTTTGGGATGTTTCAGAGAGACGACGGGTGGCAGGATTTTGGCTCACAGTTAGCGTCGCTTTAAAGGGTGAGTAACAGTGTGCGCTTTGTTTTGAGGCCGCACAGGGGTGTGTAACACTGGCTGTGTGTGCTGGTCCAGAGTGCCGGGGCAGGTGTCTGCTCAGTCCGCCCGGCCCAGCTGCTCTAACGCCCCTACATCACGCTGCTGTTCTCTCCCTCGTTGCTTCGTTGCTCTTCTGTCCGGCGTACAGCCCAGCCAGCCCCCTCCCTCTTTGTTCACCCCCCTCCCCCCCGTGTCCTTTCCCCTCCTCGCGCGAAAGCTCTTATATAACCCTGTGGGATTCCTTTTTTTCTTAGCAACACTTCCTGGCCCTGTGCGAGGAAAACACGATGACGTTGACCCACGGAGGGGCACCATGTGCACCTGCAGAGGAGACTGCTGCTGAGGGGGAGCACTCAGGGCTGCTAGTGGGGTCCCTGAGAACACCCACCGCTTTTCCATTTAGCTCAGGGTAAACAACAACATGTCAGGCTGTGACTGGCATCACAAAGCCTGTGAAATGTGTTATAGCCAGTAGCTGACAGTTTCTACACACTAATTAGAGGCTTATGTTGACATTTCTTATGCTATGGATTATAATAGTAATGAGTATATATATTATACTTCCCTAAAGCTCAATGTGATGCTATTAAAATTGGTGGTTTTGTCTAAAAATCCCACACTGAGACATACTTGGCTTCGTGATAATCAGGCTTTGTTTTGAAAGAATCTCGTTCTTTTCCTGTACAGGTGTTTGCACACACACACACACACACCCACAGCTCTGATTGTATCAGGTTAAACGGAGCGTTTAGGTTTTGTTTGACGATGTCACATAAATACGAATGCAGTGGCTGGAGTAAGTGCACTGCCTCACTGACCTGTCATCGTAAAACTTTGCAAAGCTTATGCAGCGTGCAGTCCACCAGAGCTGCTGTTTCACTCAGACACATTGTGATCACTTCAAAACTAGCATGCAGTGATACCTTCAGGGGTTGTCATGAATTGGGCCTGTGTTCAAAGACAGAAACAGAAAGTTGGAGGTGCGATGAGAGCAGCTACGAGTTGCATCATGGGAAATGTAGGATCTCTTTCGTGTTGTTGGAAATTGAATTGATGAAGAATTCCTGGTAGAGCCTGAGTAGTGCTGGATTTCTTGAGCTGATGCTAATGTTTAGGGCAGGATATTGAAAAATTGGGTGAATATTACATATTAATGATATCAAAGTGGTGGCTACTCTGCTGCGTGATGCAGAGAGCTCTGAGAGGATCTGTAACACAGGAAAGGAAGTCTCTTGCGATATCACAGCAGCACTGGCAGATAACATTATCTCTATCTATTATCTATAAACAGTGGATGCGTTTGTTCTATTAAGATGGGCTTAGCTTTGAAACTGAAGCAGCTAAGTGGACTGTGTGGTGTTGACATGTCAGAGCGTCATATCTGTGTCCCATATTGGTGCTTGATCTGTAATAATAACGAGTAACCTTCTGCTCACACAGTTTTACCGAAGCTCTACTCTTCTGCCCGGGGACCAGCTTGCTCACCGTCCTCCATCCTGGTCCTCTGCCTTCAGTACTCCAGCGGCAATGACATCCCCGGACTCCCCGCCGATAGTTTCCCCATCTCCTTGCCCAGCTCCCCCTCCATCCCTCCCCTCCTCCCCTGTGCCCTCTTCCCCAGCGCCATCCTCCTCCTCGATCCCCGCGCCGCCCTCGCTGCCCCCCACCGGTGAAGTGATGGTGCTGGCTCTGGGCCGGAAGAAGCAGAGAGTGCTGATTGCGCTTTCCATCCTGCCCAACCTCTTCCTGGCCTTCCTGCTCTCTTCGGACCCTCTCATCACCCTCCCCCCTCACCACCACTGCCACCTGCCGGGCCCCTTGCCATCGCCTGAAGTGCTGAACGCCTCAGTACCTTGGGAGAAAGGGCGACGGCCCGGGGACAGCGGGGGCCCGTCCCAGTGTAAGCAGTATACCAATAGCAGTCAGTCTGCTGTGGTGGACTGCGAGAATGGATGGGACTACAATGTCACAGAGGGGCTGAAGAACAACATCGTCACTGAGGTAAAGTTTTACTGTGGGATCCTTTGAAGCTCTCTAATTATGGTCTTGGCCTGGATGATTGTTCTAGCTTGGTGAAGGGAAGATGAACTTCTTTTCAGGTGTAGCTTAAGAGCCTTAAAATCATAAAAAAACCTTTTTCATACTATATTGTTTCACCATAGCCTTACAGATCATGAATGCTCACTGTTTTGCAATGCCCTGCAGAACTATGATACAGCTGCACATATACTAACGACTTGGACAAAAAGTCTCCTGCCAGCTCCTCTGAAGGATCACTTTTTTTTTTAAATGCGTCGTCTTGTTAACTTTAAATGGCACCTCTGTTTTCTTACCTTCACCGTTTTTCAAAGCATGATGTTGACAGCATTGCACACTTAAATGGATCGGTTATGCTCGGAGGATTTTTTTTACCGGGCCTCCTCAAGTAGCTTTGCATGGTTTATGTTAAAAAAGAAGCCTTCCGTATCTTATACTTGGCCTCAGTGCAGTTTATCTTCTATCTAGAACAAACACTTTTAGCACCGCTCCCTTTGAACCAGCTTAGTTCTGAAAAAATGCCAAACAGAAGGTTGTAGAGCCCGGAGCAGAAACTTTGACCCTTCAGAGGTCTGCTTTATTCTCACCACAGGTTTTCTTCATGCATGTGTGTGAAGAAATCAGAGCTTGTTGATTGGTCATAACTGTAACCATAACCTGTGTACAGCACATCCCAGTCTGCTCTTGCTCCTTATGCAATACTGCTTAACCGATTCTTTCGTGTTCAAGTACAGCACTTTCACTCTCTGGGTCTTTATCCTTCTCTGGTTGAATCACTGGTAAAGCTGAGTAGTTTGGTATCATTTCGAAGCCCTCGCAGCTCTGCTAGGGATGAGTTTTGGCCACTGCTATGATGTCACAGCATCATCAGACTTTCATTCAGCTCTGGCCGTGTGGAGGATTGTTGAGCCAAGATGGGTAATAGACACGGAGTCTTTGACAAATGTGAGTTCAATCGATGCCATCAAGGTAGAGAGAGAGAGAGAGAGAGAGAGAGAGGGCTTTCAGGGATGTGTTGTCTGAATTGTCAGAGGTCAGACCTCAAAGGTGCTAATTTCACACATCAAAGCCCATTTTGTGGATCTTTAAGCACCCAGTGCTTATTCCTCTTTCATTTGACCAGTTTGGCCATGAGGAGAAGAGCACCTTGATGTTTTTGGTTTTTACAATTTGCTTGACATGATGGTTGCAAAGTGAGTTTCGACAATCCGGTGACTCATTCAGAAATGTGTGTTAACCCACGTCATATTGGCATGTTGTAAGACATGTTTCTTCAGAGAACCATGCCTAGAATGTCAGAGATCAACACCTCGCTAAAGGAGAACAGACCCTGCTTACAATCACATTAACTCTGCCACAGAAGGAGAAGAAAATGATTGGAAACTAAGGCTATTACAGCGTATTGTATGCTGTAACATTATAATCCAGTGTTAAGTTGACGGAACAAGCCGTGCACAAGCACAGGAGTGCATTTTCTAAGTGTTTATGATGTTAAAACTGAGTAGCCTTGATCATTTGTTTCACTGCTGTGAGAACAACTTCCAGTCTTTACACTGCAGTTTGTGTCTCATGTAATCTGTGTGTACACAGCCAGCAGGCAGGCTGAAAGATTATCTTCAGTGGAATATGATAATATTTGTCCTTTAAAAAGAACTGTGGCTCATTATGCTAGTGGAGGTTTGTTTCTCACTGATGTCGCTCGTTTTGTTCACAACAATGAAGCCAGTCATCGGCACCACTGCTGTTTTCTACCTGTCTCGGTTGTTTTTGTTGATATCAGGCACTCTGTGTGTGATGTTCTGACATACGCTGATGTGCGTTTTCACCCAGACCTCTGTTTCAAAGACTGTCAGCCCAGTCCTTGATGGCAGCTAACCTTTCTCACCAGGCTGATCACTATTTGGCCTGTTTCTTTTTTTGTGCCCACATGTGGGGAACCACACCCAGCTCTAATTTATGGTGTAAGGGCAGCTTGCTTGTAACCCACCCCATACCACTGCAGCAAGCTGAAGACACTGGAAGACTTTAGCAGAAGTGTTTGCCTGTAGTCCTCTCTGTCCCTGAGCTTTTAGAGTCAGGCTAACATATTTCATCAGCTAGCTGGAGGGTGATTGAGCGTTCCTCCAGAGCTGCTTTGCTTTGCTGGCAGTCTGGCAAGCAGGAAGCAGGACCGCCTCTGATCAGCCTCATCGCTTCCACGGGTCAATAAAGACCATCACTTTAATACAGGCAAACTTTACTTACCACCTCTATGCTGTAGATCTGTAAACTAATGCACACAAACTGCCATGCCTGTTGAAATATAAAACAGTGATATTTAACATCCTTTGTCTTTGGTTTAATGTAAAACTATGAATTTGTGACGTGTGAGCTGCGAGTTTGTTAGAGCGGTTGTTCATGTTGATATTATGAGGACATGCTTGCAGGTTTTGTTTATTACTGGAGGCACAAACCTGCTGCTTTCTGGTTCTCTCTCTCTCTCTCTAAACCAGCCTGGTAGCTTTCAGGACTTGTTTGTGCGCATTTTCGCCTCATCCTCGTCTTCCACAGCATTCCACGCGTACGAGTTGCATGGTGTTCACTGTTGTGACTGCGCGTCTCAGCAACGGGACAGCTGATGTTATGTGACGGGCTTTAATGTTTCTGTGCACGGGTTCCAATTATGTAAGGCCGCTTAAATAACAAAAAAATCACGGCCCTCTGCTCAGTCTCCCTCTAGATCATTAAAACCATTTTGCTTTCAGCAGCCAACAGGAAGCGACGTTAGCAGGACTCAGCTGTAAATGCAAATCAGTGGGTCGGCTTAATGTGATTAAACTCGGATCTGAGAGCAGAGATCTTTATTTTTTTATTTCCTTTTTAACAGATGTGCTGACTTTCTGTGTGGCTGAACTGCTTCATGCAGTCACACGGGCATTTGTTTTCTAATCCACTCAGTGAACCTCGTACCATTTTATTGTTGCGGTGCTAACGAGTGATTATAGCAATACACCCACTATATGTATCGTGACCACACACATGCATGTGTGTAATGTCGTTACATCTTCCTGTGTTTCTAGTATTTGTCTAATGGGCTTTTCATCCCTATTGTAAGACAGCTGTGTTTACACCAGGGAGTGTATATATCATTTTTGCATAAATGCATAAATGGGCCAGAACTAATGTCAGAGAAAAAACTTTGGTTTTTTTTGTAAACTAAAATCTCTGACTTTGTTAATTTAATTAGTCAAATAACACATTTATTAATTAGTAAGTCAAGCGTACTGGCTCCCTTTATTAGACTGTGCTACTGAGCTGTCTTTTGAGGGTGGTGTAGCCACTTTTAACTCCACTGCTGTGTGGTGGTTATTACCGAGGGATGTGAACAATTTAGATTTAATTACTTTGGCTGATGTTATTTATT
This sequence comes from Aulonocara sp. 'chitande type north' Nkhata Bay, assembly GCF_057382095.1. NCBI lineage: Eukaryota > Metazoa > Chordata > Actinopteri > Cichliformes > Cichlidae > Aulonocara > Aulonocara sp. 'chitande type north' Nkhata Bay. The sequence continues at coordinate 31,347,384 of NC_141352.1, forward strand.
TTTATACTTACACTGCAGTAGATGGCAGACACTATGCAGCCTCTAAATGAACAAATGTGGGGATAACATGCTGTTAAATGATCAGGGGGTTAAAGAAAAACACAGATCACAAACAAGATGGAGGCAGTCACCTCGATGTCATCCATTGGTTAGTGAGGTTAATTATTAATCCCTGAGCTGAGCATTTTTCCCTCTAATGACCTGAAACTAGTGAGTGAGCCCATCAAATAATTACGAAAGTGTTTAGTGATGTTAGAGTTGAAGGAGCCAAAGGCTGATTTCTCTAAACTACACTGAAAGAGACTTTTATACAAGCAAAAATCTTTTTTGCTTTTCAGCTTATAAATTTGTCCGACACAGGAATGGAGACTTCCACACTGGTGCCATGTTGTACAGTACTAACCATTAATCAAACCTAATTCATCTTTAGCTCAACTGGACAGGAGGAAAAAAAGGAGGTACTGTCTTGTGCAGAGTTTTGCTGAATACGCCAATTATTTACCAAATGAAACTGTAAAAGCGACAAAGCACTAAGTGGGCAAAGTATAATTAACAAGGTGTCTTGTTGCTAAATGCCCCCAAAATATCAGCAGTGAAGCAATCTTTGACAACTGATGCATTCAACCAGTCCCCTGAACTTGTGAGGTGTATAAATATATTGCTTCGGAGTTGGGTTCAAAATGGACAATAATGGGATCATTGTTTCTAACAGTTTATTTCAGTAATTTTACATGGCGATTCTGCACCTCTGCCCAGGCTGACCAGATGTCACCATTTTTATTTCTTGTCTCCCTGTCCCACATTTTGAGTAGTTCTGCAGGATGTTGTTTAAAGTTGGCCTTTTACCCAATGCATGTGAAGAAAGCAGAGAAGGCTTATTGCAGTTCAGTGGAGGCTAGGCTGTCTACTGTCACGCCCATTAGGAAATGTTACAAGTTACCAAACAGTCACAAGCTTTGCAGATTTTGTTGGAAATGATGGAAGACCAACCATCTACAAAGAAAATGAAACTGCTTGTTGCTAACTTGATTGGATATTAACTGACAGACCTCTCTCCCTTCACAGTGGGATCTGGTGTGTGGTCAGTACTGGCTGGTCCCAGTGGAGGAGGTGTGTTTCATCCTGGGCGTCCTGACTGGCTGTCTCTGCTTGGGCTACGCCGCTGACAGGTAATGTATGCTCACACACACCCCCATCAGGGTTTCCTGCAGGTCTGTTTTTCATGGCAAGCAAACATCAGGAATGAACACTCAGCAGCCGGAAGGACAACACATACAGCCAAAAAGTGAGTTAATAAGTTACTGAGGCAGTTTGGAGAGACTGTTTGTGCCTTTCTTGTTTGGTCACTGTGGACAGACCCACACGGCACACAATGGCAGCCCATTGTGGGCTGAGTACTGGGGTGATTAGTAGGGCACATCTGGACACCGTGAAGCAGCCCATAGTGCGGGCTGACTGTGGGCTGCTCACATTTAGCAGAGAGGAGCATCCAATGGGGCCCATTGTAGGCCCACTATGGGTTTCCCACAGAAAACCCTTTACAGGGACCCCAAACTGCTATGGGCTAACCTACAAGGGGCCCATTTCTGTGGGGTGTCCATAGTGGGGACCCAAAAGGACAAAACTGAACCGTGACCTCCATGAACTAGCCTGAAGGACAACACCGCTGTGGCATCTGTGCACCATAAATGTGAGCGTGCTCTGTGCACAGCCCCACAGTTCACCCACAGTTACCCTCCGTGGGCCCACATGGGCATGCTTCCTGGGAACATGTTCCAATAAAAGCCAGCCCGTCTGTGTGCAGACATCTGTGCTGTCAGATCATTTTGTTCCTCATTATTCTCTGTCCTCTTCTTACTTTGCAGTTTCATTACCTCACAGTCGTCATGCAGCACACAGAGACACACTCAGAAAAAGTAGCACGGTTTGCAGAATGAAATTTTCTATAGATTTACTGTGGCCTGCCAGTGCTTCCTCTATCCAACAGCAAGTTGTGGCCTCAGGCCAAAAGAGAAATTTATTACTCTTTTTATTTATCACAGTAAGATATAATTTGTGATGGAGGAAAAATACTGCTGTTTACTCAAGAAAATCTCATGGCTGTATTACAAACAATTTACCTCCCACAAGCAATTAATGGCAAATACATTTATGCTAAATTTGCATGCTTTATTTTGCTCAGTGGCCTCGGATGAGTCACACAAGTGAACCAGTGTGTGTCGTTTGAAGGGGAAGCTCTAGTTTTTGGGGGCAACTGCGAGGGAGATGATGCCACAGCTAACAGCTCTCATTAATTTGCTGACCAATTGAGCATAGCATTTGTTTGTTTAGACCGGTGAATTAATGGTGCCTCCTTGGGGGCACATGAAGAAGAAAAGGGAGCATTGCTAAGCTGCATGTTAGAAACTAAACAAGCAAACAAAAACTGGCTAATCGTTCATTAGTGAACAGTCGTGCTTTCCACTTGAGCTGTTTTTGGAAACGCAGCTTCCCTAAGCCTCTGTGATTGCAGCATTTCTTAGGCTCTTTCTTTTATTTCTTTTTTTATTCTAAACTCTTCGCGAGCTCTAAATTGTTCTGATTAATTTGTTTGTCTGGTAAACTACATGAAACTGGAAGTATAATGGCAGCATTAATGCTTAATGATGCTGTAAAAGTGTAGACTTCAAAGGGTGGCTCCCTGTCAGTAGACTCCTGTCCTATTTTCTGTTCTATTCCCTCTCCGTGTTAATATTTAAGCACACGAGCAGCTGCTGCATTATCAGCATGTACAGTGTGATTTGTTGTTGTGCATCTGCTCCTGTACATGTGTTTTAATTTATCCCTGTTAATTTGAATCTGTGTTTGCTTACTTTGCTGAGTTTTAATCGTGTGTCTGTATCTCTGTGCTTCCCTGCAGGCTGGGCAGGTCCAAGACCCTTCTGACCTCTCTGACCCTCTCGGTGGTGTTCGGGGTGCTCGTGTGTGTCTCCCCGTATCCTTCTGTCTTCATCGTCATGCGTTTCTGTCTGGCGGCGGCCAGCGCGGGAGTCTATCTTACTCTGTATATCACCCGTGAGTGTTTCAGCCTTGAAGGATGGGCGTCATTTGTTTCATCAGAACCCACGGATCATCACACAGGAACAAACACTGTAATATGCAAACAGTCATGCACAGATGGTTTCCTCCACAGTACAGTCACCTACCTGAACTTCACCTGAAATCTCAGAGAGTCTCAATTCAGTAATTCCTCTCTCCTTTTCCTTGTGCCGCTAATGAGGCCTAGTGATCAAATCTACTTCTTCTAGCTTGCATTATATTTCAATGGAACCAAGTTTTGGGGCACATGATATTTATATTCCCTTGTTTTTTTTAATGTTTAACCTTTCAGAATCTGAAAAGTGTAAATAAAAGATTAGTTAGCTTTGACATTGTGTTGTTTGTTCAGGTCTGGAGCTGTGTGAGCCGTCTCTCAGGCTGATGGCCACCACGCTGGCTGGCCTGACGACTGTAGCCGGGGAGCTGCTGCTGCTGGCCGTGGCCCTCGGGTGCCAATCTTGGAGGGGCCTGCTGGGAGCTGGGTCCGCCCCACTAACACTCTTTCTCAGCTACGGGTAGGAATGTGTCTCTTGTTATTTTTACTCAGGCTTTTACTTTCTGAATCATGAAGGAACCTGGGAGTGGTTTTGCGTAGTGCCTTGATGCCAGCTGACTTATTAAAAGCTTTGTTAGATGGTATTGATTCCAATCCCCTTTTCACACTGAGCTGGTGTCAGAACATATTAGAGCTCCTTTGTTTAAGGTCCGCAGTCCCTCTCAGATCTGGGTAACATACCGCATTATCAGAGATTATAAAAAGATTACTGGCAGCGAATTGCAGGTTTTAATAAGAGAGGATTATAGAACTTTGCTTCTTTGTGACCCGTGCTGGTTAGTTTTTATACTGAAGCAGCAAATTCAGGTGAAAGCAACAAAACCTTAAAGCTTCTAAATAGTTTTAGTGCTGAGTAAAGGTCACCTGAGATCAAAGAGTTAAAGTATATTCCTCCTCCTCCTGCAGAGTTCCTGGGGTGTTTCCAGAATCTCCTCGCTGGCTCCTTCTGTCGGAGCGATCTTCAGACATGAATGCATTCAGCGAGAGAAGAAACTCCAACAGAGACGTGAGGGACGACGAGAGCTTCACAGGTGTGTTTGCAGCACTGACGTTAGATCCTCGTTCTGTAAACGGAGAACAAATTCCCACTTTACCTCACTGCAGGGTTCAGCGCCAGGCGCTCGGCTTACGAAGCCTGCATTATTCATAACTGTGGCCGTGTGTTTCAATGTATATGACCCTCTCACGCACCACTTCCAAGAGCGGTAATGATGCTCAATTACTATTCATGATTTATTAAGAGCGGATGGTTCCTGCATTAAAATGGAAACATAATGGGACGTAATGACTTGCTGTTAAAAGATGGCCTAAGGCCAGGCGACCACTGAGCTCTGCCACTGTTTACATGTCAAATGTTTCCAGCTACGTAGTGTCAACTTTGCACTGTTCAGTGACCTCTGTGTTCTGCTAGCATTAGCTGTACTGAGGTTGATAGTTGTTAATAGTTGCAAAATCTACATGTTATGTTTCCATTCTGAGTGTATTAAACCCCCCCACAAAGCTTTTAACCTAAATTTGTCCATATTCTTTTATGTCGAGCTCTCATTCACAGATAAAGTGATCAAAGAACATCCCCTTTTGTTGTGATTACAGTTCAGATCAAATTAAAATGGGGATTTATTTGGGTGGTTACTGTAATGCTGTCACGCTAGCAGGAAGGACACTCAGGAATACTGATGACGTGCGGAAATGTTTCATGTAGCAACAAGTCTTAAAGAGAAATGGTGTGAATGTATTTGCTGGCCGTGTTTCTCTCCTGGAGAAGTATCTCAGCACCTGAGGCTAGATGAGGCTTACATAACTCTGACCTATATTTATCACAACAAGATGATAAAGATGTGCTGTAAGGACATGCTATAAAATAATCCTTCACGGCACCACCTACACATGATTGGCATATCAAAGTTAACAATAAGACTGAACTACAGGGAGTACAGAATTATTAGGCAAATTGTATTTTTGAGGAATAATTTTATTATTGAACAACAACCATGTTCTCAATGAACCCAAAAAACTCATTAATATCAAAGCTGAATGTTTTTGGAAGTAGTTTTTAGTTTGTTTTTAGTTTTAGCTATTTTAGGGGGATATCTGTGTGTGCAGGTGACTATTACTGTGCATAATTATCAGGCAACTTAACAAAAAACACATATATACCCATTTCAATTATTTATTTTTACCAGTGAAACCAATATAACATCTCCACATTCACAAATATACATTTCTGACATTCAAAAACAAAACAAAAACAAATCAGTGACCAATATAGCCACCTTTCATTGCAAGGACACTCAAAAGCCTGCCATCCATGGATTCTGTCAGTGTTTTGATCTGTTCACCATCAACATTGCGTGCAGCAGCAACCACAGCCTCCCAGACACTGTTCAGAGAGGTGTACTGTTTTCCCTCCTTGTAAATCTCACATTTGATGATGGACCACAGGTTCTCAATGGGGTTCAGATCAGGTGAACAAGGTGGCCATGTCATTAGTTTTTCTTCTTTTATACCCTTTCTTGCCAGCCACGCTGTGGAGTACTTGGACGCGTGTGATGGAGCATTGTCCTGCATGAAAATCATGTTTTTCTTGAAGGATGAGGACTTCTTCCTGTACCACTGCTTGAAGAAGGTGTCTTCCAGAAACTGGCAGTAGGACTGGGAGTTGAGCTTGACTCCATCCTCAACCCGAAAAGGCCCCACAAGCTCATCTTTGATGATACCAGCCCAAACCAGTACTCCACCTCCACCTTGCTGGCGTCTGAGTCGGACTGGAGCTCTCTGCCCTTTACCAATCCAGCCACGGGCCCATCCATCTGGCCCATCAAGACTCACTCTCATTTCATCAGTCCATAAAACCTTAGAAAAATCAGTCTTGAGATATTTCTTGGCCCAGTCTTGACGTTTCAGCTTGTGTGTCTTGTTCAGTGGTGGTCGTCTTTCAGCCTTTCTTACCTTGGCCATGTCTCTGAGTATTGCACACCTTGTGCTTTTGGGCACTCCAGTGATGTTGCAGCTCTGAAATATGGCCAAACTGGTGGCAAGTGGCATCTTGGCAGCTGCACGCTTGACTTTTCTCAGTTCATGGGCAGTTATTTTGCGCCTTGGTTTTTCCACACGCTTCTTGCGACCCTGTTGACTATTTTGAATGAAACGCTTGATTGTTCGATGATCACGCTTCAGAAGCTTTGCAATTTTGAGACTGCTGCATCCCTCTGCAAGATAGCTCACTATTTTTGACTTTTCTGAGCCTGTCAAGTCCTTCTTTTGACCCATTTTGCCAAAGGAAAGGAAGTTGCCTAATAATTATGCACATCTGATATAGGGTGTTGATGTCATTAGACCACACCCCTTCTCATTACAGAGATGCACATCACCTAATATGCTTAGTTGGTAGTAGGCTTTCGAGCCTATACAGCTTGGAGTAAGACAACATGCATGAAGAGGATGATGTGGACAAAATACTCATTTGCCTAATAATTCTGCACTCCCTGTATGTTTTTATAGCTGACGTCTGTGAGCGGCAGACACAGATCAAGGACACAGTTCTGTAGTGAGGTCTCGCTGCAGTCGGAAAAAGTGTAGCAGTATGAGGTGATGAAGAACATCATGTTTCATTTGTTTCATATGATCCATTAAAGGCCTTGAATTTCTCTCTCCACTTAGTCCTATGCTTTTACACACTCAGTGTTCCTGATTGGCTGATAACTGCATATTTGTCGGCTGCACAACCATGATGCGAATTTCCAGTTCTACCACAAGCCAAACGTGCATGTTTGTCTGTTAGACTGCAGTGACTGTGCAGGCCATTTAACGACAGTGAACTCATGTTTCATGTTCAGGAAGCCAGTCTGAGACGTTCTCAGATGTTCTCAGCTTTGTGACGTGGTCCTGCGATAAGCAGCCATCAGTAGCCGTCAGACACTCTGGAATAGACGGGGTCAGCAGCAATACTCAGGCATGCTCACTTGCTACTAAGGGGTCCAAGAAAATATCCTTTACACCATTACATCATCACCACAAGGCAGGACGGATCGATGTGTATATGTTTACATCAAATTCGGACACGTCCCTCTGTATGTGACGGCAGAAATCCCGTCCCATGAGAGCAGGCAGTTTTGCTGAGCTTTGTCAATTGTAATCTCAGTTTGCTGCTCTTAGCTGTATTCAGATGCTCTTCTGCGTACCTTGGTTGTAATGAGCGGTTATTTGAGCTTCAGTTTCCTTCATATCAACTCAGAGCAGTCTGGCTGAACTCCTCTGATCTCTGACATCAACGAGACATTTTCTCTTAGACTTTCCTCTTAAACCTCACAGCTGGCTGTTGACTTACAGTTAAATTGTCTCATGTTCTGGATCCTTTATTAAACATTTCTGCACAGCTTACAAATGCTAATGTAATGAACACATCACTGTGGTTCCTACTGTAATTGTACGGTTTATTAAATGGCCTCCTTATGGCCAGATTGAGACTCCACGCGTGTCCTCCTGCACGTCTCTTTTCCCCCTAGTAATAAGCTGACAGCGAGCGATTGATCAGCGAGCAACCAGGTCAGGCCGTCCTCGTCTGTGTTACCCGACTGTCATTTTTCTTTTCTCCTCTGCAGAGCTGGATTCAGAGCCAGCCCCCTCCTCAAAGCCCCACCTGTCCTTCCCTGAGCTCTTCCACAGCAGGAACATCTGGAAGAACATGTGCGTGCTCGGCTTCACCTCGTAAGTCATCTCACACTCCTGACATTATTTCAGCAACGCAGCAGTTTGGAGTCACTCCTTTGTGTTTGCGCAGTGTCTCATTTACAGCTCTGGCTGCCGCTGCCTCATATTTCATGCTTAAAGTGCTGCGAGACTCACCTTTGCTCGCTCATCTTTTCTATTTAAAACCTGTTTGGAAACACGAGTGCTTACTCTTTTGTTTCTCTGCCCTTCCTCCCTCAGATTCATCTCTCACGGCATTAGTCACTGTTACAGCTCTTTCCGAGGTGACGTCAGGGGCACCGCCCCCAGCTTCTATTGGACGTACCTGCTCTCTGTGTGTGCAGGCGGTGGGGCCTGGCTGTTGCTTTGGATGACCGTAGACAGGTGCGGTCGCCGCGGCATCCTGCTTCTCTCCATGACGATGACGGGGCTGGCCTCTTTGATCCTCCTGGGACTCATGGAGTGTAAGCCGGCTTTACTTGGTAGCAGAATAGTTTTCTCCAAGTAAATCTAGAGTCAAGTAAGGAAGGCTATTAATAAAAGTCAAGGTGGGCACAGTTTCACTTCAGTACCCTGCTGTTAGAGAGCCATTATGTTCGGATTAAAATCTTTGTTTGTTCAAATCCTGACTGGAATTTAAGTTGATGCTGATTCTGGGGCCATGTTGGATCCATCCCTCTCACACATCCTACTGCTCTCACTTCAGGCATTATGAAGTGTATTAGGAGCAAACCACTCAGCCCTGTTAATGGAAAAACCCGACCTGTGTTTTTTAATTTTTGCTCCCCCTCGACAACATTGTCTATGGAAAATCTGCTGTTGCCCAAATCTTGGTCTCCCCCTTGTGGCTGAAACCGAGTATGGCTTTCAGTTTATGTAGGACACTGCAGTGACAGCAAAGTCAAAGCTGTGTCCGGCCCTGAGCTTTAATCATGCATCAAAGCCTGAGAGGACAGTGGTGAGTGTTGTGGATCCTCTCAGTGGATGTTTATTGGTCCCTATGATCTGCAAAGGCTCATGGAAGCAAGATGTTGCAGTTTGATTCATAAATTAGAAAAACTAATGTCATAATAGATGCATGGTAGAAATGCTACACCTCAAAGGTTATCCCTGCTCTCCTCCCCCCTGTTAGATCTCAGTGAGACGGCCATCACGATTTTCTCAGTGCTGGGTCTCTTCTCTTCCCAAGCCACCGCCTCCCTCTGCATCCTCTTCACTGCAGAGGTCATGCCTACCATCATCAGGTAACACAGCAGCACTCTACAGTCACTCTGCAGCTCTTTTACTACGATGTTGTCCTTCTTGTAGTGTAGGTGAAAAAGAAATGCCAGCGTAGAAGGCGTTGATGTTTTTCTGTCAGTAAGAGCGTGTGCGGGCTGCCAGAATGAATCACAACATGTGAAATGCAGCAAATGTTAAAGAGAGGAAATTAAACAATTTGATACCACAACAACAGCTGTCTTTCTAAGTAGGAGGAGTTTCAAAAACAATGGAAGTATTTTTCCAGATTTAGTATAAAAAAATCGATCTGTTATCTAAGAAAATAATTGACTTTGTGGAGAAGAGAGATGAGAATACTTTGAAGCAGAGGTGTGGACTCGAGTCACATGACTTGGACTCGAGTCAGACTCGAGTCATTAATTTTATGACTTTAGACTTGACTTGAAAAAATGTTCTAAGACTTGTGACTTGACTTGGACTTTTACACCAATGACTTGGGACTTGAATTGGACTTGAACCGGTTTACTTGAAAAGACTTGATATTTTACCCCAAATATAAAATTTAACATGCATATTATATAGAGATTGAAAATGTGACGTCATTCTCGGGTAGAACCGCAAAGGATTCTGGGAACTCGTGGCAAGAGGTACTAGCGCACGCAGGCTTTCAATTAAAATCAGTTACACAGCGATAAAAAGAAACACAAAAATGTCAAGAAGCTGTTGTATTATTAACTGCAATAGCCGGTCGCATGACAGCCACGGGAAGCCGACGGGTAAAGAGATCGGTTGTTATCGGATTACGTCGTTGAAGAGAAATTGTTCGAGCCATGTTTCCGAAGTAACAAAGAGGCGACGGGTGGCCTGGATTGCAGCCATTCAAAGATCAAATATAACGTCCCAGAACCCTCCAGCTCACAGGTTAGTCTGCTCCAAGCATTTACACGAAGGTCAGTGTTTTTTAGTAGTTAATACGTCATTTTCACAACATAACTGGTGATATAGGTTACAAGCAAGTCTGGCGCTGAACAGAAATTGTCGCGCTATGCTCCTATGTTTATTGTGCATAAATAGTGAATTGTCCTGACACAATATTGCGTTTCGCTTCTGTTATTATGGTACATTGACAAAAACATATACTTTTATTCACAGGATAAAACAGGTTTTTTGTATCACTAATTGCCCAGTACGATTACAGCATACAATATTATTGTCACTGCTACATTTCTGTGATGCTACCAGAAATTATTTCCACTACTAATTAATTACCGTTGAGCTCAAAGGTTATATTAATAAACGGTTAACGAATGTGTATTTATGACGACAATTTGTGAGACTGGTAAACTTATAATATGTACGATGGTCTTTACTTTCTACACGGTGCATTTCAAGGTCCTGTACCCATCCGTCGGTAAACTGTACCTGGGCTTGTTGCAGTGACCTGAAGTTACTAAACTTCATGAGTGTATGCACTCACTCCAAGAACCGTATGATTATAAATATGCATATAAATATGCTACGATGAGATAGCTGACTTCATCTAACTAGCAAATGTTTTCCAGGCTACGTTGGTGATACAGTTTTTTTTAATGTGTATGATATTTTTGTCATGCGATTTTAAAGCCGGTCCTACAACCGCATCCAAGAATAACATGCAGCTTATCTCAGAACTGTCGGTGAAAATTATTCTTGGAGCTAGGTTTAATTGAGCTGCATTTTAAAGAGGTGCAATTTCACAATTTGTGTATATTTTCTAAGTTCACTATTTTGTCATGTGTTGAGAAAAACACAGATTTAAAAATTACATGGTCTAATATTTACATTTAGCATAACTGCAACATGCTTTTTTCGTTTTTTTGTTTTAAAGACTCGAAAGGACTTGAAATTCAAAGTTTCAGACTTGTGACTTGACTCGGACTTTTACACCAGTGACTTGAGACTCGACTCTGACTTGCCTGACATTACTTGAGACTTGACTTGAGACTTGAGGATAAAGACTTGAGACTTACTTGAGACTTGCAAAACAATGACTTGGTCCCACCTCTGCTTTGAAGTACAGTGAGATCTACAAACAAGCATCGTTTCTAACTCTGTGTGAGGGCAAAACAATCAGCGCCCAACAGACGACGGGAAGGACGACCTGCTCCGAAAACCTCCCCGAGGCCTGAAAAGGACGCATCGGTCCCCCCTTAAAAAAAATCATTATTTGTAACAGATGTAATAAGCTGAGACTTTTAATGAGTTTGGGTTCATCAAATCTTTATAGTTATTATAGCTGTGCGTTTTGCATTTTGTAAATATTTTTTCTTTCGTTTTTGACTTTTTGTTTTAATTCACTTAAATTTAATTGGTTTCCAGAGCAGCTTTAGTCATTTCAGTTTAGCCTTTAGTTTTATTTATTTTTTGCTTATTTATTTGTTTATTTATTTATCAAGTATTAATGTGTCATACCAGAGGCAAGATTTAGGAACATCAGTACAGGCATAACAAAAAACACACTGTTTGAAAATCTCAATAATCGCGAGCGTGGCAGCCTCATGAGGCAAGGTGGGATAATAAATTTGGCCAAACTAACAGATACTAAAACTAAGAAGTTTTTAAGTTCACAAAATTTTAATTTTAGATTCTTTTTCAAATTTTTTTATTTTATTTTTGACTTAAAATGTTTTTTTCACATTTAGTTTAGTTGTAATTAACTACAATAAGCTTGGGCTAACACAACAGCTGAACCTAGTTATAGAGTCATCAACAAAAGGCTTAACTGAGTCACCATGTTTACCATTAAAGAAACTACCATTAAAGAAAACTGGAAAAATGGGACGACTGTGGTTCAGGGGTTTTGGGAAGCTCATCTGTAACCGGAAGGTTGCCGGTTTGATCCCCCAGCTCTCTCTGTCCTGGTCGTTGTGTCCTTGGGCAAGACACTTCACCTACCGCCTACTGGTGTTCCTCAGAGGGGCCGATAGCGCGATATGGCAGCCTCGCTTCTGTCAGTCTGCTCCAGGGCAGCTGTGGCTACAACTGTGGTTTGCCTGCACCAGTGTGTGAATGAATAGTGGAATTGTAAAGCGCTTTGGGTGCCTAGAAAAGCGCTATATAAATGCAATCCATTATTATTATTATTATTATTATTAAAAATGATAATTGATGAAAAGATAAGCAGAAATTGTATTAAGTGTAAGTAAATCTTGTCAGTTAACTCTGTGTGTGTGTGTGTGTGTGTGTGTGTGCAGAGGGAGCGGTGTAGGAGCCGTGCTCGCTCTGGGCTGCGTGGGCCGTCTCAGCTCCCCTCTCATGGACCTGCGAAACCACTACGGCTACTTCCTGCACCACGTCGTCTACTCCTCTCTGGCTCTGCTGGCCGTGTTGTCCATCCTGCTGCTGCCCGAGAGCAAGAGGAAGCCACTGCCCCAGACGCTGGCCGACGGTGAGCAGTACAGACGCCCCCCGCTGGGCAGGAGGAGACGGGACAATGTGCCGCTGCTGGCGACCCCCAACCCAGAGACCTAAAATACACAGAGGGACGGACTCTGTTAACACCACTCACTTTTACAGCCAGGACATTTTTCATCAATCATGTTCATGTAGAGGACAGACAAAGCAATATAAAAACCTAATAGGTAACCCAGAGCGACGGAGAGAAAAGGGCTGCAACAGATCATCACCGATCAGCATCCACGACACTGATGACAGCGATCAGACTTTCAGCTTTTTAACATATCATCGCTACAGACGTTAGCGATTGGGTGGAGCTGCCGTCATCTTCGTGTTTCTCTTTTTCCCGCCGTTCAGATGTGTGTTAATGTCCTTGTGAAGACACACAATCTTCACACGCATCTCCATCTCTTTCTGGCCGGACGGCGGCTCCCGCCCCCGCCGCGTGAAACACACCAGCACCCACTGCTGCACGCCATCCTCCATCCTGAGTGTGTCCATCACAGAGATGCTAGCTGCTTAGCACATTTGACTTGAAGAGTGGTCGTCGGTTATTCCTAGCATTTGTTTTAACCTGGAATCATGTGTTTGTTTTCTTTTTTTTGCGTGTGTTTGCTGCGTATGACGACACAACATGTCCTCAGAGCTGTACAAAAGTCAGTTTTGTACCATTTTCTGTGACCTTTGTCGTAAAACCGTCTAGCTCTCCGAGCGGAGGAGGAACCACAGTTCTCAGACGTGTGATGTAACACTTGACAGGATTGTTGGGGTTAAACGCCTTGTAAATACTCTAGAGTTAGTTTCTTTAACTTCCTGGGGCATCTGAGTTGTGTTAAAGCAGACCCTGTGGCTGGATCCTTACAGTACAGTATGCTATGCAGTGAGGAAAAGCACTTTGAATCTTTTTTCTCTCTTCCTTTTTTTTTTTTTTTTTTTAAATAATGTTGAATCATTTGATTGAAGTCTTCAAAATCAAGGGAATAACAAGTCAGCTATTATAAATATTTGGAACAAAGGCTAAAACTTCTCTGAGCAGAGAACAAATGGTGGAAATCCACTCACTGACTCTGGCCTGGAGCCAGCGGTGTTTATATGTCTGTTTATATTTATGTTGTTCTTAAGCTTAATTAGTAAATTATCCAGAAGCATTAAGCTAAACTGGGTTGACATGGAATGAACCTTCCATTCTCTGGTGTCATTATTCAATAACAGTCAAGCTGTTGACCGTCACAACATTCCTATCTGCATGTCTGAAATCACTGAAGGGCTTTTTTTATGTATGTCCTCAGAAGCTAATAGTCAATACGTCTCTAGATGACCAGTCTCAGCTGTAAGAGAACAGACGGGTACCACAAACTCTAGTAGAAGTTTTTAAACGTGCTTTAAACGGCACACTTACTTTATTTTTTCTGAAGCTGAACGTGGAGTTATGATGGAGGTCGTCTGTTATTTTTAAATGAATGTTTATTCATGCTGGAGAAAGGACCTGATGATTACACTCCATTGGATTTGAATGGGAGTTGCAGAGGGCCCCGGAGCTCCAAATTAACCCCTGACTCCTCCTCCTCAAGCACGCTCCTGCGAGGTTTTCAGTCTCTAGTATGCTGGCTGAAGCCGTATCACGTATGGCACAAATTCAACCGTGTGTGTATGAGTGTATTTTCCCCCCTCAAGTTCACACCTGTGTGAATCTGTGTGTGTGTGTGATTTTAAACAGGATGGAGGTTTTGGTTAATTTGGACTCTGAGCACTAATTATGAAGGACGCACACCTCAGCTGATGGTCTCTTTCCCCGTCAGCCTTTGGTACATCTTTTTTCTTTTCCTGTGTACGTTGCACTCAAATCCTAACACTTATACACTGATAATTATTATCACTATGATTAACTTGGGTCGAATAATGTTATGTCTGACAACATTGATGATGTGTTCAATGATGAGTGTGATGCAATTAACTATAGCCTGATTTCATGTCAAATAAAACTGATTAAAAAACGTATGATGTGAGCAGTTTTGACTCGGGCAACCTTGATGTATACACTTCATTTGAAGAATCACTTTGAAAGTTTCTTCCTGTCCGTTCTTCTTTGTTCTGCAGGAATTTCAGCATCTCCTTTTTCATGCATGTTGTCCTCGTCCTGTGCTCCATGATGTTTTAGAGGTCATGTAACTCTGGGTTTAGTTGGCCTAGAGGTTTCTTGGTGATTTTAAAGTCATATTATTCACATATTCCCCGTCACAGTTGCTAACAAGGCTTTTTGGGTTTATCTATATCCAAATCAATACCCCAATGATCCACGTTTCCTATTCTGTACACATTTTGGAGGCATATTTGTAAAATGGATGTGTGGAAAACTGATTTTCTTGAAATGCGGATAGAAAGGATTATCAGCTAACCTAAGCAAACAAAGTTTGATTAAAATATGAATGAATCGTTGTAATCCCCATTATACGCAGGGTTGTATAACAGATGTTGTCTCTTTGTGCTGCTTGACTAAGCAAATTAAATAAGTGGCTGAGTAATCAAGTCGTGAAAATAAAGCGATGGTCTTTAGTGAAAACTGAGTGATTATTTCAGCCTTACTGTTCTGACATTTGGTGCGATTTTCATTCTCGGTACATAGAAAAACAATGAAATACACACACAGTCTTAAATTTGATGTTTAACTGAATGATGTGATTATAGGTATAAAACATTTTTCCATTAATGTAAACTCATCAGTCTACATGACTATTTCTGCTGGGTCTATATTTTGCGAAGGGTGACGGCACATAAAGCGGTGGCCTGATCATATCTCAGTGTGAATTGCTGTTTAATCTCTCTGATCTGTTTTGGAAAGACCTCTCGCCGTCTCTGAAAATCTGATCTGCCAGCTGGCTTAGAAGCGACGCTCTCCAGGAGGCTGACCACCCATCTATGATGAGAAAGAACGAGTAGCAAGGGCACATAAGATGATAGCATGAGACACAATATACTTTATAGTGTAAGGGTTTGGTCTTTATGAGTCTATGCAGTATATAGTTGGTCTTCTTTAGTTAGAGGCAGGACATGCAAACTAAAAATGATAACAGAATATTAGAAGAAGCCAAAATTCCTACAAAAATCTGAAAAGGAAAGCAAATAAAATGGAATCAGAAGCTATTCAATGTCGATTTTATCATCTACATTTTCTGTATTTATTCATTCACTTCTACTATGAAAAAAACTTTAAAATGTACGCACTGGTATACATGGTACAATTTTTAGATAAAAGCTGTGAATAGACTTTAAGTTTTATTCATAACTGCTAGATGGGCATCTCTGACAGGCATCACTGAGACTGTGAGTTATCTGTCATCGAGGACAATAGCAAGGAGATCGTCAAAAAGCCAGCTCGAGTTACGCTTCAGTGAAAGGAAGAATGGCAACAGCTCATTCAGTGAATAAGAGCTGCTGAAAGTCAGACGTGTCAGAACTACGGTCCAAAAGCTCATAAAGCATCGGACACAACTAACATTCTAAGTTGATAATAAAAATCTCTCAGGTTTGTTTTTATTATTTTACGTGTGAAGGTGTGAAAGAGAATTACAAAAACGTAAGAGGCATTTCCTCAGCGATGAACCATTAAAGAATTTATCAAAAGGCTTTTTTAATGTTTAAGGTCTTAGCTTTGCTCTTCTTTACAGAAGTTGGGCTGGGTCACTTACTGTCATGTCTTTCTGTAAACCATCTGACACTGCAAAGAGTGCAAACTCAACTGGAAGTACTTGCATTTAAAATGTAATACAGAGAAATTAAATTATTAGTGTAAAATGTAATTTTCAGTGAAATGACACATTCTTTCTCTTCTGAATAGCAGTTTTTGCTCCTGCAGCCCTAAGACACATCTGGTAGCAGCAGCTCTCACTCACCCATCCAAACCTGTCCAGGTGCAACTTCCTCACTTCTAAATATGCCCACCCCCCCAAAAAATGTGCTGCTCCCCCCGGTTTGTAATAATGTTTGTAATAATTTTAATAAATGTGCATGTAAGAGAGAGGAAGACACCCTAAAATTCGTTGAAACGGTAACTTGTTATTTATTCCTGCATCAATAATAATAATATTTTTCAGGAGCTGGACTCATCCCTCAGCTCCAGTGAAAAGAACTCTTGCTACTTCATCATACCAAGACATTTTAGACAATTTATACTCCCAACTTCGTGGGAACAGTTTGAGGACGGCCCCTTCCTGTTCCAACACGACTGCACACCAGTGCACAAAGCAAGGTCCATTAAGGCAAGTTTGATGTGGAAGAACTTGACTGGCCTGCACAGAGTCCTGACCTCAACCTGACAGAACACCTTTAGGATGAATTAGAGCGGAGAGTGCGAGCCAGGCCTTCTCATCAAGTGTCAGAGTCTGAGCTCACACATGTGCTTCTGGAAGAATGGTCAGCTCAGCAGGAAAATGTTTACAGAGGTCAAGAGAGAAAAGCTATTCTCCCCTTTAGACGTCTACAGGACCAAGTCTTTTTGCAACCACGGCTATCGCCATCTGGTGGCTTAAAGCGAGAATGCAGGTTCAGGGCTTCGTTTTGCCTGGGGATATGATATTCTTCCTATTAGTGTGTTTAGCCTGATGAAAATTTAAACATATAAAATGAAAAAATATATATAAATAAAAAAACCCTCAACATCTGTTAAAATCCCAAGTCAAACACAGCCCTCTCTTCAGTATACCACAATGCAGTGTTTTCATGTATAAGGCTACAAAGAAGCATGCAGACAGCTGAGACATTGTTGGGAGGCCAGGTCAAAGCTAAACCCGAGGTGTGAATTTGTGGCATTGAAAGACTTTCTCAAGTGATACAACATGATCCTGCTAAGAAATCCCTTTACATTATTCACAATTAGCACATTGTAAGTTGTTTCCTTGGACAGTGACAGCTATCGTCATCTAGCCTCTCAACAACTTGTTAATCCTCTGGGTCCTTTAAGGTGTCTGGACAGGGTGATGGATCAGTTTAAGTCTTTTTAAACTCTCATTTTTACTATAAAACACTGATTTTTAAAGCTGCAAACTGGCTATTTTAATTTGAACTGTTTGTTATTGTAGACCTATGATGTGCATGGGACCAAATATTCCACTTATTTCATCAACAAATCTGTCAGAAAGCTCCTCCTCAGATCAGCACAAATGCAATCTGTGACCACAAGATGGAGATGTTCCAAGAGTGAGCCACTCTTATCAGTTACAGCATTTTTTAAAATCATAATTTATTCTGAAAGCACAAACACATTTTACATTGAAGTATTTAATGTTAGTAACAGGAAAATCAAATCAAAAGATTTTTGTTATGACCCATTAGAAACGGTCTTGTGTACTAACAGAAAAACACATTTTAAT
This sequence comes from Aulonocara sp. 'chitande type north' Nkhata Bay, assembly GCF_057382095.1. Classification (NCBI taxonomy): domain Eukaryota; kingdom Metazoa; phylum Chordata; class Actinopteri; order Cichliformes; family Cichlidae; genus Aulonocara; species Aulonocara sp. 'chitande type north' Nkhata Bay. The sequence continues at coordinate 31,365,228 of NC_141352.1, forward strand.
TCTGAAACTGATCATAAATGTTTCAAATGACACGTGAATGATTTTTTTGTGGAATGTCGACCAAAGAGACAGAGACAGTGTTTGTGTTGCCTCTCAAAGTTCATCACGGCTAATTGATACCTGTGCTGATTAAAAAAGCAATGCATTTGGCTGGATGGAGCCTCAGCCCTTGTCGGCTTGACTGCGGTCTTAAATGCATTTGTCATCTGGCTGAGCTGTGCAGCAGAGCAGCTTGCTGAGTGGAACAGGCTTCATTTCTCAGAACAAAAACACTTGGGTTTTAAAAGAAACACTGCTTCCTAATCTGACTTGATCAGTAGAAAAATATCTTTCCAATCACTTTAGCACAGCTACAACAGCTGTCATGCTGAATTTAAAAAAAGAGCAATAAATGTAGTTTATTGAGTGTGTGGAGCATCAGCCTTTATGGGTTTCATTATAGTATCAAAATGGCAAAATACAACTTTAGAAACTGTGTGAATATGATGGGATGCAGTGCTGTTGATCAGGTTCTGGTTTGTGAACAGACCTGCTTTTAAAACCATAAAAGCTGGAAATGGATTATAATGGACAGATGAAAGGTTGTCGATGGTTACACCCAATAAAGAGGATCGATTTGTTTCACTAAATCACCTAAACAAGGCATTTGTAGAGTGTACAGCAAGTGTGCAATTTTTTCTTGAATCAACAAAGGTAATCTCCACATTTCAACTTTTTTCTCAAAATACATTTTCGACTTTAGTCTCGAAATGATCAGCAATATAGTTTTCTAACTAATGTGGCCCTAATACTCTGTCATACCCAACCTCAGTTCACATGCATCTCAGTGCAGCCACAGAAAGGCAGTCGTCTCTGAGCACGTCACCTGGCTCAGTCTGTCTCTGCAGACAGGCAGCTCCGGCACCAGAGGCCTATGATGACAGCTGAGGTTGAGGATCTTAACAAAGATTGGTATGTTTCACCCTTGTAGTGCAACAATGCCCTCAAGGTTAGAGTGCTGCTCTAAACATACACTGTTAACGCTGTCTTATGAAGAACTCAGGGCAAGATGGGGAACACGGGTTGTCATCCTCTCTCCACCTGCGCAGGACCACGTTATCACCTCATAAAGTGACTGCACATTCCCACTGCTCACTTCTTTTCACTACTTAGTTCTTCCAAATGGACAAACAATTGCAGTGCATTTCTGTAGGATGCACTATAGCAGATTTTTTATCTGGCAAAAGATGAAAAAGTTTATTTGTTGAATATTTGGCAAATATTGTGAAAAGTAAAAATGACAGTGGCATACAAATTGATAATTCTTCTCATAAGTCCTTCACATGGCTCTGCCCTACACAAGCTGCCTTTAGTAGTCAATAATAATGCTATCTGTATTGTTATTGGCAACACTCGCCCTGTATTTACTTGGGATCAGATTGATAACACCACTTGCAGTTGGACTACTTTGTGTTAGCGTTGTGGTGGACTGGTGATCCATCCAGATTTTGCCTTTCACCCAGTAAAGCTGGGATCTCATGCACCTGCTGTTCTTAATCAATAACAGTTAAAGAAAAATAACTGAATGGATACTCAGAGTTGGTATTGTGAGTTAGATATTGCCAGTATAAATGTCATGCAGGTGTTTGTGTTTGTGCAAAGTTTGTTAGGGTTTAAGCCTCCAAACTTCATCATAGATCATAACCCTGTAATCTGGAGGATGGCAAAATAAGGACTTTCAAAAAACAGCAAGTTTTTGATGTGCTCTTAGTTCCCTAATTGCTAAGACTTGGTAAGAATATTGATAAACAAAAATAATATATTCTGATCACCTAGTGTTCCAGTTGGGGTTTTCATTCTTGAAGACTTAGACAACAAAAGGTTACATAAAGTATCTAATGTCATTGGTGTTTAAGAAAATAATAGATATGTAAATGAAATACATCCCAAAAAGGAAATATTTAATATGCCTAAAGCAGCTAAATTCCACTGGAAAACTGGAGACCTGACAACCTTCACTCCTAGTCCCTGTTCTGACATCCTGTATTATCTCCAAACAACTGTATACTGTATCATCACTCAGGTGCATTACAAGGTGAAGTTGAAGCTGCTGTACATAAAGCAGACAGCCAAGGTAGCTGATGTAAGGAGAACATCAGAGCATGTTAGCTGACCCTTCAAACAGTACAGGACAGCTGAGAGCTGAGTGTGGAACTGACAGGGAACATTATGTAAGGGCTAATAAGACTACTTGAGGTGAGGCCCTTGAATGTGGAGCATTCAAGTGTTGAAAGAGTCTTGTTATACAGTGCAGGGGTCTTGGAAGAGAAGATTCCTTCTCTAAGTCTAAGAGAAATTATCACTGTGTAGACAGTCTCACACTTTGCACGGTGAAGAAATACTTCTTGTGATCCTGGTGACAGCAGCAGACACTTGTGAATTCAAACGATTTCTCCACCATGATCATATCAGGTATTTATCTTTACAATGACAGAAACTGATCTTTTACTCAAGAGGCTGTGATGATTACTGAAAAGGACTCACGCGCTCACACACACGATGGTTTGCGTCACTGTTGAGAGGGGCTGTGGCCGTATGGAGTGCCTGCTTTGACTTAAGCTCGGCAGAAGGAATCCCAAAACAATTTCACTGGTTTATCTTTGTCCTCAAGGGTAAATGGAAGGAAACAATGTCAGGCCAACAAGATGAAGCGTGGGGGTGACAGAACGAAGTAGCAGTTACGGTACCAGTATATAGGGTGGTGACCTGGCCTTGCCGAACAACAGCTGCAAACACGATAATGCTCACACTCAAATTTGGATTGGATTTAGAGTGTGAACATGCAGAAAAATGAACAAAAGCTCGACTTGAATATAAAACAGATTCTTTTTTGTATCTCATCGACTCCTCTTTTAGCTAGATTGTTATGCAAAGTGGAGAGAAATGGCACAAAGCCAGTGAGTGTGAGGATCTAAGTAAGTCTGACATCGTGTGCCACTATGCCTTGGCTGTCAGTTTCGGTGCCAGTGACATTTGTAGAGGCTTTATGAACGTCATGCTGCCATCTCAGAGCTCAAGGACAAAAGGAAGAAAACAACAGGCTATAAACACTTGCCCACTTTGTTTTCAAGATTATTGTGCTGGGGAAGCAGCAACTAATAGTAAACCTGATGTATATTTATTGTATTCCACTTGTAGTATGCTGGCACTGTATATTCCTTGACAGTAAAGCAAAATAAAAATAACAGAGTTTAAAGACTGGAGTCAGGTGGGAATCAACCAACTTTTCAGGTTATTAAAGATGGACTGGAGAAGTGTCGTGGGCAGGAATGTCATAGGGTGGAATGATTGCAGTTGACACATTTTCAAAGGGGTTGAGGTCGGGGCTTTGGGAAGGCCATTAGAGAAGCTTAATGTTAGCCTGTTTTATCCATCCTAAAACAGTTTTGGTTTGAGTTTGAGATCGTTGTCCTCTTGGAATACCCAACATTGGTTGTGGTTAAACTATTTAGCGTTTGATTTGAGGTGTTGAAGCTCAAGAATTTGGTGGTATTCCTGTTTTTATTATTCCATCCACTTGCAATGTGCAATGTACCAGTGGCAGCAAAACAGGACCACCACCATGCTTGACAGTTGGTACAGTGTATTTAGGACTGAAAACATCACCTTTACTTCTCCAAACATACCTCTTGCCATTATGGCCAAATAGCTTAACCTTTGTCTGGTCTGACCATAAATCTTTTCTCCACGAGCCATTTGCCTCGTCCATGTGGGCAGTCGCAAATTTCAGTCGAGCTTGAAGCAGGAGCTTCTTCTTCAGTGAAGAAGAAATGGCACATAGAGACCATCCAAACTTTTGTGCATCTACAATTCTCCCTCTTAGATCTTCACTGGTTTCATTGGACTTTTGCATGTTTCTGAGTGTTGGTCAATCCAATGAGTGCTGCCAACCAATCCTTTTTTTTAAAGAAACACTACGAGTTGTAGTCGATCATGATCACTAAGATAAAGTTAACAGGCAATGTGCAACGTTCAGCACCCTTAATTAAAAGATTTAAGTGAGTGTTTGTATAAAGTTACCAAAGTTATCATGACATTCATGATGAATTTATGTAAAATGCTTACCAGCACTTTCACTATCTTAAAAAATGCATGCTTCATAGACACCTGAAATTCTGATTAGAGGCCTTTAACCTGCAGAACAAGAGGAGCAAGAACATGTGTAATATTATTCTGACTGATGAACAATGTACCTGTCATGTGGTGTCTAGCACCAGTTTGTTGGCATCGAGCCTGCTGGGTGCTGTGGGCTGCAGAGTGCATCTCTATGCCTGATTGGACTGGGATCTGGGGAGTGTGGGCCTACAGCTCTTTGTTGTGTTCCTTGAATTTTCATGAAAATTTCTTCTGTTTTTCCTTTTTGGTACAATGTCCTTCAGGTTTGTGTGTGTATGTTTGGTTTGCAACAATGCTTAGTTGGGTAATCAAGTAACATCCACAACAATGCACTTTAACACTGACGCTATTCACGTCACCTGTCAGGCTTTGATGTTTCGGCTGCTCATTGTATGTTCAAGCAGCAGCTCGAACAACCCACCAGGGCGGCTGCTGCGTATAGGAAGGCCTGTCAAGCTTCCTCATAAGTGTTGACTGCAGAAGGACACAAGACAGCTAGGAATGAAACTCAGCACCGCCTGCGATGTGCCGAGGAGTGGTGCGCTGGGTGCAGACAGCCAACTGTCAAGACCCACAAGGTCACGGTGAACCTCAAAGTGTGAAGTTGTTAATGTCGAAAGGTTTTGTGCTTCTTGAGGAGGGCTTCAGGTGGTCCATTCAATAAACGTGTGATTTAAGGATCTTCTCTTGCTAATGTGACACTTATTTACAGCACTGGCTGCGGTGTCATTAGTAACGCCTATATGGGGGAGGTAGTAAGTGTCCTTTGTGTGCTAAATGTATTTCCTTACAGCATGGCCACTTAGACCGTTGAAAGCAAGCAGCTGTCACTCCCGACCTTTTACTATAGATGGAGGAGGGTCATCTGAGGCCCACTGGGAGGCAAAGGACTACCAGAAGGAATCCAAGTCAAAAATTCACAGGGTTTATCTTTGTCCTCCAGGACAATAGAAGACAATACCACAGTCACAAGACACGCAGACAGTGCTTACAGTAGCAGTGACGAGGCACGTAAGAAACTAATAACAGAATTTAGACTTTAATAACAAAAAAACATGAGTCAATGATTCTCATTTAAGACAATAAAATGTGTGGAAATGGGTTTAATATAATGAAAATAACATAAATGATTCATATAAGAGTCAGAGCTATTTTTAATGTTTTTTTTAAGTGATTTTCTTGCTTTTCTCACAATTGAAGGACAGAACTAAAACAGATGCTGATAGAGGACAAGCTAATTAAGCTTCGGCTACAATAGCCGATGGCTATATTTGTCCACACCTTTATCTCCAAATACAGGTGTTTCTTTTTTGATCCCTTTGTGTTCTGGCATCATGCCTTTTAGGGCGGCTGTGTGCTGAGGCACTGCCTCCTGGATGTATAAAAAGAGGAGGTCAGAGAGACGGGAGAATGGACAGAATCACACCATCTACAGGTAAGCATACACACATTTTATAATAACATAACTATAAGGACATGTACTGAAAATGCATTTCCTTTTGTCGTCTTGTCTTTCTAGAGACCCAGTAAACTTTCATCAAGGGAAAGGAAGAGAAAACAGGTAAACAGCTCCATGCTTTTCCTGTTTCAAAACAAAGTTATACTAGACTCAGAATGACATTTATGTCTGTACTACTGTAGCTTGTGGTCGTAGTTCTTAGTTAACAACATTTTTATGATATAATTACTAATTATTACCTTTAAACTATTTGCAGAAATACATTACAATTAAATCAGCTTACAAATTCTCCCAATACCATCCAAGAAAGATGTAACCAACACGCTTTTAAACCCACACTCTTGCCTCGCAGCTTTCAGGATGTCAAGTGACGCCATCATGGCGGAGTTTGGGTCGGCAGCTTCCTTCCTGAGAAAGTCGGAGAAGGAGCGTTTGGAAGCTCAGACCAGACCTTTCGACATGAAAAAGTTTTGTTTTGTACCCGACCCCGAGGTGGAGTACGTCAAAGCCTCAGTCATGAGCAGGGACGGTGACAAAGTTACCGTTGAAACTGAGTTTGGAAAGGTTAGTGTGTCATATTTACACCAGCTGAATAAAAACTGAAACATTAGTTGAGATTATGAACTTACACCCCTGACGGGTTTTACAGTTTGATTTAAGCTTTTTGTTAAACCCTTTTAGACCGTCACCCATAAGGAGGCAGATATCCATCCTCAGAACCCGCCAAAGTTCGATAAGATTGAGGACATGGCGATGTTCACCTTCCTCCATGAACCTGCTGTGCTGTTTAACCTCAAAGAGCGTTACGCAGCGTGGATGATCTACGTGAGTAGTAACCACAAGCCCGGAGATATCTGCATAGCATGGAATCTGTAGCTTAATCTAAAAGAAACCAAATAAAACTTGCGTAATTCTTCTTCCACAGACCTACTCAGGACTGTTCTGTGTAACTGTCAACCCCTACAAGTGGCTGCCAGTGTACGATAAGTCGGTGGTCGCTGCCTACAGAGGAAAGAAGAGGAGTGAAGCTCCTCCTCACATCTACTCCATCTCTGACAATGCCTACCAGTATATGCTTGCTGGTATGTTCACCTTGTATACAGGACTTTGTAACGGTCTCTCTGAGACATTTAAAAAGATAACTTCTAACATTTATTCTCATAAATCTTGCAGACAGAGAAAACCAGTCAATCCTTATCACGTAAGTCAGTCCCGATAACCAGATCTTTTTTTTTTTATTATCAAGACTGTGTTTAAGCTGTTACAGAGATGTCTCACAAGCTCACTGGTTTTTATCCCCAGTGGAGAATCTGGTGCAGGAAAGACTGTGAACACCAAGAGAGTCATCCAGTACTTTGCCAGCATTGCAGCGGTTTCTGGCAAGAAGGATGAAAAACAGGAGAAAAAGGTCGGTGTGATGTGATATTTTGAAAGCGTTATAAATACAGTTTAGATGACTAAAACTTTCTATGCTTTACATCTGCAGGGCACCCTGGAGGATCAGATCATCCAGGCCAATCCTGCTCTGGAGGCGTTTGGAAATGCCAAGACCATCAGGAATGACAACTCCTCCAGATTTGTGAGTTCACTTGTTTTGAGGGAACTGCTCTACAGTTCATGCCAGCTCCACTTTCATTCTTTATGCTAACAAATGTCAACACATTTAAGTACAGAGTACAAAACACCAACAGTGAGTTAAGTGAACATTTCAGGCAGGCTTTACAAAATCCTGGATATCCTCTTCATTCTTCACTGTCCTCACTGGGTTCAATCCTACATATCCTCACAGGGTAAATTTATTCGAATCCACTTCGGAGTCAGTGGAAAATTGTCTTCTGCTGACATTGAGACATGTGAGTATGCTGTGACATCATCATAATCCAAATAATTTTTTCAAGATTTGCATGGTGCTGTGTTTAGAGCACACTATGTGTTCTACTTAATTACATTAACTTTGTTTTCTAGTTTCCTATTTTGATGAGATTTCCTGTAGGTTTCAACAAAGTGGCATTCAATTACTGTTCTACCTTTACATTTTTTTTCTTTTATAGATTTGCTGGAGAAGTCTCGTGTCACCTATCAGCTCAAGGCTGAGCGGGACTATCACATCTTCTACCAGATTCTGTCCCAGCAGAAACCAGAGCTGCTGGGTGAGTGCTGAATAATAGGCTGGGTAGAAGGGTGATCCAAAATCCAAGTGGTCAGGATCAGATCCAATAGCATGGCTGTATTTTCCCACTGCAAACTACCCGTGTATTCTATGTGTAATTCCTGTCTTTTTATCCACTGTCCATACCAGAATAAAGCAGAACGTAGTCACATAGATTGCAATCTTTCTTTTCTCTGGCAGAAATGCTGTTGATCACCAACAACCCCTATGACTACGCCTACATCTCCCAAGGAGAAACAACCGTAGCTTCTATCAATGATTCTGAAGAGCTGATGGCTACTGATGTGAGTGAAACAGAGCATAGTGGAAAATACAAATCCTCAAATCTATATACATATTCAGCAATAACAAACGGAAATGCAATTTTCTTGTTTTAGGAAGCTTTTGATGTCCTGGGCTTCACCCAAGAGGAGAAGAATGGCATTTACAAGCTGACCGGTGCCATCATGCATTATGGAAACATGAAATTCAAACAGAAGCAGCGAGAAGAACAAGCGGAGCCTGATGGCACTGAGGGTCAGAACAGAAATAAAACCTCAGCAGTGTAACTATATAACAGTATAACTACAGAAAATAATGCTTTAATACAACATCCGTTTACAGATGTCGACAAAGCGGCATATCTTATGGGCCTAAACTCTGCTGACCTCATCAAGGGGCTGTGCCACCCAAGAGTTAAAGTAGGCAACGAGTGGGTCACCAAAGGTCAAAGTGTGCAGCAGGTGAGATGAAATAAAAGGAACCTCACAGTTCTGTGAGTACTTAAAGAATACAACAAATTTAAACTTTGATTTCATTGCTTTCATGTTTTCTTTTTTTAAGGTGTACTACTCTATCGGTGCTCTGGCCAAGTCAGTGTACGAGAAAATGTTCTTGTGGATGGTGGTGAGAATCAATCAATCTCTGGATACCAAACAACCTCGTCAGTACTTCATTGGTGTGCTTGATATTGCTGGATTTGAGATCTTTGATGTGAGTGTTAAAGGGTTTAAGGACATCTTACACAATATTTATGGAAAAATGTCCTTCCTGTATAATGTATATGAAATCTGACTCTCACTTTTTTAGTTCAACACCTTCGAGCAGCTTTGCATCAACTACACCAATGAGAAGCTGCAGCAGTTCTTCAACCATCACATGTTTGTACTGGAGCAAGAAGAGTACAAGAAAGAGGGCATCGTTTGGGAGTTCATTGACTTTGGCATGGACTTGGCAGCCTGCATTGAACTCATTGAAAAGGTTGGTGTGTTCAAACTTGGTCATTTTGACAGCTTTTGTGTATAATAGTCTAACATCTTATCCATCCTTTATTAAAGCCCATGGGCATCATGTCCATCCTTGAAGAGGAGTGCATGTTCCCCAAAGCTTCAGATTCGACATTCAAAGCCAAGTTGTATGACAACCATCTGGGTAAAAGTCCCAACTTCCAGAAGCCCAGAGTTATTAAAGGAAAAGCAGAGGCTCATTTCTCTCTCATCCACTATGCTGGTACTGTTGACTACAACATCACTAACTGGCTGGAGAAGAACAAGGACCCGCTCAATGAGACCGTGGTTGGACTCTATCAGAAGTCCACTCTGAAGTTACTCTCAATGCTGTTCATGGGGTATGCGGGTGCAGAGTCCAGTAAGCACTTTTGGGTTTTTTGCTCTGTAAATTTTCCATTATTTAAGAAAATCACAGTGATATTTATATAACTTGTAACTCCATGCAGCCCAAGATGGAGGAGGCAAGGGAAAGGGAGGAAAGAAGAAAGGTTCTTCCTTCCAGACTGTGTCTGCGCTGCACAGGGTAAAAAATGCCTAAAGTTGGGAAGGTTTTGTAGGTTTAGCCTACAGTGCGGACCTACTGATGATTTCCTTCTTACTTTTACAGGAGAATCTGAATAAACTCATGACCAACCTCAGGTCAACTCACCCTCATTTTGTGCGCTGCATCATCCCCAATGAGACCAAGACTCCTGGGGCGATGGAGAATCCTCTGGTCATGCACCAGCTACGCTGTAACGGTGTGCTGGAAGGGATCAGGATCTGCAGGAAGGGATTTCCCAACAGGATTCAGTATGGAGACTTCAAACAAAGGCAAGAAAAGCATCATCTGTTGTTCTTTCGTACAATAGCAGCGATAGAAGGTTTTCATATATTTCTAGTCCTTAAACGTTTTTCCCCTGGCAGCTTAAGGTTGACACGTTTTCCCTATTGGTTGCTTTTAGCAATTGTTTGCAACATTGTAGTTTCCCTTCTCAAGGGGCTTTTAGACAAAAACACTAACTTTCAGAAATCCTGTTCTCTGGCGCTGCTGGCAAATGCTGGGAAACACATTGTAACCCCACACTTTGGGTTGTTTGCCTTCCTATTGTTATTCTTCTTTATTTTTTTTCCACTTCATTCAGTTATTGTAATAATGCTATGGCTGTATCGTTTCAGATATCGCATCTTGAACCCCAGTGCTATTCCTGAAGGGCAGTTCATTGACAACAAAAAAGCCTCAGAAAAACTTCTGGGGTCATTGGATATTGATCACGAGCAGTACAAGCTGGGGCACACGAAGGTTTGTTTCGCCAGCTATATTAACAAAGAAAAGGCTGAACTTTTTTTCTGTGCAGTAAAAAAACAATGAAAACCACTCTGTCACTATCAGGTGTTCTTCAAAGCTGGTCTGCTTGGTGTTCTTGAAGAGATGAGAGATGATCGCCTCGCTCTCATCATTACTGGAATTCAAGCAAGATCCAGAGGACTGCTCGCCAGGATTGAGTTCCAGAAAATTGTTGAGCGCAGGTTGGTGCCAAAGTCTTCATATTTAACATGAAGATAACATTACATTAAGATAAAAATGAACTTGAACGTCTGATACATCCCACAGGGATGCCTTACTCGTGATCCAGTGGAACATTCGTGCCTTCATGGGCGTCAAAAATTGGCCCTGGATGAAGATGTTCTTTAAGATTAAACCTCTGCTGAAATCAGCTGAGACTGAGAAGGAGATGGCAAACATGAAAGAGGAGTTTACAAAGCTCAAAGAGGCATATGCCAAATCTGAAGCCCGCAAGAAGGAGCTGGAGGAAAAAATGGTCACCCTTCTCCAAGAGAAGAATGACTTACAGCTCCAAGTCCAATCTGTAAGATACATTAGTCATCTAAAACGTACGTGGACGTGATACATAACTGTAATAAATAACAATACTGTTTAATTTCTTGCATTTAGGAGCAAGACAATCTTTCAGATGCTGAGGAGCGCTGTGAGGGTCTGATTAAGAGCAAGATTCAGCTTGAGGCTAAAGTCAAAGAGCTGACAGAGAGACTCGAGGATGAAGAGGAGATGAATGCAGAGCTAACTGCTAAGAAAAGGAAGCTGGAGGATGAGTGTTCAGAGCTTAAGAAGGACATTGATGATTTAGAGCTGACTCTGTCTAAAGTGGAAAAGGAAAAGCATGCCACTGAGAACAAGGTATGAAACACATCCAATCATGTTCACAAAATATAAAACGACTTATAATGATGAGTATTTTACCACCCTTTAGCTCAGTGTTATAGAGTCTCAGACTAACTGTTCTTTATTCTAAAACTAAAATAGTTTGGATTTGATAGCGAGTATCACTGGACTTTGATCCGGTTGCCATAAACACATATTTGAATGAATGCTGATACTGATTGTCTTCAGCTATGAGGTGGAATTGTCACGTCAATGTCCACAGATTATTGTTATCATGGATGGACTACAAATCATTCATTGGCGTTTAAAAGAGTTTTTATGTGGTGAAAAACGTCTCCATGTACCAGAGTAAATACTCTTTCTGTGATCTTATTCTAAGGTGAAAAATCTGACTGAAGAAATGGCAGCTTTGGATGAAATCATTGCTAAGCTGACCAAAGAGAAGAAAGCTCTTCAGGAGGCCCACCAGCAAACGCTGGATGACTTGCAGAGTGAGGAAGACAAAGTCAACTCTCTGACCAAGGCCAAAGTCAAGCTGGAGCAGCAAGTCGATGACGTAAGCCTATTAAACGCAGATATTTCACTGAGATAAGCTGTCAAATTCTTGCAATGAGATTATGGAGTAACTCTTTTGCCCTTCAGCTTGAAGGATCATTGGAACAAGAGAAGAAGGTGAGGATGGATTTAGAAAGAGCCAAGAGAAAACTGGAAGGGGACCTGAAGCTAACCCAAGAAAACATAATGGATCTGGAGAATGACAAGCAGCAGCTAGAGGAAAAACTCAAAAAGTAACACTACACTTTAAAAATCACAGAAATAACCCACTGTTTGACAAAAAAAAGCTGCTTACTAATTCTAAAACACTGTCATTGAATGTAGGAAGGATTTTGAAATTAGTCAGCATCTCAGTAAAATTGAGGATGAGCAGGCAATGAGTGCTCAGCTCCAGAAGAAACTGAAGGAGTTACAGGTAACAGCGGGTTTTTATTTATGTCTTATTTTGTCTTTATTTTGTGAGTCCTATATTAATTTTTTTAATGAATCTGGTAAATTCAATCAAGGCCCGCATTGAGGAGCTAGAGGAAGAACTGGAGGCAGAGCGAGCTGCCCGGGCCAAGGTGGAGAAACAGAGGGCTGACTTGGCCAGGGAGCTGGAGGAGATCAGCGAAAGGCTGGAGGAGGCTGGAGGAGCCACCGCTGCCCAGATCGAGGTGAACAAGAAGAGGGAGGCCGAGTTCCAGAAGATGCGCAGGGACCTTGAGGAGGCCACTCTGCACCATGAAGCCACTGCTGCCGCACTGAGAAAGAAGAATGCCGACAGCGTGGCTGATCTGGGTGAGCAGATCGACAACTTGCAAAGAGTCAAGCAGAAGCTGGAGAAAGAGAAGAGCGAGCTCAAACTGGAGCTGGATGACGTCGTCTCCAACATGGAGCAGCTTGCCAAAGCTAAAGTAAGATGTCCAAAGCAAACAAATGGTTTTTTGACAATGTTTTACATTTTTTGCTGTCTTTTTTTGTAAAAATTTAATTTGTCTTACTAAATGTAACCCCTAAAGATCAAAATCACTCTTATATCAGTGTGATGAGCATTTTCAATTTTAATATTAGTGACTTAAGTTACATAAGAGTGTTTATACACTGATTGCATAAGCATAAGCAGGTCAACCCATATTGACATGTTCAGTACTTTGGTTTATGATGGCTGTTTAAGATGGTGTTTAAACAGTCTCCCTCCAAAACTGACACCAGTTCCCTTAGCCTCTGTATTTTTTCTTCAGTTGTGATTATTGCAGTGACAAACCAAACTTATATAGTAAAACTTTTTTCTTAACAAGTTAGCATGCTTACATTGTCATTACAGGCCCATTAGCCTTCTGTGATCAGTGTGTAATTCAGCACATTGTTATGCTAAGTTTACCAGCTTACAGTTTTAATGCTAAGCTAGGCTAACTGTCTTGGGTTTAGCTCTAACTTGCTGACAATCTTACTGGTGTAAATAAGGAAACAATAGCTTTCCTAATGTGATTCGTGGTATAATGGTACATGTTGATATAACAGCTTACATTCTAATATGGAAATCCTTTCACTCAGAGCAACCTGGAGAAAATGTGTCGCACTCTGGAGGATCAAGTGAGCGAATACAAGACAAAATCAGAGGAGGCCCAACGTTCCATCAATGACTTCACAATGCAAAAAGCAAAGTTTCAAACTGAAAATGGTAACGTGATCCTAAAGAGGTCCAAGTTGCTAGAGCACCATTACATTCGGAACAATGGGGATAGGAGTGAGAGAAAAAAACTAAAATAAACCCTCATTTTGCAGGTGAGCTCACCAGGCAGCTGGAGGAGAAGAACTCTTTGGTGTCCCAGCTGACCAGAGCGAAGCTCTCATATACCCAGCAGATTGAAGACCTCAAGAGGCAGCTGGAGGAGGAAGTCAAGGTATTCAAGAACTGTTTCTTTTTAAATACAAAACTAAATATCTACTGGCAAAATGACTTGACTTACTACTGCTTGATCCTAGGCCAAGAATGCACTTGCCCATGCAGTGCAGTCTGCTCGCCATGACTGTGATTTGCTGAGGGAGCAGTTTGAGGAAGAGCAGGAAGCCAAAGCTGAGCTCCAACGCAGCATGTCCAAGGCCAACTCTGAGGTGGCTCAGTGGAGAACCAAGTATGAAACTGATGCCATCCAAAGGACAGAGGAGCTGGAAGAAGCAAAGTAAGGACTCAGTATGAATTCCCTGTGATATCTTATTAGTATCTTATCCATCTTATCTGTGATGATCTGAAACTTCTGTTGTATGTTTGTTATTAGGAAAAAGCTAGCTCAACGGTTACAGGATGCTGAGGAAGCTGTGGAAGCTGCTAATGCAAAATGCTCCTCCCTGGAGAAAACCAAACACAGGCTTCAGGGTGAAATCGAGGATCTGATGGTGGATGTGGAGAGATCTAATGCTGCTGCTGCTGCTCTGGACAAGAAGCAAAGAAACTTTGACAAGGTAACATCACACGAGAAAGAAAAACTAGCATGCCACTAAAAATTGAACATATAAAATGAACTACTTTTTGTGGTATTCACTCAGGTCCTTGCTGAGTGGAAGCAGAAGTATGAGGAGTCTCAAGCTGAGCTGGAAGGTGCCCAGAAGGATGCTCGTTCTCTCAGCACTGAACTCTTCAAATTGAAGAACTCCTATGAAGAGGCTCTGGAACATCTGGAGACCATGAAACGAGAAAACAAGAATCTCCAAGGTTGGAAGATATCATTTGAACACGATTTATCCTTTCACGTGGCAGTGGACAGAGTAAATGGTACCACTAAATGAATCTTTGCTCTACAGAGGAAATTTCTGACCTGACTGAGCAACTTGGTGAGGGAGGAAAAAACATCCATGAGCTGGAGAAGATCCGCAAACAGCTGGAGCAAGAGAAGGCAGAGATACACACTGCTCTGGAGGAAGCTGAGGTGATTTTTTCTTTTTTAAATATGACTTTATGGATGAGCTTTATTGCCTTTCTTAAATTTTCTCACTCCGAATGCTATGAGAGAGAGACCATCATCTACTATTTCCGACAGGGTACCCTTGAGCATGAAGAGGGTAAGATCCTTCGAGCTCAGCTGGAGTTCAATCAAATGAAAGCTGACATGGAGCGCAAGCTGACGGAGAAGGACGAGGAGATGGAGCAGGCCAAGCGAAACCATCAGAGGGTGACGGACACTCTGCAGAGCTCGCTGGAGGCTGAGATTCGCAGCAGAAACGAGGCTCTTAGACTAAAGAAGAAGATGGAGGGGGATCTAAATGAGATGGAGATCCAACTGAGCCAGGCTAACAGGCAGGCAGCAGAGGCTCAGAAGCAGCTCAAGGGAGTCCACGCTCACCTGAAGGTGATGCTTCAGTTACTTACTTGCATTTTTAAACCAAGAAACAAGATAAAGCCTGAGATACATTTTTGGAAAATGTTATCATTTTAAATTCTATCACGACAGGACTCACAGCTGC
Organism: Aulonocara sp. 'chitande type north' Nkhata Bay; assembly: GCF_057382095.1. Taxonomy (NCBI): domain Eukaryota; kingdom Metazoa; phylum Chordata; class Actinopteri; order Cichliformes; family Cichlidae; genus Aulonocara; species Aulonocara sp. 'chitande type north' Nkhata Bay. The sequence goes on from NC_141352.1 coordinate 31,380,443, forward strand.
AGCTGGATGAAGCTCTCCGTGCCAATGATGACCTGAAGGAGAACATTGCCATCGTGGAGAGACGTAACAACCTGATGCAGGCTGAGCTCGATGAGCTGAGGGCTTTGGTGGAGCAGACCGAACGGGGTCGGAAGCTGGCCGAGCAGGAGCTGCTGGATGTCAGCGAGCGAGTTCAGCTGCTGCACTCGCAGGTATGTCTGCAACACTGCAAACGCTATCCTGCAAGATAATATTGCGTGCTAAAGCTGCCTGATTCTCCCGGCAGAACACCAGCCTCTTGAACCAAAAGAAGAAGCTGGAGAGTGACACAGCTCAGCTTCAGAATGAGGTGGAGGAGGCTGTGCAGGAATGCAGAAATGCTGAGGAGAAGGCAAAGAAGGCCGTTACTGATGCTGCCATGATGGCGGAGGAGCTGAAGAAGGAGCAAGACACCAGTGCCCACCTGGAGCGTATGAAGAAAAACATGGAGCAAACCATCAAAGATCTGCAGCACCGCCTGGATGAGGCCGAGCAGATAGCTATGAAAGGTGGAAAGAAGCAGGTCCAGAAGCTGGAGTCCAGGGTAAATGTTTCAGAACTTGGAGTGCTGTAAAATAGAGGAGTTGGTGACTTTAACAGTCTTACAAAGGATAAATTGATGGCTTCTTTTCCAGGTGAGAGAGCTGGAAAATGAGTTGGAAATTGAGCAAAGGAAAAGCAGCGACTCTGTGAAGGGCATCCGGAAGTATGAGCGGCGCATCAAAGAGTTGACCTACCAGGTAAACTCCAGGCTCTGTTCCTCTGTGATGCAAAAAAGAAATAAAGGTTCTGGTATAATGAGCAGCACGTCCTGTGTAATGATTTAACAGACTGAGGAGGACAAGAAGAATCTGAACCGCCTGCAGGACCTGGTGGATAAACTGCAGCTGAAAGTGAAATCCTACAAGAGGGCTGCAGAGGAGGCTGTAAGCAAAATTATAGAAGCTTTATTTATGGAATATTCATGGATGAGCCTCCACTGGAGTTACATACTCCTGTCTTCATTTTCAGGAGGAGCAGTCCAATGCAAACCTTAGCAAGCTGCGCAAGTTGCAGCACGAGCTGGAGGAAGCAGGGGAGCGGGCCGACATAGCAGAGTCTCAGGTCAACAAGCTGAGAGCGAAGAGCCGTGACTCCGGAGCTAAGGTCAGTCATGCAAAATAGGTCCAACATTTTATTTAAAAAGCTGTAATTCTTTTGAAAACAAACAGAAAACACTTTAAAATGTGATCATCGTTTCTGTCTTTACAGAAAGGAGAAGAGTAAACCCACCACTCACCGGGTTTTCATGGCTGCAGTTAAAATGTAGTGCTGTAGCTCTTATTGTCCATGTAGCCTGAGTGCAATAAAGAATAAACGAGTTCTGAATGCACCACTATTCTCTGCTGTGTATTTGTATAATACAGTTAAAAGCATGCAAAACCTCCACCACAGTAACACAACCGTGAAACGACAACTGAGTTAGTCTTCGAGCCTCCACAAACCTTTGGATGTTTCTGAAATATAAGAAAATAAGAGTGCAGACTTGTAAAAACAGCACAGCTAGTCAGACACGACCAATAAAAAGAAATCGAATAAACTTCTTTTTAGTTATGCATCGGCAGTGAAGATTTAAATATTAAGTCTCTGGATGAACTTGAACTTTGAACCTCAAGTTTATTCTGCTCATAAACTAAAGCGTGTCTTTGCTCACCTGTGATCCAACTATAGCACGATAACGGCCATGCTCATCTTACGACTTCATGGCATTTCTTTCTAACAGTAACAGATGACTCCCCCAGAGGGCGCTGCAGTCTCGCACATAAAGCAGTGCATGAAATGAAGAGCACATAATCACCACTGGATAGCCAAATAACATGGACTCATTTCTCCATGATACTGAAGGAGGAAATGAAGTAAAACATTTTTTTTCCTCTCTAAATTTTCTAAACTACAAAGTTTAGGGTGAATTTGTGAATAAATCTTAAATTCTACCTGAATCCAAGTAAAACAGAAAAAACAATGAGTGGAAATACTTCAAAAACAGACTGCTTGTCATGAGGGTTACAATATTGATGATATAATAGGGTCAAAGTAAATGTATTAATTACATGATATAAAGGTTACCTACCTTACAACATAATCTCATAAAGAAAACAATAGAAGAAAAAACATTATTGTAACTGAAACCGTTTCCAAAGCAGTCCTTCTCGTTTGTTAACCTCTGCTGAATAGCTGCACCTGCAGTAACAAAACATTCTCCTGTTTGATGCCAACATGGCTGCGTCCATGCTGGAGCTTCATATTAAAGAGACCAAAACATGTTTGTTTATTGTCAGGTGCAACCTAATACTGCTCTCACGTGTGATCTGCAGCTCTCATACCAAACAGCCGGCAGGCACTCTGAGTGTCGAGATGCCTACAGTGACTCAGATCTCCATTTTTCCATTGCAGATCCCAGACTTTCATGCGGGCCTACATTGGGGGCGTAAACTTCATAATGGTGGTGCAGTGGTGAGCTCTGTGTGGGCTTCCTTGGGGTGCTCTCTTTCCATAGTCAGTCTAAAAGTCTTTGTGTGGTCTGTGAGGCTAAGGAAGTCCAATATAAATACAGCCCCCTGTACTGAACATCTAAAAAAACGAAAACATTGATTGCTGTAGATACTGACCCTTTACACCTTTGGTGTACAATTACACTTCCTCCGGTACACTCCCATGTGCAACAGCCTGATTCAGCACTTTAATACTAATTTAAACTTTATCAGTTAGACTCCTATCTGTGTCTTTATCAGAGAGTTCTAGGCCTGACTTTGCTCTGGGCGAGGCTGTTGTTTCACCTCCTTTTTACACTTTCCCCTTTTAAGACATAAGATGGAAAACCACATTCAACTGCTCTGAAGAGTATGACACACGACGTGAAGCAGCCATGCCCTTCCCTGGTGATGTCATGGGTAATAACACAAAGCAGATTGTGGCATCTTAGTGAGAGTCTCTCCGGGAAAAATTCGACATGCATGGGAGAGGAAGTCTGGGATACAAGTACACTGCCAGCAAGAACTCTAATGGATGTTTTATCTAATGATCAACACACAGTGTGTTGACAACAAAAGGAAACACCCGCTTGAACAATGTGCGACCGTTGAACAGCCCCACCTAGAGCACACATTATTTTAAGAAATTAGCATCCACCAAAGCGCTGTGATTGATTTGATCACTGACGTTCCCTACAGACTGGAATTCACAACCAAATCTTTTGTCATACCAATTATCAACATACCTTTTCACTTAAAGCATGCGAGCACTGCAATGGACAAAACTAATGACTCAAGGACAAATCATGCCGATGATGGTTATATAATCTGACATAACAACAAAAGTGTAACCAAGGTGATGAGAAATCCCCAAAACATCAGGTCTTGTTAGAAATATTACATTTATTTATAAAATAGATATATTAAGAATTTATCACTGTGCAAATAAGAGCAGGCACCGTATAGAGCACTTTATAAGGGTGAAAACAAATGTTAATCATATCAAGATTATATTTCATCCCTAAGTACAAAAAAAATCAAAACTCTTCCTGTTTTGAAAAACAAAACAAAACAAGTGCTAAGAAAATATCAGCTTTACGATTAGAACATTTACCAAAAACTAATTTCATTTCTTAAACATAGCAGAACAGAGATGATGGAATATCATATGACAGCACATTTATCCACGTTACCTCAGTACTTATTGCTACCTACTAGGATGAAATGCAAACCTAAAGACTTGTGCAAAAAGCCTAAGCTTACAGAGTAGTTTGTTCTTTGAAACAACTACAAAGATACAGCATATACCTCACTAATGCCATGCGACACTCAAACTATAAATGTCTATTTGTTATCCAGGAATTACAGGTCTGCATTCAAATACAACATATGGTACATACTTAAAACGTATTTAAACTTATGCTGATAATCCATGCTTACTTGTATTGTGTATATTTTTACCCTGACCACAACAACCACTTCCGAAAACCAAATCATGCAGGATACCTGGTGTCCCGACTGAGCTCAGGTCTCAACAGAGTGAAAAAACACAAAACAAAAAAACAAAAGCAGGAGAGATGCAGATGTCATTACACACCAAAAGATTACAGCACCTCCTTTATCCCCTCCCTCATGGATGTTTCAGAAACTTGCATTTTTAAAGCACTTGTTCTGCTTTTACAGTTCTGTCTCTTTTTCTCCCTCATCATCTGTTTCTAAGTAGTATTCGTCATCAGTTGTTGTGTCCGAGCTGCTGTCTGATGACTCATCAAAGGTGCTGAGGCTGGATACATAACCTCTGGAGGGCAAATGCCCCCTGGACTGGCTGTCCCCTGGATGTAGTACTCCTGGCGAGCTAGGAAAGGTTGGAGAGGAAAGGCTGGGTGCTTTGGACATGCGCCTGGACACTGGTGACAGAGGAGGTGTTGGAGGAGGAGTGGGTGGGGCCTCTGCATCCCACACAAACTGGCAAATGTTCATGTTTGGACTCCGGAGGTGAGCAGGCTTGGAAGCTGTAGCATTTACATGTTGAGGAGAGTCTCCAGAGCTCCAGTTTGCCAAGCACCTGGTCAGCGATCGAGGCAAAGATCTTGATCGCATTTTACCAGGATCACTTGGGAAATATGATTTTCGACCATCTTCAGAAGCCTGAAAGTCATACACTGTGCTCCAATCGGATTTGACAGACCACTGATCCAAATCTCCACTATTACCTCCACAAGAAAAGGCAGACTGAGAGAGGTCACCCACACTCATGAATCTGGATCCTGTGGAAATACGTCCCGGTCCAGAGGGTCGACTGGAGAGAACAGAACTCACAGAAAAGGACTTCCCAGGCTCAATGCCATACTTTAAGTCTGCATAAGAGGATGCCAAGTTTTCCTTGTCATGTCCTGGGCTCACACATGGAGGACCTACGGATGCCCGGCTTTTTCTCGGAACTCCCAAGCTGATCCCTTCTCCGTGCTCGCACGGAGAGGAGCATTCTCTGCGGCGATGCAGCTTTGGGCTGTAGAAGACGCTGTCGTCTGTTACATCAGACGAGGAAAATGGGGACATTGGTGAAAGAGAGGAGAAGGGAGAGAATGGACTCCTGGGACTAGGTGTGGATCTCCTGAATGAAGCTGGAAAAGCTGGACTTCTACTGGGACTTGGATCTCTGGAAGAGAGGCTTGTTGCTTTATAATCTACTTGGTCTTGTTCAAGGTCTAACTGGTCAACTGTTGGACCGTGGACCGTCAGATAAACTGGGCCTTTCTTTTCAGAAATTTGTTCTGCACAAGCATTTTGCATGTCACGGTCTGTTTCTAGAGATGATTTTTCGGTCCAGCTGGAATGCTGATTTCCAACTTTTGTGTTTCCAGCAGCCGAGGACGGTATCAGAATGTATCTATCTTGCGTCCACCTGTTCGAAGCCTCTGTTTCCTGATTGTCGTTCAGCACCATTACTTTCTCTGGCACTGTTTCCTCTGGAATTTTGCTACTCTCAACACTCACATCGCTCGATCCGCTAACAGAAGGTGCTTGTGAGGTTGACCATCTTGTGCTTAATTTTTGCTTTAGTTTGCTAAAGACTTGGTCTACTTTGTTGTTACTCTTGGCCCTGTCTGACTCTGACCTTGTCAAACTGGAGTTTGGTGTACTGACGCTCTTCTTCAGTGCAAATCGGCTTCTCTTTGTGTTTTGTTCATTATTAACGTCCACTGAGAAAAACCTGCTTTTCCCCATTATAGTCTCCTTCATGCTTTTGCTGGAGTCTTCTGTCTCCCGGGACTGACTCTCTGTTGAGCTGCTGCTGTTGGAGCTCTGACCTGAATGACGACATGGTTCACCTGCTGCTCCTATACTCTGCCCTGTCAGGGACTGTTGACTAAATTTGGTCTCCATGGAAACCGGCGTGTTATTGGTATGCTGTAAAGCATTAGGTGTGGTGTTTTTTGCGGCTGTTGATGCATCTACTTTGGATTTAAGGCTGTAGACCAGTGTCTCAGTTACATATGTGGAGCCGTCTGCCTTATCACCTTGCAGGGAAGGAGGTCTGATGTGAATTCTGTTGTCTACAAGTAATAGCTTTCGCTCTTGGCCTTTATCTCCGCTGTTATTGTTGCTTGCTCGATCAGCTTCTGAAACCTCAACATTTGGACTTTCTTGTTTGGGAGGTTTCTTTTGGAAGGGTAAGGACAAGGAAAGGGAGGGTCTAGGAGGTGACATAGGAGGTTTGGATGTGGATAAGGTCATGACTGAAACTGGGTCAGTATTTACAGAGAGATGTGGGGTGTAATTTGACTGGGAGGGTTGTGAGAAGAGGGTTGGTCTGGTCGTTCTCGTCTTTGTCTCCCCTTGTGTCATCCTTGCGGACATGAGTGTGGAGTAAGGAGGAGAGCTATAACGAACCTTATAGCCACTTGAAAAGTCAGGAGGGAGGGAGAGAGGAGCTGAAGTACGGCACTGAACTGTGCCAGATTCCACTGATAGTGTCCTTTCATGCCTTGGTGTGGGCAAGTCCTGTCTTCCCTGGTAAAAAATCATAGTATCACCAGCTCTTTGCTTGCTTCGCTCAAACTCCCTGAATGCTAAATCAGCCGAGTCAGATGATAAGGATCTATACTTTCCTGGTTTTTCCACCTCAATGCTGGAGGTCTTGGGTTTAGGGGGACAAACAGAAGAACTTGTTGAACTGCTCAATCTCAGAAAGGAGAAGATGGATGGAGCATTTCGCATGTGCTTAGATGTAGCTTGAGGGGTCGCTTGGACTTCTGACGACTCTGGCTTCTCCACAGCGATGGACTCTGACTGTTGCAGATCCACTGAGTCATCCCATGTCACTCTTCTCACTTTCTTTTTCTCAAGTTTCTTTGGCTCTTTCTCTAAGCTGCTGGAATATTTCCCCTCTTTTTTAGGGCTTGAAGTTTCTGAAGTGGAGTTGGTAATAACTGGGGTTGCAGGAGGCGTTAGGAGAGTGGAGACAGTGGCAGAGGTAGGAGAGGTAACGGCAGAGGTGACAGCAGGACTGAGAAGGGAAGAACTTGAGGCAGTGGTGGCTACAGGGTGGCTGCCAGTGGCAGAGGAAGAAGAGTTGGAAGCAGTGGCGCTATAGTCTTTTTTGGAGACAGAACCGACTGTGGAAATCAGACTGGACATACTTTTAGGGTGGAAAGGTTTAGGAATGGAAGCATAACTTCTTTCAAATCCAAGAGGTGTGGCAGAGGAAATGTTGGTAAATTTTGTTTTCTGGGACAAAGAGCCAGTGGAGGTTGCATATGCCGAGGTATGAATATTGGTCTGAGAAGGAACAGACTGAGAATGGTAGGAAGGACTACTTTTCATTTTTGAGGTTTGGGGACCAGAGGCATTTTGACATGTATGAACTTTACCATTGACAGTACTGGTGATATCAAGAGAGAGCGGTGTGCTGATAAACCTGTGTGAGTCTATGCTGTGAGGAGGCATGGGGGTGTTGTTGGGTTTTGGTGGGAAATAATTATTTTTGTACTTGCTGCTGCTCTCTGTGGGTGTATCTGAGCTCCTGGGATTTTGCAAAGCAGATGGTAACTCAGACATATTTGCTGTATATGAACTATCGGTTAAATCATATTTGCCTGGATCTTTAGGTTGACACAGTGTTGTTTGTGCTGTAGCTCTGCTAATTTTAGAACTAGACAAAACATCTGGCACACTGTGCGGCTTTGGGTATTCTCTGTTGTTTACATTTGAGCTATACTGGTCCTTGACAGACCTGTGCAAATCACAGTCAGGTGAATTCCCAGCATTTCTTTGTCCGAGATGGTGAGTTCCTCCCTGTGCCCTCATAAAAAGGTTCATATTACCTGTGCAAACTGACTCTGCTGTGTTATTGTTGTCTCTGTTGTTGTTGACCGGACTACCCCTGCTTTTGTTATCAGGCTGACTTGGAGATGTCATGTCACTATTATTATTGGAGGGTGGAATTAAGGTTGTGTTTGGCTTGTCTTTGTTGTTGGTTGTGTCTTTTGGGGTGAAAGGGAAACTGCTTTCCTGGGTAACTTGCTTCCACCAGGAAGTTTGTTTCAGCGTGGTCCTTTTAGGAAAGGACTGGGTTTTCACTTGGGCAGAAGAGTCAAATGGGGGCTGTCTGGACAAGGAGACTGGGGTCTCTGAAAATAGAGTTTTACTTCTGTCCCTGTAGTTCTGTTGACTTTCTGATGGTCCTTTACCTAAAAATGTCTGTGAGGATGTGAGACTGGACTGAATCCTATTTATTGTCTGAGACTGTTGGACAAAGGGTTTGCCGTCTGCATTTTTGTCCACTGGTAAAGGTGCAAAGATGAACCTGTCAGAGGTGCTCTGCTCTCTCAGGCTGGAGGGTGATGGGGAAAGGACAGGGCTAGTTTCAGTTGTCCTGTAAAAAATAGATGATGGAGAGAGGAGCGGCTTTGGCCTCTCTTGTTCATTATTATTGAGAAAGCTCTGTGAGAGATTCTTGCCACCGATGTTGCCTCTCCTTAAAGAAAGAAGTACGTTGCTGGTTGTTGGTTTGGAGCTTGAAGATGAGTGTCCGCCTTGATGGACAGTTTGTGGATTTTGCCTTTGTTCATTTTGGCTCTGCGATACAGAGGCACTGGTAGGTAAAGCGCTTAAAGAACCTCTGTCTATTTTTCTATTGTCCATCCTTCCAGAGTTCACGTCCAAAGAAACAGTTTTAATCATTTCCCTTTTAGATTCCAAGCTCAAAGGATCACTTTTAGTTGACCAGTCCACTGTGTTCCTCCTGAGATCTGAAAATGGGGGCCTCAGTTGGGTTCCCAGTCCACCTGTAAACCCCCTCTCCACACCATGTTGGCTTCGAGTCTGCTGAAAACCACGGTTTGCTGCAGCACCTGTCACATCTTGCGTATTTCCCTGGGCTTCAGAGCTGCCGGTTCCATCAAATCTTTTGGAACGTCGCAGTCGGCCACTCCAGTGAGGAGCGAGAACCGTGACCATGGAGGAAGACAACATAGTTCTGGGCGGGTCAGATAATTCCTGAAGACGGTCTGCAAGGCCTTTTGTACGGTCCTGTATATTTCCCTCTGACTCAGCTCGAGTTAGAGATCCAGTGTAAGTCCTTGGTTGTGATCCAAATGGAAGTCTGTGCAAGGCATTAAGCTTATGTGCCCCAAAGTCACTATTTGAACAAGCCTGAGTTCTGCTCAAGTCCCTGGTAATCTCCAGTTCATTGCAATCAGCAGTGATGACCTTGTCTTTCTCCTTGGCTGGAAATGGTATTACCTCTGACAATCGATAGATGCTGGGTGCCTCTATAGAGGTTTGTGATGCAGACGTTCTTCCATTAATCTGTTAAAATAAAAACTTTTACTGACAGGACCCACTTTTTTCATACTAAATTACAATTTTCTGAACACCTGCCATCACCAACAATTAAAATCTTAATACTTTAAACTTTATAATATTTATAATATAAATAAAAAAAGTTCTACAAAACAATTCCTATGACCCATACTAGAATATTCAATAACATATATTTGCATTTGCCTAGCTGTATCATTAAAGTCCAATGATTTTCATATTCACATTAAATTTGGGCTTATCATATTATACCAATGCAAATTCTGTGCACAGGAATGTAAAAAGCTTTCTAACTTTGACAGCTAGTGATCAATGGTAGCGGCTTTTCAGAATTTTAAATTGCCTGCACTGAGGCCCAAGCTTTTCTTGAGTGTCTGTTCCCATGCAGTAGTTATTTAAGAGATCCTTGACAAACAGGTTATCTTGAAAGACATGAAAGATTAGCAGGGAAACACACTCACAAGGAACACAAACACACCCTGTCACTTATAACTGTTAAAATAACAATGAATCTAAAACCATATTTTTAACATGGTGTCACCATTGCTTTATGTGACTTTTCAAAGATTTTTAAACACTTTAAACTTCTGATCTGTACTTTTGATTAGATTCTGGATTCTGGATCAGTGGGAGCAAAGTTTGCAATTTCACATTTGGTCTATATCAGGTTTACACTGTGCGTGTGTGTAATGTGCTTGATTCTATTAGACTGTAGTCTTTACCTGAAAACTGCTGTCCTTGATCACAAATCGCTGTGGTTCAATCAATCTGTTGATACAAAGAGAAGACACAGTGTATTAGATTTCTGGGTGCATGCTGCAGCTGCGACAGTTCTGTGAAAAAAGAAACTGAGACATTGTCACAACTTTCTAAAATAATGCACTTTTTTAGTGTTGCAGTGCAAATTTTGTTGCATACAAAGACACACACAACTGGGGCAATCTTTGATTTTGTTAGTGGTGAATGTGCAGTGTAAACTTAATTTTTCTTAATTTCTGCTACAAGTCTCATTTCTGAATGTCAGACGGTCCAACTGTTTTGAATGAAACATTAGAGGGATTAAATCTAGAATTTGCCACAGCAATGCCGATCGACGGGAACGTTCGCATTCCTCACATCAATCACCGTCTCTAAACACAACTTTCTCACCGGCAGATGTAAACTAAAGTCACACCTACTAAGCAATCATGCAAACACTTACTTACTTTTTTAAATTGATGTGGAACACGTTGTACAAGTACAGTTCACACACAAGTTGTCTATATAAGGCCATGTTGGACTGACATGAACGCAGGTAACTAGTACACAGTGAAAGGGGGTGTGGCTTTGACATAACCAATAAAGCGTGTTTGATCTGAGACCTCTGCTGACAGGCTTATCTTATTCTAATAAAAACCTCTGACACAATGTTATAAGCAGTTATTATATAATGTTAGATTAAACTATAGAAAAGGTAAATATTTTCCTGAGGCAAAACCAAGGCAACAAGTTTCACCTAAAATAACCTCAGATTCTCCTGCATGACTGATTTAAGGAAGTTTCTCTGTATAACAAATGAAGCCACAGGTAGATGATTAATAAAACATGTCACATTGACTTTGAGAATGTAAATACAGACTTCCACACATAGGATTGCAAGAGCTACACATCTTCTCTTCTTCCGAATTCCAGAGGAAACACTGTTTAAAATATTTTAAAACAAGAAAAACAATGCATTCGTACTACTGAGACATAAGCTAACACACTTTATTAAGCGTACGTCCGCGTTTATGCAAACACTTGACTCTTCCAGGTCCTTTGTCTCAGACTAAAGAATGCAGACACAGCTCGTTTACTGATTGACAGGATGTTGTAAATCGAGTGATTAAAATGTGATCAGTGGCCGGCGTTCCTCTTTGCAGACCTCAGAAACAGTTTGTGAGATGTAGATTTACCGCTTATTAGGAGACACACTTGGAAAAAAATGTAGGGAAGATCAGTTCAGTACACCTCAAAACACACAAGGAATCAAATCCCAGGGTTCTCTGATATGTCTCAGTCATTTCAAACTCTGAAGGCTCCGCCCATGGGTGTGTCTAAAATAGGGTGGCACTCGTCCCTCCCTTAAAAACTTTTGCTTCATTTAAGTATTTACAGGAAATCTATATTTGTGTAATTTGTGTAATATTGCATTATAGATCAAGTTATATAGCTTTTACTTAAGTAAAAAAAATGTTTCCACGTTGCAAAGCAACTATCCATCACAATACTGTTTAAATTCTTGTGCAGCTGCACTTTTCACATAATAAATCTACAATAGGATGCAGGGCTGTGTATGAGCTTGAAGATTGTGGTTTCTACACCAGTTTTCCACACTTGTTAATGTCATACAGTAGGGGCTGCAACTAAAGATTATTTTGGTAGTCAACTAATCTGCTAATTTTTCTTTGATTAGTCAATGATTATTTCAATAACTCTTTTCTCCCCTTCATGTTGACAAACCTCCTGTTCTAGGTTCTAGTACCTCACCTGCTCAAGTCTGTCCACCTGTGAGGTCACCCTGTTGTCTCGTCCCATGCTAATCATGCTAAAGATGCTCTCTGTCAAGACTTCAGCCAGAGGTGCAGTGAGCCTCTTTACAGGACAAACTCATCTATACACCTTTGCTTAATACTAGTAAAACAGAACAATACAGAATTAGAAATCACTAATTAATAATAACTAATAATTTGGTTAGATAGCATAGTGTCTCAGATTGTGTAGTATTCGAAGCCATTTATACTCTTTACTGATTATATGTATAATTAATTACTGATACGGTCCAACCCACAGATTAGCAACCTAACGTTAGATGGAAAAGGTTTACTATCCAGAATAAATGCTCATTTTAATTTGAGAAAACAAACAAACAAACTAGGAGGCAGAGTAGCTAATCCTGTTTAATGCTTTACTATCACATTTCACTCATTAGCTAACAAAACTGAAAAACTGTGTTCACGTGGCAAGCATCATCCATGGGAAGTTTCTGACAGGTAGGCTAACATAAACACTACTGTACAATCATTTACATAAACAAGGTATAAATGCGACACACTAAATTAGCTCTCTAAAGCTGAACCATTCATAGTTGATGTCATAGCTCCAGGGAGCTCGTTACAAAAACACATTTAGAAGGTATTTGTGTATGATGTGTCGACAATAAGATTTTGTCCAGATTAATTTTTATAACCGACGTCATCAATTATAGTGACAAATTGTTGCAGCCCTATCATACAGACAGATGGGGAGTAACATGATTATGGGATGCTGTCCTGAATGCCAGAGCAGAACAGACTGTTCACTGACGTGTGCTCCAGAAACAAAATGTCTAAATGAATCAGTAATCAAGGCCAGTCAGTAAATGTATCCCTTCCCTTGCTTACCTGTATAAACTCTTGCTGTGTTTTATGCCTGGATTAGTGGAGAGTCTGAGGACGTGGCAGGAGGTGAAGCTGGACTGCTGGAACTGGATATTTGCATCACCACAGGAAGAAGTTTGGTCCTTTCTTAGTGCTGCAACACATTCAGAATTCAGTGATTATGAGGTGTTTACAGCTGAAACCCAAAACAGAAGAGATTCTTGACTCAACTTTTTAAGAGCTATAGCTTAAATGTCAGATGCACGTTTCACCTTTGTGTGTTTCCTTCTGTGTGATTGCTGATTGGTGAGAGAACTGCTCAGCTGGGCGTTTGTCACCATGGCGTTCCTCCTGCTTGAATGTTTCACCAAATGTTTCATCTTGTTGTTCTCTAAAAATAAATAAATAAGTAAATGAACAAATAAAAACTTGATGCAAAATAACTAAACTTGAACTCGATTATTCAATTTTTGCATTGAGCATTTTCTCTCTGCGCAAACTCAACACTTTGAAACATTTTTTAGTAATAATGTCTGTTCATCTCTGTCACACCGAGAACGGGCTCCGCAGAAACACAGCCTTCCTTGTTCTCCTTCAAAAAAAGATAAAGATAACTACGTACTTTTTTTCAACAGCTCCATCAGTGGTTTCATATCTACCCACCAGCAGTCACAGGAAGTTAAGAAGAATTTATCCTAAACTGGATTTCACACAAAACCCTAAAACTACGTACATACTCAAAAATAAAGAAGCGATGTGATTCCCCCCTTTAGTATGATGATGACTAAAAGCAGCATCACCAGACACAGTAATACTGCAATATTTTTACCAACTTTATGATATTATTGCAATTTTTTTAACAATTTGCGATTTGCTTAGCATTCCAATGATGATTTATCACCTATTTCCAAATGCAAATTATGTCCTTTATTTTTTTTACGCAAAAAGAGATCGTCACTGTCGGTGTGTAGTTCCATCTACAACATCTTTTCCTGTCCACTCAAAAGTCTAAAACTGAAAAAGAGCCGTATTATTATTATTGTTTGGTCCGCTGTAATCTAGTTTCCGCAGCATGAAATCAAACTGAGAACTGAAGGAAATTCAAGCAGCCGTGCTTCTCTCATCTCATCATTCCGGCAGTGCTGGACCGATAAGCAGTGGTTATATAACTATTCGGCATCTCGTTCCACACTTTCTGTTACAACCAGGGTACAGAGCTAACACACCCACTCACTCAAACATGCATATGCACATTTACTGCCGCAACCCAACGCTGAACCCACGCTGGCGTGCCAACTACCGATCACGATGATGACACCAGAACAAAGATGAGGCGGTTACTGAAACAGAAATGTACGTGTCGCTGCAACCTTTGTTCGGTAAACAGAACAAACGAAATGGCAACAATTATCTCTTACAGGACATTCTGGGATCACTTTCTCTATTTTTATTGCATTCAGCAGTTTGGAAGTGGATGGAAATTGTTGCTTAGCAGTCTTTATCTAACCTGTGGTGCTTTTTGTGATCACAAAATGAAGCCCTTTGATTTTTTTTTTTGTAATAACATGGCACATCATAGAAAGCTGTAGCTCTCACTATCCACCTTGCCTTCAGGGGCCACTCATTGGCCTCATTAGAGTGCTGGGAGGCGATTATAAAAGCCTGCCACGACATGACATGAGAGAGGAGCGGAGAGAAAAGAGGAAGGCAGGGAAGGAGATCTTCGCGCTCTTCTACAGCATTTCAGAGCCAAAGATAACACACCTTCAGTGAACCCCAACCAGCTGCAGAACTCTTCCCACATCACGGCTCTGTCAGTGCTTATCAACCTGTAAGAGCCCTGGTTGATAAGTGACAGGTCTGTGATTAGTGATCACAAGCACAAGACCCAATTCAGAAAGTATATTTTTAATTTATGTGACTAGTGAAAGGTATATGGCTTTTCTTTTAATCATTATCTGCATCACTAGCTCCGTGGTTACATAAACATGTGCTGATTTGTCCACCTGAGGACGAAGGTACAGCCCGACGGCTGCAGTCACACAAACTGCTGAAGTAATCATGAAATCGATTGAGCACTGCGGTGCCTCCAGACCGCTACCACCACGTAGCTCCATTAACTGAAACAAACTTAAAAATGATGTACGTGGACTTTGGTGCCACTTTGAATGGATATTTTGTTTGTTCCCTGATGGCCAAGAGTTAGGACAAGGACATCAAACTCATCATCACATACACCCTACATTGATCTTAAATGGGTCGGACTTATTCACAAATTATTCACAGCAACAGTTACACCAAGGTCCTTTATATTAAATTAGAAAACACAAGATAATATAGGAAAAATAAATACAATTTTGAGAAATGGTGATGCAATAAATGAAAGAAATCTGTCAGCATGATTCTTTGGTGCTTAAATCGTAAACAAATGTATAAAATTGCAATTATAATTATAATAAAATATATATAATTATTAAAGAAAATGTTTGTGAATCACTGAAAATGTTTTTTTTAACCCAATGTAAATAAATAAATAACAGAAATGTTTTTAAAGCTTTTCTGTGGGACAAATTGGAGTCATTGCTTGGTCCCTGGGCCTTGTGTTTGACACCCCTGACTTAGGAGAACAATTCAATAAATTTAACAAAAACATAAACTGCATAATTTGATTAGCCAGGGATACAGTAGGGTTAGACATGGCGTTGTCACGGGCTAAATTTTCACTGTTCCCTTTCAGTAGATGGAATTGCTGACATGTAATAGCTCAATACTAAGGTAGTTATTTCCTCTGTTAATTGAGCGCGTCCTGGATATCAGTTCTGGCTAAAATCGGTCCGGCTGCTGATTGATACAAGAATATGTGTTAAGACATGCTGAAATACCTCACCTACGAGGCATCCCTGAGGCGTCCTATTCAGAAATCCCAATCATCTCGACTTGTATTTCAGCTGTGAATTTTATTTTATTTTTTTACAATTTATTTCTTCGTTTTTCACAAAATTAAATGACTGGAAAAATTATTGCTATTGGCGTCAGATATTGGCTGTCCTACAAAAAACACGTACTGCCTCAGAATTTCACAATTTGTGCATTCCTACGTTATTGTCTTTGAATAATTAAAAAAAACTGTGGCAAGTCTTCACACATCCCCAGCTGTCACTGGGTAGTTTTGTTCAGCCACGAAACGCTCCAAATGTGAACAACTCAAGATGGAAGAAATGCCAAATGCTTAGTATTGGTACTTTTGAAAATATGACTTGAAAACATCTTTACTGAACTAAATCTTGGTAGCATGCTCTGGTTAAAAACCAGATGGATTTGAATCCATGTTGAATAACTGAAGTTATTTTCAATTGCAATTATTCAAATTGCTTATTCAACTTACAGATGGTGTATTTTTTTTTGCTAACAAGAAGACAAATTAGCAATTTCTTTTTCAGTTTAGCTGAGTTGTTATAAACTGTCCAGGATGACCGTGTAAATGCATGAAATAATAAATCTATAACCTCATGTGTAGGCATCAGCGACCTCTGATCCCCTGTCTGCAGATGCACAATGCTTGTGCTACCCCGTGCTGTGAATTGGGACTCTGTTTGTTTTGATGGCTTTGCGAGCTGATGAGTAATGCAATTGTAATCCGTGAGAGACTCTTTGAGCCACAGTGTTGTGCACAGAGACGCTCGTAAAATTATGTTGGTGTGTTCCCTTCACTTTAGGTCAGCTTTGCTGTGGGTGTGTGTCCATATCTGCCAACTAACACTTACATAACCGCAAGGATCCAAGTGTGGGTGTGAACTCAGCACTGACAATCACATGTGATGCTCCAACTCCGGCAAATGATTTACACCTCAAACTTCTATTTCAGGTTCACCTAAAGACAACTTAATCACTTTGCCTGCATGCAAAGTTGGCCGAGACAAAGTGAGACTTGTTCTTTTGCTGCCACGCCTCGAGTCCCTGTCAGATTTCCAGTGGTGTTGTTTATTTTTCAGCCCATAGGTAGGAACAGAGTGGATAGACTTAGGAGGAATTAGCAGGAGGATGTGGAGGCAGAGCCGTGGACATGCACAGGCAGCAGGAGTGTGTGTGCCTCAGAGTGAACTCTGGGCCTGGGTGTGCATGTATGAGCTCGCCTGTTAAGACTGAGAAGCTGAGCTGCACAGAAGTACAACACTGATGATGCCACAGTGTGTGGTTTAGTTTAGTCAATGACAAAGGCATGCACCCACACACGATATAAAAGGCAGCTCAGCTTGATAGCGCAGTGAATTCACAAGTGCATTCAGTAAAAAAGGAAGAAGCATAAATCCTATGCTCAAAAGCTCCTTTCATTACATTCTGCACTCAGTCTTTAGAAATATGCTTGAGCCCAGTCGTGTCGTTTCATGAGTAAGAAAAAGAGCGTGTCACCAACCAAATCCTGTTCAAAACTCTAACGCCCTGCATCCAACCACCCCAACGGAGCTTTACACGGTCGTTACATCAATATGAAGTCGTCATTTATACAGAACAGCACATAACACACAATAATCACTGATATTACTTCTCTTCAAAAAGTTCCACCCGCCTCTTTACTCTGTTTAAAGCAGCAGGTGGGCGCGAAGCAGCTGTAAACCACGTATAAATGGCGAAACGAGTGAAATATCTCAGTGCCGAATACGATGCAATAATGTGATAAATGTTCACAACGTTTCTCTCGGCTGTGAGGTGTTTGTGCGTTTCAAGCACACCGCTGCTTCTGTAAAAATAGATGTTTTTTAAACGCGGTTTGGCACGGAGGCTTCTCTTTCCTCTCGCTTCGCAGTTAAAAAGGCAAAACGAGGCTAACACGGCATACAGGAGCGGCTAACATGTCGTTTTAAAAGCCTCATAAATACTAGATAAACACAGGGTGGTTGGTAAAGTTGACTTTCGGGAGCTTTCCACCTACCTTGCAGTTGTAGCCCGTGTCCTTGTTGCTGCTGCTGCTGGTGGTGTCCCGTACAGAGGCGTAGCTGTCTCTCCTCCTACAACTCTGAGCTCTCCTGCGTCACTTGTTGACATCCTATTTTAACCGGTTAAGTAAGCCTTCAGCATTCAGACTGGATTTAGAGAACATCTTAAAAATTTGGAATTTAGTCCAAATTTCCCATGAGAACAGCCCAGGTACCCGTGACCGGGAGAACCACTCACTGCTGGTTAAAGGTCAACTCTTCCCGTGACGAACAGGTGAGCGGCGGGCAAATGAGACCTGCTGCTGAGGCTCTTATCTAGAAACGTCACCCACTTGGATCATTTCCTTCTCTGGTCACTTTGAGGAAAAAACTGCCATTAATGCTTCCTGGCAGCATGCCCTGGAGGCACACCTTTGAACAAAGAAGGAAAGTACTTTTACAAGGCCCTCTGTCAGGGGAGTTTGCAGGATTATTTTGTAATGGGGTGACAGTACAAAGAAGAAAGAGAAATCTGAATAGCTGATCAGAAAAAGAGTGTACAGTAGAAAAATTGGATTACAGTACAGTTGGCAAAATTTAATTTTTACTTGAAAGTCATAATCCTGCTTAATTGGCCTAACATTACAAATGTCCATAAAAATGTCTTCAAACTAATCTAAGGTGGAGCCCCCCATGCCCAAACTGCATTCTGCAGACCTTGTGCTATGTGGTAGAGGTGGAGCAGATTGATCCAGATATGACAGCATTGTTACTAACCTGGTATTGGTATCAGATAGGATTGATTCATTGTTTCTAAACCCAGTATGTAGCCCACTGAACTGTGTTACATTAAATAGGTTTTTTTTGGAAATGAAGAAAATATACTTCAAACAGACACTATTGTGTGATGTCACGTCTATTGTATTTATAGCCTATAGCACATTTAATTAACAAGTTTCAAAATGCATGAAAAGCTAAAAGGTGTGGTTAACTAATTGTTGTGAGAAGTAAAAGCAACAGTGATTTTGTGGTCGGTAAAATGTGTTCAGAAATTTGCAAACTGATGATGATTCATCTCACAAATCCTGACACATTGCTCTCCCCTATATGAGCAGGCTTTATAGGGTAAAGGATTTGGTATCTCTGAGAATTCTGGCCTTGTATTCACTTGATATCGGATCAGTGCCAAACAATGCCTAACTCTCCATTTGAGGTTATTTATGATACAAAAACACACACTTAGGTTTATTCTTTCAATTTCTTTGAAAAATAGTATTGCAGTCATTTTCCTGTTGCAGTCAGTCCTTGGGTTTTTCCAAAGAGGTGTTCTGGGTTATTTGTTCTCTCACTCAACAGTTTTCTCTTTCTATTTCTTTGCAAAATCATTTCACATGTGGCTTTTCTGGTTTTTTGTTGATTCATTGTTCGTCCTTTCAGGCTCACAGCTTTCACACCAACTGCCAGAAACAGTTTCTGCATGGATAACAGCACCATCTTCCTGCTCTGCCACACTATTGTTGCAACATTTTGTTGCCCATGTGAGAAGGAATGCAGGAGGTTGTTGTTTGTACAAGGATCAAAGTGAAAATGTAAATTTACTGGTGTCAATCAACGTAAAACCAAAAGCAAAATATGAAAATAAGCTGCAAAAGGTCTGGTTAGTGGGCTAAAACCTCAACAGAGTAGAACCAGTTTCACTATAAATTAAAGGTGCAATGTGAAAAATCTCACCACTAGATGTTAGTAGTTCACTGTCAGCTAAGTTCTTTTTTCTTACCCCTGCCAAGTGCATAATCCTATCTACAGTAGTTGCTGTAGGACAAATAACTGGCTGCCATTCATCTGTAGTGAGTTCGGTTGTCAGTCTGCTGTTTACCTCAGCTCGCAGTATTTGCCCACGTCTATTTACTCTGGAGGAGGCTGTAAACCTTTGTGAAAGGAGTCCCAGTTGATGAGTCAGTGAAGCTCACTTCTATCCAATGACAGCAGCGGTGAGGTGAGCTGTTGAGGATATCCTACATTTTCCTGTAGGTCAAAACTGATATTTTTGCAGCTGTTAGCCTCTGCTAGATGCTTTTATCCAGCACAAATTTTATTTGAAATAGAGCTACCGTTGTTGGGCACGTAGCAAATAAACTCTCATTTGATGTGAGAATTAAATCAAACTGGGTAGGCGTTTATAATAATGTCACACTATTCAGCTTTACTAGGGTATTAATAAGGCATTAACAAGTACTTAATTCATCATTGTTATAGCATTAATCTTCCTTCATAAATACCAAAATTCTGACTATGATTGTTGCTCTCAGTGACGTAGCAGCAGTGATAGCTGCTCACGGTGTAACAGTAATAGATGGATAAACATATGTGTATTTATAAATGACACAATAACGAGGATATTGGTCGCCAGTCTCTAGCCGAATACATAAAACATAAGTAAGCAGATATCCATTTTGACCACTATATTTAACATGGCATCTACAAACCGTGCCTACTCCTATGTATTTTCAATGGATTAATAATAAGCTTATGACAATTCAATTCAATTCAATTCAATTTATATAGCGCCAAATCACAACAAAAGTCGCCTCAAGGCGCTTCATAGATACAGAGAAAAACCCAACAATCATATGACCCGCTATGAGCAAGCACTTTGGCGACAGTGGGAAGGAAAAACTCCCTTTTAACAGGAAGAAACCTCCGGCAGAACCAGGCTCAGGGAGGGGCGGCCATCTGCTGCGACCGGTTGGGGCGAGAGAAGAAAAACAGGACAAATACATGCTGTGGAAGAGAGACAGAGGTTAATAACAGATATGATTCAATGCAGAGAGCTCTATTAATACAGCGGTCCTCAACCCCCGGGCCTCGGACCGGTACCGGTCCGTGAGTCGTCACTCTGAGACAGGATATTTCTAATTTTAGAGATAGATTTAGAGACAATCCATCAGTTTTTTAGAAGACAGTAATCAGGTTATATTTATGAGTGCAATAACTATTTTTTATAGTCTAAAAAATAATTTACTGCACCTTAAGCTTGCAAAACAGAGCTACTGTTAGACCTTAACAGTTAACTACAGAGCAATGCCAATACTCTATTCTAAATAAACTGGCTGATCCACTTTGTTAAATAGACTAAATGGGGGGAGGCAAAAGGGCTTTCCGTCAAAATCCTTTAAATCCAAACACAACCAGGACATGTTTAATTTGAATTTGAGTGCGCTCGGCTGTTGCGTAATCTTAATGTTACACAAGGCTTTAATCATTTTCTGTTTTTAATCCAGGCAGACTGATTGATAGTGCAGTGTGAAAAGAAACCATACGAGGTCAGTATTGCTTCATCGAAAGAAAGTTTGGGTCGTTGTGACCTAAAGTGGAGCAACATTTAGACCATCGGAGCTACACGATAATTAAAACGTACAAATATGACTATTTCATTTCATTTGAAAAGACTATGAAAGCTCTTTTAAGCCGCATTATGTGAGCATGCGTTCAAATACAGAATAGGCCTATTATTGGAGAGATGGTGGTGGGGAGGTGACCTGCTTTTATTTGCTCCTGATGAATCCTTATGTCATTTACATATCAACTACAATTCCGCGTCTCACTTTTAAATGTCTCCAGTCGCCTGCTGAGAATTAATTGGTAACCACTGTGTGATCCGGTGTGACTGCGCCCCTCCCCTCCCTCCCGAGGATGCAGGACGGGTTTACGGTCCTGAGTTCTGACTCCTGACGGCACAGAGAAGCTCCGCGATCATCACGAGGACAGTCCATAATCGCGCTCTGGCATCTGATTTCTTTCTTTTAATTTCTTTCTTTTTCTTCTTTTTTTTTTCTTGCGCCTTTTCTTCCCCCCTTAACAAACACCCTTCTTCTCTGACAGCATGAAGGAACTCGCTCTTTTGGGATAATTTCAAGTATGGATCGCTTCAAATGTACATTTCCGCGGAGCTGCAGCTGAGCTTTCGTTCAAGGCTGACTGGATTCTCGCAGCGTGATGGATATAAATGAGTTCGCGGTGCTGAAACTTTTTGTTGTTGGGGTTTTAAGTGAGTATTTGATTGACTGTTTTTATTTAACTATCATTGAAATCTCCTCCTCATCCTGTCTGAGCTGTAACAGAAATTGCTTCACATAAAAACAGCTCTTTGCAGCCAGAGTTGTTTTCCATGTATCTTCATATATGCGCACTGGAGCAGGATGCTATTCTCTGATTCCGTGCTGCACATTTACACCTGCAAATGCAAATACCCCTGCGTTGGTCTGTTATATTAATGCGCTCCTCTGCACTGCCCAGCTGCAGAGCGTACACAGTCTCTTCTCTAGGAAGTGTCAGGAACATCTATCATATCTCATAACTCATGCACTGAAGGGAGGATAAGCAGTGTTGCATCACGGCATCATGCCCCAGTGGACAGACCTGACCTATATATCAGGGCCAGTGTTTTTTTTTATTTCTTTTTCTGGTACAATAAAATCATGTATGAAATCAGGTTTCCGTGGGGTGCCAAATGTAGATGTTCTGATGGATGGGTTGCGTTTTGCTCTGTACTGACAGAGTGCTCAGTGGTGGCTGCCATCAGTTATAATGTGAACCTCAATAACCTGCTGTTGTGACGGAGCCCTTTTGACAGCCTATAACCTATAACAATCAAAATCAGGGAGGTATAATCCCCATAATGACTCGGTGATGAAGAGGAGTTCAGTTGCAGAGACTCTTTCCACGATCTATTGAGCTGTTATATTGTTTTGGCACCATCTTGACACTCACTGAAAATACCCAGGTTTTGATTTTTAAGGACTTCTTTTCTAGTAGCTACCTCTGTACACCTGAGGTGGATAAAAGAAAAAAGCTGTGTCTAACACACTGCAGAAAGTTCTTTTTAATGACATTTTAATGCCAGTTAAGCTTGCTGTATGCTGAAGGATGTGGTCAGTGTCTTGCCAGGACCTTCAGCCCACAGTCCCCTGGACCTCTGCCATGTAACAGCTGTCAGGGCTGTAAGGCCAAGAAAAACTTAGATGGACATTTTCTGACAAGATCATCCTTCCAAAATTCCCAGTCTGCTGCAATAAAAAGCCAAAGAAAAATAAATATTATTATGCATGCACTCAGACTGGAGAGATGGCGGAATAGCCGCAGATGCTGCTACAACAAGTTATATTCCCATGATGTAAGGACGCACAGCAGCGGTTTCCTGTGACAGCTCTTGTCTGCACCAAAAGATTTTCCCATCAAGCTCCCTATTAGGGAGAGAAAGCAGATGCCGTGCGTTCAAAGAAAACCCGAACACACTGCACTGAGTTGCCACCAATTGTTTTCTTTTAGTGGAGGTCTGGCGTATTGGGTGCAGCCGAAAGTAGAGGAGAGGGTCCCCATCTGTGCTGCAGAAAGAGAGTGATTCCCCCTGACTGTGAGGCATCTGCTAAGCCCAGTAAACAGTTATTCATACTTTCTGACAGTGAGGGGAAAAAGCCCCGGGGCCCCTCTGTTTCAGCACCATGTGAAGAAGAAGAAACGAAGAAAAAAATGCTGTGAAGATGTGTTTTAAAGCTCTTTTAAAATGCTATTCATAGACCTGCTGGGAGATTATAGCATGGAGCTCTTTTTTTAATGCATGCGGCTGCTGTCTTATCATCTAGACGAGGCAGACATTCACTGCTGTTTAGGAATCAAGAGAAGTCATTTTTATTAATGCTGACTGCTGAAGCAAATAAGGAATAAAGGAAAATGCAACTTAAGGCAAAAAAAGAGGAAGCATATTTTCATTACAGTATTTTCTCACCATTCACTGACAGGGAACCAACAATAACCATGTTTTTACAGGCTCCCTCAGCTCTAGCTCACACTATCTTCGAACATTTTACTAGTGCAAAACTGACGTGACAGAACAAATAAATGCCACTGCCACTGGTCAGTGTCATCAAGGGTGGGAGCAGTCAGCAAAGCCAAACTCAGCTTAGACCAGGCTTAGGCTGAAATATTTGTTTCATCCCTGGGGTGAATAAAAAAAAAATTAAGCTTGTTTTTGTTTTCTTGTCAACATATTCCACAAAAAGCCAAAGCCAGCTGTTGGATTTGAGTTGACTTGACTGATTTTGAAAATGATGTGCTCTGATTAAAGCCGCTTCACCATGGTGAAGCTGGTCCCAGAAGCTAAGCAGTGTTGCGCCTGGTTAGTACTAGGATGGGAGACAGCCTGGGGATACCAGGTGCTGCAAGACTGTGGGTGGTTCAGGAGAAGGAGAGCTCTGAGGTGTTTTCCTTCGCAGTGAGAAAGTATGAATGGGGTAAGCAAGTTGGAAGTTTGGTAGTTAGATCCCTGGCTCTGTAGTCTACATGGGGAAGATACTGAAACATTTGATGTGCATGGCTTTAAGGCAGAGAGCTCTTACACTTAGAAAAGTACTCTATGTGCTTTCATGAATGAGCCATGTTACATACAGAGTAGAAAAGCACTATATAAGAACCAGTCCGTTTACCAAAAAAACCCCAACCTCTTATTTCTGAAGCTAAGTGTGGCTATTAAAAGCTCACTGGCTTATTTGATATCATGGTATTGCCTTAAAACAAGGTTGTGAAAAAAAAAAAACATGTTTTGAAATATATGCTTTTCACAAGATCCAGCCAATTTAAAAATAATCCCGTGTCCTTAGCAGAGATGAATGGCCTCAAGCTTGACAGTAACACGCTGCTAGTTTTCATCTTTTTATGAGATTTGTTAAGAAAAATATCGGTTACAATGGTGAGACACACCAGCTGTTCCCACAGGTGAAGTGTCATAAGACTGTCCGACGCTGCAGTCCTCTGCCGGGTTAATCTGACGTCATTATACTCAGGAAAGGGCACGTTTGAGTGAAAACCGATGGTGTGTTCAGAGTGTTGTTAATCTTTCAGATGCCTGTTAAAGTTTCATGCACCATGAGGGGCTTGAACTTTGTCTCCCCGCTCATCCTGCTCATATCAAAGTCTAATGCCGAGGTCTTCCTGAGTCCGGGCTACTGTGCAGTGTTGGTGATGGACCCATTAGTCATGTCTGTCTCTTTAAGGTTTTTCACTCAAAAAACCTATTTACATGTGCATTAGTGATTCATAGATGAAACAAGTAAACATAAAGGTTATCATGTAGTAAAAATGCTGAAATGTTTTCCTTCTCACCGATCTAAATGATGCAGCCCCACAGGAAAAACTGCACGATTGAGGACTGAAGCTTAATGGAGATGAAGAAAAGCTCGATGTGCTCTTTGAGGCACAAAAGCTCCTGCAGGTCAAATAATATGAGGACTGCAAACCAGCAGCTCATTAGCTAATATTTACAGCAGCCGTCATTGCTGCTTGTTTCACAGCTACACAGCAAGAGGGCAGAGTTACCTGGAGACCGGACAGAGGGAAGGTTTCTCGCCTGCAGATCCGGCTCTAATGAGCTCGACTGGAAATGGGAAGTAAGCTGAATGTGTAATGATAGACCGACACCAGTTACTGAAGCCAGGCTTAATGACAATGTGCCATTTTATCCACAGAGGACAAAATATTTTCAGTCGCCCAGTCACTTAGTAAAAATACATACAGTTTATTTCTATAGCACATTGTTCTGTACAAGTTGTACAAAACTTTCACTACGCATTACAGTCACTAAACCGACAAGAAATATAGAGTAAAAATCAAATAAAACAAGACTGCTGAACTAGAACTTATGTGACACAAGAAAAGCCTCTGTCGCTTCTGCTTTTAAACTTGGATCTAGGAATATTTTAGACCAGCTAGTTGTAGACCTTAGTGCTCTTTATATAATGCAGTTGACAAAGTCACAACTGAGCCAACATCTAAAGGATTACAATAGTCTAATCAAGAGGTAATAAAAGCATGAATTACTCTCTCAAAGTCATGTTGCTTGGAGGCGTACCTCACCTTACAGAAGAGCCTTTGAAATACACTTGTCTTAACAACAGATCTAATCTGTTCATCGGATTTTAAAGCACAGTGAAAAATCACACCAGTGACATGTGGCAGTAACACGTTGAGAGGCCTGTCTTAGCTGTCATACCCATCTAACAGGCTGGATTGCTGGAAGTAAATAATTTCTCTGTTGGTTTTGTTCAGATTGAGGAAGCTTATCTCCAACCATAACTGTACATCTTTAGGACAGTTCACCAGAGCCTGAAAGGAAGCATGGCTGTTTGCTTGTGTCGAAGCTGTTTGTTTAGGTTTCTTCAGCACAGAAAGGGGTTTGCAGCAGCTGTGAGAAGGGATCATTCACAAGGCCTGCAAGATCTGCGATGCTGATGATATCACAAACTGTTGTATCGTGCAGATCTAAGACATTAGAAAGGGAAGAGACAGTTTAGAAATGTTATAGAGGAAGAGGGCCTTGAACAGGGATTGGGTAAAGTTTTATGGTCAATCAAACTTTGTCTTATAGTAGTTTTGTTGTATTTGTGATGATTTTGGCTACTGCCATTAAACTATGTACAGGGAAAGATTTCAGTCAAAGTAATCAAAGTCAGCTTCAGTTGTGCAGTGAGAACTGGACACGTGAAAGAAGTCTGATGAAACCCCTCGAGTGCTGCCACTTGAATCAGAATGAGTTTCAAAATGGCCAAAAAAAGGAGAAGAAATCTGTGGTCGTGGACGCAGAGCCAAGAAACCTCACAAGAACTCTTCATCTCCCTCCTCATTTCATTTCTACTTGAAGCAAAACCTGGAGAATAAATTATCCCCGGCTTGCGTAACACAAGTCTGCAACAGAGCCCCCCGTGGCTTATTTGCAGCGGTGTGTGTGTGTGTGTGTGTGTGTGTGGGGTTATCTGTCAGCTTCTGACAAGGAAGAAGATTGTGAAATGAAAATGATGATTTCTCTGATACATATTTTAAAACCCTATTCTGACCTTTCCATTTGGAGTCTTGTAGAGTTACTGGAGTCCACAGCTGAGTTTTTCTTGTAGTAAAGAGGAGTTTATTAATATTAATAATGCTGGGGAGGGCTTTGCTTTTAACGTTCAGACCTGCTTAATGTCTGTCCGGTCCCTTAAAGGGCTTTCAGACAGGATGTGACAACGACCTCTGAAGTTATTCCCGATGGTTTGTGCCGCTCGGGCGGTGATGAGGATGCGATTGGCCAATAGAAACCTGGCACACAAAATGAAGGAAAAGCTCATGCTTTATGTTTAATTTGCCTTAATTATTTGATACAAATTTGTGTCGTAGACTGTATATAAATGATAGAAGTAACCACTGTAATGATTTGTTGAATCCCATTCTGAACCCACAAGTTCAGCGAGGACGTTTAATGTCGGCATTTTCACGCGAGATTATGTGTAATTAATGTGTAGTCACATTTCTTGAGAGGTGCATGTCAAGGCCAGGCTGTAGGTTATGGTTAAGGGTTTCAGATGGGTTTGCGGATATGACAAAGTTACAGTGCAGATTTCCCACTGACCTGTACATCCCCAGTAAAACTTACGTGTGCTCCCAGTATATCTAAAGACTTTTTAAAGTTTCTTAACTGAGGTATTGAAGTACGCAGATTATTTCACTGATCTAATTGCAAAGTTCAAGTAGAAGTTCTGCACTGTCCTTGTTCAGCTCCTCATGTCAGTTTGCTTTAGTCATGCTCTACAATGATGGGATTCATCTTTTCAGGCATCAGTTGGCATTAGTAAATTTTAAATTCTAGAATTTCCTTCTATTTCCTACATATTAATAAATATTTGTTTTTTAGCTAACAAGAGGACTCCTGAATAGTCTGCTCACTAACCCACACACTGGTAGGCTTCACTGAAAAGATGGCATGGCTGGAGCCTAAATGTGTCTAAATGTTGTGTTTCTAAAGCTAACATATACAGGTGTAATGTGTGGGCACTGGGGCTTTAGCACATGCAACAGTCAGGCTTTCTTTTGTAAAGTAACATTAAATGGGAAATATAATGAATAATTTTTCACAACAGTCAGCTTAACGTTCCTGTGTTTTCAGCACCCAGCAGTCCACTGCATTAATATTCATTCATAATACATAATTGGTTATTATAAGCTAAGTGGCCAGCCGTATTTGCATTCAGAATTTGATTCGGCTAACTTTTAATTGAACACTTTTGCAGGACTCCTGCACTCGTGCCATCGCTCTCTGAGGTACCGGGCACTAAGAAAGATGATCATTAAAGGTCTTGGATTCATTAATACCCTCAGAGCACTCCGGTCTGTGCCGAGCCTCTGACTAAGCCTCTCAATTTAAAGTTGTGATAGAGTGACTCTGGGTTTCACATGACAAACTTTCTCTCTGCCTGTGTTTTCCCCTCTGTGCCTCTTCTGCTGTCCTTTCTCTTACACCCTCCTGTCTCTCAGGCAGACAGATGAGCATTTTTTTTGGCACTGTCCGTGGCAGAGGTCTCTCACAGTCCTGGACAACCAGCTGACAGAAAGAGAGCTTTTTACAGCTGCAGCCCTTTAATATAATCTGTGGGGAACGAGGCTAAATGTTAATCTGGCTTTCTTCAGCACTGTGTAAATCACTGATTGGATGCTGACATAGCTCACCACCGTGTCACAGCATTTTCTAAATTACAAGGATTGATGGAGGAATTTAATAAAGGGATTTGTCTGGATGTACACACAATTTCTTCACGTCATATGTCTATTTATCTGTCCAGCTGTATATCCATCACATCCAGGATGAGATTTTGGCCACAGTCACCGTGGTAATGCAGTCCTCTGCTGTGTGCTGGCTTCTTACTGCAAAGACGGTGCCAAAGGGCTCTAATTAATGGCCAGGACAAGTTGACATGTTTACCACAGATCTCTGCTGTGTGTGTGTGTGTTTACTGCTGCAGTCCTTCAACAACTTTGGACATTTGAGAAAAAGTGCAACTTTTTTTCCCATTCTGACTGAAGGGGAGAGAAAATTGAATTTAAAACACTCAGTTAGCTCGAGCATGAGTACCTGTTTGAATCTCATCATGGGGCCAGAGATCTCAGATTTGTCACTGAGCCAATTTTGGACTTTTATTTGGGAAGTAGAGGTGGGTTTTTTTTCAGCAGACCTCTGGATTTACAGCTTTGTCTTGTTCTTTGTATCTATGCAACTGTTTTCCGTCTCCATGCCATTTGACGTTTGTTTCAAACCCGACAGAAAGTGGCTGATGTGTCCCGATGGTGTGACGCTGGTTTTGTCTTTCTTCAAATAAGAAGACACAAAGTGGCTTCAGGCTGTTTGAATCTTTGTAGTTTTGAAATTAAATGCTTGTCTGAGGTTGTAGAGTGAGGAAAAACAGATGGAAGTCTGAATTCTAGTGTGGGTTTTACAATTGAAGAAGAGCAGTTGTGCTGTTTCTGCGTGTTCCCAGATTTTTTTAATCATCACATCCATCTTCCCGTCAGCATCCATCCATAACCAGCAGCTTGCACTGATGATCTGTGTAAGGGCACAACTCTTAATGCTCATGTAAGCTGAAAATAAAGCATTTGAAGTAGATCTGCACTCAAAAATATCCTTCACCCTCAACACACGTGGAGCAATACTTCTGAGTAAAATGCAGCTGAACTATATTACTAACCGATTACATTTCATTTGACTAGATTCCATAAAATGTAACATTTTACTTATGTACGAAAATTAAATGGACACGTTTTATGTAATCAAACAGCTAAACTCAGCACTTTGGGCATAACTTTTATTTTAGTCTTGGACTCTGTTACAGTAACTTTGTATGATTTACAGTTCATTGAGTTCAGTTTTAATAATACAGAGAAATCCTCCGACATTCAAATGACACTCTCTGAGCAAGCACTTAGTGACAGAGTGAAGGAAAAACTCCAGATCTGTGTGACAACCATATTAATGGTAAATGGTAAATGGCCTGTATTTATATAGTGCTTTACTAGTCCCTAAGGACCCCAAAGCGCTTTACATATCCAGTCATCCACCCATTCACACACACATTCACACACTGGTGATGGCAAGCTACATTGTAGCCACAGCCACCCTGGGGCGCACTGACAGAGGCGAGGCTGCCGGACACTGGCGCCACCGGGCCCTCTGACCACCACCAGTAGGCAACGGGTGAAGTGTCTTGCCCAAGGACACAACGACCGAGACTGTCCAAGCTATTAAGAATATCTTCATCATAAATGACATCACAGATATCAAAGAGGAGGATAACCTGTCGATCGGTGGCGTGTTTGGATCCATCTGAAGCTTCAGTGTTCGGCTCAGTGGATTTATCGTACATTCACTGACCTCACTATTTGAAACTTTGTTTAATGTAAGCATCCACAATTGTCACACTGTATATATGGCAGAAAATGAGGAAAAGCACAGTGGGTCCACTTTAAATGAAAGCGCTTCATTTAGATATTCCCCGACAGACAGAAATGTCGAATGCTCGGCGCTCCCACAAACAAGCCGTGATAGCTCATCGACAGATTGCCCCCATAGGGGCCCGTTTTCTGTTGAAGCCTGGCTGTAATTTTCCTCTCCACATGGTAAATGGACTGCATTTATATAGAGCCGTTACCCCAGAAGCCCATTGCAGTGTCTCACATTCACCCACAACATGCTGCTCCACCACCTCAACTGCTGGTGCCCTACATTTATACAAACAGTATAATGGGAAGGGTAAGAAGAGCATTTATCTGCGGAAAATCCCTTGTCATGGTTTCTCCCTTCTCCATCACTGGTATTTTATTTCTGTCTGTCTCCGTCCTGGCCATCCAGTAGTCCCCCTCTTCTCCTCCTCATCTTCCTGCTTTTGTTTGCCAAGTACCCAGAGTTCCTCTGTGTCTTGCACATCTGTCTCATTCTCCAGTCTCGTCTTCCTCTCCCTCCTGCTTGACCCTCAGATCCCCTCAGAGGGAAGACTCCACTCTTGATAGAAACAGCCTGGACACTCCTTCTCAAGCCTAGACGGGGTTATGGTGGGAGCAGAGAAACAGCTTGTGTTGTCAGACCAATTATTTATACCTTCTGTAAACAGTCTCACCAGGAGTGGAAGCATTTTAGCTTGTTTTCTCACCCATGTAGTGCTGTCCAGGCATGGCTTGAAGTGGGTGGGAATCACGGGTCAGTTTCGGAAAGTTGAAAAAATGATGGATGGATATTTGGATGGGAGTTTCCATAACTCCATCAGTTTCCATCAGTTAGGGGAAACAGTTCAGACCCGTTAGGAGAGTGGAAACCCCCCCTGGGTTTAATCTGTACTGAAGTGAAGAAGCAGTTATAGAGAGGTGATTTTTAAGACTGATATCCATATTTGACCAATATTTTCGTTTTTGTCATATACAATAAACATAAACAGATTTTCTCAACATTTATAATGTTTTTATTCACTGGTTTGCGCTTCGCCAGAATCTGCTCGGATCAGCTGGTTATCCTGTTTGTGCCAAATATGTGTTTCCAACAGGTTGCTCAGTGCACTCTGGTGGTAAAAGGTGTTTTTACATATTTTTGTTTTTACAGTCATTCTCTTCTTTGATTTTTAAATTTTCATTTAACGTCTGTTATAAATGCCGAACCAGCAAAGCTGCTATTGGCCGATAAAATCAGCCAAATGGGTCGGGCTCTAACAGTATTACTTTCTAATCTTTGCTCTTGTTTAATTTTAGCCATGAAAAACCAGTTTGGGATCCAGAAAGAAATGGTGCCAACATTTGAACAATCACCTCCCTTCAAATTTACCTCATTTGTTCCTTTTCAAACTCCCCAGTGGTTTTTTCTGCCAACATCTCTATTGTTTAGTCTCCTTGACAGAGTCACTGAATTAATTTCTGTTTGCCTCACCTGGCACTTCAGCTGGTAGGTGCATAATAATCACTCAGCAGTCTGTCACTCTGGCTGTGCCTCACTATAGATCCCTAAGGCTTGTTCCAATGGGGGCCGAGTGAGAATAGAAACTGATCACCATTTTTTGCAATTTCACTTCTCGGTGTAAAATGATTTCCTTTGACTGGGAAAGAAAAGGCTTTCCAAAGAAAGCTGAATCCATAAAAAAGTCACATGTGTGTCTGCCAGGGCATTTTCAGATCTGCAATAAACATCTGAAGCTTTTCATCAATTCTGAGCCTTCTGCAACAGCAGCAGCAGCAGCAGCTGGCTTCAATGGTTGACTGCTGAGAAATCCAGATTTATTTTACTTTAGCAGGAACCCTCCTGTCATTGACAGATGCCACGTTGTGCTTTGAGCGATGTCTCCAAATATGGCGACCAATATTTGATGGATATGAGTTCATAATTGCAAACAAGAATTTTCAAACTAGCTGCAACAAAGTTATTGCTCAAGTTATTAATTAACGAGGAAGAGCGGAAGCATAAAGCGGAAAAAGGTAAGAGACATATGGCAGGTAGTCTCATCTGCTGATTTTTTGAGTTAGGAGTTTATACTGGCAACCTCTGAGTTCCCTTTAAGAGAACATGTAATTACAACGTTTAGAGCTCAAACAGGTCATGTGGCTCAAACTGTGTATAATGTCATATTAACAGACCAACAGACAATTATCACTGTCAACTCTATGGATGTTTGGCCAGCAAGCTTCAGCTTTTTCAGTTTTATCAATTTTATTATTTATATAACACCAAATCACTACGACCGTTGCCTTGAGGCAATTAATTAGAAATCCTTGAATAAACCTGTTTGAAAACAGTCCCCTGTTTTCATATGGGACAATTTTAAACAGAAAATGAATGTGGAAATACTTAAAATATCAGCCAGTCGAGGTCAACTTTTAGTGCGAAGGTCACCACCGGTGCAGAACGCCGTCTGTGAAATTTCCAGCGGCGAGAGTAAAATGCATTTTGGAGGCTAACAATGAAATATTGAAAAATCTGCAGTGTATAATGAGTGAGTGACAAATAAAAAAGGACCTTGGCACAGAATTGAATCCGCACTTTCACTTCAAGTAAATATGTACTCTGAACTTATTAATGAAATATGAAAAAAACAGTGTAGGGAGCATAAACTCAGACACAGCACGCACTGAGCAAAATCGATACAGGATTTACTGTCTCACAGTTTATCCCAGGGATCACACAATGGAGCGCCAAAAGAAACTCACCAGGACAGCTTTTCTTTTGGAGTTTTTTGTGGTGTGACTTCACATGACCCAAACAGGTCAGCCTTTCTATTACAACAACATCCTCCCATTGCCTTTTTGTTGGATCAGTACCCCACAATTGCCACTGCACTCCAGCTGCCTGTTAGAAGGTCACACAGCTCCAGCGATAATAAGAATGATTGACAGCGTGTCTGTCTGTGTGTCACAGTTATTACTGCTGGAAAGGGCTAGGGAAATCAGTGTTAATGGATTACAAATTCTGGTTTCTGCTCTGAGAACAGGTCAGCATTAATTTCAGGAAGAAGGAGAAGTACTTCTGGCACATTGGCTTTAGTATCTTAAATTTTTTTTTATCACAGTCAAAAAGCGCTGCCAGTAGTTGGGGGAAGCTTTCTGGAAACCAAAGGGAAACAACCAATGTGTGGGTAACCTTCTGAGTCAAAGAGAAAATAAACTAAATCAGGAAAGAGGGTTGGAGATAAGTAGCAACATCCTCTTGGCACAAACACTTGTGCTAGCACTGCATTTGAGGCTACTAATCATCTCAATCTGTTTGTTCCCCAAGTTTTGTTTGACTATAGGAAGGATCCAAAGGTCTCAGAATTCATTCAACAATAATGGGAGCAAATGTTACTTAAAGCATTTGACAGAAATCCCCGTTCCATCCATTTCCTCAGTGTTTGCTCAAATCTCAGCTCCATTTCTGGCCTTCACTTTAAGATTGCTTCTGCTGTAGTTAAAAAGCTTTCTATTTAAGTGAAGGAAAAGCTATCACCTCCACAGCTGTCTTGGTGACCTTGGCACGATAACCTCAGTCACTGTTTGAGGAGCTGCTCTCCTGGATCTTAGCACAGAAGGAAGACCAAACAGGGAAGAAGTATTTCCCAAAAACAGGTGGCTTTAATTTTGGACCATCTGTTGGACTACTGCTTTACCCCCTCCCCCAACCCCAACTAACTTTTGATTTTGCCAAATTTGTTTCTACACTGATTATAATTTAAAGAAAAATCAGAAAATAACTGTTTTCACAGATCTCTGATCTTAAAATTAAAAAAAAAAAAAATCCACTAACCTCTTGCTTCTTCCTTAGAAGTCACAGCAAACTAAACAGACATTTTCCT
Source organism: Aulonocara sp. 'chitande type north' Nkhata Bay (assembly GCF_057382095.1). NCBI lineage: Eukaryota > Metazoa > Chordata > Actinopteri > Cichliformes > Cichlidae > Aulonocara > Aulonocara sp. 'chitande type north' Nkhata Bay. The sequence continues at coordinate 31,414,246 of NC_141352.1, forward strand.
TCTGAGTGTTATGTGCTCATTGATCTAGCTTGCATTAGTTGTTTTTCCTGCAGCTGGTGAACACAGGGGGGCGGCATGCCTTGAAAAGCCAAAAAGTGAGAGATCTTCAAAGTCTCTTCAAAGAGTAGAGAGGGTGCAAACATCATTCAGTCATGCATACTAAATGGTGTTTGCAGATAAGAATAAGACTCAAAATTATTCAGACACGCAAATTTTACTTGGTTCACCTCATCTGCCTTTAGTGTTTTTTTTCCACAGAAACACTGAACGGGTTTTCACTGTGTTTTTACAGCACTCAGCACCAGAAGCAGCTTTTAAATTGAACAACTTAATACTGTACGAGTTCGGGTGTGAATTTGTCTGAAATCTTTTGCTGGGTTGGTTTAAAGCAGGGAGGTTGGGAATTGATTAGCCAGCAAATCAATACATCTAGTTTATTGTTCAAGGGCGTACCTCAGGGTTCTATTGTAGGCCCATTATAATTAGCATATACATATATAATCTTTCAAGTATGCTTCCAGCTGTGTGCTTCTGTCCAATCTTATTTTAAAAAAAGATTTTGGGGCTTCTTCTCTTTTGGACAGGTACAGTGAAAACTGACAGAAAAGTGAAGGAAGACATGCAGCAAAGGACTGGGAGTCAAACTCCAACCCGGGCCGGTTGCTCTCAGTCATTCGGCATATAGTTGTCTGCTCATCCCACTGACCTAAACCGGCACACTCCTGTCCAATCTTGTTTACCCCAAGTTAATTGTGCACAAATCCCCATCGTTGGTTGGCCAGGGCGCATTTCACTTGTCTTTTCATCGCTCTTAGTCACCCTTTGTCCTGTCTTTTCCCTCTTCCTCTACATCTATCTTTACAAACCTCAGCATCTCGAACCATTTATCTGCTGCATGGAAAGAAAGGCGAGGCATCTTGCAGTAGATAGAGAGCATGACAAAGAGGACACTTGATTTGTTTCCCTTTTAAATTTCTCTGATGAGATAAAAAAAAACAAAAAAAACAAAACAAAAAACAGGACACAATATAGCTGCAGGCATAGATACAGAGTCAGACAAGGTTTCCCTAATTTCCTGTTTAGGATGCATTATATAATCTTTCCCTGTGTTCAAACTAACAGAAGGTTTTTTGTCATGTCGTGAAATTAACCTAATTATCTCTTAAAAAAAACTCATTACCTTTCTGTCCCAGTGATAATGATGAGGAGGAACTAAAATAAGACTGATTTTTATTTAATCCCTATCACTTCCGGCTATGGTTTAAATCTTTCTGGACAGTTTTGGCAGCTCATCTACTTTATTTCATCTTCTATTTCTTCTCACCTATATTTATCTAATCTAACAGATAGTAGATGACAGCACAGACAGAGCCAACCAACCAATGCTCAGCTGTCAACCACCACCTGCTAACACTTCCATTTATTACTCTCACACTTCAAAATAACTCAGCTTTGCCTGCATAATTTACTCTCTTAATGCTGTTTTTATGTAGTTGCCTTTTGGTTTGAGAGCAGGAGGTAAAAAAAGGATAAAAAGCAGTTGAAACTGTGATGGCAAAACAAGTATTTAATGATCATTGCTTATAACATTAAGTTAAAGAAAGGAAAGCTAATAATTGCACCCTGTTAGCATTTTGCTAATTTAAACCCCCACATGCGGAGAATTTAATGAATATTCTGCCTTATGGCTAATTCCTTTGGCTGTACAACAAGGAACATGCTCAGACTTAATTATCCCAGTTTTATTACATTTATGTTTGGTGCCTGTGTCTTTTCAGCTAGTTGGTTATTATTAGCTATAAATAACAGCTTTGCTGCATTTCCAAATTAAAGGGGCAGTAAATGAAACTGTGTCCACTCCTTTATTTTCACATTAGTTTGTTAGTCCACTTGTGACTTAAAAGCATCTCTTGACTGTAGCCAGTAAGAATAAAGCATGCAGTGACCTGCTGGGGTGGATTGGCTGGAAGCTAACTGGGTCTGAGGCCTACCGTGGCCAAGACTTTGAAGAGACATGCCAGAGGTGAAGAAGTGACTCACTGTAATGAGTGAGGGGAGAGATTTATTTTCAAGTAGTGAACAACAGAAATGCATGACCGATATTAATTGCTGATATGAAGCTAATTGCTTAAAGCATATTCATGTCACGGTAATAGAAACATGAAGCAAATGAGGTGAGGAGCAAATGTAAAAAATATTCAGGTGAAGTGAATTGTGTGAGTTGCTGAATCTGTTGAAACACTCAAAGATGGTATACTACGAAGGTATACTACTTGAATGTTGAATGAATTTGTTGCTTTCCACATGGTTTACTGTTAGCTTGATAGCATTTAGCAGTTTAGCCGAGGTGCTCTGCAGACAATGCTGTCAGATGGCTCTGTAGCTGTATTGCACTTAGTAAACAGTTTATCCTGGAAGAATACCACTAATGTACGTCTGCTTTGCTTCCCCAAGTTAATAGGTGAAAAAAAATAATCTATCACTTCACGTGTTCATTGATTTTAAAGGCACAGTGTGTAAAATCTTAGCAGTAGATGTCAATAGGTTGCAATCAAATGAATTCTGTTTTCTGAATAATCTTATCTATGGTGGCCGCTATAGGACAAACAACTGTGGCTGCCGTTCGGTGGTGAATGTAGACTTCTGGTCCACTGTTGTTTACATCTCTCTCAATGTGTGTGCACATCTATTTACTCTGGAGGAGGCTGTAAAACTTTGTGAAAGGGGTTCGATACGAGCTTGCGAGTCAGTGAAGCTGTGATTTCAGTTCAGGAGATGAAGCTTGAGATAGAAGAGGAGGAAGAGGATGAGGTGGAAATCAGGGAGGAACAACAGCAGTGTTGAAGGAAGGGGCAGATGAAGAGGAGGAGGAGAAAGCCATAATAAGAAAGAGATGATGAAAATATACGTGAATAAATGTTAAATGGTCATACTTTGATCTTTAAATGAAAACATGATTTATAAAGACACTACACGTGTGGCCGTACACTAGATACATAGATAAAACACAATTAGACAGAACAGCGATGTCCACCTCGGGCTCTGTATTCAAGATGGCGGCTTTGGGAATACAGCGTCCACAAGCTGGCGCCTGCTCCTATGTATTTTTAATGCACGCATTCGAAGTTTATGAGAATGCATCAGTTTGTAGGAAGATGTAGAAGTGAAACTTTAAAATGACTTACTGTACCTTTAAGGATGTAACTGCCTATTTTAGTTGCAACTGTGACAAATGCTTTATACTCTGTGATTCTTTGACTTTGTTCATAACCGCATTGATTTGATTATATTGTGATGATCTGTGTCTGATGTTTGACCAGCTCCATCCACAGCAACCAGGAAAGGCCTCATTAGCATACAAGTGTGTGTGTGCCACTTGTCCTGACAAGCTGGCTCTCATCAGCAGCAGTCGTAGCCCCGGTGAACCTCTGTGAAGTGCAACCTGAAGGGTTGATGAATGGGGTGAAAACAGGCAAGCGGCTGGTTGAGTGAATGAATGCATTACTATCATTGCATGTGTGACTGATGAGACATTTAACGATTCGATTGTCTGTAATGAGAGGCTGTGAATAAAAGAATTAATGATAAATAGATTTCTGCTCAAATGTTCCATTTGCATGTATGATGAACACAGGCTGTCAGACATACGAGGTTCACAGCTCAGCTCCTTCAGTTTCACACAGTTACAGAGTCAGAGTAATCTTTAGTAAGTCTGCACATAAAAGAAATTCATCTCGGCATGTGTACACTTCACACGCTCTACATCTCACAGCCAGTACAGTATTTTGTATTTTGCATTGCTTCTATTCATCCCCTTTGCAGAAGTGGAGATGCTTCACTTCCAATTTGTTTTTCAAAGTCTGCACTTTTCTACACATGTGCCCAACTGCTCCACAGAGTCATCTGGATTCAAACTTTAAAAATTCACTGTTGTTGGCTTAGATAATTAGCGGTAAAATGAGTCACTGCTTTACAGCTCAGTTTAGCATCTGTTAGCTAATTGTGTTCACTAAAAACGCTGTCATCAACCTGCCTGCCCCGCATCAAGCAGGTGAATAAAATGGGGCATTAAGCTGCTAAAAGAAGAAATATTAGGTTTAGATGAGAAGAAGCTTATTAGTTTATGCTCTACTTAAACTAAAAAGCTGACAGCAGTCTTGATTCCTATTTCCCAAAATGTGATAGGAACTTTTTAAAACTCATGAGCTGGCTCCAAATGCAGCTAATGTTGCTCTGTGGTCTGTTTTGCTGCAAATAAGTTGTTCCCAAACAAGTAATAAAAATCTTGGGGGGGGGGGGTTGTTCAAAGCCACTCTGGCAGTATTTCATCTGCCTTTTAAATCTAATACTGAGTTTGTTTATCTGTCAAATGCCAGGACGAGAAATTCACTAAGCTGCTATAATTCATAATCACGAATCATTACATAACATCCAAATCTCTCATGCACACATGTAGTCATGATGCCAATTCTCTTGTGTTTCCAGTTCATAAAGCTGATACAGGGGATTTACTCTCAGACCTTCTCCTGCTGTTACCCTGAGCGCTTACTGGAGGGAGACCTGCTGTTAGCTTGTTGGCTGCAGGTTCGTCAGATCCTCCATCCAGCTTGAATTCCTTAATAACTCAGAAGTTATTCTGGACTTCCCTTTGGCTTATTTGACAGCGGCATGTACAAATGATATTATGGAAATGAGAAGAACACCTGCATGTGTGTAAACTGATACCAGCTACTGAAGCAGTCTTAAATGAAGCAGATGCCTCCTGTAGTGTGTATTTGGTCCTGTCTCCTTTTTTTCCTTCTCTTTCACCTCATCCCCAGCAGCTCACATGGCTGCCCCTCCCTGAGCCAGGTTTCTGTCTCATTTTCACTTTTATATTGTGGGGTCTTTATCTTACAGCACAGTAAAGTTCCTTTAGGTGGCTTGAGGCATTATATTAAAAACCAGACTAGTCAAATGAGTAAAACTGCACAGATTTACAATATTACAGATTATTACTCAATTAATAAGCGAGTAAAATTAGCAGTGGGATACCAAAACATACTCATTGTTTCCATTTACATGGCTTCTGCCAGTAATTTCCATCCACTTCAGGTATGAGGATTTGAAGCAGATTGATTAATGCAGAAGTGCACTGGTTTCCAAAGTGTTCTCATCCCAGAGAATCAAATACTACCCTTCTGTCACACTGCAGGCACGGCAGGCTTCGAAGCAGCAGCCGTGACAATATGGGGTAATTGTCGATATTGGATATGGGGATCGGAGGGTTAGTGGAGGAGTAAGTCAGTTTGTTTGCAGTTCCGCTCCCCGTGTTGGAGCTCTGTGTCTTCGCTTATTTGTTCTGTTTTTGCTTGGTTTTCACTTTCATTGTCTCTCGCTGGTTGGATTTATTCACCAAGCAACTTGATTAAGTTTGAGTTCAGCGGGTTGAGGCTTCACAATAACGTGTATGTTATTGTGCATTTTGGAAAATGTAACTTTCCGAGTGGTTTTAAGTGTGAATCGAACACAGAGCTCATATGTGTTACGAGGGATTGAGTTTGCTGCACAGCAGATTATGTACTCTATGTATTTATGTTGAGTGTTATACAGAGAATGTTATTTTTAGGATATGCCGGCATGGTGGGAATAATGAAATGCAAGAGGAGACCTGTGGGAACATGAGGGCTGAAAGCCAAGCTTTGAAATCAGAGAGGGGAAGTTTCAAAGAGTTTTTTATTGTGCTCTGTACATATTATTTGATTTGATGTATTGATCTGTAGACATAAAGGAGTTGCTTGGTGAGCTGATGGCTTGGAGGATGATGAAAAATGATTTTCTGTCTCTATTTGCAACTTCACACTTCTCTGATTTTCTTATAACAGTGATGGACTTGACCGGCATTAGCTGGGGGATTGTTGGCCAGAGTCTGTGACTGTCTTTGGATCCAGTCTGAGAAATCTGGGAGTGACAGTCCAGTGAGCTGTTACGATATAGAGCTCCCCCCCAACACACACACACACACACACACACACACACACACACACACACACACACACACACACACACACACACACACACACACAAATCTTGACTTGAATGTCTTTATTGCATCTTTTACTCTTATTATGTTAATGAAACATCACCAAAGGAGGCAGAGTTTTGTTTTTGAAACCTTTTCAAGGTTTTTGGGGAAATCTCTGGAGTGGAGCAGAGAAGAATGTTAAGAAAAATATTACCCTGGCAGTGAAGGTCATACATGTTAAACAATTTTTGATGGATTATAAAAAAAGAAAAGAAAAAAGTATTACTCTAACGAATCTGCACTGATAAGTCAGTTTAAAAAAAATCCAGTCTTGCTGTTGGGTGCACCTCATACGGCCATAAAAGTGTCATCACAGTGCAGCTCAACTTTAACCTGTAGGTGTCGGTAACGTGAGAATTTGCCATAAAACACTGCTGTGTGCTCAGAACTACCTGCAGAAACATTTTCATTAAATATTCTGCTAACTGGACCCTGCAGCTGTATCCATTTACAGGTACTAACCACAGTATTTAAAAAGAACACACACACTAGGAAAAAAAACCCTGACAATCCCACAAATCTGAATATCCTTACATGCTCAAACATAGCAGTTTCTATATTTAGCATGCTAACTTGGTAACAATCTTTTCCCTCCGGGGTGTCTCTTAAACTGATCCACTGCTTTGTAAGCAGGAGACTTCAAAGGGAGCTGTGCCTTCCTGCGCAGCAGCATGTTTAGCTTTGGTCATTCCTCATGCTGCTGGAGTAAAAATGGGCAGCCCTGTGCAGGATTCTGAATCGGAAAGTCACAGGATGAAAAAAAGAAGGAAGGGAAATAGAAGTTTATCCCTTGTGCACTATTGTACTGCAGGGTGTCACTGAGATACCTGGCTTCAGATGTTAGTTTGCATTTGTCTCTGCTTATTTTTGTCTTTTGTCTTTTGTCTTTCAGACTTCTGGAAATTCACTGAAAGACTGAGAAACAATAAATATGAAGAACACCAAAAAGAAAACCAAAGTGAAACATGAAATAGATTTTAAAGGAAATGCCAAGATAGAGGGAACATTGCTAATAAAGCGAAATAATATCCACGTGTGTTGAGTATAAGATCATTAGGTAAATATTAGAAAATGATAATAGGTTTCTTTAATTAAGGAAAAGTCATTGAAGCACAAATATGAAAACAATACATTGTGGAGGAGAATTAAGAAAATAAGAGCACGTGTGAAGATTTGTTTGCTTTCACTGCCGACACTGCTGGCTTACTGTTATGCTTGATGTGCAGTAAATGTGGAAAGATGTTCCAAGAACAGCGAGATATCTCTGTGTTTACAGGCCTGAACTTCTATGTAATACTAAAATGTGCTCAGTTTAATATGAGTCATTTGCACAAGTACAGCTACTCACAACGACCTGCACAGCTTTACAGCCACCATGTTTCAGAGCGGGCTTACACATCATATTAGATTTAATTCCCCTGTTTCTCTGCCTGTCATCCTAGCACCTCCGTAGCATAGTGATTAAAATATTTGTGCAACACACAAAAGACTCCCAAGACTGTGAGGAAACATGAACTGAGAGACTTACATCAGTCTTGTGTGAAATCCGGCGGATTTCTTGTGTGAAATCGATCGCCTAAGCAACTAAGAGAAGTTTTCTTACTTTTTACCATAAATGCAAGAAAACATTGTGTTATTGTAATGTTACTGTTATTGTAACGGGCGACCGTGGTCCAAGGGTTGGGAAGCTCATCTCGTAACCGAAAGGTTGCCGGTTTGATCCCCAGCTCCTTGGGCAAGACACTTCACCTACCGCCTACTGGTGATGGCCAGAGGGGCCGATGGTGCGATATACCTCATATATGAATACAGAACTTTGGTTAAAAATAATTCTATTCATAGTAAAAGCTGCTGACCTCTGACCTCTGCCTTGGACATAGCCACTTATAGGAGTGTGATGTTAAAGTCAAGCCCTTCGTACAACAACGTCTTCAAATAAGTTGGTCCTGACATTCAATATGTTTCCTTCAAAACTTTGAAAAGGTGAGACTGATAACTGTTAAGACACTGGTTCAAAAGTGCTCAAAAACGTTCAAGAAATAAAGTAAAAAAGAAAAAGAAAAAAGAGTGCTCAACGGTAAAAATGTAATTCACCTTTGTGTACTTAAAAAGCGCCACAGTTCACTTTCGCTGAATATTAACAAGCGCTATGATGACCTTATAGAGTCCAGACATGGGTCACATGCTCTGTAGCAAAAACAATGACATATGTGACCATACGCGGAAGATGGAATAACAAGCGGGGAAGGTCAAAGGTCATAGTTAAGAAACAACAGGGAGAGTGTAGAAATGAATTTATTCTAATCGTGTTCTTGTTTGGTTTTCTTTACAGTCAATGTCGGGATGATGAGAGGACTGTCAGGTGAGAATATCCATCCATTTATCCGAGCATCTATTCATGCATCAGTAAGAAGGACAGTAACAGTTGGGTCAGCAAAAACAGTTCAAATGAGACATATTGAATGTGATGGTTCAGCTGATGACAGAACATGAGACAGCTGATAAACGATACATGAACACAAACCAAACAAGCATGAGCGTCCATCTTTACCATGCTTCATCTCAGTTATTGTTCAGTTTTTCCAAAGTCACGCACACAAAACAGGACTTTTGTCTTCTGCTGTCTTTCCTCTCAGCTTCCGACAGTTTCAGCACAGAGCCCACTCCCCCGCGGGTGAGGAAAGTCTGCAACGAGTCCCGTCTGCAGTGGGAGGTGGAGGTCTGTGGAGAGGGATTCAAGGAGGACATGACTCACATAGATCCACAGAACTGGTGTAACCTCACACACTTCATCAGGTACCACCGCATTTGAAGACTGACGCTGATAGGCTGTTAGCAGGTTGCAGGCGAAGTCAGTTCACAGTGAGAGCAACAAACAAATGGAACAGAGATATCTGTAGCCCCAATTTTATTCTTTATAAAAGTAGATTAAGACTAAATAAATTAACTTTAACACATTTAAAGTCTTCAAATATAGAAACTTTATACTTACAGTTGGACCACACAGTAAGGGGTCAGAATTTATAAAAAAGATCATAATGTTTTATTTAATCACAAAACCCAAACCCATCAGGAAAATGTTTACTGAAGTCATAAATCAAGTGAGCAGAAGCATTATTTTCTCGTAGACTTCTTTACAGCTCGACTTCTTTTATTTTTCCAGTAGCACAAGTCGCCCCCTGCTGGCCACTAAAAACATGCCTATGCTGTGACACAATGAAGGACTCCTGTCGAAAAAGGAAAACTACTGATAAGCCTAGCGGGAATAAAATCTGAGGCTGGCAACGAAAACAAAGTTGTGTATATGCTGTGCGAGGAGCATTGGATGATGTTAAGCTGATTTAATACAAAACTGCCATTAAATTGTAGAAACAAGCAAAGAAAAAAGTAAAGGGTCACAAGTGTATAAAGTACATCAAAAACCATCTGCAAGGGATCTAAAAAGCTCTACTGTTGTTTTATTTATGTAACATAAATTAGACGGGCTGCAGCCGTCATCGCTGAGGTAAAGAAACGTCTGTGCAGCATCCGTCCAGTTAGTAATGACCTACAGTTTAGTGTGGTTACAGGAAAAAAACGATCAGAGCCTGCAAAGACTGGAGGATATAAAAGAAGGAATTATGGACCCTTTTGCTTGAAGACCTGCAAGCAAGTGAGAGGGAGCTGCAATATTTGTGTCAAACTATATCAATCAACCTGTAATCAGTGAGTTGATGGTGGTAATGCTGGGTATCTGTGCACGTTTAATGTCTGCCAGTATTTCTTCAGCATTCTGCATAGTCGTGCACTTATGTGCATCAAGTATCTCAGTTCAGTTTTAATCGCAGGTTAAGGAATTTATCGCAGCTGGATCTGTTTTTGTAGAATCCCCAAATGGCTCATCCTAAGCACTTGTTCTCCTCCCATATGTTCCCAAGGAGATTCAGCCCTGCACCTGTTTGCCTGCCTCTTATATAATTGATTGCCTCTCTATAAATTTGTGCTTTTTATTATAGATTTGTTTGTTAATTATCATTTCTCTTAACAGAGGAAAGATTTCCTCTTTTTAAAGACTGAGGTCATAAATTCTTCCCGCTCGCCTAAAACGAAGTGGTGATCTTGAGAATAGTGGACACTCTCTGCTACGGACGCACATCTTTGGAGTAAATGAAAGTGTCGCCTTACATTAGCGCAACCTTAATTTGACAATGACAAAATAGCACATGTGCGCTCCGGAAAGCGCACTGGAAGCTGCTTTTACAAGGTATGCCAGAGGATATTTGTCATTTTGCACAAAGCAGCTGCTAATGATAAAATACATCTGGACACCAAAAAGCCACCCACATTTTAAAGCTTTTATCTTTATCATTCCTCTTTTTCTCCACTATTGTTCTCTTCCTGTCAGAGTGCTGTATACTTGTAATTTCAGTTGGTGAGCTGTTAGCTGTGCATTGATGCCAATTTCCAAAAAAACCCCCAAAACACTCAGACAGATAGACTGTAATCCATCTCGGCCTTCTGCAGCTGGTTGAATGTCTGTGGGTTGGAGAGCCGTTGGAGGCATGCCTCCAAAGCTGGAGCTGGGTTTTTTTTGGTGTTTTTTTAAAAAAAAAGAAAAAGTCCTGACCACCCGTCTGCATCTGTCTTTATCCAGCTTTTCCATCTCATTCCTTTCTCTGACCTTTGACCTCTTGCAGTCTTTGCCCCCCTCCCTTTACAACAACTGCAGAGGCTGAAGGCGCAGGAGTCAGCTATAAGACCGGTATCTTGCATAATAACACACACACACACCGGAGTCTAAATAATGGTCTGAGTCACTGATATGAGGCAAGATTTCTGGGAATAAGGGCCACCACCTTCACCAACTGGTCATATCCTGTGTTTTCCATTTTAAATCGTTTTCTCTCTGTTTTTCTTGGAAGACTTGTCAGAGCTTCATGGTGATTTTCCTGAAGCAAAATATATTTGTGCTGTTGGCTGCAGAGTCCTGATTAACAAATCAGGATGGCTTTGTCAAATTGTGCTCCGTTGAAGACTTTTTCTTTTTTCATGTTGAAGACTTTTTCTTTTTTCATGTTGAAGATTGGACATAGAAATTAATTTAAAAAGCAACTTAACTTAAATTCAAATTGGCTGTACAAGTAGCTTGTAGACAGTTGTGAAAGAAGCCTCCCACAAAGACTTATAACTGGATTCTTCAGTCCCTCAGTCAGACAGTTTTGGCTTTTTCTTTTGGATTTCCTTCACATTATTGTTCAGCTTCACTACTGCGGCTCTCATGAACTGCTCAGCACCAGTTAACAGACTGACAAAACATGACTGCTGATGTTCTTAATACAAATGTGGCCATTAGTAGCTAAAGAACCAAAACCAACAAACCAACGCTGTATTTAATTTCATTTTATTTAGAACTTAGAAACTGTGGATTTACTGGTTTAACAAGAGAAACATTTTAAATTAATAATTTGCTCACAGTGGGGATAGAGTGCTGCTGACATAACCTGAGGACATAGCCAGGCGGTGACTTCAATGATCTCCTCATTCCCACTGATACAGCCTCTGTAGAGAAAACAGAGTCTAGGCCCAGTTAAACAACTCCTGAACGAACCCCGGGGGTTTATGAGACTCTTCCTGAGTTTCTTAAGGCTCTGGATGTCGTGGGGCTGACTTGGTCGCACCATCTTACAGAAGTTGTGGGTGGTGCCTCTGGACTGGTAGACTTGGGTGGTGGTTCTAGAAGATAATATGTAGAGTGTGTTGTAACTTCAGGGAGACCCAAACACTGGACCAGTTCTGTTTTGTGTGTTGCAGATGATCTAGTTCTTTTTAAACTGTAGCAAGAACTTGGTTTGAAATCCCAGCTATAACTCTCAGTCACTATTTTTTGATAGGTGTTGGACTCTATCAGGCTGCCCTTTGTCATTTTGTTCAACTTTTATGGACAGAATTTCTAGGTGCAGCTGAGGCGTTGAGGATCTGTTCTCTTCTTTTTTACAATGAGGTGGTTTGTTGCTCACTTGGTGTTGGGAATGAGTTGCTGCACCAGGTAGAGGAGTTTAAGTATCTCGAGGTTTTGTTTACAAGTGAGTGAATAAGGGAGATAATAGGAATAGTAAAGCCTCTGCAGTAATGTGCATGTTGTGTCTGTTGTTGTGAAGAGAAGGTTGATCTACACCCTACCCTCACTCACAGTCACAAGCTGTGGGTGGTGACCAAAAGAAGGAGACTGTGGATACAAGCAGCTGAAATTAGATTCCTGTGATGGGCTCGTCCTTAGAGACATGGGGAGGAGCTTGATCATTCATGCTGCTACTCCTCCACACAATGAAGAGCCAGCTGAGGTGCTTCGGGCATCTGTCCAGGATGGCTCCTAGATAAGATGTTTCTACCATGTCGTACTGGCAGGAGTCCTAGTGCATACCCAGGACAACAAAGCTGCTTGATTTGGTGTCTCCCTGGATGAGCTGGAGAAAGTGGCTGGGAATAGGGAGTCTAGGGGTCTCTGCTTAGGCTGCCGACCCCCGACCCCGAACCCACATAAATGGCAGGAAATGGATGAATCAAAATAATCATTTGCATCTAAATCCATTAAATTAAAGTTATAATGGTGAGTCAAGCTAACAGCTCCCCTGGCTCAGTGTCAAAACCCTCTGACCGGTTTCACAATGAAAACTCCTGACTGTAAACCAGACACAATACGACACGGGCTGGAAACGAGCCAAATTCATTATTTAAAGGCTATAATTAGCTTGTGTGTTTTGATCAGGGAAGTTGTCTCTGAATAAAAAAAGCTTAAATAGTGTTTTTTTAGCAGATCCTTTCAAGTGCTATTTTAAATCTGAAGTGCAGGATGGGTGGTGTAATGTCTGGTTTCTTCTTATTTTGCTCACCCGTTGCTGTTCCAGTCGTGCTCACTTAAACTGAAGGATGTAGAAATTGATTTTTTTAAGAGTCGAAGTCACTTTAATCCTAAATCTGATCTGCCAGTGATGTCTGACATATAAGAGTGATAGAGAGATGAAACCACTTTGCCTTATTTTGCCTTTCCATAATCTTTTCCTGTGTGAGTCCATATTTTACGAGACGATTCATTTGTGTACGGCAGTTCATTTACATGACAGTGAAGGATAAAATGACTTTCTCAGCAGCAGTGTACTTTGGAGCCTGGAAGTAGGCGATAAGAATGAGAGAGAAAGCGAGAGAGGAGGAGGGACGACACGAGCGGAGCCAGAAAGTGGTGAGAGGGATCGAGCTCGGAGAGCGAGCGGCCTCATGTTTAAACAAGCGGTGACCCCTGCAGAGCTTCCTCCATTTGACAAATGAGCCGTGCCTCTCTGCAGTGATTGCTGCTGGCCACTCACTCAGCCAGCACAACTGTTATTGTTTGAAATGAGACAGTACAAGCTTGTCAGGTCACAGAGAAGGGCATGGATAGACCACTGAGAGGCTGTGTGTACTGTGCGTGCATTTATGCACTTCAATCATTTACTTCTAATAACATATTAATTTTCTGCCCCGAGCAGTTTACGGCTCCGGGAGAATCCGTACTGTAAGACTTAATGTTGTGCACACAGGAACAGCGGTGATGGTCTGGACCTCTAATAATGAATTCACCGTTGTGTTTGGTCTTTGTGTGGAACAGATGCTGCTCTAAAGTCATCAGAGGTTTTCTTTTTTTCCGGGCTGCTACTAATGATAAGCGATAGACCGTTTAGATGAGGAAACCTTATTCTAAGTGGGTTATATTGTCATAACACACCACTGATACCAACAGCTGTGAGCCTTCTGGAGAGTGAAGAGAGAGGACTGGGAACGGTTAAACTCATTTGAAGTCCATGAAAAGGTGAAGCTGTTTAAATATTGTTACATCGTTTCTCCCCTTTGACCAAAGGAGCTCTCAAGTTGCAAAATGTAAGTCTAAGTCAAATGTCAAGTTGTGTTAAGACAGAAACAAAACACATTTTCTAACATCTGCCATGAATTTGACAGGTGGAAAAGTGTCAGCTGTGCACTTCAAAGGCAGCTCTTTGTTGACTCTTTATTAAGGTTTTGGTGGGGGTGGAGGTAGTAGTAGCTCATCTCCACCTCTCTGTGGTAAGGCAGCGTGGACAAAGAGCAACAGCCTTTCCTGCACCTTGTTAAGCTGAAAAGGGTGTTTTTATGTGTAGGTGGTGGAGTACACTTCTTTTCGTTCAAACATGAATAATGTAACTGTCATATTTCTATGATTTGCCTTCCCCCCCTCTTTTCTCCTGATTTAAAAACATCTGAATGAAGAAAATGAACAAGCCTGTCGTTTCACTGAGACTTTAAGTTCTTGCTTAATTTAATAGCTACCTTGTCACTCTTGTGAAATCACCAAAGAACTACAACTATTCACCACTCAGCAGTAAAAATGTAATTTTTTTTTTTACAAATGTTGAAACAGCATTGCATTAGATGTTTGCACAACACAATGTCCAAGTATGGATCAGTCACCTGTCTTTAATAACAGTCTTTGGATCCTTCGCAGTGCATAAATAACAAAATAGGTTCTTGATTAAGTTTTAATTGCGGTCGTTGTAGCTGTGTATTATTAACTCTATTGAAAGTAAATGCTTCAACTACCTCTTGGTTTGATAGAAAAGTATTCTTCAAGACATTGGCCAGAAGGTTATAATAAGACCTTTCATATTATCAAAATGGCTCTGGAAAAAAAAATCAAACATTAATTTCCTAAAGATGTCCTTTCCATATATTACATGTATTTGACCATATAAATGGTGAAGGTCAACTTTCTTTGTCTGGTGAGCTATTGTTAATCAGAGGAGTCATCCTTCATGGAGCCAGAGGAATAAAGAATTCATATTAGGGGTTTTCTTTGGAAAAAGGAAATGCCTCATTATAAAATCCCAGTCTTTGGAAGAAAAAAAAGTTATTACACAAATAGTTAACGGCAATATTTCAAGAGTTTTCTTATGCTCCAAATATGTGTGTGAAGTGCAGCGAGGTAAAAAGTACAAAAAAACAATTTCTTACTTTTGTTCATGTTTGTCACATTTAAATGTTTCAGATAATCAAATAACTTTTACTGTCCGTCATAGATAACCTGAGTAAATGCAAGGCGCTGTTTTTAAATGATGATTTCATTTAAGGAAAAAACACAACAAAAAACTACCCAAACCTACATGATGCTGTGTCAAAACACCTGAATCTTTCACATCACTGTGGAGGAATTTTGGCCAAATCTTCACTGGAGATTTATTTTAATTTAGCCACACTGAACAGCCTCTTTAAGGTGATGTCAAAGTATCTCAGTTTGATTTAAGTACAGACTTTCACTGGACCACTCTAAAGCCTGGTTGATTTGTTTTTTTAATCACTCTGAGGTGGACTTTATTATTTTATAGTTGATTGAAATCTGTTAATTAGAGTCCTTTGATAACTTGCTGGTGTGTTTTTTATCATTATCCTGCTGCATAAGCCAAGTGTGCTTGAGCTTCATGGCACAAACTAATAGTCGGACATTCTCCTTCAGGCAGAGAGCAGAATTCACGGTTCCATCAATTACAGTAAGTCAACCAGGTCCTGAAGCAGCACAGAAGCCTCAGACCATCACGCTACTGCCACCGTGTTCGACTGTTATTATGATGTTCCTTTTCTGAAATGCTTTTAGTTTTACTCCAGATTTAACTGGAGTCAAAACTTCCAAAAAGTTGAACTTAAGTCTCATCAGTCCACACAATATTTCCCCCAACATCTTGAGGAATCATCAAGATGTTTTTTTCAAATGTGAGACGAGCGTTTGGGTTCTTTTTGGTGAGCAGTGTTTTTTCTCCTTGATGCCATTTGTGCCCAGTCTCTTCCTTACTGTTGTATAATTCTGACTCTGAGGAAAGTGAGGCTTGCAGTTCTTTCGATGTTGTTCTGGGTTTTTTGTGCCCTCCTGGATGAGTTGAAGTAATTTTATTAGGTTAGTAGGTTCACCATCGTTCCGGGTATTCTCCATTGGTGGATAATTTCTCTCACTGTGGCTCACTAAAGTCCCAAAACCTTAAAATTGGCTTTGTAACCTTTTCCAGACTGATAGACTTTGTTTCCCAGCTGTTTCTTTGGATGTCTTGTGAGATTTTTTTTTAGTTTTGAAGAGCTTTTAGCCTGCTTCAGTTTGTCACACAGGTTATTTTCAAGTGATTTCTTGATTCAGCAGGTCTGACAGTAATCAGGCCTGCGTGACAGTTGAACTCACCTTTCCCAAAAAAATCACACACCGTTGATCACACAGGGACAGGTGCTTTTGGATTGCTTTTTTCTATTTACTCAGGTTTTCTTTGACTAATATTAAAATGTATTTGATGATCTGAAACATGTAAGTGTGACAGAAATCTAAGCAACTGTATAAGCCCAGTAACTGGAAAGCTGTGTGACTCAAACTATGTTTATTGAAGAGTTTGCAGGTACTCTGCCGCACTTCTTGCTCACTTTGGACATTTAGAAGCTACAATAATTATTGCATTATTATGTAAGAGATACCTTTTATTTTGTCAAACAACTGGCAGCCTGTGTAGCTTTGGGGAGACTACCTGATGTTTTAAAAAGTAAGAGGAAGTAGTTAGCAGGAAATCTTAAAACTTACAATGGTTTAAAACTTACTGGAAGCTATTTTCCCCCACTTTCCTTGTCTTGAGTGTAATAATACACACTATTAAATATATTAAAAAACCCTGTAACAACATTTAGAAATGTGAATATGTGGAGTCTCCTTACTATTTAACAAATTACAAGCTATTGCCTTTCAGAGCTAAACGTTCAAATTGATTTATGGGCCTGGATTTTTCTCGGGGCTTAACAATATCTCAGGGAAAGAATTAGAATAACACAGTTAGTGAAGCTTTATGTCTCGGCATTAAAATACTCCAACTGGTACCAACTACCAGCAATTTTCAGTATCTGTCTGCAGTCTCAAAACTGTCATGTGGGTATACAACTATCTGTATCGTCACACATGAGTGTGTTTGGTTATATTGTGTATTCACATTTGTGTGTAGTCATCTCCATGGTTATGCAATCATTGGGACATCAGCTGTGAATCAGATCAAACTATTTTTTTCTACCCTCGTAACCGATGATCCCATGTGGATGAGAGTTTAAAAACATGTTGCTGTGCGTTACATCTGGGAACAGTTTCAAAAGTCTGCTGTTCCCTACGGTTTCAGTCTGCATTTTGATCACTTCTGTCTAATAGCTCTTGTACTCTCTGCCTTTGTGTTTTCTCCAATCATCAAAGCCTTTTCTCTGCCATCACGTTCTCAGGTTCTTCTGCCAGTGGCGTAAAACACATTTTATTTTAAAAGCATCAGTTTCGTAAGCCTTAATGACTCCCAGTATCTTACCACAATCAATCTAATCACAATAACTGCATCTGCAGATATTTCTAAAGAGTTAGTAACTTTCAAACATAACATATGAGCTTATGGCCCTCCAATAATATACTGCTGCTGAGTTCAGATTTGACAGGGCACTCGTCTTATCTGACATGTGGTGCCTTCTTGCCCTGCTTGCAGCGCACTATATGCATCTATACACAGTGTAAACACACAGGCAGCAGGGCTTATTTGATTTGTGGCACTTAAGCAAAGGGCATTCAGAAAACAATGGCTGCAGCTTGACGTCAGAACCGAACTTATATGTGCTATAAACAGGGCAGCAGGGTGAAGCGGTCTAAATGTTAGATAGCACATTAATGAGCCCTTGTTCCTGCTCTTGGCTGTTGTCCTGTGGCAGGCTGGTAAATCTGTGTAGCAGTTTGACATAATGTTGCTGATGTTACCTTGTATTTCAGAGATTTACTGTCAGCACTAATGTTCATGTGTTTCGGTTTTTGTCAGTGGACTTTCAATGTTCTCAAATCACATGCACTCGCACTCACACACGCACATGCACTACTAAGCATTCATTGGACACTACGTGACTACATGATTCCACAGGAACTATGAGGGTAAGCAGCAGCCAGTCGGTGCTAATCAAATACACTTGATTCGGTGATCATTAGCAAGTGTGAGCACCTCTATGAGAGCAGATGTTTTGGCAATGGTGCAATCTTCCCAGGACTGAGTGTTTCAACAAATTCACCCAAAGGTCAGACTGTGCAATGTTCAGAGATATTGCAAAAAACCCAAGAGCTACAATTCAGACTGCAGTCCTCTGCATATTAAATGTTAAAGTTCATGACAGCACAACCAGAAAAAGACTGAACAAAGTATGGCTTATTTGTAAAGGGTGCCAGGAGTCCCTCTAAAGAGACCATGGCAGCACAGCTTAGGTTTGCAAAGCTGTATTTGAACAAACTACAAGACTTCTGGAAGAATGTTCTTTGGACAGACAAAACCAAAGTGGAGATGTTTGACTATAATGCCCAACATCACAGTCGGTGAACACCAAGCTGAAGACACATTAGCACAAACACCTCATACCGACTGTCAGCACGGTGGAGAACTCTTACTTCATTTTCTTTCTGCTAAAGGTGGCTCTACAAACTACTTTGTCATGGCTGCGATGAGTTTTTCACAAGACTGCACATCAAGAAAAAGAAAGCTCAGCTGCCTCGCAACTTTAAACATACATGCAGTGTAGAGTATATATTCACTTTGGTGGCCTCAGAAAATCAGATGAAAAACAAAAACTTGTCCTCAAATCATCAAGATTCTGATTCTATATTAAAACCACAATTAAGCACGAGCTTAATATAGTGGGTAACTGGCAGTGCAGTTTCGTCATTAGGATCGCTGATGACCTGTGCAGTTATTTCAAATGATTCCCCAGGCTATATAAGTCCCACGCTAATATTGCATAAGATGCCATAATTAGTGCATTATACAGTTTAAAAATAAATCTGAACAAAGCAGAAGTGGTGCCAAAACGACAGAACAAAGTTTTTTGGAAAATAATTATAAAAGTGACATCAATTAGGAAGCAAAAATATGAAACTGTTCGCAGTACTGCTGTAGCTAATGACATGACAGCTCACAGTTGCTAGTATAGTATTTTGAGAAGCGACTGCAACAATAGTGCTTGGTTCATGAACCATTGCACAGTCTTTTTTACCAGCCAGTCTGTAAGTTTTAATAACATAGAGTGTCAGATCCACATCATCGAAACATGACAAATCAGTTTCGGATCAGCAGGGAGCGTGGGAATACTGTCGCTCGGTTTAATGTTCACCTGCTGAGGATAGGAGCAGCTCTCAGTGTGTCATGAGAAAAGAAGCTGGACCTCTTTGATAGAGAATGCAGGACGGAGAACGAGGGATTAGAAATGGCTCAATGTATTCGTCAAAGCAGAGCTCTGAGTTTTTAAAAAGCTCCTGGTGAAATAGAGAAGGTAGTGGGCCAGAAAAAGCAGCGTGTACCCAATCACTATGATGGATTACATACCAAATTGCTGATGCTAAGGTTATTACTAGCTAAACCACAGAAGGGTTTAAATGCCGGTGCGCTCCTAAGAGTAACAGCAGTAGAATAAGTAATGTACTTCTGAGCTATGATAGGAAGGAGGGAGGCCATCTGTGTTATGTATTTTAATATTTTCATGCTTATAACTAAGAGTCATGACTTTCTCCTCCTCTTTTACATTTCCTTCTCCTGTCTTTCTCCTCAGTGAGTACCACCTCTTCACCCTCTGCACAGAGACAAAGTCCCAGATCGTCGACTGCTACTGGCCCAATCCGCTGGTGGAGCGCTACATCATCCACATACACAAGCACTTTTTTTCCAACTGCACCATAGACCAGCCGGTGTGGTTGGATCCCCCGGACGACACCCTCACCATCCTCATCCTCATCCCCGTTTTCCTCACCTTGGCCATGATTGGCCTGGTGGTCTGGTGCAGCAAGCGGAGTGACATCCTGGCTTAGGTCACGACTATGGAAGAGATGGGAGTAATGGACTGAATTTAACGTCCCAGTCTCTTCACTAAGTAAATACTGTACACAACGCAGGAGCGCACAGAGGACTGTTTCTGTTGGCCAAATTATCCTGTAAGTGGCACTGCAAACCACCTCAACTTGTTGTAGAAATGAAGGAACCAATGGTAGAGCAAAGTAGTGTTTTCTTTAATATTTTTGTATATTATATGTACTTTTCCCACATTTTGGATCGTCTATTATTCAACTGTTCAATGTTGAATGTGTCCATATCGAGTAGAAGCTGAAGGGGATGCGTTTTATTGCTTTCTTCCAGAGAACGATAATACCGCTCTCATGTCTGCGTGGTGAGTACAGGTGGATGCTGGTTACCTTAGTGTAGCTCAAACATGGATGAAAACAAAATCCAGTGATTAATACATAACACCATATCATTCAGTTAAACCTAATAAAACCACAACTTTGACACTGGAGTTTGCCTGGATTAAGGAAGTGTGTGAGGTAGTGAGTGATGCATGGCCTTGTACGTAGAGTTCTTGTGCGGATCCGTGTGGAGTGTTTCCTGTATTTATGCTAAGCTAACCAGTAGATGGCTGTAACTTTTTTATTCTAAGACAACACATCTGATTCTTGACAAGAACGTAAATAAGCATTTCCCAAAAAGGTTGAACTGTTCCTCTGAGATGCAGAGGATTTTGTTTGTTTATTTGTCATGGGGTAATTTGACCAGCGGAAAAATGACCAAATCTTGGATGCATTCTTAAACCTCATGGATACAGACTTTTGATCTTGTTACAGCACTGTATCACTTTTGAAGGCCAAAGCACTCAACAAGCATCAAAGTCAGTGATTGACCTCTGAACTGGTGGGATGTACGACTCCCCAAGGACATTGCTGTTAAATATATTAACATGATACTGTGTGATTTGTTGGAAGAGGTAAAAAGGCCAGACTGTCATTTCAAGAGATACAAAGTTTATGCTTGTTGATGACTATCTGAATGGACTTTAACCACTGGAAAGGATACACTGCCCAAAGAGAAGGCGACACTGTGGGACTTGAATTTCTTGTGTGTGTAGCTGAGCCCCAAAAGACTGTTTTAAAACAGTGTAACTTATCAGATACTGTTGACTAAAATACAGCTGTTATTCACAAACAGGGGTTCTCAAGCTATGGACTGACGCTGAGACCTCTTATTGTATAGTCATGCTCTCTGCCTGTGCTCTCTACTGTATGTGCATCTCCTCTCCATCGTTGCTCAACTCTGGTGAACATACACCCCGATGCGTCGAACTGAATTCTTTTCGATAGGGGTTTAATTTAATGTACCTGCTTCATCTGCCTATTTTTGGACAGTCCTCACCAGCCTCGAGTCAAACCGAGCAAAACGCTGCTTGTTTTATTTGTCTTTAAAGCGGCATCTCTTTGCCAGCACCTACACACTGTGTCTCACTGAAGCTGTTGTCTGTGGAAACAAGAACTTCCCTTCATTAAATTTCAAATTTCTCTTGAAAAAACTGGTTCATCATTTATTGTGTGATCTTTTTAAAAAACATTTGTGATGGAACAGGTGAACTTATGTTGCTTTCGGTTTATTGACTGCTAAAAAAGCCCATCTTTGAAGTCTTTATTTCCTAAATATATGATGTGCAAAGTGTAGGCATAATTAATGATTTTAACACAACAAAACCCAGTGCAAACATTTAAGTCGATTTCTAAGAAGCCTCAGCCTCACGACTAAATCTTCCCTCTTTAGTTTGCCTCTAAATGTTTCTTTTAATTGACTGTTTTAACAATCTTTATCCCTTTACCTTCACACGCTCTCACTGTCAATGATCCCATGGTCCACATACATTTTCTCCTGTGAAATAAATCCATCTTTAGTTGCATCAGTCTGAGCAGAGGCTGCTCCGCTCGTCTGTGTGGCGCCAGATTCCAAATAAAACCTGCCTTCGTTATTTAATGCGTCTTTTTTAAATATATATTTGTGTCATCTATGATCTGAAAGGTGTCTGAATGTGTGTATGCAGTTTCAAATAATGAGCTCAGCATATGTACAAGTAATGGCTGTGAGTCCAAAGCTCAGGTTTCAGACTTTCTGACACAGCTTCTGGCAATTCTTTCTACTCTCTGCTCTGTAGGGTGACAGAGACAAATAATCTAAGTGAAAAAATAGTGTAGCTATAAGAAGACAACTGCCTGCTGATTATATCTACGCTCTCTGAGAAGCAGCCAATCAGAAGAAAATTGACTTTAAATGACTGGAGGATGAACTGAGAGGCTGCACCAAGGCACGCCATAAGAAAAATAAGGAGAATTTTGAACTGCGAATCATGCAATTTCATTAGAGTCCAAGAATCAAATTATTGAGCTGGAAATTAGGATAAAAGGAACACTTCAAGGTCAAAAATACAAACTCCAGTAAAAGTAGGAACTTTGGATGCTGTCCCAGTTTGATGTTCCTAATTTTGAACACACTGGTGTTTTAGTATGCAGCGAGCTGGAGTACAGACCGCAGAAAAACTGACATGAATTCCCTAAGCTGCTGACACATCCAATCTCTGATCTATCCAAAGTGCACTAAACCATAGAGGCATGAAATTAAGTTTTTTGCCAAGTTTATTAAGCCGCACACTTAACTTCAGTGTGCAGCGGCTTTACCACTGTAAACATTTTAGATTTACAACTGGCAAAACAAATACACTTTTAAAATAAAAGTGATATAATTTTGTCTGATTGAAATGACAACATATGGACGAAACACATGAACCACACCATCCATCCATCTGTCTTTTAGGGTGGGTATGGGTGTAGCTGCTGTGAGGCCACCCACTGGTTAATGAAGATCTGTTTTGAAGCCTTGAGATGAGCGTTTCCTATGTCACCATTTTGGTTGCAAAAAACAAAACAAAAAACGTGATAAGCTCTGCTTCATGCTCATTGGCTCTTCAATACACTTCTATAGAAATGTAAATATTTCAGTAGCCACAATTATTGCTATCTGATGGCCTTCAGATAGAATGTAAGTTTTCTGCATTGACTTAATTTTTCCACTACTGTTGGTTTGTATGATACATCAATGATGCGTCTCGTCTTTCCATTAGTGCACCGTATTATGTATATTGTTTCATACTGCGCACAGCAAGTAATGCACATACCAGAAGAGCCAGATGACACTAAAATTTTCTTACCATTAAGGTGATAATTTAACATGCATTTCTGAATTCATGCAGCCCTGTTAAAAACTAAGTTTGCCCGGTGATTCAGTGTTTTGTAGAACCATCTTTAACAGCAATAACATGACGTAATCACTTTCTCTCTGACTTTATCAGTCTCACACATTGTTGCAGAGGGATTTTGGCCCACTCTTCTTTGCAACTGTGCTTCACTTCATTGAGGTTTCTGTGCATTCTTTTATGCACAGCTCTCTCAAGGTCTCGCCACAGCATTTCAGTCAGCTTGACCTAACTTTGACTCGGTCACACCTTCTTATCCTTTTGCAGCCGTTGTGCTTGGGATCCAGTAGCGGTTTTTGATACGGGCGACACGGGCATTTGCCCGGGGCGGCATCGTGGTGGTGGCCGGATTCATGGGCATCTGCAAAAAAAAAAAAATTCTCATACTCATGCTGCCCCGACATCAGCCAGCGCATATTGGGAATGTCATAGGCACCGATCGGTTTGCTATCGCTCATTTGCTGGGAGTAAGGACGCCCTCCGTTTGCGAGGTGCGCCTGCTGCTTGCGGCACAGGGAGGAGAGGGCGGGGCGGCGGGGGATTCTCTGGCTGGCTGGAGCAGCATCTAATAACCAACTCGCAAAATAAAACAATAAAAACAAAACAAAACAACAAACACGAAAACACGAGACATTATGATACAGACTTATAATTTGCAACGATGTTTTTTTGAAATTCTATATGCGAAAAGTGAGCGCGAGAGCCCTCGGTGCGCCTGCTCGCTGCTGAAGTCAAAGTAAACTTTATTGTCATCTCTGCTATATACAGTCCAGTATGTAGAGAGACGAGACGACGAGGCTCCAGTTACAGCAGTGCAAGTAAACAAACAATATATATAAGAAGAGTAAGAAAATAAACATACACTTTAGGACCAGGAGTAAAGGGATCAATAACAATTTAAAATTTATAATTTACAGTTTGATGATCTCACACACAACCCGTCGAAAGGGGAGGAGAGACCTGCTGCTTCCAGATAGAATAGAATAGAATAGAATTCAACTTTATTGTCATTGCACATGCACAGGTACAGGGCAACGAAATGCAGTTTGCATCCATCCAGAAGTGCTTTAGTGATATAGATATATTACAATATATATTAGCAATAATATAGATATGTGAGTATATTACAGAAATGGGTCTATTATGTTATAATGTACACGGTATGAAGTATGTTGTGAATATTCTATAACTATAAGTATGTACAGGCTGTAGTGAGTACAAGCTATGTACAGGATATGAACAGGATATAAATATGAAAAACTATACAGAATATGAAATAAATAACTTTACAGAATCTGGGATATACAGCTATACAGAAATGGGAACTATGCAAGTTGTAAACAGTTGTAGGGTTAAAAATTATCGTATGTACAGAATGATTGTTTACACAGGGCTATACAGTAGTGCAGTTAAGGTAAGTGAGGGTGTGGATAATTTCTACAGAGGCTATATAAAGTGCTAGTGGTTGTGAGTGGTGGTTCAGTCCATGTTATTATTGTGTGTTTGAGGGTACAGTTGTCCATTGTGTGTGTATGTGTATGTCCAGTCCATGTGTTAACGTGGGTCAGATGTCAGGAGGCAGAGTTCAGGAGTCTGACAGCTGTGGGGAAGAAGCTGTTCCGGTACCTGGTGGTCTTAGTCCGGAGGCTCCTGTAGCGCCTCCCAGAGGGCAGGAGGGTGAAGAGTCCATGTGATGGGTGACTGGGGTCTCTGATGATAGAGCACATTTCATTCATAATATTGTAAATCCAAGCCCATTATGTATTCATGATCTGAATCCTGGGTTGTGTGAAATCCCAGAAATAAACCTTAGACAAAGTGAATCTGTGAACTAAGGTGTAGGTCTATTAGGTTATGTTGTGGTGATCCTCGAGTTGGGGGATTTGTGTTCATACTGCAGTGCAAAATTAAAACCAATGGAAGATGGACAAGAAAAGTTCAAAGCCATCAGGTCCTCAGTTTAGAAAAAAGAGAAAAGAAGAGGAGGAGAAACGAGCAAAAGATACAGGTAAGCAGATGTGTCATTGGATAATGGCAGGTCATCCTGAAACAATCAGAATCAGAATCAGAATACTTCATTAATCCCTAAGGAAATAATGTGGGTTACAGTTGCTCCAAAGAGAAATGGTAAAAACAGTAACAGTAACAGACTAAACTCCACCAGAGGGAGTGTTCGCCCGGGGCGCCAAACAGGCTAGGACCGCCACTGTTGGGATCATTATCCTGTTGCATGAGCCAAGCTTTAGTTGCCAGACAGACAGCCTTATATTTGACTCTAGAATACTTTGGTATACTGTAGAGTTCATGGTTGACACAATGACTGCAAAGTGCCCAAATCATCATCCCTACACCACTGTGCTTGGCCGTGAGTTGGCATGTGGTAGGTGCTTGTGTTGACATAATGTGTTTGGTTTTTGCTAAAGTGGTCAAATATTTCCACTTTACTCTCCAGAAATGTTGTGGTTGTCCACTCCTGGGAAGAAGTGTTAACACACACCTGAATGCTCGTAGAGGTGCTCACACTTGCTGATCATCAAACAGTAAGTTCAGCACTTAATTTCAGTGGAAGCAATAAAGGTGTACTTCGATTTTCTCGGGACTGGATAGAGGCCTGTGAGAAATTTCATTTTCACGTTACTATAAGTGGCCTCCTTGTAGCAGGGTAGAAGCTAGCTGTCCTCTAACCATCCCTGTGAGTAATCATGACACCAACAAGCCTTAAGCAGTATAAACATGGATGTCTTACTCTTTACAATAATTTTCTTGTATTCAGTGTACAAGTGGGGCCTTCAGAGCATCTACAGCGTAATGCCACAAATTTAGAGCAGAAAAACAATTGTGTTATTTTTCCAGAGAGATTTTCTTCTTCCATCCATGGCATTGATTTTGTTCCCAAAGAAATTTTACTGAAGCAGAGTGTACGTGCATCAAAAATGACCCATTATTCTTTTATTAAGACAACAATATTATCTCAACTGATTGAAGAAAGCCAGACAGCTGAATCCATGACAGTCTGCTATGAGCGAACGTCTGAAACAATACAAAGAAAAGCCGGCGTGCGGTTTCAAATCTTATCACTGCATCATGTAAATAAATTCAGAGTCAAACAATGCAGTCATCGCTGTCACCGGGCAATGGTCAGTGATGTTGACATTGCTGTCGACACTCAGTCTAATCTTTTATTTGCAGGGCTGTGATGCAGAAAACTAGCTGCGACTAACAGAATGGCCACAAAACAATCATGGTATCGTTGTTGACTCCACCCGAGGCAAGCAAATTCCAATATATTTGTCAATATTTACTCCATCTGAAACTGTCCAGGAAATGAAGCAACAATTTCTTGTTTCTTGTTCTCTGAAAACATCAGAGTTTACAGACAGAGGAGACAATGGTTCACTCCGCGGTGAAGGGATGCGACGCGGTGCTGTTGCCCTTAAAACTGCCTTTTCACAGGGCCTCGACAGCCAACGTCTTGGAGGCAGGAAGGATATTAAAGCTTTTTCCCAGAGTTGACAGAAGAATACTGGGAAGTGGGTTGACCCTGTGATTTTAACCAAAAGCAATGTAGGAAGTGTGAGAGGGCCGTGCTTCCAAGCAGACGTGCGCTGTTGTGATGGGTGAAATGCTGGCATTGCACAAAGCAACTGTGGCTTTTCAAGGTTGATGTCAATTTCTAGCATTGTGTTATGGCAATTTTTTTTTTCTATCAACTACTCTTGACTAAAAATAACCGCCAAAGAAGTGCTATTGAGTGTGTTTCTGGCTGATGTTACCAAAGAAATTGACAACACTGCAAATGATATCCATAAAAACGTGTTTAACAGAGGAGATATTGCTCAGTTAGTGGCTAATTATTATGTCAGTGTGTTGCTCGGGGCACGCTGCTCACGTCACAAGTATATGAGTTGGCAACCAACCACACAACCAACGCTGCGTCTTTCTAGGGTGAATGTGCAACACATCATTAAAGCGTCATCATGGATCTACATGTCCTGGTCCTGGTGGCCTGAGGGATGTTTTGACCTGATGACTTTACTTCAGCAACAATATTACAAACTGCAGGAATGAGTCTGGTGTGACTTTGTCATTCCCACCTATGGACATTCGCCAGGTGTCCATTGCATTGGGGGGTTACCAAAGAAGGAAAAGATTTACTGTAGGTTAGACAGTGACACAGTTTTGCGTCTGTACACCACCACAGTGAATAAACAATCGACTGAAGTGCAGACTTTCAGCTTTAAACTCTGAGGTTTAACAAAAGCATCAATTCCTAACTTGTTTAGGAAGTTAGGATAGGAAGTTTCTGAAGTCTTTTAAAGCTTTCCTTTGGACATCAGCTGCTTTTTCACTCATTTTCATTTCTGTCATTGAACCTGACCAATTTCAGAGAAACGTGCTTTTTGTTTGTTAAGCCACCTTTTTTATGCTTGAATGACTGAAGCACAAAAAGGCACCTAACTAAAGTGATGAACCAGGGAAGCAAAATCCCAAATATAAATGGTATCTTGAGAAAATTTGTTGCTAGTTAGCTGAATACATGAAAATAAGAGTGTAAGAGTTTGCCTATAATGCTCTAGAATAACTGATTCGTCCAAATATCATCACATCAATGACATTAAATGTCAACCTGGAGATGTTTAAACCAATGTGCACATTTCCAATTCATTACAAAAAATGTTAGTGGCAAAGTCAAACTTTTTCTCGACCCAAGGGAGAGAACCGCAGTTTATGAACCTATGAGATGTTTGAGATTTTGATTACCCAGGTTTACAATGCTGATTTCTATGGATTATCAAGAGATGCCATATAATTGTAGGACTTTTCAGAAAGGAGCTGATGAAACTTCATTACACACTCACAGTAATCTCTGCAGCTTCACTGAATAGCTGAGATAATGCTAAAAAGTTTGTAAAGTGTGGTGAGATGAGGCGTCTCGAACTGTAAATACCATGTTAACTTATTGGTTTTGTCATCATTTTTATTCGTTTGAGGTTCTTTCTCTCGCTTTCTTTAAATGAACTAACCCGTGTTGCCCTTCTTTTATGATTTTGCACAACTCTTGATATCCTAACTCAGAGTATTTGCATGAAAGAATCGGGTGACTATAAACAACAATGTGTATTTTTTTCCCTATTTGCTTATTTGTTATTTATGAATTTTATGTTGGCTTTTAATAATCACTATCACTATATAACTGTGCTTTTGTGCACAGTTCCAGAAGTGTGAAATATACTGCATGGAGAAAACAAATTTCCATGTGTTTAGCAGCTCCCACTGTTTTCCTGTTTTTTTCTCTGTTGTCTGTTGTCCTGTCCCAGAGCGCACATGTCATGTTTACAAAATAGTTCTATTTTTCATCTAACATAGACAGTGTGACTGATCACTGCAGAGGTCATGTGATATGTTTTGGTTTTATAATTAATGATAAAGGTCTTGTGCATGTCTGTGTGGGGCCCATGAGGGAGGTTCTGCTTCACCCTCACAAAACACAGATACTGTGCACACATGCAGAAAACGTGCTGCTGTGCATCTACAAAGGCACTGCATAGTCTCATATTTATTTAACACAGCTACTCTGTGTTAAATAAACCCTTCCTTAGCAACATGACATCCAAAATATCCTTGAAAGAGCTGTGGGCCATCAGAAGTAAGTTCTCACAGCCAAACCAGGCCACACACATAAATATATATACACACACACACGCACACACGCACACACACACACACACAGCAAACACACTTTCCCACAGTAAAAAGCTCGGAGGCACATGACCTAAACAGGACATCCTTCCAGTCTTTTCCCACTCTCCCCTCCATTACTCCACTACCATGCCAACACATTTCTACTCAGTTTTTCTTTATGTGAGTTATTTTAACCTGTTACACTAGCTATTAAAAAGCGTACTTGAGCCTTTTCTGGCATTTTGTAATGTAGATGTGATAACTAGCTACACACCTGACAGCCCTGAATACTGAGGTTTTCATATACATGTTGACCTCTCTGTCCTTCCTTGACAGCAGCCTACAACTGACAGATAAGAAGTCACGTTTCAAAACAAAGAACGTGGTGACTTGATTATGTAATGCTTTAAGGAAAAGATAAGATTATTTGCTGAATTCAAACCAAAATTTTTTCTGAAGGATTTGTCAGGAGTCGATGCAGTATCATTTGTTCATTTAACTCAAATGTATTCCTGCTTCCTATGAGAAGCCCTGTACATTTTGTTGCCTTCAGTATTAAAGCTTCATTATGTTCAGAAATATGTGTTATTGTTTCTGCATCTGCAGGTATGGCAGGTTTACTGGACGCGTGGACACGAATGACATGAATTTCATAATTGAATGGTGAGCACGAGGCTCTCTGTGGATGTCTGCACACTTTGTGTCACTACATCCATGTCTGCAGCAGACTACAATCCCTGCCTTAGCCACTTGTTTAGGAAACGATCAGCCCATTGAATGACTGTTATCAGCTGTAATCAATCCCATGCTGAGTAAGCAGTCATTATCCACTGTAACGAGGAATAAACAGAAAGCAACGCAGACCTCTAGCAGTCATTTGTTGTAAAATGTGCTAAACATTAAGTTCAAACAACTTATCTGGACAGTAGTTCAACTCTAGTTATATCTGTAGCTGGCATCTTAAATGCAGAAAGAGTGAATATATCTTGTTATAAGCACATTGATAGGCTATAGGAGACCAGGCTTTAGAAATTAAAACAAGGGTAAAATCTTGTCAAATGGTTGTTAGGGCTACAGTTGTAAGAGAGTTCAGACTAAAACATGAATAAAATGCGGTGGAGAAACAAAAATGCTCGGTTAAAAATCATGCTTGGTGTTACCAAATGGTTTCCATCAGGTCAACAGTCTGAAAAAGGGAGACAATCTGTGGCCATGTACTCAAAACTAATTGCACCACTTTTTCACAAACTTAACCTGTCTTGCTCTTTTAACAGTCCCACACAGCTACATCCACAACATCATTCCCCTTTTGCTTTGTCATGTTTACAACATCTCAAACCCCTGACTGTGAACAACGTGATCTGACACCAGGCATTAAGGAAAGGACAGCTGGAGTCTCCCCGTAACCTCTTTGTTGCTGTTCCTTTTTTTTCTTCTTATTTCACCATCTGTGCTCATTCTTCATCCCATTTTCCTACCCCTTTATTAACCTGTTTCCTGCTTTCACCTTTCTTATATTTTTCCTCCTCCCCTCTCCTATTCCACAGTGACCCTTTGCCTTTCTCTGTTTGACTCCCCTATTGCTCGCTAGATCTTCACGCAGCTGGATTCTGTCTCTCTCTCTCTCTCTCTCTCTCTCTCTCTCTCACACACACACACACACACACACACACACACACACACACACACACACACACACACACACACACAGGCACATACTTAGCTAGAACAGACGGCTCAATCTGAAATGGTATTACTAAATAAACTGGTGCCTTGTGCGATAAGCCCTTTCTGCAACAGTGTGCGTGTCCAGATGCGCAGGCTGGGGCGACTCTTGGAACATAGTGAAACCTTTGCAACATCTTGCATCATCTCTCCAAAAACACCATTAAGACAGTCTAGGGACTCATTCCAAAGTTTTATTTCTACTTGTTTCTGAGTTTTTTTCTCTCTCTTTGCAACATTTCTCTCCAGCCTGTGAGGCTTCAACTGCTTCTGTGTGCATGACAGCTTTTATTGTTAATTTCCCTGCCGCTCCACTGTTATTTTTTCAATATTGTCTCTGACGAGATGCTGCAGAAGCAGTCATAATAGTCATTTTGATATTGTGACTCTCTCTGCTCTGCAGTAACCCGGAGAAAATGGATTTATTCTGTTTCAGATCAGATCTCGTGTGCAGATGGAAAAGATTTGGTTTGAATGTCTGCTCTTTACCATGTTTTACAATACACATGAGCAAAACCAACATCCTGTTAGGACTAGAAGCAAAACTAGATGCGGGGAGCTAAATCTATAGGACTGCAGACGATCAGGTGAGAAAAGAGACGAGATGAAATTTGAATGATTCCTGGTACAAAAATGCACAAAAAAACTGGGGCATCGATTCTTTAAGAATATGAGAAACATAAGACTGAACAAAAAGGGATACGGATCCAGGCTTATGCTGACTGCCTGCCAGTTTAGAGAAATCTTCTTGAGTTCTCCCCTGACAGATTTAAAAGCATCCATCTCCTTACTTCTTCACAGCAAACATTAAGCTGACACATATACATTTCCTGCTGGTGGAAGCTTTTATTCATGCTGCAGGGCAGTCCTTCAGTATCCTCTGAGTGCAAATATGCATGAGTGGCTCATCACATGACTCTGTATTTACATAGCAGGGGCACCAGCATGCATCATAACCAGTCACTATTGGATTTACTGGCAGACAAGCATCTTTGTGTCAAATCTTCGTGCAGGGATTCAGCCCACTGACATGTAAGAAACTCGTTTTAATACACTTTACTTCTCTGGTTCTGATTTATCAATTAACTGGTGAGAAAACTACACTAATGCAAATGTAAGGAATTGGATGCAAAGGTTGATCAGAACCTGCAGTATATCATGTCTGATGGGAAACAGATCTAATCTAAATTTAGGTTTTTAGCTAAACCCAAATTTAAGATAGCTCTTTATTGTCACCGTTACCAGAACAATGAAACACAGTTTGGTATCCCTCCATTGGCAGCTTGTAAGTTTTTACATTCACTTCATTTATACCATATACACCATACCGTACAGAAAACTGTGTTATGAACCCTCTCAAACTTTCTATACTTCTGAAGAAATCTAACCTGAAACATCGCCTGATTTTCACAAAAGTCCTATAAGAAAAAACATAAAATCAAAATGAAACAAATGAATCAACGATATAGAACCTGGCCACTTATTTAGAGTGTGAAATAACATCATTACATTGATTTCATTCATCACAATCTTCCACACAGTGCAAAAAAGCTTGTTTCTTAATTCTTTGATGGTATTTGTATGATTTTGTATTTTTTGGGTTCATGTTTGCTCATTACTGATCATCAGTCATACAGCACAGAATATCATAAATAATCCTCTAACTTGAAACTCAGTATGTCCAAGATTGACAAAACAGGCTTAAATTCTTATTTAAAGAGGAGATCTTGAACTTTGGAACCTAAGTAAATTTAAACTGGTCTGTATGGCTGTGGATTGGTGGAAAACAACCTAACCACCCTAAACAGCCTAACTTTTGACATTAGACTGAACGACAATAATATTTTTTATCCTTTAAGCTGGATTTTTAGACCAATGTTACAAAAAAATTACTTTGAAAGAGTGGGGAGTGCTTTTCTGGAGTGAAAAAGGAATAATGAGCCATGGGAGGAAAATGTACAACAGAAAGAAGAAGATACATATGGAATAAAAGGTCCAGTCTGCAGACCACTTGCCATGACCACAGTGGTAAAGATTGTGAGCAGGAGGACTTCAGAGAAATGCCACTTTAAGGGCTCAGACACAGATGACATAGAAATTCAATATGAATCACATAAAGTCCATTCATTAAGAGGAGCTTTTGCATTTTTGGCCATAGACACAACGCTGATATATGTTTAAATGAGCTGCTTGGCATACTCATTAAACCCGGAGAGATCTGCCTTAAGATGCATTCAATGCTTCTTAACAATCCATTTTAATTTGAAAGTCTCAGTTTGTGTGGTGGGTCATACTGGTAATTTGGACTTGAGAATGGTATCACTTTGCAGTTATCCTGCTGAACTATAGAAGAGGGTTGGGATGAGTTTAACATAAGCAGACTCATTCAGGTGCAAGTACAGCAGCTAAGCCCAGGGATCATTTAAATCTAGACACTGTATATAACACCTGTTGTCTTCAGCACTTGAGTGAAGATGTGGATTTCTGATCTACTTGAAGGAAATTATTTTCACTTTGAAAGTCACTTAAGAGAAATTAGGATTATTAGCCACAACCTCTTAGTGCAGGCTACAGGAAGACTTTAAGATGAACACATTTCTGAAGGCTGAAGAAAAACTATATAGCTTACACGTACGATTGAAGTGTATTTATACAGTGAAAAAAGGGATGATGGAACATTTGCAGCTAATGATGTGGCATATCTGTTTGAATGCTGATGCAAATTGTAGCTCCAGCATCACGTATGTACAGTGGGTCATGATTACAACACAGCAGAGACTGCTGACGGACACTTGCATTAATGGTTACGTAGCAAAGATTGAATGTTAATCTTTGACGGCTAACCATCTTTTCTTAAAGTCTATTTTTGCAAAATGCTTCTAATATGAAAGTTGTGCTGACATAAGTTCACCATTGGCTGGATGTACTTCTTGAATATAATCATCAGGATGTCCTTGCTAGGCTTTTTACCAACTGACTACACACTATTTGCAACTGTTTGTATCACAGTAGTTGAAGCAGTCAAACAATAAATTAGTTTCCAAGTTGAATATTTTTACTTTTGAGCAACCATTTGGTTTGATTCAGCGAGCTTTATTCTCATCAGTTTTTTAATTTTGCTTTTCTTTTAAAAAAAACTGATCAAAAACTGCATTCTCATGAACAGAATTAATCTATTAAAATACAAAAGAGGTGGATTCCAGTATGTGGAAGCCGCCATATTGATCATAGCCATTCAGCCTAATTGCATTTCATGTCTTCATGTCTGGCATTTTAATAAAATATCAAAGTCTTCCTCCTCACCTTAAGCCTCATCTCCTAAACTGAAGTCTTGGCTCTTTTACACAAACATGCATAAATGTGCTTTTTTATTTCCGATATTTTTGCAATTACTTATTTTCAGCAGATTAGACATAATGTTATATCAGGTAGTGAGAGTCTATGAAAATCACACTTTCTCTCTGATAAACATTTGATTACATTCTCACATTGTATGAGAGTCTATTCACTAAATGTCTGAGTCCAGCAATGTTTGATCCCTTTTTCACTAACGCAGGCTAACGGAGGCTAGCATTAAGAAAAAAGTTCAAGATATTGTCAACAACTCCCCTCTGCATTGTTGTCATCGGACAGAAGAGAACTTTCCTGACTCATCAACTCATATCGGACTCCTTTCACAAAGTTTCACAGACTCTTCCTGAATAAACTGACATGGACAACAGCCGAGGAAACAGCATATTAACAGCCACTCATGGCGGCCAGAGTTGTTTGTCATACATTGACTTTAAGAAAACAGAACTCAGCTAAATGAAATTTACTGACAACTAGTGGTGAGATTTCACATACTGTCATTTTAAAGCTGGAGGTCCCACTCAGTCAGCACCAGATATTTGTACGTGTTCCTGATTACTGCTCTTGTTTTTGTTACTCCCTTTCTTTTCTTTTTTGAAAATAATTTATCCTCCTCTCCTCTCTTGTAGACTGCTTACTGAAAATTTGGAATGACTCTCCTGCTCCACATCGTTCACCCGACTCTGAAAAATACCAAAGAAAATTCACTACACCTGAACTATTGACCATTATCTGCAAAATCCCCAATAAACCTATTAAACTTTCATCTTTGGTGTTCAGATCTGGTTTGAGACTTTACAGTCACCACATTTTAAACATGGCCTTTGTTTACATTTCACAATATTTCCTTTTGACCCCAGAATTATGATGTTGAATAATCTTCAAAAAGTCGTTTTTTATGTTTTAAGAAAGCATCATGATGTCACAGTGAATTTTTGTGTCTGTGTCAACATAACTCAGTTTTATCGTGTGTATCAGTTACTGAGTTATAGGCAGGAACAAGTTTAGTTTAATGTGACCTTTGACCACAAAAAAAAAGAAAAAAAAAATCAGTTCATCCTCCCTCCCTCATAGAAATCCTGTCACATGTGCAGAGGCCTAGAAACTAAGAAACTAAGAGACCACTAAGAGAATTATGTATGACATGAAATTGGTTAGTAGGAAGTGTTTTATGTATTTATAGAGCGGTTTAAGTGCATCTCTGAGGTATTTGTAGCCTCAGAAGTGAGTTTCACTTTTCCGGTGACGCGTTTGTGCCTTGTTGTATTATGGGTGTTGCATCCTGCTGCTGTGAGTACAAAAGTGGATTCAAAGGAGCTTTTTTCTGAAAGCAGAGATCCCTCCAGTTTTGTCTTCCTGTTTACACCCATTCTCGCACTTACACACACGCACACACAGTTACTCATGTGAAGCAATACACACAGTCTCTCTATGACTGAAATACATATCACGCACTCACGCATGTATAACCCTCACATGCACACACAGCATTTTATTTTACAAGTATTTCATGTTTCATATTCATATCACAGCTTTTGTTGTCCTCCCATAGTGTGCCAGGCAACCTGCTGAACTGTCTCCCAGCAGGATTTCCTGTTACATCATCAGCTTATATATCTCCTGGAGTGTTTTTGTTTGTTCTTTTAACCACATATATGTTCAAATCTAAGCAAAGAATAATGGCAAGCTTACTGTGGTAGTACTATTAGCTTGTCACTAAGAAATTTGAATTACTTTTATCACGACATTGTGAAGACTGGACTAGAAGAAACTGTGACTGAAAAAAGTGTGTCAGAGAGGACAAAGATTGCGATGAGTCACGCTGAACCTAAGAAAATAATCCCATCACACCACATAAAGCTGTTGCCTCAAGCTGAAAGGAGTTGTTTTCGTGAGGCGAGAACTCAGCACTATTGTCTTGGTCTTTGTTATGTAACATCTGAGCAGGTGGGATAAAAAGCAGAAAGAGCCAAAGGATGAAAAAACCCTGATGGATACTTTTAACAGCGTTCACTGGTGACTTTCTTTTTACCACATGAATGGTGTCTTGGTTTTTTTTATTGTATTGCCACAAGAGTACGCTCAAAGACACAGAGGTGTTGCGAGAGGTCTTATTTTATCTGATAACCAGTCTACATGATGTGAGATAATTACATGTGCTAGTGTAATTGTGACATGCAATGTTACTATCCTATAATAATTGAGCAGTTAGGGATATATGTGATATTAGGAACAACAAAAGCAGAAACAGATGACCCCAAGAATCAGGCTTAGCAGCACTCTCTAGTGCAAATGTATCACCTTTAAACTTTACTATGAAGGAAAAGACATCTCTAAGCAGAGACAATTACATCAGCAGCCTGCCACCAGAGGTACAGGGATGTACACTCATACTCATCATGACTCGATGAATCATGATCGAGTCATGACTCATCATTGTAAATACGCCTGACCATTTTATTACCAGCTATACCATCAAAAGGCAGAGGTGGGACCAAGTCATTGTTTTGCAAGTCTCAAGTCAAGTCTCAAGTAATGTCAGGCAAGTCAGAGTCGAGTCTCAAGTCACTGGTGTAAAAGTCCGAGTAAAGTCACAAGTCTGAAACTTTGAATTTCAAGTCCTTTCGAGTCTTAAAAAAAAAACAAAAAAACGAAAAAATAATGTTGCAGTTATGCTAAATGTAAATATTAGACCATGTAATTTTTAAATCTGTGTTTTTCTCAACACATGACAAAATAGTGAACTTAGAAAATATACACAAATTGTGAAATTGCACCTCTTTAAAATGCAGCTCAATTAAACCTAGCTCCAAGAATAATTTTCACCGACAGTTCTGAGATACGCTGCATGTTATTCTTAGATGTGCTTGTAGGACCGGCTTTAAAATCGCATGACAAAAATATCATACACATTAAAAAAAACGGTATCATCAACGTAGCCTGGACAACATTTGCTTGTTAGATGAAGTCATGATCTCATCGTTGCAAAAGAGAAGCACCACCGACCGTTCTTTATGCAACTTCAACTGTCGGAGAAAGTTGGAAGTTGTTCCATCTCTGTCTGTGATTCTCTTCTTGCATGTTTTGCATATTGCATTTCGGTTTTTTGTTGACTACTTCATAGTTTATGTACCTGAAAAAAATAACTCCTTGCAGCATTTTCGAGCGTTTTTTTTTTTTTTTTTAAATCTGGTTAATTTGATTGGCTGTGCTACAGCTCACACACACATACGTACGGAGTGTGGTTTGAATAAATGAATCAATGAATTGAATTAATGGTGCACACTTTCTATATAATATGTATGTTAAATTTTAGATTTGGGGTGAAATATCAAGTCTTTTCAAGTAAACCGGTTCAAGTCCAATTCAAGTCCCAGGTCATTGGTGTAAAAGTCCAAGTCAAGTCACAAGTCTTAGAAGATTTTTTCAAGTCAAGTCTAAAGTCATAAAATTAATGACTCAAGTCTGACTCGAGTCCAAGTCATGTGACTCGAGTCCACACCTCTGCAAAAAGGGACCAATAATCCATATGTGACCAGTCTCTATGTGGAGGGAGTGGAATACAGAGCACTGAGCTGTGGCAAGGAAATAACACCAAGCCAGTGGTTCAGATGTGTTAAGCAAATCAAAGTCCAAGAAATAGAGTTTAATGGAAAGCACAGTAAATACAAACCAGTTCATTCAGAATTTAATGAAGCTGTCTGGTGATTAAACTCAGATGACCCATCATAGCAGAATTGAATCGTGGGATGAACCAGTTGTGTCTACACATAATAGACAACTTGGCAAAGCATCAGGTTTTTGGGCACTTTCTTTCTTCACCCTGTAACAGAAACAAATAATTTGTTCCCATTTCTTTAGTTCAATCTATGAACAATATCAAAAATTAGACATTAGATAAAAAAAAGATCTTAATCTTAAGGTCGGGGAAACAGGGAGAAAAGGCAGAGGTTTGCCAGATTACACAAGAACTGGATTTATAATCCGTTTTCATGCTGTGATTAAACAAAATGAGATTTTTTTATTCCCATAAAGCTGACGTTCAAACTGTTTTTGCCTTCTGTTTCCATGTATTTTGCATGTTTTAATAAATTACAGCAACTCTTTCCCATTTTTCCAGGAAAACATAAAGAAATGAGGGAGTTTAATGCTGTTTTGACAAAATTCATTCATTATACTCAAGTTAACTAAAGTACCAGTCATAAAGTTTAAAGTCATCAAGAATGTGTTTAAAGACTAAAATACGTGCAGACTATTTAAGGATTTTCTAAAGGAGATATGGGTAATAAATGGGTTCACTGAATGTGTGTTTTTGCAATTAACGAAAGTGTACACGCTGCTTCAGTGATTCACATGTTTTTGTATTTTGGAATCAGGGTATATGTCCTCCCAGTTAAACACAGTTGAGAGTCTGGTTCCTGTTTCATGAACAGACTTCAGCTGCTTTGCATGAACCAAGTGGTCTTGCACAGAGTCAAAAACCTTGGACCGAGTTGTTGCTTCGGGCCACCCTCTGTATACGGTGGAGGAGAAAATACACACCAAACTGCTATTTCATGTGCTGCCTATTATCCACCAATAAAAGCCTAATAAAGACAGGTGTTACCAGGCAACCGAAGCTATTATAAAGTGAAACGGTCCTTTTATGATGCTTAATCCCTTTTTGAGTGCGTGAAAGTGCCCTAATAACGCTTCACTGAAACAGTGGGTGGGGTTGGAGAGCATTTGTGTAGTAGCCTGTTAGAAATAATGGCAAACCGAACGCAGCATCAGTTCATCTTTTACATTTTGCACAAAGCATAAAGCAGTCTCAGCTGCAAAAGTAAAACCATCTCCCTGTACTGGAAAGCTTTTATCTCTCAGGTGCGTATAGAGTAAGAGCGCACCATGCTGTCTTCATCCATGGAAGTCAGGGATTAGGTCTGGATTCATAATAAAACAATGGGTATAAATACAAAAGGCTAATTTGTAGCAGTAGACAGTGGTGCTGGTTTTAAATAAAACAGCACATTGAGCCTTGCTGATTGATGTTGTAGGTTTGGCATTGCTTCTCAGAAATGCACCAGTGCTCACAGCCCTTTAAAATTCTTTGTGTGTGTGTATCGGTGTCACTGTCAGTTATTATCAACATGACAGCAGCAGCAGCTTCCTGTGAGTTTATCATTTAGTACCCTTATAAAGGTTGTAAGGGCTGCATGCCTTGACAGTCAGCTATGCATGCTATGTGTTAAACACACAAAACAGTTTGGGATGCTCACATTAGTACACACACACACACACACACACACACACACACACACACACACACACACACACACACACACACACACACACACACACACACACAGGTGATGACAACAACAGGAGATCAGGTAGGCACGTTCAGCCTGTCGGGAATGAAAGAAAAGACCTTCAGGAATACTGACTGGCCATATGTCCCTCCTTCACCCATCAGGGAATCAGTCTGCATAGCTGCCAAGTCTCTGCCGTGTCTCCGCCATCAGCACCAGAAAGACGAAATACAATCGGGTGTCACGCAGGGCGAAGCAGTGGAAGGTGAATCTGTCCCTCCAAGCTATCTCAAATGAAACTGCAGCAAAGAAAATTCAGGGCATTTCTACAACTTTTGTGTACGTGTTGAAGTTCAATCAGTGTGACTGCACGTGGAGAGACACTGGGGCATTCATTAACCTGTCACTGATGATTTACAGTGCAAAGGAAGCTACAAAAGCTATGCGTCAGTTTCATATCTGGCATTGTCTATTAGGAATGGGATTTATTTGAATGTCTTTTGAACTAAAGAGAGGATGACAGGTTGCAGGATTAATAATTAAATGTTTTTAATATTTCACTAAAACGGGACCTTCAAAGAGGATTAGTCCCTGTGTGGGAAAAAAAAGTGTGGCAGCGCACTATGTGCAGAAAAACACAACGGCCTTTTTCAAAATTAATGCTATCTGGATTTATTTATTTATTTAATAACAAATGAGTACATGCCTGTAATTGAAAATGAATCTATTACACTTCTATTACACTCATTTCCAACTGCATGATTTTATTGTGGACTGCATTGGCTCCTAAATTAAACAACTGTTTTGCCAGTCTGTCGCAGGCCAACACACAGGGACAGACAACCATTCACACTCACATTCACACCTAGTGGTAATTTGGATTATCCAATTAACCTATCCCCACAAGCTGCATGTCTTTGGACGGTGGGAGGAAGTGCCACCGTGCTGCCTTGTATTTGTGTATATGTTGTAGAAATAAATGAGCTCCGGCCTGAGCAAGATGCTAACTTCGGTTTCCTCTCTATTAATCCACAGTGTGTTCATACTTGGCTACGCAGTGCTCTCTAGCCTGTGAGCCGCTTTCTGCCGGTCCAGATTCGCTTAGGTCTGGTGCTGGTAACAAAGACACAGTAGTGACATGGACATTTCTTCTCAGCCACATCTGCAGCTGTCATTTTTATAAATATCGACTTATTATATATGTGCGTATGTGTGGGTGGATGGGTCTCTTCATAGCAATATGTGGACACCAACCAAAGTACTTCTATATAGATGGCGACCCTACGCCCTTTAGTGACCTGGAAGCAGCTGTTGTTCCTGGATGCCTGTGATAAAACATAAGCTCTCCCAGTGTGATGAGGGCACCTTCAATATGTGGTGATCCGCTCTCACAGTCTCTATCTTATTCAGCACAACTTTTTCATTTTTGTTTCTTTTTTAAATTATGAAACAACAGACATAGATGAGCATCTATCCATCCATCCAATTCAGGGCTGTGATAGGGTGAGAACAGATAAGAAATAACACTGAAGCAAAGATAAGACAAGACTTTTCCCATTTTTCCTCCTTTGTCAGAACTGTGTGAGTGTTTAGATGTGTAAGTATGTGAGGATTACGATGGTGGTGATTCAAGAGTCACATTTAATAAGTCTGTTAGTATAAAGAAAAAAATTCAAATTAAACAACAAATGTTTAATTTAGTCAATAATATCTTGGTCTGTTGGAGTACATAGAGCCTTTGTTCCAGATGGATCATTCTCTGGTCCACAGCAACACGAAGCACACGAATGTATCCTGATCTCCTCTGGTGGAAAAAAAAGTTTCCTCCACCATCGTTTGCAGCCTTCTTTTTGTTTTCTTTAGGAAAACTGAACCACGTAGTGTCAAAGGTTATCTGCTTGGACGCCATCCATGGATGTCCTTCATTATCGTCTTAACTCTTGTGCCGAGCTCCTGTCTGCCTGTTTTCACAGCTAGTTTGTGCACTGAAGGACAGACACTGCTACACCTGATTGTTGGCTCACTCTATACCTCCTATGTTCAGCCTATATTTAGATGGTCACCAGTGTTCCTGCATCCTTTTCCAGCTTTGTGAAGTCAGTTCCTCTTGCAGCTCTTTTTAACACAGAGACCTGATGCAGACTCAAAGGTTTCAAACTGAGAGAGTTCTGGTGTTACCAGCTCATCTTATCTTTTTTTATTTTAAGCGGACAAAAAGTTGGTTTCAGTGAGGAAAAGTTGTCTAATGTTTCAGTGATAACACTTGTTTTCATTTTATCGGGGTGAGAGAACTTCCACATTGGGGCTTATATTTTCAGCTTTTGTTTTTCATGGCTCATAAACAGAAATGTTCTTTTAATCGACTTCGATCACAGGCATCAAAGTCAGGCTAAAGGAATCAAATCAGTTTATGCTGATTTTGAGTTACTTTTCTGTAAACAATGGGATAAGAAGTAAGTTTTATACATTATGGATTTCTGTATATTTCTGCTGGTAACAGTTTAGCAGTCTCAGCATCTGATGCATTTTTTGTGGCTGCGACAAATACAGATGTGTCACAAAAGCATATAACGCCATCCTCTTGTCTTATAATAAGGTAGATTTTTTCTGCAGCGTCGCTGTGATTTTGTTAGCGCATTTTTATGGCTTCATCATCCTGCTGCTTCTAAACAGCTGCGATTCTGACAGTCCTGGGATTTAGGAACTGCACGCTTTGGAGAATCCACTTTCCGATGCCAACTGAACGATTTATTAGGCCTTCAGAAGAGTCTGGTTTCCTGTTGTGCAGCAGTTTTTAGCTCTTCTCAAAGCTCTTCAGATTTTAATGTGAAGATAAACAATACACAGTGAAACACAGCCCGCGAGCCTTCACGAGACCACACACACTGAAACTCCAACATTTAGGTGAGTGCAAACCCGTCACCCAGCATGATCAAAAATGTGCTTTTACTAAGTCAGATTGGTTTATGTGAGCTAACAAAAGCAGCTGCACTATGCTAAAACGTTCATTTTAAAAAAGTCACCACAGTTTCAACTCACAGCTCTGACAAAGCATCATGAAAACAGATGGAGAGATATTTCTTGCCCTGGTGTTGCCTTCACATCATAAAAGATTTCAGTAGCTGCAGGCTGTTTTTGGACACGTTCAGCCTTAAATCCCTTTTATCTAGTTGTTGGGAACAGGAAGCAGGAGTGGAAACATACAGCTGATGGCCAACAGTAAACGACAAGATAAACAAGTTTCTGTTTGTGAGGCTGAGTGTTGCTCTCCTGCCAAACGAGCGATGGTGTCTGGAGGCATGACGCAGATTCTCCAGTCTGAGGGTCGAATGTCGACGACCTCATGCTGGCGACACACGTGTTTATCTTTTATCTTTTATCTTCATTTTAATGTTCTTTTTAAATTTTAACGCTCAACAAGCTTGGACCGTCTTCTCACTCGTGCTGGCGCCATCTTTAAATGTCCTTTCCTCTGAGTTGAACCTGGAAATATTCTGGTTCATAAAATGCTTTATTTGAAACTTTGGCATTTGATGCAAAGCTGTCTTTTTCTGCTACCCAGCCTGTTGCTTTGTAAGTCATTTATCTAAAACAAATGTGTCTTCCTTTTCACTTTTAGAAGCTCTATTAGAGAGTAGCTATCCATGAAATTTCCCCTTGTGGGACTAATAAAGGTATCTTATCTTATCTCATCTTAACCAACAGGGTTGTTGATGAAATCCTAACTATAATTAACTTGTTGGAGAATAGTGCCTATCAGTTAAAATACCTCTCTATTTTTAACCTCTTCTGCTTATAACTGTCTACAGCAGCGGTCCCCAACCTTTTTAGCGCCACGGACTGGTTTATGTCCAACAAAATAAAACCAGCACCGGTAGCACCAAAAAGAAGTATTATTTATAACACATGGGAAAAGACCCAGGGAAACCGAGTTGATGATAAAAACCATAAATTTCAGACTCGAGCCTCAACTCTCGTGGCCCGGTACCAAACGAATCATGGACCGGCACTGGTCTGTGGCCCGGGGATTGGGGACCGCTGGTCTACAGCATACACCATTTAAATCCATAAAAAGCTACTGTCAGTTGCTTAAATCTTGCTAACAGTGATGGTTTACCGTTGATGCTTTTCTCTGAGTCTCACAAACCACATTAAAAGTTTAAGAGAATATCGA
The DNA here is from genome assembly GCF_057382095.1 of Aulonocara sp. 'chitande type north' Nkhata Bay. NCBI lineage: Eukaryota > Metazoa > Chordata > Actinopteri > Cichliformes > Cichlidae > Aulonocara > Aulonocara sp. 'chitande type north' Nkhata Bay. The sequence continues at coordinate 31,457,648 of NC_141352.1, forward strand.
CTCTTAAATTCAAAAAGCCTGCAAGAGTGTTATGACTGCTTCATTACATTCGTGTGTGCGGAGAGATAAATGAAAGAGCTGCTGATGTCTTGGACGTCTGCTAAACCATGTAGCTGGATAAGTCACTTTTAGAAATGACATGGAGAGCATCTTTGAATGTGGTGTCTGGGTTATTTTGTTCTAAGGGAAACATGTTTGCTCTTTCAAATAATGCGTGATTCTACTTAAAGATAAAGGCCTTAAATGCATCTTAAAGTAGCATGGTCAGTGTTGTACTCTTGGCCATTTTTTGTGCGTTTTTTGGAATGTGAATGTGCTTAACGTACAGATGAGCAGAACAGAAGAGATGCTTTTCTATTTCCACATGATTTTATGAATCAGCCTTTTTCAGCTTGTAGTCTTAACGCTCAATAAAATACAACACGATTGCCAGGAAGCGGTTGTCTGAGTAGTTGGAGTGCATACTGCTGGAGGAGCTTCAAAAACAAGACAGAAGCCAAGCCTATCATCTGTGTGGTGGTACAGTGGTCAGTTGGTCCCACTGTCGCCCCACAGAAGGTCCTGGGTTCAAACCCAGTGTGTGTGGTGTTTGCCTGTTCTCCTTGAGTCTCTCTGGGTGCTCTAGCTTCCTTTTACGGTCCGGAATAATGAAAATGGGGTTAGGTTAATTGGTGTTCTAAAATGCAAAAGTATGAATGTTTGCATAAGTGGTTGTGTGTCTCACACTTTGCTCTGCGATAGATTGGTGACTTGGCGCCCTTCGCCTTATGGGAGCTGGGATATGAGGAGGATAATGGATGAAAACTCATCTGTATACGTTCGAAAACACTGAGACCAATGAATATTAAATATAACTGTATATTTCTGTAAAATATCTTCTGCTTGGATACTCATTCTCTGCTCCTGCAGACTGAAATGAAGGGTGCTTATAGGAGGCTAGGACATCTTGCCTTCTTTACTTCAGATGTGTGAAATCTCAAGTGACCTCACTGGTCTTTAATTTCCATCTTCTCCAAGTCCACCTCTTCAGTGCAATTGCACACCCTTACCTTATGCCTGTGATTAACTGCTGTGTGCACAGCCACATTTCAAATGTCCTGATAAAAAAATTAGTCTGCAGTAGCACTTACACTATACTCCCCTCCTCTCGCTCTTTCAACTGCATTGAAGTTCTTGGGAAGGATGTTTGGATTTATCTAGTGTTTGGGCTAAAGGTCCTGCACAGATTTGTTGTGTATACACACAGATAATGCTGTTTGGGTTGACCACTCGCCTGCATCCTGCCTGACGCTGACTGAAACAGAGGAAAACAATGCACTGCCATCGATCGTCCTCAGAGCTCCCAAATCATCTCCCCTCCCCCGTCATTCCCTGACCTTTAACTCTTTTAATGGGTTTATGCATGTGCATTTCATTGTTTTAGATTTTTTTGTAGTATTTTCATTTAAAAAATCCTTTTACAATCTTTAAGCCTTCAAATGTGCTAAAACTGTCATGGTACTGGGTCGTGTGACCCAGTATGTGGGTTTTTAATGGATCATTTTGTATTCATTGGTGCTCTAGTTTCAGTTTGGCTCATCTAGTTAATTTCCAGGTTGCTGTTTAGTCCTTTGTTTCTTAAATTCCTTTTGTCATCTCCCCCTGTACTCAGTCTCCCTGGTTCGTGCGCCTACCTGTCATGTGTCATGTCTGTGTGGCTCTTGTTGTCAAGTTCGTTTCATGTATATGTCTCTGTGTTTCCTGTTTTATTTTGAAAGAGTCTGGTGTTCTTTGTTCACTGCATTTAATAATAATAATAATAATAATGGATTGGATTTATATAGCGCTTTTCAAGGCACCCAAAGCGCTTTACAATACCACTATTCATTCACTCTCACATTCATACACTGGTGGAAGCAAGCTACCGTTTGTAGCCACAGCTGCCCTGGGGCAGACTGACAGAAGCGAGGCTGCCATATCGCACCATCGGCCCCTCTGGCCAACACCAGTAGGCAAGTAGGGTAAAGTGTCTTGCCCAAGGACACAACGACTAGGACAGAGAGCCCAGGGATCGAACCGGCGACCTTCCGGTTACAGATGCAATTCCCAACCCCCTGAGCCACGGTCGCCCCAATTTAGTTTTACTCTCCCCTATGTTGTCATTATGTTTCTCCAAAGGTTGATTCTGTTCATCTGGACGAAGCATTTTGTGGGAGAAACGTTTCGTCACTCATCCGAGTGACTTCTTCAGTCTCAGCTGACTGCAGGTTTCCCAAATCTTATAAACAGTACATTTACAGAAACATTTCTCCCACAAAAAGCTACGTCCAGATGAACAGAATCAACTTTTGGAGATTTACTTTCCTGGATGATTGAGAATGCATCAAGACGTCATTATGTTTCATTCTAGTCAGCCGTGTCCTCATGTGTCTCCACTTTCCCTGATCACCTCATGTGTGTATTTAGTCCTCAGTCTTGTTGTGTTCAGTGTTGTGTTGTCTTTGTTATCTCCCCTACCCCTTGTCACGGTTTCCCAGTCAAGTCCTAATAAGTCATAGTTTTCCCTCAGTTACTTGTTTTTTTTCCGTGAGTTTTCAGCCCTAAATACAGGCTCGCCTTTTGTTAGGTCCAGTTTTGTCTCCCTGCCTCTGTCTGCTCTTGGGTCCTCTCCTCACTACACATGGTCTGCCCCGGCAGTTCGTGACAGTAACTGTACATCCAAATTGCTCTTTTCTACTAAGGCATCTTTATTCTTTCAAAACATTTGAAGCAATGCCACTTCTCTGACTGTGATTTCTAATGAGTGTCACTTCTAAATGTGCTGCTGGCAGACTGATGAGGTGGCGTAGGAAGAGGACAAAGAAAAGGAAAATGAGTAGTTACTGAAATGACAGCAAGCGATCAGCGTGGACACACGTTAGCAGCAGACTTCCCTTGGCTTAATGCTCCGGCCCCTTGAGCCTTCACTTCATGTTGTTCACACAGAGATGGAAGCACAGAGTGCATGGAAATAACTAAACACGCAACATATTTTAGACCAGAGGAAGCCTCCAAAGGTCAATTCTTGGCACTCATTTTTCCAAAACGTCATGACTGAGCCGTCCATTGCACCCACCAGGCAACGTGGATTAATCCACAGTTTTAAATCATTTATCAGACGTAATATACATTGTGACTTGTAAGGCAATAAGCTTTTGGTTCAGCAAAGGCAACCTATGTTTCTGAAAGAATATCCTGAACACAGAAAATGTAAAAGCACTTATACAGTAATAAAAAAAGCGCCTCTCACACATGAAATCCTTTTGGTTAATGTGACGCGACCTGAGCACTGAATGAGTGTCGTACATCTGTTACAGTCACAACTATTTTCTTATAGAGACCTAGGAGCATATACACATGAGTTCATGGACTAATGCAGCGGTCCCCAACCCCCGGGCCTCGGACCGGTACCGGTCCGTGAGTTGTTTGGTACCGGGCCGCGAGAGTTGAGGCTCAGGTGTGAAATGTATAGTTTTCAGGGTTTTTATCGGTTTTCAACGTTATTTTATTATTATTTTTAGCGTTTACTCGGTTTTACTGGGTCTTTTCACGTGTGTTATGAATAAATTTTATTTTTTTCAGTACTAGTTTTATTTTGTTGTATTTATCCGCGACACCTTAAATGCCGGTCCATGAAAATATTGTCGGGCATAAACTGGTCCGTGGCGCAAAAAAGGTTGGGGACCACTGCACTAATGGACATAAAACATTACATAAGACCTGATCTGTATCGTCGTGAGTTGCTCAGCTCAGTAAAAGATTGTTTCTGAAAATGTCATGATGGAAAAAAGTGGCTTACTAACTCCACAGGCTTTTTGTGTGAGACACTTGCTTCAGTCTCTGTCACACCAAATAATATGAAGCCTTATTTTAAACTGACCTTTTCCTGCACACTAGACTGGACACCAGACTCTTGTATTTCAGCCCCAGCACTGGTCAATAAACACCAAAGAGCACAAAAGACACACACCTGTAGCTGAAGGAGGCACACAGCTTTCATGTATATTGAGTTGTACCTCGTTCACTTTGCTTTGCAGTTTTACTTTTGCTAAATGTTCCAGTGACGTCTTTAAAAACGAGTCAGTGACTGAACGAAGCCACGAGGAGCATCAATGGACCTTTAAATGAGGAAGAATCTTTTTGATTGATTCTCAGAGCAGAAAACACAATTATACATTTACTTCTATTAAAATAAAAACATAATACATAATTTGTATGTATGCTATCTTCTTCTCATCTATCTAAGGAAGTGAATTTTGTGGCTTGAGCGAGCTGAGCAGCTCTGGCTTTGCTACAGAATCTTGCAAACTTTTGTGAGTTTCACCATGTCTACTGCCTTCCTCCTCCAATATTTGGTTTCTTATTGCTGTGATTTTCAAATGCTTTGTCTTTACCCTTCATTATCCAGGTGGCAGTGATCTATGAAGCCTTTAATTCTGTTGGTCTGAATGAGAACTCAGGGGTGTGTTATGTGTTGTGTGTGAGTAATGAGACCTGGGTGTGTGTGTGTGCAGGCGAGTGCTACCAGAGTGAAAACCTCAGAGGTGATTACCAGTTGGAAATTGGTTTTGTTCTCAATTGCTAATGGGAACTTCTCAAAGCAACAAGGTATACTCAAAGTCACTTCAAAGGGGAGCTCATACTGGGAAGCAGGGCCGAAAGATTATTTGGGAGTGTTTGGTTTAACGCTCTCCTTAGTCTGCACGGGGCATGTATTCTCCCCTGAATAGAAAAGTGGTGGAAGTTGTAGTTTTTCAAGCTAAAAGTTTCTCGGGCTCACTGAAAAGTTCTGCAGGCGATCTTTTATAATGTCTCCAGGATGAGAAATACTGACAGACGGAGAAAGAGCCTGAGAGCCTGAGAGATGTAGAGCATGCTATTTTCAAAGGTGCAGGTTAGTCTTCCTGTTGTATGGTGTGGCAATGCCCAGTCCGAACAATTTGGGTATCACTTGAGTTTAAAGTTCTTAGGCTTTTGGAAACAGTGATTTGGGTGAAGATTATTTATTTGTCAAATTATTTTTATCACAGAAACTACAAAACCATCTTATGATTGGCGATATTTCAGTAAAAAGCCAATGAGATATAAGGTCGTATTTAACTTGGAAAATACATTCTATGTGTAGCCTGGCTAAATTAACCAGCCCAGAACACAGATTATCTTTGGGGTTCTTTTAATCTGAATGATAAAGTAAGTGCTCAGAAGAAAATAACAAGGTTGTAAAAATAAAGAAATAAAATTGTTACAGACAGCTCCTATCCAGTAACAGCTTTGTGCTCTGGTAACCCACTGCTACTGCAGGTTATTTCCCCAACTTTATCAGCATCTGGAACTCAAGGACATCTAGCGTCATTTCGTGTCTGATATAAACCCAAACATAAATAAAACAAAACTTAGCAGTGCAAAAATAACTGTAGTGGCTTCTCCTGCATAGATACAGAGCCAAGATTAAACAGTTAACACGGTACATTTCCCTCTTACCCACAGAGATAGTATAATACAAGTGTGAACTCAAATACATACAGTGCATTAATCCAGCAGAAAACGGAATATGGATCCCTCTGAGACGAACGGCGAAGTTGGTGGCAGCTACTCCTGGTGCCTTAACTGTTGCACACTTTGCGTTCAAAACAGATCACGCAGCGAAAAAAGGCATTGCACACCCACATAACACCAATGCAAGCTAGCACTCGTGCATGTCTCCGTAGATCCCCATGATCCCTTCCGCTCTCAGAGGTACCCCAAAAGAAAAACAGTGCCATCCAGTGGCATGTCCCATAATATCGAACTTCCACCCGGCTACATATGTCCAAGATAAAGATATCTCACTGCAATTGTGGAACAGGGGCTCAAAGAAGGGGAGTGAGTGGCCTCTTGGCCTCCTGCTTCCAGTGTCCTTTACTCAGTATTTCACAGCCTGTTCTCTTCCACGTCATCACGTAATCTGCTTTGCCACATGAACTCGGAGAAATGTCAGCTGAATTAAGTAGGGAGATTGTCAGAAGTTGCCCTTTCTCCAACGAGGTACACCACAGGTGACAGTCTGATTCAGATGCATTCTCACTTCAGGAAATGCATTTGATTTAAGTTCTGCTCGGGTAAAATCACATCACACAGATTTTTGTACAAGGAAACAGGTAGGTTAAAAACTGCCAGGTTGTATCTGCTCAGACTGTGTCCGACATTCGTGTTCTCGCATGCTGCAGTATGTTTGATGTTCGCTGTACTGATGTTTTGTCAGGCATCACACTATAACACACTGGGTAACCTGTTAGCACATTTTTATTGTCTAATGGAGTTCAACAGGAGTCTCTAAAGTTTTCAGAAAAGAAGGAATATGACCACAGCTAACTGTGGTAACCAAGGATACATAACCATGGTAACCAAGGCAATGTAAGAAAAGATTTTGCAGAATTTGTCATGCTGGCAATAAAGTTTATAAGTTTGACAGGTTACTGCAAAAAACAAAAACAAAAACAAAAAAAACCCCAGAGAGAAATCCGGAGAAACCAACAAAGAAACAAAGAGTGAAAAAGAGCACATAAAAAACAAACCACAGAGTGGGATAATAACGTACAAGGCAACTCAGTCAAGACAACCATGAGGGCAGCAAGGGACATAAAACCACACGAGGATCTAATGTTCAACATAAAGCAGTCACCTGTGTGCAGAACAAGGATACAAAGGAAACACAGGAGGCACGGGATTATTATAAGAGCAAAACTACTATGGATTACAGCTGTGCTGCAAAACAATCACTTACTTTCTAATTAGAAATAAGTCAGAATAATCCGAGTTCCAGTAGATTTTTATTTGTGTACAAACTGTGATCAGCTGCCCTTTGCTGCCACTGTGATATTCACTGTGCTTTGCTTTAGCCAGCTGAATTAAACAAGATGTAAGAACATGCTTCACTCTATAATGTTCGTTCCATTTATGCTCACTTCTCTTCTGTAGGGCTCGCTACACACTGAGGATGGAGGCCACAACCTTTTTTGCATCTACAACATGAACCCATCACGGGGATAAGAAGAAAAAAGGCATGTACTGAAGGTGTAAACAGACCTGAGGATGTGAAATATCTCCATGTCAATACTGGCAGCAATGCCAGACAGCAGCACACAAAAAATGAACTCTGTCAACAGTAACATGCACTAACCAGCCAATCAGATTTAAGCACTTATGACATGAAGGTGCCAGAAACCTGTTACAAATCGTTCTGCCCCCTTTAACCCCTGCTTGTGTTTACTTTAGATTAAAGCATGCTAAACTTTATGGTGGATACACATAATAATGTAAGCACCACACAATTACAATATGCTGTGCAATGGCACTCATAGCATCTATTAAGAATAACCTCCATCTGGATACACAAGAAGGAACATATCAAGGGACTAGCTCTTCTTTTGTGGGTGAGAATTATTATTGAATCCCCTCAGCTTCCCACTGCGTTGAAATTCATAACATGGGAGGCCAAGTGCAAAAGGAAAATAAATGCATTCATTTCAGTGCACATATTTTTATATGTATATACTTCTTCAATCATTGCAGTTAATTATCTTTATTCTAAGCTTGCACAGTTCCCAAAACATTTAAAAAAGCTTCCTTAGAAATGTTGGCACATATGAAGCACTTGTGTGGAGGAAGATAAAGAACTGAAGACACCCACAGGACATGAAATGTGCACAGAAAGGATCAAATGAATGCAGAAAGACTGTCATTTCAGCAGCTGGAGGAATAAATGTAAGACATTTGTGATTGTGCACTAAAACCGCACTGCGCTATGTCAGAGCAGGTGCTGTGTGTACATTCTCTTCATCTAAACTTACATTTTCTACATCTGCGTATCCTGCTCAGGGTCAGAGGAAGCTGGACACAATCCCAGCATGCAGTGGGTGAGAGGGATTGTGTGTGTTTGTGTTTGTGTTGTGCTATTTTCGAGCTGTCGCTGCCAACAGTCCTGGCACTAACGCGTGCTACAGTGAAGTGGTCTTATCAGTAATAGTAGGATGCCTCAGTGTAGCTACAAATGTACTGTAGAGATTTTTATGAGCTTATTAACTCTGTTAATAAGCACCATAATCACGTTAATGGGACACAGAGACTTGGGAGATACGGGACTAAAATTAGCCATAATCGGTGATGCATTTGATTGATCAAATCACTCTGCCAGCCATTGATTGTTGCAGGCGTGTGAACACAGCGAGTAGCAGGCCTATTAGAGCGATGCTGAATATACAAGGAGAACAGAGGGTGATGGTTTAGTTGGCTTCCCAGCAGCAAGACACACCAAAAAAACAAGTGTTTTAAAAATAAGAGCAAGAAAAACAGCACAACAAATTCAAGTCATTTTACTGAAACATCAACAACAGTGGTATTCAACTCATCACAATACCATAGCAGTATAATTATAATTTATACTGTATCATTTTTAATGTTACAGTGAAATCCCCCCACAGAGTTGAACCCTTTAACCCCTGTGTATCATATTTGACACATGCAGGTTTTTACGAGTTTTTATAAACTTCTACAATTTTTTTCTCCCTGCAAATAAATTGAACAATACATTTTTGGGCAGTTAAAAAAAGAGATGTAGCATATACGATACAAGTTAAAACTCATATATGTAAATTAAAATGAAACAATTTTTTAAAACACATTTGTCAGAAGGTTCAACAAACTTTCCATTAAAAATAAAAAATCATATTTCAGGCTTTAAGGGGTTAAGTCAATAGACTAAACACATTTTTTGCTGAAAATGTCTCGTGTTAAGGTTAAACAACAGACAAATGTGTAAGTTGAGGGTGTTTTTTAGCACCAATGTTTGTGGAAGATAGAACTATAGAGAGAGATGGAAGAGTTCACACGTACCTTTCAACAATAAAAAACAAGAGCGATAAAACAACAGGATTATTCAAAGGCAAAAACACAAACTTGAGCATTTTATAGGCCAGAACATTAGGCACAATGTGGAGGATGATCAGTCGTGCTCGGTCTTGGCACGAGGCGTTGTCTTTAGGTGCTTTGCTGCTCTATCAGAGTTTAAGCTGAAGTTTAATAGCTGCTCAGGTTCGGGAGCTTTATACACTAAACCCACTACATTTGTTGGCTATTCGAGATACTTAAAAAAATTCGAACATTCTCAGAGCCTTTTCTCCTGGGACACTGTCTGAAAATCCTAACATAGCTCACGCTCCTTTAGCTTTAACACTGTAAAAGGCTGAACCATGAAATAAGTGCTGGAAAATTCACATTTTTTTGAAAGCGGACTTTAAAAACTAAGAAATTGAGTATAAATGTGCATATATAAGTTTTAATTTGCATCAATTTTTCCATGTCCAGCATTTTTGCGCAATTTATTGCTCACAGTAGCACTGCGTGTGCCTGACTGCATGCATCAGGTTTTTTGGAAATATTAAAATGACGCTGATGATGGAGAGGTCTCAAAAACTCCTGTATCAAATAAGGATTAATGCTTTAGTTTAAGGTCGTTTGTAACATGTAGCCATTTTAGCATTTGTTACTATCTGTACACATTAGGAGGTCGCAGACACTCATGAAGTTAATTTTACAAATGAGACATTTCGTCTGCTGTGGAGATGAAACATCTGCTGTTTCACAAATACAGGATTTAGATTCTGGTCAACACTCAGCAGGAACTCGAACCCCCGGTTCTCATGTAAGCTATCCGCTCAGCCTCTATCTGTGGTGAGCTTCACATATTTGGCAAAGAGAGCAGAGTCTCATTTGATAAGATAACTGTCAAGTGTTTTTGACATATCAAGTGAGCATTAGTGATGGGGACCACCAGATAACCCCAGAAACACACTCATGCTATCAGCTGTGTGGAGGTTAGATTAGATGGCTGGAGAGCAGAGCAATCTGTCTGATGCTGCTTTGTGACAACAGAAGTCTGCCATCACCCTCAGCACAGTTTAGCATTTTGCTAACAGAACTGAGGTTCTGTGAGAACGCTACTGGAGATTTTACACACTGTCACTTTATAAAATGTCTGGGCCAGTTCAGCCAAACAGTTTTTATGCTAATGTGTCCCCATACGTCAAAAAATCTGCATTTATTTTGCTGTTTGTTCATTAGAAAGATTCTCCATTAGTGATGTAGTTTTAGCATCAGTGGGCAAAATGTCCAAAATAATCTTTCAGCAAATTATTCTTACAGCAGTCTGAGAGGAAACCAGGCTTCCACACGTCTTCTTGGCTCTGTTTTCTGGCTTTAGAAAATGACAGGAAACTGCAGGTCTTTGCGGAGTGAAGGCATACCTACTGACTGCTCTATAAATGCAGATGAACATGCAGTCTGCATGTTGTTCCAGCACGAGCAGCAACAGCCAGCGATACAAAGCAATCAAAATGAATACGGCTCTTTGAAGGAGAGATTGAGCTGGTGTGATAATGAGACATGCGCCAATCTCAAAGCTCACAGAAACGCACTGATGTCCAGTATATTACATTCTGGTCATTCATGAGGAGATTGGCTCTTTATTTTCATTTAACTCTCTTTATCAAAATCAGTAGGCTGTGTAGACAGACACAGCTGTGCTCACGATTTTTATTTATTTATTTTGGTTTTTTATTTTCTTTTTAAAAAAACAAAAAACAAAAACCCAGATTCCTGCAGTGTCACGGTTCTGGGTCGGTTTGACCCAGCATTTTAAGTTTATTATGTTTTGGGTTTATTTTTGCATTGTGGAGTGTTTTGGGGTTCTCTGGTGTTTTGATTATTTACGATAGATTATATTACTGTGGTTCTGGTTTAGGGTTTTGTTCACAGGGTTTGTGTTCTAATGTTTTGTGTGGGTTTAGTTCTGTGTCTGGTCTGCGTCTTTGTGTGGTGATGTCTTGTTCCTGTTTTATTGTGAAGGTCTGCGTCTCATGTGGGTGTGTTCACTTTACCTCCCTTGTCTCGTCTCGTTAATTACTCCCACCTGTGTGTAATCTCCCTGTGTTTCTCTGAGTGTATTTAAGTCGTGTCTTCTTCTGTAGTAGTCGCTGGTCTGTCTGCATATCTACCATGTGCCATTCGTGTGTTCTCTCTGCTGTCACCATCATATACCATCGTCTATCTTCCTTCATGTTCAGGTTCGTGTTCAGTAGTTCGTTGTTCCCAGTATATTTTAGTTCATTCTCCGTTTGCCGTTTGTCTATTTTTATTTTGTGTTCAATAAACCACCTTCACACCTTCACTACTGCCTGCAATTGGATCCTCCTTTATTATTTCCACACGGCTCATCTCACTCGCCGTGACATGCAGCCTATAAAGCATTTTATATAAGATTTTCCAAACAAATATTTGCATAACAGCTGTATGACAGGTGTCCAAGGGTGTCCAAGTGGATGCTGCCGGGCTTTAAATGCAAAATTCCAAAAGCTAAAACAGTGTACAGCGTAACAACAAGTTTATAGGACCACCAGTCACGAAAACGTCCAAATATTCCAGAAATCTGTCAAAAGCTTTTTTAAAGATAAACAAATTATACGTTTTTTTTTACTCAAATTTGGGACGGAGACTTCTCTGAGTGAGCAATTAACCCAGCATGACATTTAAACACTTCAACTAATTTATTCATTTCTTTTGGCTGATAAATGTAATTACATTCGGCTTCTTAATCCAAGAATAATTGTGTGTTTTATTGCATTTTATTCTTGTTTTTTTAAAACTGTAAATATGAAAATTAATGGATAACAACAACAATCATATTTCAGCATTGAAAATATAATTTCAATCAAAGAGCTCATGCATACTGGTATTAAACTGAGATGTTCAGCCCATGCTCACACGCACAGCTACTGGGAGCTGTGTGACAAATAATAATCATGTAGCACAGATTCCCACATGGCTGGTCAATATTAAACAGCCATATTCTGTTCCCTGTGTGTGTGTTTATTAACCTAGGTTGATTAAATTAGGACAGGCAGATGGAGGACCAATTATAGGAGACTTTGTTTAGCTTTCAGAAAGTTTTGTCCTGTTGCCACAAAAAGGAAAACCGAAAAGCAAACTGAGATGATTTAAAACGATGAGAAGCTCACTCAGTTTAGTTTATTGTACTTTGTTTATGCATACATTCAATCTGTCCCGCAGGCAGCATATTAGATCATGGATTCAAATCTCTTTTATCAGTGGAACGCAGCTCGGATCTTCAAACTCTTGAGGCATTTCCCTCACATTATTTACAATATAATGGAGATTTTCTGGAGGTTTTGCACCTTCCAATATCAATAATGCATCATGTTGTCATTGTGATACAGTCAGTCGACATTGGGATATGAGCCAGATGTATTGTTGAAAGAACCCGGCGTCCCACTGGGTTTGATTCATGGTCAGGATTTTCCTCGCGCTCAGAAGGAAATAACTGGAAGAGACTGAGAGGGACTGAAAGCAGACGATAAGGAATTTCATACACCGCTCTGAATTAAGGAGAACAAAAGGAAAAAATGTTATCTTTTAACTGGAAAACAAAGCTTGCACAAATATTAAACTTTTTCTCCAGCTCCTTGTGCGCACAGAGACTGTAAGGACTGTGTGTCTGAATGAAGTATCAGTGTAGATTCAACTTAAAGGCTAATCGGGAGATCTTACCTTTTATAGAACAAACACTTTGAATACAAAAATGATCCAGAAGGACGAATGGACGGGAGACTTAGGGTACACATTTTTGGAAACGGAACAAAGATCACTGAAATTGTGATTACAGTCTCTAACCTTTGAGGTCAATGTAACAAGATGTGGAGAAATTTTATTCAATTCTTCACAGACGTTAAACTTTTCAGGGACATGTGGCAGCAATGGTGCCACTAACGTAGCTGCTTCCTCAGGCAGGATTTTCTACCCATGTCTAGATTCTGCATCACTGTAGATGTGATGTTTACTTTCCACAAGCAACTGAGGAAAGTAAGCAAAATTAAACTGTTCTCTCACTGTTTTTCACATCATGTTTGTTAGCCAGAGCCAAATTGGTCAGTAATTAGAAAGTTAGCTGGTGGTACAAACAGACGCTTCTCTGTTTCTGATCGGTTGCTAGTACAGGCTGAGCTCGAGTGCTTGGAATAAAATCTGTTTTTTGTTTTTGGCCAACTTTTGTTTCAGACTTATGTGGTAAATAAATGAAATGATGTGTTGGCAGTGACTGAAAACAAGCCATTAAATGCCCTGGGCATGGTTTGTTTGCTGTGGTTTCTGTGGTTAGCTGAGAGCACAACGTGCTGTTGATATGTCCTCAGCTTGGATCAGAGACTGAACTTGAAGAAAGAAACAGTGTAAGCGCAACAATCATCCTCGCCCTGAAGTTAAGGGGGAGCAGATCCAGATTGTTTTGTGTCAGCAGTGTTTTGTCATTACCCGAAAACTTTCTGCATGACACTTTATTTCTTTTATTAAAGCTTTATGCATGACATCACTCATCTGCTCACTGAAGCAGCGCTTGTTACATCACTTTAGTGTTACTCATCAGCATGACCCGAGATACACTTTCACAGAATTACAGTTGACATTAAAAAAAGAACCTACATGGCCACAGACTGACACAAATCACAACAAAGAGGTAAGGCTTTTAGTTTTTCAGAGTAACAGCTTGTTGGTAAAATAGGAAAATGTTTCCACTGTAGAAATATGTATGAGTAGGAGTGAAGGACACAATGTTACAATGCTGCCAGCCAGACTCATCACTGCTTTTTCATCATGATGTGACAGACGGGCTGAGGACATAAGGCTTGAACATCATTCTGAGTCCAGGCCACTTTGCTGCCAGCTTTGTGTTAGCATGTTGTCTTTACAGATGTTTATGAACTGAAGTCAGCTGACTGTAGGGGAAGTGTGCAAACAACAGCAAAAGCATGTCATAGTATGCTGAATGCCCTCTGATAAATCTCTGTCTGTGTTTGTTTCTTCGGCCTTCCTCCTACATGATCAGGAGTTGAGCGACCAAACTTGGGACACAGATACATCTTAGGCCTGTCAAGCTTCATATTGATATAAACTGTCATCATGTTGCCTGCCACCACCTAGCAACAGACTAAATTGCAAAAGTGCAAACAACAGATTTACCCAGTTTTTACATTTATGCACCTGCAACACATTATAAAAGGATCTAATATTTCTTTCATAGCCAACAACACAAATAGGCCTAATAACATGGCAGCAAAGGTATTTACTATTGCAAATAACAAGAATGCAAATAGGAGCTAATGTAGCCTAAGTGACAAAATAATTGTTTGAATATTAACTGCTATATGAAACCTGATGAAAGCTTAACTGAAGGTGTTCGTGCTTTTTAGTTATTACGGTGATACTAACTACATACATTAGTGCTACTGTTACTGTGAAAGAGGCAACACTGATATTTTATTTTAAGCCAACATGAAAATAATCACGGGAAAGTGTTTAAACAGACATTATTAACACATTTACACATATATAAATACTAGCCAGCTAGTTTAATCGTTTTCAGCAACCCTGGGATGTACTTCGCATGTTTTTTTGCTCACTACCGACTTTGTGGCTTCAAATATATTATCTCCCTGTGACAAGACGGCCTTTTGTGGTTGGATTTACAGAGACGATACAGATTGAGACAAAGTATGGTGAAAGCAAGAAGGGTTTATTTGCCCACATATATCTAACGCCACGACAATTAATGGGAGCACAAGCCTTCTGACAGCAACAGCAATCACTCTCTTGTCTAATGACAAATGGCAGCCTTAAATAGTCTCACCCATTATGGACTAAACCATTATTCACTCTCAGGTGAGTTTACAAAATTCTAACATTACCAATTCTATATACACAACTCCGAGATTGCTGGCAACTCCTGCATACGTGTCCAAAGAGACACGGTGGACCAGAACATCTATTTTATATACTGGGTTCCATAGAGGTTATTTGATTATTAATGAAATTTATCAGGCTTTATTCGGGAGTTTTCGGGATCTTAACAGGAGCTAAAGATACAGAAGAAATTCAAAAGTAAGAAAAGTTTGTTCTCATGAGTTATCTTGCAGTATGTTCATGTCATCCATCCTTCCTCTTGCAGGGGCCTTGGGACTATCTTACAATAACTAAAAATACTGGTGGTTCCGAGTGGTATGGTATCAGTTGGAAAATCCTAAGCCACCTCGTTCTCAAATAATTGCATTCACAAGATTTTCAGAAAACCCGACCTCAGACCATCTCCGGGTCACTGAGACCATCAGTTGTCAGAGTCATCCGAGATTATGCACCTGTGGCATTTGAAACTCCTACGTCACTTCGTTCTTGAGTTATCACATTCACAAACTTTAGTGTCCACAATAATACTCTATCAGCTGTAAGTAAAAAACAAACAAAAAAAAACACGCTGCTTTCCTTTGTTCAACTTTTTGTTCAAATTTGAGGACCCTTTCTTCACAAACTAGCACTTGTGTTGCTGCTCCAAAGAATACAGCGGACTCTGCAGCTTAAATGCAAAGAGAAAAAAATGCATCCCAGTGCATGCACTCGTGATCTCTGACCCACTAAATAGTTCTTTTAGTCCCTTCTTCAGCTGTTTATTCATTTATCACACACTAAACCCCATCAGATGCAAAACACTGCCCGCTATAGACATAAAGTGAATTTAAATGAAGTACTATTTGTAGATGGAGCTAATATAATAAAGGTTTCATCTCACCTTTATGTTATGTCACCACTACAACCAGCAAAGCCAGAGATGTAAAAAAAATATGCACACATGTCAAGTAAAAAAATAACCATTTTCAACAGGAGGAAAAAAAGACCCATAATACAAAATTAATTATAAAAAGTGCAAACTTCTTTACAGCTCAGTCAAACATTAAAATAACACCAAAATATGCAACATATTTAGTCCATGTGCTCCAGTAAAACCAAGCTGACCCTATAGTTTCTCAAATTAGCTTACCAGAAACACAACTCCGATCGTACCCTGGGCAGCAGTGTGTCCATATATATGAACATACACAAATCATATCCAGCACAATGTGAAGAAGTCACTGTTGGATACAGAATTTAATCTATAAATCTGCTCCTCATTGATCCCACCCTCTGCCAACAAACCTGTTAAGCAATGTTTTGAGGAAATCTCCACCATAGCAGCTTCTCGCTTGAAGAGTGCTACCGCATTAAAGCCTCAAAGCTATTCAAACTGACTGCGGCATAACCCCGGGAAGACAAAGGGAGCGAGGTTCTGCGCTCATGACCCATCATAGCAACATGCAAGAAACACCTTTGTTCCAGAGAGTGGGAGACTACTCAGAACTACTGAGAGAGATGAATGGGAAACATCAACATTTCAATTCTAATTCACTGTTGCGCACTTCATGTTGTGCCCATAACAAAAGCTGTTGACCCTTAGCTGCGGGCCATCAGTGAACTACTATCTACAAACATTTGCCAGCACTGTGGATGTAATTAACCAAACGATCAAATGCAGGCAGTGTAGCCTGAAAATATTATGTGATATCATCTCACTCCAGTAATGTGGGCTAGACAAGAGCTTACGCGTTTATGAAACATCTTCTGTTTGGCTCTTCAGAGAAATTCACTGAAAATGAAATCATTATTCGACCTAATGTTTCCAAGTCACGCTTTGAAAACACATTCGAGACTTGACTGTCCAAATACTAACATGATGCTAAATAATGTGTCACATACAGTAGCAGAGCTCGTTTATTATGCACTTTAAGTGTTTGTGTTCAGTGTTGTTGCCAGGGAATCTTTGATTACAAATACAGTAAATCTTTGTGGTAAATACCAGAGTGAAGGTGTGAAACAGGAAGCGGAGCCACACTAGCTGGGGCTTCGATGGAGCTTCGCTGGGGTTTCACTGGGTGCGTGGGAGGGACAAGTTGCTGAGTGAGATTCCAGAGATACGAGAACAGCAGGATGAGACAGAGGAAGGACTCAGCCTGAGGGGAGTCTGTGAGCAAAAGGAAATGGTGAGTAGTAACTAGGCAGTGAAGCAAAAAGGCTAAAAATACAAAATTAGCTGGGACACAGTTGACTGCGAGATAGAGTCGAGGATGGGGCGAGGCGCCAGGGTTGGAACTGGGTATTTGTGGAAGAACAGATGAGATGATGAGCACCTGGTGGATGACCTCCCACACACCTGCCTCCGCTTCTGCAATCAAACTGATGCAAGATGGGAAGACAAAAGACAGGAGGAGGAAAAAGGAGAGAGAGCGGTGGCAGAAGTAGAAGCTCTGGGTGCTTTTCATTATGGAAATGCACTGGCATTTATGTAGCACTTTTCTAGGTCAGCTGATCACTCAAGCCACATTCAGGGATTCAGGGATACAGTCACAGAGTGCTTAATTATATGCAGTTAAGCCACTTTACCTGTCTCACATCCACACCTCCGGCCAATTTCGAATCACCAATTAACTTACTGTGCATGTCTCTGGATGTGGAAGGAAGGAGATACCCAGACAGAAGCTACACAGGCATAGAGAGGTAAAGGTACAAAGAAAAATCACCAGGAAGAATTTTCAGATCCATGTTTGTTCGTGTTTTTCACGAGTTCTTATTTATTCACATGCATCAGTGCCGACACATTGCTGCGTCGGACATAAATGAGTTACAAGCTATGGCTTTGTGTAACACACAACACTCTGCTATTGTTGTATAATCATTTAATTTTTGATTTGTCATGCACAAGGTGGTGCGGCATTACAATGCATCCACTTAACCGTGTTATGTCCTCTCATTAACCAAATACACAGCAAAGTAAGCACTCTGACTATTAAGTGGCACATTTATAAATCAGACAGCTGTATACAAGGATGCATCTATGCCATTTAACTGAAACGTCATTCAAGATGGCGAGGCAGGAGCATTCGTTAGGTTTGTGACAAGGCCTTTCTGTCACTGATTCCCCGATGATGATGGGAACAATTGCACTGGAACATGTGTCCTTTTTTGTCCCACAACAGGAGAAATTAGAAACAAACATAAGAGCATTTCATTTACACATGCAACAAGGGGGTCAGGAATGTGTGGTAGCAAGCTTCTGATTGGCTGCCTCCTGTAGGGTGTCCTACTTGTATTCACGTTCCCATTTTGCCAGTTTAGTGGGTCTGTTGAATTGGATGAGAGGACTGTGTAAACCGGTGCTTCTGTCAATACAAATACTATCTGAGCAAGGTGATAGACTGGAACTAATTAGGCAAACATGATCATGGCATCTCTGTTTACACTAAAGGTTTATGGGGTTCACCACATTAAACATAGGAGGTTGTGTATGTGATGGGGTTTTTATCGTTTCCGATAACTGATTAGTGACATTTGAATGTTCTAAAGTCTTCGCCCCCATGACCAGAAAAGGAGTCTGACCTGCAAAAAGGGGGCGCTCCTGTACTGGTTTTGATGTTACGGGAAAAGATATGAGATACTGGATTAATTCATTAGCCCAGTTCAGGACTGGATCCAAGAACGACGTCAATAACTCACCTTGGTAAAATGTGATTTAACAGGAGTAAGAGTTGAGTCTGAATGCAGAGACGGAAATTGTCCTCTCTCAGTTTGAGTCTTCTGCACTTTTCACCCTTTACTAAAATTCTCTTTCTGGTACGCAAATATTTGTTCAAGTTATCTGTTAATCACATGCAGTCCTGACAGGGAAGCTGATCTATGAGCAGCATTGGCTGTATTCATGATTCCCTACCATTAGCATGTGACATTTATCATCCATTTGTTGTCTGTGCTGCTCTGCTTGCTGACTTATGGCTCTTATAAAGAAGCAAAGATGCATAAAAGGTCAACAGTATGTTGTAAGTTTAAACCGTGAAAGATAAATGAGAACTGCCACTTGGAAGATTAAGGATTTGGGACTATATGGGAATGTGACAGAGACGATGGTTTATCCTAATAACTGAGGCTGGTATACACCCATAAAACTCTGTGTTGTTTAAGTTTAAGAAACACCATCAGCTCGGACAGGCAGCTTGGACACATCATTAGTGAAAAGTGAGAACGCAGGGTCATCGGGTGTTCTGGGTATTTGATTGTCAGACCCCTCACCTGGTTGACTCAGCCAGGGGTGATCAGACCCCAGCTTGTGACCAAGCACCATGCTACACCATGGTTCCCCTCTCTTGACCTGCAGCTGTCTCTCTGCAACCTCTGTGATGTTTTGATGGTTTTCCTTTTCTCTGGTGCCAAGAAGCCCATGTGTGTGGTGCACAGACTGCCCCACTGAGTCATCTGCAGTGCACCTGAATGTGTTGAATGCAGACCTCAACCAGCTCTTGATATTTTGCTGTCTTTCATTTGTGGGCTTCTTTAAACTTCCAGAGGAACAGTGAGTTCTAAGAGCAACACTTCGATTGATGAGATAGATGAACTTCTGGTCTGAGTGCTTCAGCACACTTGAAGTATAGCTGTTTGCACAGGAGAAAATGTATCATTAAACCTATTCAACTTAATCACCTCACCTTTCACTTTTCACTGCCCCTTTTAAGTGAAAGCCAGAGGTAAGAAATATATGTGAAACAAAATAAGCCTATAGGGGAAGACAGCAAACGGTGTACAGCCTAACATTTACCCATTTACACACCAGCTGAAATCATTAATATGTTACCAGGTTATCCTTTATTATGTCACTGATACCCCTTAAGTTTACATCCTTGTGGTTTAAGGAAATAAATACATTTTTTTCTGCCTTTCTGTAGAGAGATTAAAAAAACGCAGGATTGGTTACAAATGTAATAAAGCTACAAAGAAAAGGAGGAATAGGGATTCTAGATATTCATCATTATTACATTGCTTATAATTCTAGGTATACCCCATCCTGGGCCTGCAATGAGAAAGAATATGAAAGAAATTGGCCTGAGGAGAAAACTAAAGGAATATAATATAGACTTTCCTATATCAGTTTTAATGTGACCTTGTAATCTCCCAGCTCCCACCACATCCATCCATTCTTAGATTGCAGATCTAAGCAGAAGTGGTCTGCATCTATGGGTTAGTGTGGGAATGCAAATCTACTTGTAGACCGCTGTGTGAATAGAACAGAACAGTTCAACATCTGCATCACTGCAGATGTCACACCAATCCTATCTTCTCCCTTCTCCCCTTACTCATGAACGACACCCTGAGATACTTGAACTTGAAGTCATTCCCAGCTGGGCTGAGAACCATGGCCTCAGGCTCGGACATGTTCATTCTCATTCCAGCTGTTTCACATTTGGCTACAAACTGCCCTGTAGGTCATCGCTTGATGAGGCCAGCAGAATCAAATCATCTTGAAAAAGCAGGATGATATCCTTAGATCATTGATCCCTGTGGTCTTTGGCTACGCCCAGAAAATCTACCCATAAAAATGATGCACGGAGGCCCCAGGAAAGAAGAGTTTAGAAGATAAACTAAAAGGTTTCTGCAAGCATTAGATGCCTCAACAATACATAGATTGCTATATAATACTGATTTTCTAGTAATCTTTTTGGCACAATGATGTCTACAGTACAGTACACTGAGATTGGCTATTTAAAAATTGTCCAAAAATGTGTTTCATACAGAACACTGCACCAAAATGCCTCATATATCACACCCTGTACACACCAGGAACTGATCATAAATTATCAAAGCTTTCTGCCTGCATGGTTGTAGAGTGGAGGCCACATTAATATGGTACTGTCATCTAGATGGGCAGTTTATGGTGAACATTACCATAATCTGCACAGGTTTCCATCAGCTTGCAAATTATTTCAGTGTGGATAACTTGCATAAGGACTTTATGGAGTTGTTATTAGTGGAGCAGGCTGCTGCTTCTTGGTAATGTTGGGTAAATTTGGTAGAAGTTGTGATTCATGCCCTTCACAAACACATCTTTACTTTTTACCTCAGAGCACAAAAGAGAGAGGGAGAGAAAAGTTTATCGCAAACTTTGTTTCATATGAACGTCACTTTGTGTGCCTTCTGTGTTGTGTCTAATGAGCTAACACAGATTAGCTGCCTTTGATGCTTCAAGCTCTAGTATATTAAAAGGGATCTTACATATACAGTTAGAGCTGCGCCCGATAAGACTGATGAGTCTAAAAGCTAAAAATCAGTGATCTCATCTTTTTTGTCTTTCTTTTCATTTTTAACCTGTATTTTATCTGTTTGTCTGACAAGGAGCACAGATTTTTAGAAAAGATGATGAAAGTACTGAAAGAGATGATGTTTCATTCAACAGACATGGACAAAAAGACAGGCTAACCTCATACGAGCTAGTTAGTACTTGTAAGTGGAAAAAATGAAAGATTAAAAAAAAGGTTTACCCTCTCAGAAAGTGGTTATGCATGCAGATGACAAACAGCAAAACCTTGCTTTAGTTGCTCATATCAATAACTAATCAATGATCTAATCAGTTCCAGCAGTGGTTGCAGATTCCAACTCTATGAAATATGAAATTTCTTTCATTTGGATTTTGATTTGGATCCAAAAGGTTATTAAAATTTGAGTTAATAAACCTACCGCTAACTTCAAGGTCACTCTCATGGCTCATCACACTCCATCATCGAATTCCTCCAGATGCTGCTCTAGATGAACTGACCCCGGGTTGGGAGACGTCCTGGAAACAGGTGAGTGTCAAAAGTGTAAATTTAACAAATCTCCCACTTCAGGACTTCTTGCTTAACAAGAAACTATGTGTTGAAGAAAATCTGGAGACAGAGGAGTAGCACTGAATTAAAGAGTCTTAAGTAGTTAGTATGCAGCATCACCTGAAAACCCACCAAAAACACCTCACGGTGAGGAATTTAAAAACTGCATAAGTCCTGAAAACTGCAAGAGTTTAAATAGACTGTGTAATTGCAACAGTTACATTACAGTTTTTCTCGATTGCTAAAACACATTTCTTGAAACTACGCCTCATATCCTCACAACAGTAAACACAAATCCATAACCTCTCACTCAATTCCCCAAACATCCTATTTCCAGGTCAAAATGAAGCTCTACACCCAAAACTATTCACTCCTGCTGAAAAACCAAACTTTGCCCTCAGACATCAAACACAAGCCCTCAAAAACACACACACTACAACAGAGTTTTGCACACTGGTACAATTAATTCAAAACAATAGTTCCAAAACAATTAGGTTGCTTATGGTTCTCCCCTTCAAAACCCTTGTCACATGATAAACACAAAAGACGCAACCAATGTATGTACAGTGGCACATTGTCATTCATGTACTATACAGTACAACACACACCAGAAACATTATCCCACCTCAGCATCTTGTCTTTGGTCTGGGTCAGGCCAGAGAATCTCATCCACATCACAGGCTATATTGGCCCCAGCCAGGCAGCGGGGGTAAAATCCTCTTGCATGCCTGATCCACCCCTGGCATGCATCTACTGATATGTCTAGGCAGGCCTCTTCCATGGCCTGAAGGAGGTGAACACGGACATAAGGTTCTCGGTCATACACTTTCCACCGCCATGCCGAAAATAACTCCTCTATCGGGTTTAGAAAGGGAGAGTATGCAGGCAGAAAGATATTAGAAAACCTTGGGTTATTGGTAAACCAGTCACGAACCAGAGCAGCGCGATGGAAGCTGA
Source organism: Aulonocara sp. 'chitande type north' Nkhata Bay (assembly GCF_057382095.1). Classification (NCBI taxonomy): domain Eukaryota; kingdom Metazoa; phylum Chordata; class Actinopteri; order Cichliformes; family Cichlidae; genus Aulonocara; species Aulonocara sp. 'chitande type north' Nkhata Bay. The sequence continues at coordinate 31,480,216 of NC_141352.1, forward strand.
CATTATCCCACACAACAACGTAGTGAGGCTGCTCTGGCTGTGCTGGTTCCCTGTAGTCCAGCTGGAACATATGTTGTCTTAAACCATCAAGAAAAGCAAGGAGAAGCATAGTGTTATAGGGTCCTAGTACGGCATGGCGGTGGAGTACCCCTCGTTGGCTGATGGCTGCGCACATAACACAGTAGAGTCAATCGGTACCCTGAACCACAGTTCAAGAGTGCTGAAATGGCAGCATAAACTGCCATGCTGTGATGGTACACAATACTTTATACAATATCAAAACTCATACCTGAACATATTCCACACGTTGGTTTTTCACTCTGTCAGAGTTTCGTTCGAAAGGGACTCGGTATGCCTGTTTCATCCGGAATTGATTCTTTCGGAGGATGCGGTCAATTGTGGAGAGGCTGATGGCATTTATGCCTCGAAAAAGATGATCATCCTCAATCACTCTCCTTTGAATCTCTTGCAGGCGGATTACATTATTTGCAATTACCATGTTTACAAGTTCCCTCTCTTGCTCCTCCGACAAAAGCCTTAACCTGCCTCCACCAGGTGGTCGTCTCTGTGTCCTACAAAAATAGAAGCACTCATTACTGTAACTGTCACACATTCATTTTACAGGCAAATAATGGAAACATACTGAAACTCAAGACACACAAGTTCAGTAACTTAAACGTTACTGTACAAAGCAGTCTTACTGCAAATACACCTACCTGTTTTCCTCCCTGAAGGTTCTGATGATGGAGGCAACAGTGAAGCGACTCAAATTTGGTTGTACTCGTTGCCCAGCCTCCCTCATAGTCATCCCATGGACAAGGACATGGTCAACTAAAGTGGCTCGAATTTCATCCGAGACTGACTGTCTTCTTGCCCTTGCTCTTCCCCTTCCTTGTCGCCGTCGTTCTCCACCTCCACCTCCTTCACCACGTCCTCCTCCTCCTCCACCTCTCCCTCCTCCTCCTCCACCTTCCTGTTGTCCTAGACCACCTCCTCTTCCTCTTCCACCACGTCCTCCTCTTTCACCATGTCCTCTTCCTCCACCACGTCCTCCTCCTTCACCATGTCCTCTTTCTCCACCACGTCCTCTTCCTTTGCATCTCTTTGGATCCATTGTTTCAAACCTGAATGAGCTGACTTTGGCCCTTTTATCTATCCATCGCAGGTTCTGATTGGTGTGTGCTAAATTTTGACTCCTAGTGTTTCCACCTGGTTAATTGTGTGCTAATTGAGCTCAAGCTATGCTGACTTAAGTTAACATTATTGCATGCTAGTGCTTTCTAAATGACTACATGGTGTAAGCACTGTAAAATGTAGGGATTTGTGTGTAGAGTTTTGCAGTAACAGTTCACCAAATTTGAGTCATGTGTCAAAGCAGGGAATAGTGTTTATAGTTCAGGGAAATGGGTGTGCTTTTTGACCAATAGCGTTACGGTTTTGAAATTTTAGTTTAGAGGCCTGGTTATAGTGTTTAGGCAATCGAGAAAAACTGTAATATTTCAGATCCAGTGTATCCAGCCAGAAAGATGTTGTTTTTCTTCGTACTTTTCTCTGTGCATCAAAGTAACAACTTGGTCCCCCTGTCTGACACATTATTATTTCTAAAAGATTTCTGATCAAACTGAAAATGATAAGTAGATTTAAAAGTTACCAGTTAACAGCGGGATTATATATAAGATATTAGTGTAAACAATATCAAAGGAGAGCAGATAGAGATTTCCCAAAATCAGTTAATCCGAGGTGTTTTTAAAGCTTTACAGTCAATCCAGTTACATGAGACATGAATGTAATTAGAAGCACTTCTTTGTATTTTATCCAACTTTATATTCCATTTTAAAGAGAGGTACATGCACACTTCTTCATGGTGGAGTTATTATTTTGACCTCTACTTCAGTACCTTTTATGCAGATCTGCTGTACATGAACTGATTCTCACTCTGACACGGTGGGGGTGGAGGCAAGTTTTATACACAGTAATAAGCTACAGAAGGTGAAATGGTGGTTAAATATCTTTGTACAGCCGGTACAGATGTAATTGTTCATTTGGATCCCTGATATTTGGCAAATACACAACCAGCTTTATCTTTTTTTTTTAGTTTTCTTTCTTCTTCTTCTTCTTTTTTTTTTTTTTTACCTCTGTGTTTTGTCTGTATGTCTTTCACTCCTGAACAAGGAGCACAGAGGTTTTTTTTTTGTTTTGTTTTTTTTAAATAATGGTGAACAAAAGGAGCAGCTAGTAAAATAAAAATGAAAAAGCTACGCTTCTAAATAGATGTACGCTATTGGTTTTTCCATATATATGGTAATTATGATATATCTATTATGGCATCTGTGTATTCACATTCACATTAATTTATTTACTGTCACTGACATTCTTGCTGTTAAAGAAATGTTTAGTGAGTTGCGCGTTTTCCTCCTAACTTTCAGTTCCTTTGTTCAAGTGTTTTGAAGCACTTTTCCTGCCAGCAGCAGCATTTCAATGAACAAACTGGGTGGATTTAAGTCCCATTAAGTGGGTATTGGATGCTCTTCTTTGTTCCAACTTCACTTCCTGATTTAGGATGATAACACATGTATTTATAAAAATGACTCCTCTAAATCACTGTCTTTTTGAGTAAACACAAAGAGCCAGTTCTTCTATTTAATTCATTCTGGTGTGAGTTTTATAAGGATCTTATGCTTAAGTCTTTGGGATGAATGATTATTCCACAAAGCCATTATAAGCTAAATTGTTTAGGCAGAAACTGACATTCTTCCAGGAGTTTGTCTAAACCTAATTTGTGCTTATTAACTTTCTTTTATTCTATAAAGTATCTCTCCCTTCACTGGCTGCGTACTTTAAACCTCTTCTGTTCTTTTCAGTTGAAGCTGTGACCTTAAAGAATTTCTTGCATAAGCAGGTTAATCTACCCCTGACTTCACTTGTTCTCTTATAAAATAGCACAGCAAGGCAAGCCTCATAAAAGCTTGCACAGAAAAACAGGAACACAACTAAACATGCACATTTACAGAACATACGCTGTCTGGTAGATTTACGGTTTGTTAGCTTGTTGGATCTCTTAGAAAACAGGAAGTTCGGTGGAAGGCACTGGCAGCGTGCAACACCCTTGACCTCTGGGTGACCACTTTTGATCACAAGGGGATTGCACAGGCCAACTGCTAGGAGGCAACCTGTATCCAAACAATCACAAACCAACTTGGACTCAATAACTCTCAGACAGATTTGTAAAGGCAACAATGCAGATCAGCAAATAATTGCTATTTAATTTATAAATGCAGATATATTTTCATTGCATCAAATCAGTGTGAACAACTGCAATAGTTTTCTTTGCAATGAAGGACTCAACTCAACTGGTTGCCAGCCTTTTGTATTCTGGGTGTAGGCATGTGTAAAAGCAAGGTTGCCAGGCACCTATGTCGTTTTGAAGTGAAATTGCTTTCCTGCAGCATCATTGGAATGGCTGGACTCTGAATGTAAGTTGGGTTCAAGGTTTTGGAGAATGCAGATGGCAACAGATTTGCAATTGTTTGCAGACTATCACAAACAGATTGCAGGTTATTCTCAACTTAACCTTGTTCAATAACAAACTGACAGCAGGGTCACTTGTTGTCTTGTTATTGCCGTCTTGTCACATCAGAGTCGCTTTGAAGTTGGCAAATGACTCCGAGTGGTGGCAGACCTGGTCTTAGTCTATGAAGCAGCCATTTCAAAAGCAACGAGATCACAAGGTCATTGCACACGATCATGATAATTCTGGTTCTGCCATGGTTTTCTCCATTCTGACTGTCGCATGATGGTTAAACGGGTCTCTAACTGGGGCAAAATGGTCTGTTTCTTAAATAGTGCTTTTCTACTTGAGCATTTAAAGTGCATGCCTCATTCAACTATTTTTATACAAGCACTTTTTTTTCTTTCTATTCAACATTCACACACATTGGTGAGGTACAGCCACCCCACTGATGGCTATTAAAATATTCATGTGTCTTATATTTAAAAAAGTCTGTTTTTTGTTTTTAAATCACTAAACGGCCGGGGCCCTTCTTACCTGCCTGAGCTCCTATTTATTTATGCTTCAGAAAGAACCACAAGGTCCATGTCAAAACTATCCTTAACTATTCCACGGACTAAACTTAAGACTCGTGGTGACAGAGCCTTCTCTGTGACAGGTCACCGACTCTGGAATAGTCTTAGATCTGCACAAACACTCGAACATTTGAAATCGTTACTAAAGACACATTTTTATGGTCTGACTTTTAACATGCATTTTACATTGTTAAGCACTTTGTGCAGCATGTACTGTTTGGAAATGGGCTACATAAATAAACTTGACCTTGGTGAAACACTGACTTTAAAGCAAAACTAAAAGTCAGGTCAGTAGAAGATACAGCGGGAGTAATAATTATTTGATCCCCTGATGAATGTGTAGGTTTGCTCACTTACAAAGAAGTGAACGGTCTCATTTTTATTGTGCACTTAAATTTTAATGGAGAGAGACAGAATATCAACCCAAAAATCCAGAAAAACCATATTGCATAGATATTATACATTGATTCCTGTCTTTGAGTGAAATAAGTGTTTGATCCTGTACAACCCAGGAAGAATTCTAGCTCCCAAAAATGAGTTATTGATTGACTTGAATAATGAATAAATGAATAAATCATTCAAAAACAGATACTCCAGACCGCATCTTGTCATGTGTATAAGGCATACCGCTCCACAGAATCTGTTTCTTCCATTACAATCTCTCCAGCACCATGGTTGACACCAAAAACTGATACCTTCCTTAAGGAAGCAAGCTTACATATTCAGCAGGTGATCCAATAATTATTTATCCCACTGTAAGTTATTAATAGCAGAAAAGGGAAAACATAGTAAAGGGTGGGAGTGATAATATTACATAAAGCAGGATAATTTAAAAACAAAATCCAAACAGCTGCATATTTCTTGGCTCTAATGTGAAAATGTGTTTTTGCTAATTTAATTTTCTCCCCATGGACAAGCTCACAGCTTGCAGCTTTTAACTCTCCGTGGGGGAAAAAAACAACAAAACAAAAGAGAGCAATTTACTGCTCGTAGCTTCTAGCTGACACAGAGCCAGCCATTGTGTCCGTGCTCGTGTCTATGCGCTTCAAAAAAGTTTTTCACGACAAGTGACTCGACGCTACGCTGTTCCCTGACAGAGTGAAATGTCCCCTGACTACTTCCACACACTGTAAGTGTAATAGAGGAAAATACAGAATACAAATGATCGTAATGATGTTTTTGTGGATGTACAGATTGTCGGCTCTCATATTTGTCATCATTGCATTGCCTTATGAAAGGCATAAATCTTGGCTGTGTAAATTACTAGTTTGTTTATTCCAAAAAGAATAATGGATACCCAGAGGAAACAACAAAAACCTTTGAGTCGTGGATGCAAATTCTCACATTTATGGAGGCACTGGTATTACTGTATTCCATCATAACGCAGTCGATGTGACGGGCCATCCTTCAGAATCTTTTAGATGTATGGTTGGATATCTTTGACACCGGGGCACCAAGAAAACACACACAAACAGAGGAAATCTTTAGATTTCAGATAGCAGAGGTGTTGCGCTGATAAACCCCCTGTGAATACAGACTCTGTGTCTGACTCATCGCCTTATCTCCACGGCTGCTCCGTCTCAACACCTCACATGGCAGCTACATCTGTGTGGGCCTCCATTTTTCATTATGCAATTATACATCCACCAACTCCCTGACATTAGACAGGTTGTGCTCTAAGAATTTATGAGCAGCTTGACATATGCGGCCTAAGCCTACACAGTGTGTTTGTTAGAGGAGGCGTAGTGGAAGGGGGGAGGGGACCAAATGCCATCAGAGCCCAGTGAGCAGGCCGCTGACAGTTTGTCAAATGGATTTTTCTTGTTCATATGGGAAGGAAATAACAGCACAAACATCAAAGTGTAGGAACTACTAACAAAGGCTATTTAACCATATAAACTCTGGCTGTGCACTTCCTGTTTCATTTAAAAAGATATTTTTTAAACATTTAATCAGTCCCCACATTTCCGTCTCAGCAAGTACAGGTCACTTATGGTCCTTATGGTCAGTAGACTGAAAGGTATTTTTAAAAATGTGTTTATAAAAACCACAGACGATGCTCGACTCCTCCTTGTCATCTGCTCAAGGTCAGGATTTTGAAAAAGGCTCAGCCACCCACTGCCCAAAGAAGAGTTTTCCCTACCTGACTGCAAATGAAATCAGTTAATATGCAGGAGAGAAACAGACTTAATATCTGTTTGAGTTTTGTTTTCTATTGACAGCCTATTTATTTTTGTTTTCCGTCTAGCTGAACAACACGACAGGCCTAATCCATCTGTATTTCTGGCTGTTTTTTGCTTGTTTTTTGTTATAGTGTATGCTGATCTCTGACTCTGTCTGGCTCTGCTAAAACATCAATACCTTACCTTAAGGAATCTGTCATTACTGAATGAGATGGATGAATATTTATTTGCAAAATAATAAATTACCAAGAGAAATGTGGAGTACCAGCCTTCATTTAAAAAAAAATATTTTGCTTCCAAGGAGCCAGAAGAGGTTTTGAGCAACAGTTCTCCAGGCTTTCAACTATATTTTTCCTTTGGACACTGGCTGCTTTTTCTTTCTTTGACTGTGTGTGAAAATAGTCACATACACTCCCTGTATGTGACTATTTTCAGCCGAATGCTTTTTTTGGTGTTGTCATTGTTGTTTGCTAAACCACCTACCACTGATCTAAGTGTAGCAGCCTGTTTCAAAACACATCATTTGTTCCACTTTCTGTAGCTAAATCTATGAAAAGCGCCTGCGACAACAGTATAACAGACATAAACTAGTCTTTTTGTATCAACAAGCTGAATCCCAGTGTTAAAAGCTGAAAACGTGGTGCATCTTAGCAGAGTGTGCGCTGTGTCCTTAAAATCGGAGGAAAAGTGAAGGAGAAAAAAATGCCGCATGCCTAAAAAACTATCTACAGCAGACGAACAGTATCTGAAAGTCATGTCTTAAAGAAACAGGAGAACCCTGCTGACAATCTGAGTTCAGTCAATAGATGAACCTGATGAATACTGGATCTAGATGTTTCATAATGCCTCTGTAATCCTATAACACTAAACCTTTAAGCCTGATTTAAACAATAAACAGTCCAGAATTGTTACTGTTTTTTTCCCTGTTCATTGCTATATTTTTCTTCCCTTTCACACGTGTAGTTCATCACCACAGTGTCCATGGGCTGGCGGTATGGATGGATGGAAGAGGTCAAAATCCAGTCACCTGTGTTTAACTGTAAACAGTTTTCTCACAGCGGTCACTCTTCCGTCTTCATCAGAATAGTGTGTATGTGTGTGTGTGTGTGTGTGTGTTCAGTCACATAATGAATCAAACTTTACCCTTTCCCATGCACATGCTTGGTTCAGACGACCCTTCAGTGACTACACACACTCACACATGTTATGAACTGATAGACTGTGATGAAAAGTAACCCATGAATTTATAAACATCAAGCATTATTTATTCGATTTTACAAGCCCCACTTTTCTCTTCTTACGCTTTAGCTGGTTTGACCCTAATGACTCGTGTTTTGCATTTTCCCCTTGGAGCAGAAATCTAAACCAGCTTGATTACAGGAAACATGTATTTAGAGCTTAGTTCTCATCAAAGAACATTAACACTAAAGCATAGTCGCAAATTCCCATTTCTTTTACGAGTGTGTTTTGTAACAGACTTTAAACTGGATCTAGTCTATTAACTCAGTCGTAGTTTGCCTTTTATGTTGTGGGATGAAAAGTGGTAATGTGGGCATCTCTGTGCGAACATTATTACGAATAAGACAAAGCATTAGTGTGACTCTAAGGAGAAAAGAAATCAGATTTTCACTTCTAATCTTACGAAAAATAGGTCGATAAAAGGCATTTCATTATGAGACTAAAGTTATATTTCAGTGTTGTGCTGTGTAATACAGTAATCCTTCAAGTAAACGCCCTCTAGAATGACACGTACAAACATTAAAAAAAAGATATATTTACACTATTTGGCTTCAATAAGTCTAGCAAGCACAATCATCAGACAACATTATATTACTTTACTGTATTGGCGAACTGGCATGTTCACATGAAAGAGGCACTGTTGCTGCCAGATGACCATGTTATGTACAACCTGTCATGATTCTCAGGGACTCAAACACTGACATTTTATGAAGACCACAGCAATCTCAGAGGTAATCACTGGGTGCACTTCGGAGTCATGGCAACCCTGCCAAGAGAGAACCGTCCATCAACAGTGGTTGTAGACTGCAGCATGACCAACATTAAAATGGCTGTGTACAATGAACTTGTATCCCTTGTATCTCCATCACTCGCAGCAAGTTACCATCTTCAAAGTGACTTTGGTGCATCAAGATAGCAATAAAATGGTATTAAGACAAGTCTGCTATCAGTTTGCTATGAGTTTGTGTTTGAATGAGGTCAAAATGGCAATTACAGTACATAAAATCTATTTTAAACAATATAGCAATTAGGTACGACAGATTGTCAAAAATTAAAAATCACTCTGAATTGGACTGCACTAGTTGATGTTTGCAGTCAACTGGTCATTCACTTCTTGCAATGAGTCAAAGCTGGGTAACCACTGATTTTTTCCCCAGTCACAAGGAGGTTGCCATCCAATTTTTTTCTCTACTGTGGCGGAGTCATGAAGCACTCATCTATTTCAGGATTGTTAGGGATGTGCAGCCTGGCTGACTGTGACTGAGAAATGGAGTACACCCCTGACAGGTCACCCGCTTATCACAGAGCTAAGGCAGACACAAAGGCCACCATTCACACCTTTAGACTCACCACTGTTCTGGCTGCGAGCCCTCCTGTATGAATTGGAGATTATGTATTTGAATTTCAGGAGCGGGACCACCCCTCCAAACACGCTCCTTCCGGTTGTCATCTATATAGGTTCCCACAGTTCTGCAAGCTGTTCATTCTCGTTTACGTGCCTCCCTCCCTTCTTGTTTTCAGTTCTTTAACTTCTTCATTTCTATTTAGTGCACGGGGATCCGCCAGGCCCAGGCGCCATCGCCAGTCCCCTTCGAGGCCTTCCCCAAACCGCAGCTCCATTCATGTCAAAGCATTCACTTTTACCTACTAAAACGCTGTCAAAGCTAAATGAGACCGTGGCCGCAGCTAGTGAATCCCCCTAAAATGCCAGGAGCTTCAATTGTGGTGTTAATCCCAGGACTGTCCCATAGACTTTTTTTCAGACTCTGTGTTCTGTTTTGGATTTTCCTCTTTGCTTTCACGCTGTTTAGTTTTGTATAGTTAGGTTTGGGCTGGAATACAGCAGCACCGCCTGCACACATAAAAATTACTCTGATGTAATACAACGCTGATGCAAGGGGTAATGACCTTGCCTCCATATGGCAGACCGGCTTCGGCATAGGCTCGTATTTTTTTTAATTATTTTTGTTTGTTTGTTTTGTTTTAAACTAAGTAATAAGATCTAGATCCAGTTTCTCAGACTGACTGTCTGGTCTGTACCTGCAGCACAAGTTTACTTTTACCTTTTTACTGAGCTGTGACAAACGGTTGTATCCTCATGCGAGTGATGGACTTCTGCTGCAAACATAACTTAATCTGCTAAAAGAAGACACTATAATAGCTATGATGCAATAAAACCTCTTCTATTCTATTTTTGGTTCTTCCAACATGAAAAAACTACAAAGATGGAAATAAGAATGCAGTTTGGATGGATAGCAGATAGAAAAAGAGGAGAAATATGAAACAAAGTTCCGAGTTCAGCAAATATTTTGAGTGGAAAAATGAGCGCTAGACAGAGCAAAAAAGACAAACAGTGTGTGTGTGTGTGTGTATATATATATGAAGCCCTCCATCCAGCTGGCTTTTCTCCCCCAGTTTTTCCAATAACCATTCATTCTCCCGCCACCTCTGAACATTTTTCTCTACACAGCTTGCATTATTCAGTCATTATCCCCCAGCAAAATATGACTTATGAACACCATTGTGACAAATGCTTCACAACACACCCAAAGGAGTTCAGCCAGATGGATGTGAACCCACAATGCATACAGTTTGGAGTGAAAAATGACACGACATTAAAGTGTCTCTCATTTCAGATTTAAAGATGGAGATATTTACATGCTGCTGGTGATGCTGCATCAACAATAAACTGCTTTTTAAATGATGCTGTTAAATTGATTGAACACGTTTTCCCACCTGTTTTTTTTTTCTTTTTTAATCATTGTTCCTTCATTGTCTTAATTGGCTTCTGTCTTCAGCTTTTATCCTCTTTTTACAAGGTTTAAAAAACTATAATATAAATCTCTTTATTCAAGCACTGAGATGATGATGAATCCTGTCTCTTAACAAGGTTTCCTCTGTTATGTGCAGAGTAATGTGATGTGTGGAGGTATGACAAGCCTCTGCACATCAGGCTGTGCAGGGCCGCTCTGTCATCCTCGATTCCTCTTCCCTCTTCCTCCTGAACTCTTTGTCTTTCTCTTAACGTGTGCAAATCTTCTAATCCCTCTCTCTATCTGGAGCTGGATTTCCATGTGAGTGTGTCATGCAAATTATGATGAATGCAAACTGACAAACTGCAGGATTCTGGCGATGAGCTAAAAAAAAATCCTGCGTTTTTCTTTCATTTTTTTTTTGCTTGTTATATATGTTAATATGGTAATATGTTATGCCCTGGTCACAACCCCTGAATGTCTCAAATTCTATTAACTTTATTGTATGAAGTTAATAAACTAGAGCTGATCTAGCTGTGTATATGTATGTAATGTAATGTAAAGCCAATGTGGCTGAAGCTCTGTGGCTAAGTTGGATAAGCAGTGTATACCACAGCAGCGTGTCATTTCAGTACGCTATTCCATCTAATGTAAGCCCTGATTATTTCATATTCATTAGTATGCATACTAACTTTTTAATGGTTAAAATGACTTAAAAAAAAACCCTAGCAAGCTTCTATGTGAATAAAATAAAGCTTATTTATATGCTTCATGTACAGTGCTCAGCATAAATGAGTACACTCCACTACATTTGTCAGAAAATCTTTAGTTTCCTTTCAGAATCAACATTTTCTATGAGATACTATAAAACACTCCCACAAATGTGGGCCATTGATTGCAAACAAGATTTGTTAATTTGCACACACAAAAAATTATTTTCCTAACAAATTCATTCAAGCCCATGTCGCAAAAATGAGTACATCCCAAATATAGTCTTGGGAGAAAAGCCACACTTAAGACTACAAAATTCGAATTAACAGGCATTCAACCACAGGTGAGTCTAATGATTCATTTAAGAGGTGTCCAGCAGACAGGTGACTACAAAAGGGTACTTAACAATGAAAAGCCCTTTCCATTTCATGCTGTCAGCAATGGCTCCACATGGAAGAGAAATGTCACAAAATCTGAGAAAGGAAATCATTTCTTTCCGAAAAAAAAAGGTGAGGGCTACAAGAAGATCAGCAAAGGTTTACATATCAGTCAAAATACTGTAGCAAAAGTGATCCAAAAATTTAAGAAAGATGGAAGTGCAACCATCTTACAGAGACATCCAGGCCGTCCACAGAAGTTAACCTCTTGACAGGAGCGTCTTCTGATGAGAAGGGTTGAAGAAAATCACCATGGAAGTTCACTGCAGTTAGCTAAAGCAGTAGAAAGCTAAACTGGAGAGTCCGTTTCCTGTGACACCATACAGCACACACTGCAGAGGAATGGCATGCATGGATATATTCCACAAAGGAAGCCTCTCCTAAAGCCCATGCACAAAAAAGCAATTTGCTAGGGCCCATGCTGAAAAAGATGAAGACTACTGGGACTCTATACTCTGGAGTGATGAGACGAAGATCACTGTTTTTAGAACTAAGGGTTTCAAAACTGTATGGCGTTGTAAATGTGAGGATTTTAAAGAGAAATGCATGGTGCCTACAGTGAAACATGGTGGTGGCAGTGTCCTTATGTGGGGCTGCATGAATGCTGCTGGTGTTGGGGAGCTGCATTTCATTGATGGTGTCATGAACTCTACTGCTCTATGCTGCCATCACTCTGTGCACTTGGTCGTCGTGCACTTTTCCAACACGACAATGATCCAAAACACACATCTAAAGCTACTGTTGCATTTCTGAAGAAGAACAGGATGAAGGTGATTGAATGGCCAAGTGTGTCTCCTGATCTGAACCCAATCGAACACCTGTGGGAAATTCTGAAGTGACAAGTTGAGCATCACTCTCCATCCAGCATCCGGGCTCTAAAAAAGGTTATTCTTGAAGAACAGAAAAAGATAGATGTTGCAATATGTCACTAACTTGTTCATTCCATGCCTAGAAGACTTGGTGCTGTCCTTGAAAATCACAGTGGTCATACAAAATACTAGATGTAGTAGTTTTTGTTGCTTCAACCATTTTGAGTAAAACTTAAGATTTTGTGATGTAAGTTATATTATTAACCTTAATTTCATGTTATGGAGTTAAACAAGTGTTCAATAAAACTCAGCCTTGTGAAAATTTTGGAAATTGTTCTTTTGTTCATTGAGCTACTGATTAAATTAGTACTTTTTAAAGTGGGTGTACTCATTATGCTGAGCACTGTATAAAGAGGCAAGTACAGATGCTCCTGAAGGGCTGGAGCTGCTCCCTATAAGCACCTGAAAAAAATACCAACTCAGCTCATTTAAAGACAACTGGTTTTCACCAAAGTGCTGTGCAAAAGATAGAACAGATTAAAAAAATATAAGGGAATAGATAAGGAATAAGTAAAAAAAAAAAAAACATGTTAGAAGGTGGAAAAATTTATACAATTGTGGCTGAAAAAGGCACAAGAGACACAATAAGCTAATCAGACAGACTCAGATGGTCTCCCTGACTTCACATCTAGAGCAGGGGATGGTCAGAAGCATCTAATTATCTGACCTGGAAGGTAAGCAGGGATTTAAGAACCAACTTGAAATGATTATTTTAATTTACAGTGCATGCGGTGGTATCTGCCACTCAGACCAATTCATTAAAGCTATTAAAACAGGTTTGCAAATTTCAGCCTTTAATTTCAGACTAATGAAGAGAGACAAAGGCAGCCTTTCATTTCTAAATTGTTAACATGAAATTCAGACCTATGAATCTTGAAAACTTATTTCATGAATTAGAAGAAAAGGCTTATAAGACAGAGTAATTGAGAAGGCTGTGAAAATAGCCACCCACTGTCTGGTTTTCTAAAGGAACAATAATGTGCCTCCTCTGTCTGTCTGAAAAAGGCAGTTAGTCACTGTTCTCTGCCTTATTACAGAACCGAGAAAAATACACCTCTAGTGGTTTCTACATCATATAACGTGAGCAGCATTTCCAGTCCTTGTTAAGATATTATATTTTAACAAGGACCATTCTGTGTGTGATATGGCACTAATCTAAAAATTAATCTCTGGCAGGTCATAAACATGAAATAGAAAGTTCACCCTCTTTCAATTTTAAGGTTTTATATCTCTGGACATAATAAATCTGGTCCTTAGCGGGTTTTGAAATAACGTAAGTACAACTTCAGATGAACAATCACATATTACATGTTAATAATTTAACAAAACTAAGCCAAAATGTGGAAGCAGTGTGTCGAATGCACACTGCTACACATTTCTTGCTGCTAAGTGCACCTTTACTGCTTGCACAAGAATTAAGAGGGTAAGTAGCAGCCAGGTGCTGCAGTCTGTAAAAGCAAAGTTTTGGCAGTTTGTTGATCTGGAGCATTCAGGTGTATTAATACAATGTCAAGAAGGAAAGACATCAGCAAAGATCACAGAGGAAAAAGTTGTTGCTGACCATCAGTCCGGAAAGGGTTATAAGGCCATTTCCAGGCAATCTGAAGTCCATCTTTCTACAGGGAGAGCTATTATTCACAAGTGGAAAACATTCGAGACAGCTGAGTCTTTCCAGAACTTGATATCCAAGCAAAGTGACCCCAAGGTAGGACCATGTAATGGCAAAAACAGAGGATCTGAGGCTCTATAGCCGTCAGTTAGCATGTTAAATGTTAAAGTTCATGGCAGCACAATTATAAAAAGACTGAAGAAGTATGGCTTGTTTGGAAGGGCTGCAATGAAACACGGCTTAGGTTTGCAAAGTTACATTGAAACAAACAAGAAGACTCCTGGAGCAAAGTGCAGATTTTTAGCAATCATACACATTGCCACAGTACGGTGGTGGAGGAGTGATGATTTGGGTTTGTTCTACCTGCACAGCACCTGGGAACCTTGCAGTCAGTGTATCCACCATGGACCTTTCTGTATACCAAATGTTTTCTAAAGTCAATTATGAGGCTGCCTGTTCAACTGCTAAAGCTTGGTAAAAACTTTTAGTTCTGCCTGCAAACCTCAATAAAGTAAAATAACGTAAAGATGTGTGGCCAGAATTTCTCTATAAAAATGTGAGACCCTGATAAAGTCATAGCCATAAGCTACAGAATGATGGCATGGAGTTAATTTTGGACACACTTTATCTGTGTTTTAGTTTAGTTTTTATTAAATAAGTAATGACATGATGTAATATGTATTGTGTTGTTGCTTAGTATATAGCCTGATTTGTAAAACCTTGAAAGATGGTATACCCTCGGTGTCCAGTTTTATTTGAAAGTAGTTTAGTTTAGTTTATGTTAGTTTAATTTTTTATTCATTTGTTTTATTCAGGTCATATTTAGTTCATTGTATTAACATAATAAAAACAGCAAACCCACCGAGATAAAGTTCAGCAAGCCTGACACACTCGCTTCAGGACACGGAGTATTTCTGAAGTCTGGCGTAGTGCTGACTCAAATGAGGCATATTTAACCGACTGTCTGAGGATTAAGAACTAGAAATTCATAATTCATCATTAGTGGGACAATCAAAGAAGACTTCAAACCTCCCACAGGGATTTGTTCCTGGTGTTTTAGAGGCTTTTCCACTTGCTATTAGAACAAACAGCAAGAGGAAATCTATTATTACAGCATGAAGATGGCAGGTTCAACTGAGAAACTGAATTATAGCATACTGACAATGAGTCATCCTCATTAGAGACCATTAAAATTTGGTTGGAGGCAGAAAATATTTAGCTCAGCATAATTAGTGGAATATCAAACACAGCCACATGCCCCAATAATAATAATAATAATAATAATAATAATAATCTTTTCAATTAACAGATTCAACGATTATTTTTATATTAATTTACAAATTTTTATTTTAAATAAATCTGTAATCAGTAAATGGTAAATGGATTGGTTCTCATATAACATTTTTCTAAAGTGCTTTATAAGCAGTTTGAGCTTGACCAAGGCAAACATATAGGATGTCGCCTCCAGGCCTATCTATTGTATACTTTGTCATGCAATAATACATCATTTTAAAAAAGTTGGCCTATTTATTGTTAAATATGAAACATAAACTCTAAATATTTGTGCACTGAGGAAATGGTTCAACAAGCAGTAGGAATTGAGCTCTAAAAATGTTTTTAATATAAAAGGCTCTATATAAAAGATGGACGTGGCCACTATGACATCACATTGGGCTCGTTTGAAGCTTCATACACTGGAAGACAAGAGTGGAGTGTTATTAGTTGCATACAGTATGTCCTAATTAACTGGTAAGTAACAGACTCAAAATAACATCATTCAGCCCAAATACAGCTAGAGCACAGACTTATTTACCACACAGCAGGCCATGATCCTCTTATGATGGAGGAAGGTAGATAATTAGAACATGCCAGCTTCATTGCTTAAGTTGTGCAGTTTAATGGGAAATAGGGCTCCATGGTGTAGTGGTTTACACACTGAGCTGGAATCGAAGGAGATTTGAATCTATCTGGGGATCTGTCAGGATGGGTATCTGATTCTAAGTCAAAAGATGGTGAGCCAGGGGCGATTTTAGCCCACCCCCAAAAATGAATCAAAGCACCCCCAAAGTTTTCTTACTTTTTTTTGACAATATTTGCTGTTTGTGTGACACACTACTAAAAATATAAAAAGCATACAGTACTGTACTTGTTTGAGACGTAACATTTTAACAACAAAAGTATAGATAACCCCCCTCCCAAAATGGTTTGTTCCAGCTCTCCCCTGCTCTGGCTCTAGCCAGAGCGATGGTGGCTGAGACGCAGCGGAGCGGAGGTGTAAGTGCCTGGCTTAAAACAGGACATATTAGCTGCATTTAACCTTCAGTTACTCTTTATATAGTTGCTAAGAGTCAGACCATGTTTCTTTTTAGCTCAAAAACATTACACCAGGTAACCTGCAGTGTTGAAAACGTGTTTACCGACTATGTTTGCTACCCTACAATCCGTCCTGCTCTGTAGTAAATTCAGCGACATTTGACCGTCCTGTTGCTAACATTGAAATGTATACAGCCTATTTAAAATCTAAAACTTTAAATTCTCCGTAGCCTGCTGTTGTTACCACTGTCCTGTTTGAAATGGATACTAACTAGCTAACTGACTGAATGCCCATTAGCCTTATAACTCCTGTTGTGTGTGTGTGTGTGTGCGTGTGCATACAGAGAGACAGCCAGGTTCATAATGGATATGAGGAAGTTTTTTTTTAAAAAGGAGCCACATTCAGGTGAAAGTGTAAAATCAAATGATCCGTCAATCAAGAATAATGTTGGATCAGTGTTTCAATATTTATCTTTTATTAGATGTTCATGTGGTTTGGTTATTTTCCTTTTGGTTGAAAGTAAACTGAGAGAGGACTTTTTTATTAGTGATCTTTTTTTTTTTTTTTTTTTTTTTTTTTACAACTTTATTTATAGTTTTCCAACAAAACAGTCCAGAATTTCTTACAAAAGTTGCGAACCCTACCCCCCACCCCCATCCAGGTGGCATCCCCACAACCAGGAAGCACAATACACACAACACAAAAAAAAAAAAAAAAAAAAAAAAAAAAAAGGAGAAACACTCAAACCAATCTGTGACAGTCATTATAGCACCAACAGCCGGACCCCGGCACATGAGAGAAGAAACAAAGAAGAAAAAGGGAATAAAGAAATCCCAACAGTCAAAGTACGGGCATTGAGGAGACTATGGACAGCAGTCCGAGAAGAGAGCAAGAGCATAAATTACCAACAAGTAAAGAACAATAAATCAGGCAAAAGACAGACTCTTGACATGAGTTATGAACCGTGACCAGGTTTTGTCATATTTACTCTCCAAGCCGCGCACGGTATACCTAATTTTTTCCAGAGCTAATCCCAACATCACCTCTCTAATCCAATGGACGTAGGAAGGAGGGTTCGACGCCTTCCAGCTCAGCAGTATCAGACGGCGGGCATGCAACGAGGCAAAGGCTATTGCGTTTTTGTGGAGGGGAGAGAGTCTCAGCTCTTCCCGAGGTACACCGAAGATAGCTATCAAAGAGTCAGGCCGCAGTGTTTCACCCGATATAGCTGACAGTGATTGAAAAATTGATGTCCAGAAACCATACAGGGAGGGACATGACCAAAACATGTGCCCCAAAGAAACAGGAGAGTAATCACATCTAGGACAGTTCGGTGCAACATCAGGGTACAGTTTAGACAGTCTGTCATTAGAATAGTGGAGCCTGTGGACGACCTTAAATTGAATCAGGCCATGTCTAATACAGAGAGAAGACGTATGTATACGCTGTATGGCTTTCTTCCAGATGTCTTCTGACATGAGTTCTCCAACCTCCCCTTCCCACGCCGCCTTAGGTTTGTCCCATGTATGAGGGCAGCTGTCAAGAATCAATGCATAAATCTTCGATATTGCTCTTTTAGTGGGCTGACTCACATTAAGAACTAGATACAGTAGGTCCTTAGAGGGCAGAGACGGGTACCCTGGGAGAAATTTAGAGGCAAAACTCCGAGCCTGAAGGTATCTGAAGTAGTGAGACTTTGGTAAGTTATGGTCTTCACACAAATATTTAAATGAGACAAAGCCATCCTCAGTGAAGAGATCTTGAAAGAAAACCAGACCGTTTCTGTGCCAGACTGCAAATGAATGATCTATTTGAGATGGTGGAAAAAGATGGTTGAACATTATCGGAGAAAAGCTACAAGTATTTGTCAAGTTAAAATGTTTCCTGAATTGACCCCAGATCTTAATTGAATTATGAACCACCAAATTGGAGTTCAGCCCAGATGCTTTGACATTCAGTGGGAGAGGGGCAGTTAAGATCGAAATCGGAGAGATTGGGAGTGTAGCTCTCAGTTCCATATCTGCCCAGACTGGACCCTCCCCATCCGCAAACATGGTTATCCAATATGTCAGCTTGACAATGTTAGCAGCCCAATAATAGAATAAGAAATTAGGCAAGCCCAAACCACCATCAGCTTTAGCTCTCTCCAGGCTTGCTCTCCTTATGCGTGCAGGTTTTTTTGTTCCATATGAACAAAGAGACAAAGCGATCCAGCTGGGCAAAATAGGATTTGGGGAGAAAGATGGGGATCATTTGGAATAGATAAAGAAACCTGGGCATTACAGTCATCTTCACCACATTTATCCGTCCTGCCAGCGAAAGTGGAAGTTTTGACCACCTACCCAGATCAGATTTAGTACTGTCCAGAATAGACCTGTAGTTATACTGGAAAATAGTCTTAATCGAGCCAGCTATTTCCAGTCCCAAATATGTGAATTTGTCATTTTCAATTTTAAAAGGCAAATCGTCATAAGTGGTCTGTTTTGCCAGATTGTTCAATGGAAACAGTAAAGATTTTGATAAATTAACCTTATACCCCGATATGTTGCCGAACTCCCGCAGCCAGCGGAAAAGGTGGGGCATACTCCCAATTGGGTCTGATATCTGCAAAAGGAGATCATCAGCATAAAGCAGAGTTTTATGAGTTACCTCACCCCTGGATATACCTTTAATCCTCTCATCAGATCTGATAGCAATTGCCAGCGGTTCGATCGCAATGTCAAACAGGAAGGGTGACAGGCAACAGCCCTGCCTCGTCCCCCTGTAGAGCGAAAAATATTCCGAAATCAGACCATTTGTCCTGACTGCAGCCATAGGCGTTGAATATAGGACTTTAATCCATCTACAAAAAGTAGGTCCCATGCCGAATTTCTCCAGAACTGTGAAAAGGTAGGACCATTCGATTCTATCAAACGCCTTTTCAGCGTCAAGGCTCAGAATAACTTCCGGTTGTATTGTCGAATGGGGGGAGAATACCACATTAAACAGTCGTCTCACATTAAAAAATGACTGCCGTCCGGGAATGAAGCCCGTTTGGTCCTCATTAATAATGGTGGAAATAATAGGGTCCAACCGTAGTGCAAGAGTTTTGGTTAAAATCTTATAGTCACAGCACAAAAGACTTATTGGCCTGTATGAGCTACACTGTACAGGATCTTTATCTTTCTTTAGTAAGACTGAGATCGTGGCCTGGGTAAGCGTCTGCGGCAGATTGCCAGTAGCAAAAGATTCAGCATAAACTGATTCTAAAATAGGTGTGAGCTTCGAAGAGAATTCCTTGTAAAACTCCATGGGGAAACCGTCCGGACCTGGCGACCTTCCAGTCTGAGATAATTTAATAGCGTTCGTTATCTCTTCAAGCGACAACGGCTGTTCCAAAGGCGACTGAGCGTCCGGAGAGAGCTTGGGAAGATCCAGCGAGTCAAGAAACGAGTAGATCTCGGATGAATTACTGCCCACCTCTGATTGATATAGGGTAGAGTAGAAATATTTGAACTGGTCATTAATGACTCGGGGGTCGTGAGATATCGAATCAGCACCTATTTCAATTCCCGAAATCACGCGCTCAGCTGACCGCTGTTTGAGCTGAAGTGCAAGGAGCCTCCCCGCTTTATCTCCATGCTCATAATATACCTGCCTGGATTTAAAAATATTTCTTTCGGCTCTCCATGTCATAAGCGTGTCAAATTCAGTTTGCAACAGTAATTTCTCCTTAAAAAGATCTGGCGTAGGTGAAAGAGCGCAACGCCTATCCATATCCGCAATCTTGTCAGCCAGTTCTTTAAGTTGTTTAGAGCGCTCCTTGTCTCTGTGTGCCACATAAGAAATAACTTGGCCCCTAATATAGGCTTTCATAGACTCCCACAAGACTCCCCTCGACACATCCTGAGTGTCATTAATTTCTAGAAAGAAGTCAATCTGATTGCTGAGAAACGTTTTAAAGCGTTCACATAAAAGTAATAGGGGGTCTAGCCACCACGTTCGTTGGGGCGCTACATTACCTGGAAAAACCAGACCCATCTGCACAGGGCTATGATCTGACAACACTATACTGTGGTATTTGGTGCTGGAGATTAAGGGAAGTAGCTGGTTATCGACAATGAAGTAATCAATCCTGGAGTAACTATGATGTACAGGGGAAAAAAAGGAAAATTGCTTCGTAGATGGGTTTGTTGCACGCCAAGGGTCTGATAAGCCGTAAGAACGAAGTAGGGAATTAATAGCCACTGCTGCTGACGAGAGGGTGTTGCTCGACCTTACGCTTGATCGGTCCAGCTGGGGAGAAAGGACACAATTAAAGTCTCCACCTAGAATTAGTTTATAGGAGACAAGGTCTGGGAGAGTCGAAAAAAAATTAAGAAAGAACTGTGCGTTGTCCCAGTTAGGTCCATAAATATTAGCCAGTATTAGTGGTGTGTTAAACAACTTGCCCACTACAACAACATATCTGCCATTAGGATCTGATATCACTTCAGAGTGTTCAAATGGAACCCCCTTCCTAATTAAGATTGCTGTTCCCCTGGCTTTGTAGTTAAAATGTGAATGATATATTTGTCCAATCCACTTACAACCTAATCTTTGTTGGGAGTTAGTATTTAAGTGTGTCTCCTGTAGAAACATCGCGTCAGGTTTGAGCGATTTCAAATGACTAAATACCTTGCTTCTTTTAACCAAATTATTCAGCCCTTTGACGTTCCAGCTAATGAATGAGACCGATTTCTGTTGATTATTCACATTATCCAGAGTCATAGTGCCACAATCGATAATAGACTGATCCTGCACGTTGGTTATATCTCAGTGTTTCAGTGCCTGTTTGAGCCACAACATAAACCACAGATAAACCCAAAGCAAAACTAACAAAAACAAACAGATAAACATAGATAAACCTCTCACCATCCTGGACCCCTGGGCTGGTCTTCCACAAACCTGAGACTGCCCTGAAAACACTCCTCTCTCTCCTAGGCATATAACACGTTTACACTAGCTTAAACTCTTACATGAACTCAGCAAAGACAGAACAAAATATAATAGGACCCTTGACTCAGCATCATTATTGCCGCATGCATGTCGGCACCCATCCACTTACAGGCCGGTACGGCTCTGAACACTCACGGTTGGAAAATAATCCCACAAGAAAGGGGTAAAACCCAATAAAAATAATGACACTGGTGATAAGAAAAAGGGGATTAATTAATCAGAATACATCAAAAAGCAAAATAAAAGCACTGTTGGGGTTATGGTGTCGGGCTGGAACTAAGACCAATGAGGATACCGAAGATATTCTGAAATAAAATATTCCCCAGGCCACATGACATCCACAGAAATCCTCAACATCTTATAGCTATACCTTGTCCAATCATAAAGGGCATCCAACCGTAGCGTGGCGACGTTCACCAGTCAATGCACAGCCTGTGCAGACTACCTCAATGGTAGCACGCAGCGCGTGATACTTGTTGTGGTCCGTGAATTAACTGTCACTCTCCCTCCGTCTCCCGTGGGCGCAGATTGGCCTCGACGTAGTGCCTTGCCTTGATCGGGTCTTCGAAAGACATCTGTTCGCCAGCCGGGGTCGTGATTTTCAATGTAGCTGGATACAGGAGACCATATTTCACTCCCGTACACCGGCGAAGCAATCTTCTCACCTCGGTAAAGGCCGATCTCTTCTTTCTAACGGTGGCCGAGTAATCCGGGTAGATGTAGAAACGCTTCCCATTACGGGTAATGGGACCTGCCCCCATGGCCTTTCGAAGAACATCCACTTTCTCCTGAAAATAGTGGAACTTGACGATTATCGGTCTTGGGGCATCTCCATCCTTTGGCCTCGGCTGCAGGCTCCTATGCGCCCGATCGAGCGTCGGCGTATAGTCGAGGGCGAGCGCTTCCTTCAACAATTCAGCCACGGCTTTCTCCGGTCGAATATTTCCGAATCCCTCTTCCACTCCAATTAGTCTGCAGTTATCACGACGTTGCCGGGACTCCAAATCATCGGCCTTGTCTGCCAACCGGACGACTTGGGCAGATAGCGCATCAACTTTAGCTTCCAGTGCTACAACACGGTTAGCCTGGCCATTAGCTTCCTCCTCAAGATCATCAGTGCGGGTCGAGAGCGTGGCGTTTTCTTTCTGCATGTCTTCGATAGCCTTCGCAAACTCTGCGCGCACACTCAGGACCTCTGACCTTAAATCACCCGCCAAGTCGTCTATTTTCTTGTGTAGTTCACCTGCAGCTGCCATCACGGACGAGTCGATCTTGGCTAGCACATTCTGCTCCGTTTGCTTTATGGCAGCCATGATTGTGTCGAGATCCGGCCCGGCCCCCACCCCCGCGGCCGGATCCGCACCAGGCAAGTCCGAGGCATCAGGCCCCGGCTTCTGCTTGAGCGATTTAGGCATGTTGAACAGCTTTAGACTACAAAATACAACTGATTCGAAAGATTAGGCACTTGTGAGACGGGTTCGCGCCGGGATGTACTAGAAGGGGAGCGGGAAAATTACGCAAATGGCCAATCTAAGCAGAGCTCGCAAAAACACGTCTTCACATGTCGCTGCTCTCTCCCCTTCCCCCTTTTTTATTAGTGATCTTAATAGTATTTTTTCATATTAATTTAATTTATCATCTAATTGAATACAATCTATTTGTGCATGATTGTCAGTCCAAAGAGGGAGAGAGGAAAGAGGGGAACGTGAGGAGAAAGGGCACGGTCAGGAAGAACCAGGTAAGAAAACAGACAGGGAACAGTGACAGGCACAACAGAAACTGTTAAACTGACAAAGAAAAAAAAACCTGATTTTACTCATACAATCTGGAAGTTGTGTCCTCCCTATAATAAAGCTGATATACAGAATCTGCTAAACAAACTGGGTTGAAACATTTTTGAGCCTCTTTAACAACATTCCAACATCACGTTATAATTGATCGGGGAGATTAAAATTAATGATATATTTTTATGTGGTTCAGCCACAACTCTACTGAAACCTCAGCCAGTAATAGGTAGGCCAACTTTTGGACCGTCCAGTTGTCTGTATGACTGCCGCAGTACGTACATCACATTTGCACACTATCAGAAAGAGCCAAACAGCCCTGGTGGAGTGAGGAGCTGTAAAGAGAAGCAGATGCTCTGTTTATATTCTAAACATGTTTTAAGCTTGTTTCAAAGATTCTGTACTGCAGCTTTAAATGTTTTCCAAAAGCACACACACACTTATCTTATCAGTGTTTCTCACACTTTTTACAGTGTGTACCACCTGATAAAAATGTCAAGCTCTCCTAAGGACCACTATGAAAGCATGAAACTCATAAATCTTACAACACAAAATTAGTGTTATTAAATTAGTAAAATTAGCATCTGCAGTAAAGATTTTTTTCATACATTGTATGCATTCTACCACAGGCAAAGTTGCCTCCATTTTTATAGTTTTTATTAATATTTTGTAATAATTTATTTGTAATAATTCTGTTTTGGGAGTGTTTTCTATGTATCTGTATTATATTATACAAACACATTAAAAGTGAATCTCTGTCCAAAAAATGCACTCAGTTTACTTCTTACTCACTATGAGCATCATTCATTATTCTCCCCCAGTAATTAAGGTTAGGATATGTATTTTTTTATTCCAATACATTCTTCTTTTGTAGCATTTAAAAAACCTTTATCAGATTTGATGGTTTTGTTACAGACTTTTCAAAAAAGTGTTTTGCTTTTCTTTCACAAATGTGGGGATTAAATTGTGTTAAAATGTACAAAACAGTGATGTCATGTTTTGTGACAAGGACCCAGGCACAGAGAGACTTGATGAATTTAAGAATCTTATGATTTAACAAGGAAATTTGCAGACTTGCACAGAGATGGTAAAATTATGATGACTGATAACGGAGACGAAGACAACAGACGATGAGGACAGAGAGGAACAGGGGTTTAAATGCACCAAAGTGACAGTCAGAGAGAACTCGGGACAACATTTAAGGATGCAGGGACTGACAGAGACAGGTTTATCTTGCCTGGCTGGGCAGCTCTCTGGGTGCTCAGCACCCACAAAGCTCTGATCCTAGAATCGCCCCTGTGGTGAGCCCTTGTTAATAAGGAGATAAAATCATTGGAGATTGATTGATTCTGGAGCCTCACATGGCTACTAGAGGAACTGCAGGCTTTTGTAATTTTGCATTGGCTTCATTTTTCAACAGACGTTGCCAACTGATTCATGACGTAGTACTTTTAGCTTCTTGGTGGTGCCAAACATGCAATCCTCACAATCCTCACACACAAAACTGTCCTCATCATGATCGTCTGCAGATTAAACCACACCAGTCCATGTCAGCACACTTTGCAGAATCAGGTTTTCTGACTATGTCCACATTCCCACAACTAGATACTAACTGGCCAAGTGCTACAGAGTTAAAAGTGTGATAACAACCGGTACTTCCTGTTATGGATAGCACCTATGTAGCTGCAGCCAAGATTGATGACCTGCTGATATTTTGCATAGAGAATATGTGTTGGCTATGTGATTAAAAAAAGACTTCACTACCAAGAAAATTCCCAAACTTCCCAGTAGCCACTCTATTCCTGTTTGTGATCAAGAATGTGGAGGAGAAGCTTCTATTGTTGTTAAGGTTGCAAAAACCCTTAAATCATGATCTTATCTGAAAGCCAATAAACAGCAGCTGAAAGCGAGAACAATAATAACAACAACATGTCAGCTATCTCACCTTCCCCTCACTTTCAACCAGTTGCGACAGATGGCTGTCCGTCCTTGAACCTGGTTGTGCTCATGCTAATGATAGCATTTTGCTAAGAGTCACATTTGTTAAGTTATACTTGAATTGCCTTTGTACATCTTACCTTATATCCTTTGCTTAATTTAAATTTTAAAGATTTAAATATCCCTCGGTGACTAATATAAACAACAGCTTTAGTAATCATGGATAAAATGGAGAATTACAGAAATGCGGCTAACAAGGTTATACTAATATCTTTAGTCCTATACAGGTGAGTTGTTATCCTGGCTCCAACTCTGCAGTGCACTAAAACTGCAACTCATACTGTGACACTGATAGTCGCCAAGGGGGGGCATGTGTCTCTATGAAAATATCACTGCAGAGAGAGACTGAAAACGAAATGTTAATGTGAAGCACACTCAGCTGGCCTTGGCTTTGCCTCCAGTTATTAAAGCATAAACAAAGTTTAATCTATAAACAAGAACAAAACAAATAAACAGCTGTCCTCAGCTCTCTGCTTTGTGAGCTTTACATAGGATCATTCAGGACTCGTGGGCATTTTTAGGCTATTAAATTCCAGCTTGGGGTTTCAGAAAAAGCATGAAAGTCTGCTGGGACACTCACTACATGAGGAAAAATTTGAAGCTATGCTGCAGGAAGAAACAAGTTTAACAACTAATAACAACCTATGATTGAAAACAGAATGAACCTATGATCTGTGTGAGACCAGCTACAGCAAGTCAGCTGCTGTATAACAGGCCCCATTGATTACATGTGAGGCTGGTGAGAAAGCAAAGTTACAATTACAGTTGTGTGGCTGTGCAGTAAAACATTTCAATTGATCTGTCTGGACCTCAAACAATGATAAAAATGAAGAAAGAGTAAAGAGACGGTTGAACAGCCAGCAGTGACAGAAAGAAAAGATATCCCAGTGCAACACAATGCAGTCCATCCCAATTAAACTTGTTTATATAAATCTATGCTATGTAAATCTCTCTCGCTCTCTCTCGCCCTCTCTCTCTCTATATATATACATGTGTATGTGTGTGTGTATATATGTATATATACACACATATGGGTAATTATGGATTTCTTTCTTAAGACTGTGCAGGACAAAAAACCCTGGTAAATCAATGAATACTGGCCAAGTAACCCCATCCACCGTGGGAGGGTTTCAATCAGCAGTTTATAAAACCTCTGATGCCTCACTCTGCTTTAAAAGGCTGCTCACCCACTTTCATTAATTTCATTTCATTAGAGGGACAATCAAGGGAGATTTTAAACCTCCCAACGGGGACTTGCAAATTTTTTTCTTCCAACATTCGGGTTAGTGTTGTGAAGTGGAAAATTAACCAGAAAGTGCATTTCTTAGAAAAACACTTTCCAAGAAATAAAAGGTTATTTTGAGATTCTGTCCATTAATCCATAAAACATGGATGGAACATTGTTTAAATTACTGATAAGTTACAAAATGGAGTTCTCAGGTGGTAAACAGATTTGAATCCAAGCTGCACCATGATTTCCTAAAGGGTCTCATCTCATATCTGCACTTTTATCCAGTGGCTTTCATAAAAATAATAGAAAATTTCAGTCAGATTTTAACAATAGTAACCAAAAATGTTTTGTTATTTTAGTTCTGCTATTTAATAAACCAAGATATGGTATTTTGATGAAGGTCCAAAGTTAAGGTATTAGATAATCATAAACAGCTGAGTGCAGAGCAGTCCGGTGTGGTAAACATTCGATTATTTAAAACACTGTGTAAAAGTCTTGAGTCAACCATCATTTCTTTATGTTTTGCTGCAAAAATAGGAAATACTTTATTAGCTGCAATTTTCTGAAACATTCAAACATATGAAATACAGCATAAATAAAAATACAGCATTCTGTTCCGTTTTGTGTTTTTCCTGTCCAAGTATGCTGTTACTGCACTAGCTGTGTGTTGGGAATCACTGAAATGCTGGAACCTGAATCTGTTGCCAATCGGATGCTACACACCAACATAGAATCGGAGCGTATAAGACAAAAGAGAGTTTGGATATTCTAACAACCTTGGTATGTCCAACTTTGTTCTTCAACACAGCATGAACTCTTTAAGCAAGCTCTCTTATAAATTCTTTAAGTAGTCTTCAAAGTAGCTCTCCAGGCTTTTCAACAGCCACTCAAAGACCTGCTTTGGGCGTTGGCTGCCTTTTGTGGAATAATAGTGTTGCGGTCCGGGCTCGGTGGAGGCCTATCCATGACTGAAAGTATTCCATTGTGTGTTCTTCTATTCAGGGATGCGTCTACTGCATTGACAGTGTGTTCGGGATCATTATCGTGCTGAAAAAAAGCCACTGGCTGTCAGACATATTTCCAGATGGTATTGCATGTTAAATCAAAATCTGATGACACTGTGTTCAAATTTTCATCAGTTTTGATAAAATCCCCACCAGCAGTGACTGAAATGCTGCCCAAACCACGACAGAACACCCACCTTGTTTTATTGATGGTTGTAAACACTCACTGTTCCACCTCTCTCCTGGTCTCCTCAATACATAATAATGATAATTTGAATTAAAAAAAATTACTAAGAACTATGATTTTCAGCCCTTTTCTTCTGTAATTTGGTGTAGCTCAGTCTTTTCTCCTTGTTTCCCTTCTTTAAGAACGGCTTCCTGCAGCCACCCTTCTGCTGAGACAACTTCTGACAAGACTTCAGCGATGGATCAAGTGAAGGGTGAGAAACATCCCTCGGGTCCTCTGTCAGATTTTCTTCCATTGCTTGAGGATATTACTTTCAGATTCTGATCTTCATCTGTAGAAAAATGAATATTCAGAGTTTTAATTCTAATAAAAAGGTAAAACTGTCAAAAATCTAGTTTACTTGATGGGAGTCACAATTTAATCTTAATCATGGCACAATCAATACTACAAAACAAAAAGAGATTAAAAAAAATCATTTTGGTTTGCTCATGGCTGAGATAGAAGAGAATGGATGGATGGGTTTGCTCCTGTTAGATTAAGAGATAGTTAAACCACTCAAAAGGTAGTAACAAACCTTAAACTAATTCAAAATTTTGACTCAAACAAAAGTTGGACAAAATGATCTGACAGTCTAACTAAATACTGAATTACGGTGTCGATCTACAAATGTTAATATCTTTATGTGAATGACTTTTCAGTTGATTATTTCTGGCATAAATGGGCTTCCATACATATCTCAGGCCAAATCCTAAAAGACTGCCAACTCTTCATTTTTATTTCCATTCTCAATGCTCCATCTCTTACTCCATCCAGTAACACACACAGCAGCGTCATTATTCAGAATTTTGCTAGCCACAGCTGCAAACTGGGCTCAGGAGTGATTGTGGGAGGTCAAATGAAGATGCATGCACCACATTTCCTCATTTACAGCTGAGGGTACATTCATGTCATTAAGCTCAGCTGAACATGCTAACAAGCGAGTTATCTGTGAGCTTCGCCGATGGTCACATGAGGTCTGACACATATCAGACCTCATGTGACGCTGTCAAGTTCCTGCCTACATGTCTCGCTGTCAAGTTCCTGCCTACACAGTGACTGAGACTCCAGCAGCTCTATTAGGATATTAATCAGATCATATAATAAACACAGGAGCAAACACTGCTCTGCATGCCTGAGTATGAAGCTGCATGGTGTTTAAAATTTAAAGGAATCTGGAAGATAAACACTACTATCCCATGAATGCTAACCCATCTGGTACAGTCTTATGAGCTACTTCCATTCTGTTTGTGCTGTAAAACCACAGCTCTCTGCTTGTGCTTACGCAGTTATATGACTCAACAGGAATTCATAAATACAAGGATACGTCCTCAAAAACACGCTTAAACATCTGAGAAAGATTTTCATTGCTTTTATTTGAGCGGGTCTAAAAACAAATGAGTGAAAACAAATGTCTCGAAACTGATGAATTATAGAAAGAGACGTTCTTTATTTTGCTGTGATATTTATAGGGCTGCCTTTGAGCGAGTGAAACACATCACACATTTCAGCCCCGAGAGAGCGCTCACCTGTGGGAGTGTTAAACCCACTGAAGCCTGACATAATTATGACAGATGCTTTGCAGTCTAAACTTGGATGAAATTATTCTGCACCCTTTGAAATTATTCAGCAGCTAACCTCACACTGACTGCTCTCAGGAACAGTAAGCGAAGGTTGCGTGATTAATGTGCAGGAGCTGCCCAGAGGCATCACCGTGGCGGCGCGCCGCGATGAGAGCTGTTTCGATTCAGCCTCCTGTACTTCGTGTAGATACAGCACCCTTTGTTTTCAGATGAACTGCAGTATACATACTATCCTCTCTTCCACACAAGCGATCAGTGTAACAGTTCATTTCAGGTTATCTCTATTGGCTTTCACTGCTGCCCAACTTCATTTAGGTTATTTTCTACTAATAGATCTTAGTGTTGGCCTCAGACGACACAAGCATTATGGAGAGAAGTAATTGGATTAAAGGGACCCATTCAGACAAACAAGACGCATCAGGGGAGAGGATTAGGAGAGATGATGTTGGGAAGGAGCAGACAGAAGAAAACAGAGAAGAAGTGACGTGGAAGTGCAAGAGAGAATGAGCGGTAGAGGTGGAGGGGGCAGCGTGAAAGACTGTCACAAAAAGGAATGATGGAGAGAGGAAAAGAAGAAGAGTGGGTGGATAATTATACGAATAAAGGTGGGAGAGAGATGCGCAGACATTCGGTGGGTGGAGGAAGATGCATGTAAGACGCTGTTCTTACTGCAAAGAGGCATGTAGAGATTAGTTTGTCATCCAACTGTGAAATTACAGCACTGTGTATGTTTTTATTATCTTGTTTTGGTACGATAACACAAAAGTACGTTTCAAAGGTTTAATTAGAAAGGCTGTTTTTATTTCCTAGGTTAAAAATGAATGTGATAAGAAAGCTGGTGTACAGTAATGATGAAACAAGACTCGACTTTTGGTTTTGCATTACAAGAAAGAGTTTAGATAGTCTGTGGCATTTACTTCCCTTGCAGCCAAGGGGTTCCTGCAGTGCTCGACATTGAACAGGTCTGTTGTGATTCAGACAGGGTGTGAACATAAAGCTGTCACACTTAGATCTAAACCATGACCAGAAGTGAAAGAATGTGATTGTAGTGTATCTGGGTCCTTCATTAGAAATAAAGTAAATAGCTCAGTTTTCAGAGTTGATCAGACTAAAGCTGCTACTCTCGCACATTGAAAGTAGCCAGCTGATGTGGCTATTATTCCTCCTGGACACCTGGAGGAATAATTTCAATTATTCAAAGAGGCGAGTGAGACTGAGAAGATTGTGTTGCAGTTAAAGGTAATACATGCTGAGCAACATTTACTTTGACTGAAATTACTGCGACGCAAAAAAGGAAAAGTATGTTGGAATCGACTGAACCTAGACACAGATGGCAGAGCTGTCATAACAACAAAATGGCAAATGGTGACAGGGCTGCAAATTATTTGCATTATAAGGACGCAAGACACAATTACAGCTTATTGGATTCTGTAAAATAGTGACAAAACAAGGCTAAGAAAGTTCAGTTTGACTGAACTACCAATTAAATACCTTTAAGTGGGTGCCCGGGGCAATTTTATATTCCACTTACGTAACTGCTAGACGTATTCTGACATTTAAAATAAATGCTCCTTTAAAAACTGCTAGAGACAGGCGCATTATCATAATTTTTAGACCATAATACCTCATTAAAAGTCTCTCTGTGTTTTGCCTGTTAAATCTAATGCCTAACATTAACATTAAATCCAGCACAGTGTTAGCTCAGGCTGGCCATGCTGGAAACTTAGCCAGCAGTCCCAGTAGATCAGCTGGTAATAGCCCATGATTCATCTGATATGCTTTCAAATTTGGACAAAATGTCATATTAGGGGTGTGCTATTTAAGATAAAGATTAAGATCCTTCCTGATGTGCAGTGCAGTGCATGCCACTTTACAACCCGCCTCAACCACAGACCCTTCTTTCTTTCTGTCGCACCTAATCTTCTTTTAACTGAAGTATTTGTTGTTAACATTATCTTGAGTTTAACTGAGGGCATTATTGTTCCCACAGCATGCCTCCAAACAGCAGAGCTCTGTTCCCTATCAAAGTAGAATCAGCAGTTTTCTTTTGTAACAAAATGTATATACATTTAAATTGTTATCCTCCCAAAGCCAAACTTCAAATACCTGAATGTCAATGCTGACTTGTAATTGCGCAAAAATATGGATGGATAAAATTATATTATATTACTGTCCAACAACATCCATGCATTATTAATGCAACTTCTGCATCAGCAATCAAATCCATTTTTATAGCAGCAGCAAATACAAATGCACTAAACTAAACAGAATGAAGATATCATGATGCTTTTTTATTACACAGTGGGGGCTGCATGTTGACTACATCAGCAGTTTGTATACATGCATGTGTTGTGCAGCTTGCACATGTTGTAGTCTGAATATTATAAGAATAACAATTTTAACATTCTTATAGATACACTCTAGAATTCAAGGAGCCACAGGTCTTGAGTTCAGTGGCAGAATGGCATGTAACTTCATTTTTCTATGATTAAAAGTATATTTTTAATGATTACCTGAAAAGTTGTCGTAAAGAAAGAGGTAACGTTTGATTTAGGTTAGTGCTACAATATCTTTACACTGATTTATCATAGCTTGTACTCATATTACACATCTCTTTATACAGTTGTTTTATGGAAATTTGTGATACGTTTTATGGAAAGCACAGATCCTCAAAGCATTAAATAAAATGTATTAATAAAACATGAATTACAGTGAAGGTTAGTTTAGGTTTAATTACGTTTAGGGTAAGCAAATCATATATATAGTCATGAAGTAAGTGTGTCTCGAGCAGGGAAGCCCTGTCAGTATTTGATTTTTATCAAATCTTTCCAGCTCCGGTTGTTTACCATTGACTCAGCAAGTCAATAGCTTCCTCTTCTATTGTCTGTGAGTGATGACAGTTTTCCCGCGGTCTGGACTGCAGTCACACAATAGGGCTTACTTGTCATTTCCAATTTTCAAGATTGTGATTTTAAGAAGAAAAGAAAAATCTATTGAGTGGTTTCAAACCCAGTGTCTCAGCTCAGAACAAAGTGTCAAATAGAAACAATAAAACTATCCTTATAACCAGCTCTATTTCCTGAATGAACTTCTGTGTGCTTTGAACTTAGATTTTTATAACAAACTTCCACTGTTCACCATGTTTCCCTGTTATTTTTCAGGTGCCTTTGGATTTAATTGCAGCCGGGATCATTGATTAGCTTCCTGGGAAAAGTCGATTTCTTCGTCCACCGTGACAAATAATCAGTAATTTAAGTGTTTTCAGAGCTGACACATACAGAGTTTGGGGCAAAGACAGTCCAATAACATAGCGATCGATACTGATCCATTATCCTTCCCCTGTTTCTTGACAGTTTGAGTGGATTGGGTGATGCAACCACATCACCTTGAAATTCCTTGTACATTTAAGGCATCTCCAGTCAATTAATTTAAAGCTAAATGTATTTTCAAGAGATTAAAGTAGCATTATTCATATTTTAGCCTGTGTAAAAATGATAAAGTGTTGATCCATATGTGTACACAGTAATCAAATATTGCTTACTCATATTCTGTGGTTCCTTTTCAATTCATAAGTACAGAAAAACTCTTAATATTTTATTTTCCAAAAGTTTTACAGTGAATTAAAAAACCTTCTATATTTCATGACAACAAAGGGCAGGTGTGAAGTGGCTTAGGTCTCACTTGCAAGAGAGCTTCCAGGTTATGCAAGATCTCTGATAATCTTGTGTCTGGCATTTCTCAGCAATGGGCCGAAGAAGACATGTAGAAGAAGACACGAAGTGTGTGTGTGTATATATATATATATATATATATATATATATATATACCGGACATAGTGGTGGTAGATAAACAGAAGAAGACGGCCGTAGTGATCGATGTAGCGGTTCCGAATGACAGCAATATCAGGAAGAAGGAACACGAGAAGCTGGAGAAATACCAAGGGCTCAGAGAAGAGCTCGAGAGGATGTGGAGGGTGAAGGTAACGGTGGTCCCCGTGGTAATCGGAGCACTAGGTGCGGTGACTCCCAAGCTAGGCGAGTGGCTCCTGCAGATCCCGGGAACAACATCGGAGATCTCTGTCCAGAAGAGCGCAGTCCTGGGAACAGCTAAGATACTGCGCAGGACCCTCAAGCTCCCAGGCCTCTGGTAGAGGACCCGAGCTTGAAGGATAAACCGCCCGCAGGGGCGTGCTGGGTGTTTTTTATATATATATATATATATATATATATATATATATATATATATATATATATATATACAGTACTGTGAAGAAGCCTTTAGTACCCCCTCCCCCAATAATTTTTAAATAGGTTGCTTCACAGAGCCAGTTTTTGAAAATGCCAAAAATAACACAGATTGATGGGCATATAATAGTATTTTTATACCAACAAGGTGATTCCAGAAGAGCTAGTTGAAAACCAGCCATATTGTTGCATGATGTGCGCATTGTGCCCTTAAAATTTTTGAGGTAAATGGGACAAGAGGAGGACAGAAGAAGTGGCAGATCTAAAAAAAAACAAAACAAACAAACAAAAAAACCTCACAGCAAATGATCAGTGTCTGAAAGTCAAAGAAAGACACACAATGGAATCAGTCATGGATTGGTCTCCCCAGAGCTCGGACTGCGACATTATTGACATAGTGTGGGATCATCTCAGGAGAAAACATAACAAAAGAGCCAAAGTCCAAGGGAGAGGCCTGGAGAACTATTCCTCAAGACGACTTAAACAAGAAAGCTTGCCTAAGAGAGTTCAGGATGTGTTGAAAAATAAAGGTGGTCAGACCAAATATTGACTTTCAATAAATTGCTAAACCTATCTTACATTTTACTAGCAAAATATAAAGAAATAAAGAGTGATTTAATACTTGCAAAGTTCTGCACTGAGATATACTGACGTATATGGAATAGTTGGTTCACAGTGAGGAACATTGTTGTTGTTAAAAATGCGATGACATGATTACAACAGGTCTCCATGGAAGCAGTGTAGATAATTTGACCAAGCATCTTTGGTGAAGCAGTTTATTCCCCCAGGTTAAAGGTCACAACTGTCATGATTGTTTGCTGTTGTCAGAGTTGACCTCTGCACAAAATATCTCCTGGGTTGTACCTTTGAATTTGTAAGAAAATTCACGTACTGTTGCAAACTGAGTCAAAAAGTTACAACTGCATTGGTTTAACTGTTATTGTTATAGTGTAGCATCAGTATGTGTTCATCCCCAGCTTATAGAAATCCATCCTCAGCACTGCGTACATATAAACTACTGTTATTGCCCACAGAGATTATGACCCTGACAATGATGCATAAAGCAAACTCATCTTCCTCCTCTGTTCTCTTCAGCTTCTGATCGCTGCCATCTATTCACAGTTGCTCAGCACTCATATAATCCAATCAGAAATCTGTCAGCACATTTGCTAAAAATTGCAGAACGCAGCACATCATTTCCACATCTCTGGCACACTCTCCAATTTCCTTCATATTCCACTGATCTGTCTAGAAAAGCTTCACTTCAGTCATAGAAAATGTTGAGTATCATGCAGACAGCAGATTCAGCGAAAGTCAAAATCATTTTTTCTTTTGATTTCCAATCAAAGTCTGTGGGAAAATGTAGGGATTTGACGAGGTTGTATAGTTTTTCTACATGTCAGCTGTGGTCAGGACCCTAGGTCAGAGTTCAGTTGCCAAAAGCATATACGCTTGCTGCCTACCTGCTGATGTAGAAGGTTTAAAACCTGTAGCATATTCTCTGTTTTTTATATTTATATTTTTACTTTGGAAAGAACCTCATAAAGAATTCAGAAAGCAGCTAGTGAAGAGGCTGGTGGGCTCACTGGAACAGCAGCTCCTAACTCTGTACATCAGCGCTGCAAACACCATCAAAGCAGCAGACAATGCACCTTTGTGGTCTACACAAAGAGGGAAGACAGACAGACTGTGTTTGAGCTCAGGGAAGACAGTAAAAGCTATTAGAAATGTCAGGCTTGAAATGTAATACTGATCCTTTCATCAGACTCAGACAAAAAGAAAATGCATTTCCCCAAATATATGAAAATACATCAACAGTAATCTGGTGAGAATTTGTAAGATTGCCTGTACGATATCCCCACATACCCTTCTTCCTGTTAAAACAACATCCTACATTACTGTGCATTGATCAGCAGCCATGCAATTAAATTAGTAATATATTAGAGAGTTGGTTTAGCCACAACAGGAACTAAATGCTATGTACTTAATGTGTAATGCATGATAATGCATGGATTAATTCAGAAATTTGTGAAACATTTTTGCCCATTTCAGGAATATTTGGTTGCTTGCTTGCTTTTGACTTGGCAGAGAGAGATTTGAACCTTTCTCCCTGGATCTTATAAAGCTATTCTTTGCCTTGGTTGTGTCGTTCCTATTACAAATTGTTCATCATCCATCACTTCTTGCAGAATAAAGGCTGGGTAACTCCCGCTGCCACAGTTGCTGTCAGGTTTATTTAAACTGCTATGAAAAGGCAGAGACAGCTGACCTTTCCCCATGCTGAGGAATGTCTTGTGTGTTTTCACACTGTAGAAAACCGTTGTTTATAATTGGCTGAGATCCTGAATTTCTTAGATATGTAGCTACACATCAAGTGTTTTTTGTTCTAAAAAGATATACTTGTACTCTACCCTCCACATTTACCACATGAGGAAAGTTTCGTCCTTGAATCAGAAATCTATCTTCAGTCGACTTGCCTCCACCTCTGTCTTCAAATCTATCTGCAGCTTGCACTTTTAAGCTGAGGTCTGCAGGGGCCACTTTAGATTTTCAGAGGGACACACATATATATTTATTTATCACTGCTCTACTATGATTTATCTGCAAAAGCTTTTCAAGGTTAGCAGAAAAGATAAATTAACCACTGACCAAGTCCAAGGAGCACATCTTTTTCCAAGGCAGCAGGCAGAGAAAGAGTTTGGTGAGAAAAGTTCAGAAGCAGTAGCAACACACTGACTTTCAACCACTTTCACAGATATGGAATAAAACAAGTCAAAGACTAACAGAAGAATTGGCTCAAGAGTTTCAGAGACAGAAGACTGGGCCTGATGAAGATTCAACACTAACTTAAAGATTTAGCTGTGATTAAATATAATTATCATCACACAAAGGACTTGATATACTTATATCTATATAATAATTAATCGTTTTGTCACAACAGATACAGACAAAAAACGACCTCAGTTCATCCAAAAAGACTCATCAAAAAGCCTAATAAGGAGGGACTTTCTAAAGTTATCCATTATTGCGGGGGCAGAGGGTCAGAGCCTTTATGAGAGCTTCAGACAAGGTTATAATTATTCTGACATGTTGATTGGCAGCACCACCTCCATCCGTTTCCTGCACTTCTGCCACCTCACTCAGAAGAAGGGTTTGAAGCATATGGAGTGCTGATGTATGTGCTGTAAGAGCACTTTCTTCAGTATTGCCTCTTAAATTTTTAATCGAAATGGACATATTCAAATATGCCTTTAAAGACCAAGTCCTCGCCTGTCTTTGCCGATTCACCCTGTCTTGTGAGGGCAGAGCTATTAGTTTTCTAATCACATGGCAGACACACACAGACACACACAGAGGGTGGGAGGTATTATCCAACATTGTCTTTATCTTGGACAACATCCACCTCTCAGACACCACCTTAAGAGAGTCCAGCTCCATCCCCACAACATTACTGGCCTCACGGATCAGTTTATTGAGTCTGTCAGCATCTGCGACCCTCAGCCTGCTCCCCCAGCATGCAACGGCATAGAGGATTGCACTGGCCACAACAGACTCGTAGAAAATCCTGAGCATTTGTGTGTTTGTGTGTGTTTTTAGTCCAGTTTATTGTCAATGTATACTCCGAGGTATTTATAGTACATAGAAGTACATATAGAAGTGCATGTTTTACAAGAATGGATTAGATCAACATCAGCGATTCACTTTTCAGCTAGTCCAATCATCAGTTGCAAATTAGTCAAATGCAGTTAACAGAATATTATTCAGTCATCAAACTACATTGTTAAATGAAATCAACACTTCAGGGTCTCTAATTGTGTAGATAAGCTTTTTAAGGTGAGCTTGAATAGAAAGAATGTATGAAGAAATAATTATTTGACTTTTGCCGTCTGTGAGCAAGATTAGAAAAAGTTAGATTAATGGAAACTTGATCGGAGTCTCTGGAGCTCTTAGAAGTGCAGCGAGTACTAATTTCACTGCTGTGAGTTTCTTTGGTTTAATGAGGTCGCTCAGTCATTAAATGGAGATTGAATATCATTTAGGTTGCTGTGGATTCATTTTTAGAGCAGTAAGATCATCATCATCATCTGGAGTACCAACATGGAAAAAAAACAGTGAATAATATGAATATGAGGCACTTAACTCAGGGGTTCCCTCAGGATTACACGTATTATTTGGTGCTTCAAAAGCTTTAAAACTCTCTACGGTTACATTTTTCGGTATTTATTTATTTTTATATCTCCAGAAGCAACTTTTCACACTTGCAGGAGGAAACCGAAACATAAGATGCAGGAAAGCAGAATAAAGTCTCAAACACAAAGCTGTAAGAAAAGGCCGAGGTCATGCACGGGTCGGCAGGCTGGCAACGTGGCAGACAAACAAGTGAGGGCCAGGCAAAAGTCAAAGTCCATGAAAGTGCGAGAAAGTCATGCATGAAGAGAACACTTGGAAACGTGTATATAAAAAATAGAAAACTGGAAAATACAAGGATCATGAAAATGTGATGGAAAGCTGCAGCACTTTCTGTAGTCCAAACAAGAGAGGGTGGGGAAAAGGCTGGAAGTGACGTGACAGAAACACTGATTTCAAAATGAAACAGGAAGCGATAAAACAAAGATGTAAACCATGGACAGTTGTTGCTGATCACAGATGTTTTAAACACAAAGCACATAAAATTGTCAACAAGCCCTCACTTACTCACTGCTGACACAGCAGAACAGAAGGTAGCCAGTGACAAAAATATTGTCATAATCTCCTCTGTAGGTCTGGAAGATTTATTTGTACACTTTTACTTCACCAAAAATGTAAAACTAACTATCTAATTTTTTTTAATTTCCTTCGATTAGGAGATTCCTGGTTCTCTTAATTCCTCCTTGTCCTATAGAGGTCATAAATTATTTGCTACCACTTAAAAGTTTCCTCTTCCTTCATATAGAGGATATGTGTCAGTCTGTGAACTTTGTTAGCAGTAGAGTTTATCATTCTCCAGATTGTAAACTCATTAACATGCCAGCACCACCTGGAGTCTTACAAAGATGTGTTCCTGTTTCCTTTAATATTAGACTCCTGCAACTCAGACTTGTCTTCCTGTCTTCGTCTATAAAGAGAGCAAACATCTCTGTGTTGGCTGAAGGAGCTTTTTGGGAAGTTCTGGACTGACTGCAAAGTTATTAACAGGCTTCCCAAATAGGGCTGTGCTGCACGTGCCAGCACCGAGACACCCATCCTGTGGAAACTCCTGCTGACTGTGTCAAGAGTGATGCCTGAGAAATCTGCGTCTGTAGTCTCCGTAGAGTCTGTAGCTTTTTCCACTAAACTTGAACTCGTTAATTTCAGTCTGCAGATTGAGTTGGCATATTAAAAATCTGTTTACAGTCTTTTCAGAGGGCTGCTTGGGGCATTCACATCATTTATGCAAAGCCTGATCTCACAATCAGCATTTACTCAAAACCTTTACCTGAGGTATGTCAGAGTTTCTAAAGTGTTTTCTTCTGATTGCACTTTAAAAGAAATCATTCCTGCTTGTCCTGAACACCCTGAGACGCCAGCCATTGTCCCCAATTGCACTGATTCTTCAATTAGCACAGCGGGAAAACACAACACAATCAGTATCTCTATTCAGACTTTTGCATTGGTCACAGGAGGGGAACACGACATTGTTTATTGTTGTTAAAATAGCATGTGACCCAGGGATAGGGAACGTCGACTGCGATCATTTCAGCTTTTTTTTAGGCTTTTTCGAAGCCTTTAAAAAGAGTTTGAATAAGTGAGATAATACTAAACAATGGAGGGAGCCAGGAGCCAAGCAGCTAAAAATAAAGGGGAAAAGAATCTGGACATAGGGTGTGCGTGGGTGTGTGTGTGTGTGTGTGTGTGTGTGTGTGTGTGTGTGTGTGTGTGTGTGTGTGTGTGTGAGAGAGAGTCAGTTTCTTAAGGTCAGTGGAGAAAAACTGCAAAAAGAGGAAGCACCTGTTCTTTTTCATAACACACATTTGCACTGCTATCTGTGTGAGGACTGGCAGTGACATTATGCATTAACTAGCCCTGAAACTTTATTACAGTTGAATGTCTAAACTCACCCTTATGTGAACCTGATTCCAGCCTTAAACTTAAAACCAAGTCTAAGCCCTTCAAACAGCCTTTGGTTGTTATAAAAGAGCAAAATGTGCCCAGTCACAGTGCCTCATATTCAGAGTGGTTCCCACAAAGATACATATACAAGCACACACAGTTTACAGTCTTGTTTACATGGACGTGGCCCAGGGCAGGCCTCCATGGGGGGCACACGAGTGAAATGAGCATGCAGAGGTTTAGCGCTTTATCTGTTTTGTATTCTCCAGTTTGCTGGAGGATATGAAAAAAAATAAATACATTTCTATAAAAACACTTGTAGTATAAGATCACAAAAGCCTGCAAAGCAACTGTTTACACAAAGTAAAGGGCTGTATTCTGTTAGCTATATTTATGATCATTATTTGTCCATGGTGGTAATGGCTCCACGGTGTGCTGGTTAACACACTCACCTACAAACCAGATCTCTGGTTTGAGTGTTGCAGGGCTTATAAACCCACCCTCTAGGGGTGTACAAGCGAGTATACTGCCAGTTCCAAGTGTGGATTAATAGAAGAGCGGTATTAGTAAAATCAGCAACTGATCAAACGTGCAGATGCATCTGCTGTGGCGACCCCTCGGGGAAATAAAGGAGCAAAAGTTCTTTATAGTTTTGTTTTTCCATGAGTCTTATAAATGGACACACACATATAATGAATAGAATAGAATAATCCTTTAATTCTCCCACAAGGGGAAATTTGGTTGTAACAGTAGCAAAGAAAAAAGCACATATACAAACAGAACAGGACACAGAACAGAAACAGACACAATCTTTACAGAAAAAATATTTACATAGTTACAAAAACAGAGTACTGTACAGTTTTTATTAATTAAAGTACAAATAAAAATGGCAAACCCAGGTTGTAATGTGCAGACAGAGCAGGGTACTGGAAGATGTTTAAATAATTAAGAATATTTAGAAATAGTACAGATTGTGCATCGTACCTGTGCATTAAAAAGTAAACTTGTAACTTCCAATAAGTTAGTATATATAAATTAAGAAAGATAATGCTATAAAAATGGAAATAGGGGCAGAGATTTATTAATATTTCTACAAACATACATGAAAATGGAGTATGTAAGTATAATATACATTGCACATTCTGAGGAGCTTGAAGGTCAATATTAGGTATGACCACCTTTATTCTTCATTACAGCCTCAAGTGTTTAAGGCAGCCTCTCTTATAAATTCTTTAGATAGACTTCAAAATAACTCTCCAGGCTTTATGAAGGACCTTCAAAGCTCTTCTTCAGATGTTGACTACCTTTTGTTCTGTTCTCTATCGACAGAGAGGACAGAAAATGGAATAACAGTGTTGAGAGCCGGGCTCTGGGGAGACCAATCCCTGCCTGATACACTTCTTTTGTGTGCTTTTCTATGCAACAGTGTCATGCAAAAAAATGTAGTTGTTATCAATCAGAAACTTTCCAGAAGGTGCTGCATCATAGATCAAATCTGATAGTACTTCCTGTTTTCATAATCCCATCAATTTTCTTAAGATCAACACCACTGGCTGAAACAGCACCAAACCGTGACAGAGCCAGATAGCTGCCCCTGCTCCCTGTTGTACCTCTCTTCTTACCTCCTACATACAAACTGATGATGGCTTTCAGGTCCTGCAATGGGTTTTTGCTGATTTCGTTTTCCGGCTTCTTAAGGACATGACACTCAATTGCTGATTTTTGCCCGATAGTTCTTCTTTTGTCCTCCACTTGTCCAGTTAAGGTTATGTGTTTTTGTGAAGTTGCTGCAAAACGCTGTCTGTTATCTGTATACAAAAAAATGGGTTTATCCCTGGAGTTGAATGCCATTTTTATGCTTGAATGTTAAAAGCTTAACGAACAAAAGCAGTCCTCTGAAAATGGCCAGGTACAAGGACTGGACTGGATTAGTGAAAAAAGCAGCCAAAGAAATGTCCAAAGAAAAACTTTGAAAAGCCTCCTGAAAACCTGGAGAAGTATTGCATGAGGCTACTTTTAAAATGCTCCATGAACCTTTTAACTATCAATTATTAAGTAAAATGGATGTGTGGCTACCAAGTTCTTTAAAAAAAATCAGAGAGGTGCACAAGCTTTAGCATCACAGCTATGCAGTGTGGCAGAGATTCAAAGTTTGATGTGCTGGATGGCTGGAGGCCGATATATGAGTTTTTCCCAGGCACTATGGCTGTTACAGGCCAAAGATGTGTGTTACAAATTGGCTGCACAGTAGGTGTTAATGTGAGAGCAGTTAGATTCCCAACAACATGGCAGGGGCAGACTCAAAACCATATTTAGAAAAGAAGGCAGACTTGGAGTCGTCACTACGACTCGGGCTTAATGTTAACTTTGGATGCTAATTTTAGACTTCATAAACCTGGCCTTGTAAATGTATGTACCGGAGACAGTGGACAGTGAGCTCCCTGCAGTGTCTTTCAGTACAATGGAGAGTTTAACAAGACAAAACAGCATGCAACATTGCTTCAAAA
Organism: Aulonocara sp. 'chitande type north' Nkhata Bay; assembly: GCF_057382095.1. Taxonomy (NCBI): domain Eukaryota; kingdom Metazoa; phylum Chordata; class Actinopteri; order Cichliformes; family Cichlidae; genus Aulonocara; species Aulonocara sp. 'chitande type north' Nkhata Bay. Next base: position 31,522,034 of record NC_141352.1, read on the forward strand.
CAGCCACTAATAATGCATAACTCTAAGCCTTCATCAAATTCAAATGCGAAGCATTGTGCCCAGCTTAGGAGGTAAGTAAGTGAAACATAGGACTTAAGAGAGTGTTCCCGCCACGGTCCTGAGAACAGGAAGTCCAGCTGTAATTCACAATTGAAGATGTGTTTTTTTTTTTATATTATTTGTCAGAAGAACTATCCCAAAAAGCTGAAGTTATATAAAAAACAAAAAAAAACACACATAAAACTAGCAAATGTTTGGAAGCCGAGGACGGGACGTGTCAGTTTCTGCCAGGGAGCAACTTCTGGAGCCAGGGTTTTTGAAACGACTCGATGACAATAAAGACAAACATAAAAATGTTGTAAAGTTGTTTCAAAGGAAGGAAAAACTAAAGAGACCAAAGCCATTTTTGGTACCAGGCTATAAACATTAAATATAAAGTCGGGCATTTCCAACATGGAGCCTTAAGAAATGAAATTTCTTCCAAGGTTTTTCTTGGGGTTTTACTATTGCATTTAATTTGCCTCGTCATAGTTTCATGTCAACACCTCTATTTGTAGCCAACACCTGATGCACAGATATACCCAACCTCTTTGACAAAACTGTGTCTGAGGCACAGCTACAAATGCATCATCTTCTTAAAATGAGAGAAAACACACTAAGAAAAAAAGTTCAAAATTCTGTCTTTTCTGTAAGTTTTTCAGTATTATTATTTTAAATTGGAGTTTAATTTACCTGTGTTTGCAAAGATGCTGGTGTTTATTGTGTGTTTGTGTGTGTGTACGGAGAGACAGGTGGAATAATTTGCACATGTAACAAGGATTAAATAGTTTAGTAGAATAACAGGCCTAAAGAAAAAAGCTAAAAAAGAAAAGTACAAAGTGCTCTACAAAGCACAGAATCCTTGTATCATCCATCGCTGCACGGGCTTTTCTTAATTAATGATATTTTTTGCCTTCTGCTGACTCAGGAAAGTCAGGTCTTTGATTCACATGTTCCAAATTTTGGTCAAATATTTGCAAAGCTAAAGCGTAATCTCAAGTGAATACCTAAACTACTTCTTTCTTTGAATTTTTTTGTTTCATACCTGTTGTTGCTGTGATCTCCCATTTGGGAGATGAAAAGTTCACACTGTTCACGCGGTCCCGGTCCTAAAGGAAACAATTTCCAGTCATCTTAAAAATTAGAACAACTTTTCCTCCAGGTAAACGAGACACCCCTGTGATCATGCACATTGCACATGCTGCATGAAACAGTTTACCTCATATTATCTAAGTATTAATCTCTGTTGAGCTAATATTTGTCATCAACATGCATTATAATGCAAGTCTTACAAAACTGTTCTGCTCTAAATGAAAGCCATTTTACACAGTGTAGAAAATGTATTTGCTTCAATATGTCTCCAATGTTTGGTTAAATCTATACAATTCATGATGTCACACCTCACTGCTCACATTTATTTAATTGCCGCGCGGAAAATATTCCAACGAGCCATTCGTCAAACATAATGAATTGTCAGATTTTATTAAAGGAAGTGGTAACGGAGACCCTCAGAGGTTATGTTACAGGCGGATATCTGTGTACATTCAATTACATTCTGATGGAAAACAGGAAGGCTTTGCCTAATGAAGCCTCGAATCTTGTCGGGTTCCCGCTTAAATGAATTATAATAACAAGACAAAAAAAAGGCAGCAATCAAAGATGGGCTTCTTGTGGATTGTAATGCTGCACACGTGTGTGTGTGTGTGTGTATGTCTGTGCAGTCTTGTCAGTATTTAAGTGTAATTCAGAACAATCTTTTCCTGATTGCACACACCTGATATGAATGCAGAAACAGACACAATGGGACTTTTTTGAAACCACTTTGCAATTGATGATTAGATCTACATGCAAACTGGATGTTCAAAGAAAATATTTTTCTGTTTGCTTCACACTTTGGGCCTTATAGCGTACTTGTCTGTCCATCTGAGCATCTTGTACTGCACAGTGACATTTCATATCTTTAGCTTTTTGTCATTTACAGCCCTCAATCATGTTGAAAACACATATTGTTGGAGACCACGCTTATTGATGGTACAGATTACTAGGTCACTATACACAAACACTCTTAACTCGTCACTAATGCAAAAAGCATAGAAAAACAAAATATGTAAACAGGATCAGCTCAAACTGGACTCAGAAACCAGAGTGTCGACTGTTTACTGAGAGCAGGAATGAAATAAAGGAGAGCAGATAAGCAGCTAGAGAAGATAGCCTTTCAAATATAACCAGGAGCGCTGCCAGAGAGGCCAAGGTGAGTTCAATAGGATCTTGCAGTATTTGTTTGTTTCTTGAGCAGATGCTCTGGAGGGTAAATGGCTGTCAAGTAGAAGTCCAAGATGAATGGGTGAGCAGCAGTGAGAAGTGAACAGGCAGGTGGAGAAGGGGAAGTCCTTTCCTTTGCAGGTCCCGAGAGCAACTGACCGGTTCAGGCAACAGTGACTGGTGGTGATAGCAAAACTCCTCATAAAAGCAGGAATCCAGGAAAACAGGTTTACACAATGATCAACTACAAAGGAGACTGAACAAAGACTACAAGAACCGTCACAAAGAAGCCCTAATCACACTATATAGGCATTAACCATCTGGTAAACGGCAGTAGCACCATCCAGTCTTTAACCCTCTCGAGGCAGGCGTTGCCGATTTGCAACAGTTAAAAACTAACAACCTGATTACCCCACATACATATTTTATGAGTTTTGTTTTACTCAGAAGTACCACTGCAGGACTTGGTTGTGCATTAGCAACAAAAAGTTTAATTTGAGAGGGTTAAAGCTTCTCTGTCTCATGGCTCTGGTTCTCCTGGATTCTCCTTGTTTCTCTCTTTCTCTCTCTCTCTCCCTTTGTTTTTGTGTGTATGTGCAGTGTTGATCGTGGGCTGGACTCTTCTTGAGTCTCTGCCCTACTCGGCTGTGATTGTTCCTCCACCTGCAGTGGAGGAACAATCACAGCCGTTCTAAGGCACAGAGAGACAGCTGTTCATGGCTGGAACATTAACCTACGCCGTTAGCGAGACCCCGGCTCAATCTCTGGTTGACTTGTCGTGTGTTTCCTCGTGGCTTCCCTCGGTGATTGTTTGCCTTCCTTCTGTTCAGGTTGTTGTCCCCTTCGTTGTGTCCCTGGAGTGAGGTGAGCTAGAGAGTTTCCCCTCAAACCGTGAGAGTGTGCGTGGGTCGTGAGGATTGGATGTTTGGACTGCCCTCTGACCTCTGGATCTCCCCCACATTAACCCTCTTCTGTGTGGCCTGTGATTTTCTCTTCTCTGTAAATAAACAGAAAGGACAGATTCTAAAAGTCTACAGTGAGCTATGTAGCTAAGCCTGGTATAGCTAGCAAACATCTATACACGGGCTGTTTGTTGTGAAGATATGCATAAGGGGGAAAATAGTTTGTTACATGTGTTACTGAAAATAAACATTTAACAATAGTAAAACTGTACCGTCGTGCAGGACGTAAACTGTGAAGTAAAAGGTGAATCTTTTTATAACGAATCAATAAAAAGCCAGTTTAAGGTAATATAATAAACCTAATGAATGAATTAAAATGTGTTGTATTTTGACTCAGGGGGGCCACAGGATGACCACCACCGCTCTCAATCATTTTTTCTTTTTATAGAACAGCAATTTCTCCCTTGCAGCAATCGGAAACGCAGCTGGCATGAAACCCAGAATGACAGGGTCAGCAGGTGGTTCAGGGAGAGACACAGAGGGGAAACAGGCAACCAGAAGGCAAGCTTGATAACAAGCAGAATGGACAGATAACAGCTGGGCAGAGAGCAAGCAGACGGACAGAGGAAGTGTAGGTAAAGAGTGCAGGATCTTTGAGATGAAAACCAGAGGGAAGGTATTCAGTTAAGTAACGACAAAAAGGCAAATGAGTTTTCAGCTCTCTGGTCTTTTCTAATGTGAGATGATGTGATACGCTGCAACAAAGACAGAGGAGAGAGAGGAAAGCAGCAGTGCCATTAATGGAGGCCCTCCATCAGGATGAAAGAGAGCTGCAGTTGCCTCAAACCGTGGACGCCCACACAGCACCACAACTTCCCGGTGACAAGAAACTTAGGACACACAAAGAGATGGGGGGGGGGGGGTGACTGTGCTGTAGAGTCCTATATATCAGAGGGCCAGCAGACAGAAGAAGATAATGAGAAAACAAAATAAAGTTAAAAAAAAAAAGAGTGGGTAGAGAAAGAAGAAAATGAAAGGACGAACTGACGGTGCTTACAGACCTCACTGTACAGTATGTTTTCTGTCTCCACCCCCCGAGTCCATTATTTATTTTATTGGAAGAAGGCATTTCTATTGTCCCACATATTGATTTATGTGTGTACATGCTGAAGTGGTCTGATAAAGTACATTCTGTGTATCTATGACATTTTAGAGGTCAGCGCAGCACCGTCTCATCTATTTCTTGTCAGTTCGATTTACAGTGCATCACTGGAGGAGTTCCCATCAAACCCAGACCTTGTTTATATTAATTTCATGACAATAATAAATGAAAACGGGGAGTGTTTTCATTTTGAAACATGAAAAAACTGCTATGCGTTCATTTAAAGACCAAAACAAATGTCTTACAGTGTGCGATGTTAGCTGGGCTGGTGTGAGATGTTGAAGCACAGTACAAAATCTATTTTCTTCCACTCATAACATCTGATAGAGCCATGAGGGTCACTGAATCACTAAAAATCAATCTCCTCCTGCAATCAAGTCCTTCTGCCTTTGTGAGCATTATACTTCATATGCAGCTTGGTCTGAATACAATGAATAAATGTTTATGAATCGTCCCATGACTCGCAGAAAGACAAAGAATATTGACCTTGGGAAAAAAAAATCTCCAGCTTATGCATATCAGTTATTTGAAGTTTTTGGGGAAACTAGTTTCGTGAGATCTGTGACACAGATAGTTCAAAGCATTTTTTAAACACTTTATTATCAATTGTCTTAGCAAGTGAGGTTCTTTCTAGAGATGTCCCAACTAAACATCATCATCCTCCTGCAGCTCTTATATAAGCAGTTGCACTGCATCTTTTAGCTCATTCTTTGGGTTTTATTGCTCCCTGTTGTGTTTTAGTTCCCTCTAATCAGACAAGTGAAGTAAACATCCTTTTTTTTCCCTTCCCATTAGCTGGTTTGACAAAACCACATACTACAAACCACATCGGGCTGTGTGCCCTATGCTCACTCACACAAAGGGTTGGAAGGAAGGACTGGTTGACTCTTCCACACAAAACTGACCAAGTGCCTCCCCATGAGCTTTATTCAGACAATATCAGAGAGTGGATGATAAAGACATATAAAGGATATTAAAAGTTGGCAGTTGTATTGTGTTGACGAGGACACAACCTCAGGACACAAAGACAGGTGATGTAAAACAAAAGGTGAGCTGTTCAATTTCAAAAAACAAGCAAGAAATCTATGAGAATTACTAAGAAAATATCATCATCACAACAGAGTGTATTAACACACAGTCTGGCAAGAGCCAAAAGATAAAGACAAGACTATTTATACACGCTGCACTGATCAGGGAATGAGACACAGGAATGAGACACAGGTGGAAGCAGTTGCGCACAGGCATGGGAGGGGATGAACGGGAAGCCATGTGACACATTACATCAAAGAAAACAAGCCTTCATAGTAAAACAGGAAATAACCAAATGATGCACACATGAAGACAGAAATTCCCAAACTCAATCCAACAAGTAATCAAACACACTCCTTAGAGCACTAACGTGGCAGTAAACGCAACCAGAAAGCACATAACACAAATGCAAAGAGCTACAAAGCAGCTCAAAATCCAGGGACTAAAGTACATTAGAAAAGGCGGTAAAGGGGAGTATGTTTGTTTGACCACTCAGAGCAGTGGTGCATTTTGATTACAATGTAGCAGCTGCACATTGAGCTCTGAAATTTACTTGTTGACATTTTTAAACATTAAGATCTACTCAGTGGTATCAGATCAGCTAATTAGGTATGCACAGTATGAACTGAGTCTGTCAGGTGGAAATGCAACATACACAGCACAGCTTCATTTGATGCCATTAACAATACATGACTTCACAAGTTACCTTTACATACATATAAATCTATCTATCTATCTATCTATCTATCTATCTATCTATCTATCTATCTATAGATCGAGAGAGAGAGAGAGAGAGACTGAATATAGCTTAATACAGATCAGCATTAGTTACCATGGTGATCGAGCCAGGTAAGAAGAGAGCCACCTTCGTGACACTGAAAACCCGACATACCTCAATAAGCCATTAATCTCCCTTTGTAGTACACTCCTCTGGTTGTCTTCAGCTCCAGCGGGCAACTGCCCAGCATCAAATGGCTGCATAATGGGATATTTAGCAGAGGAAGACAGAAATAAATAGAGGATGAATGCTGGACACAAACCTGCAGTAGAGCATAAGGTCGTACTGCATAGTCTAGGCAACTATTTGTTAGCCAAGTGAATCAGGTAATAGTGAACGGTCAGTGTGCTAGTTCATTCAAAGTTCAGCAAATTGGGTGCTTGCACAGACAGATGCAGTCCTTCAGGCTATCCAAGTGTTCCAATACAGTTGTATACACAGTAGGGCTGTGTGTGTGTGTGTGTGTGTGTGTGTGTGTGTGTGTGTGTGCGTGTGTGTGTGTGTGTGTGTGTGTGTGTGTGTGTGTCCTTCAGGCTATCCAAGTGTTCCAATACATTTGTATACACAGTAGGGCTGTGTGTGTGTGTGTGTGTGTGTGTGTGTGTGTGTGTGTGTGTGTGTGTGTGTGTGTGTGTGTGTGTGTGTGTGTGTGTGAGAGAGAGATTAACTAACTAACTAACAACAGTAAAAGGTCATTTTAGCCTAACCCTACTATTTTTTGTGTGTGTGATGGTGAGAACATTTACTGAGTGATGAAGTAAAAGTTGTCCTCGTGACACTGGCTGTGATCCATAATTACAGTCTGGAGTGGGGACAGCTTAATTGTCACGTACAAACACGACAGAACAGCTAACCAGTTAGCTGCGTCATGCACATGTGCAGCATGAACATACAGTGTGTATACAACTGTAAACAGAGACACAGAGAAGTATGCAAACCCTTGTGTATGTTTACAGATGCATCATCCAAACATACCCACACACATAATTAGTCCCACAGTGTTTTCTCTCTCTGTATTATTCATGCAAACTTTCTACATTAATTATTAACTGTAAACCAAGTATTGTTCTTCATATCTGGAATGTTTTCCACCAAGCTTTAGCCATAGTTATAGTTGTTATATGGCACATACCAGTCTTCGTTATCTTTTTTAAGGACATTTTTAATTTCAGCTGTTGTTCTGTATCTGATATTGTTTAGTGATTCAGATTTTCTTTTTTGTGCATTGTAAAAAGTCTTTACTGATCGAACAGAATTGGTACAAACAATCTGCACTACAGATTGCCATCATGCCAACTCATTGTCCTCTATTGTATTTTACAAAGAGCTCTAATGAGATACAATAAGGGCTCACTGGTTTGCTCTTGACTGAATCCAACTGACTGCTTTTTCTAACCACCTTAGACAAAGCAGCCTATCTGACACTCACTGGTTTCTTCTGTGCAATAATGACAGTAATGTTTCTTTCTTGCCACATCAAAGTAATACTTTTGTGTTTGTCGTGCCTGAAAAGGTGTGTCGGACTTAAAACAAATAATACAGCTTTCACAGCACATCACTAATTTGAAAATGTATTCCAATATAACAATATCAAACACAGAAACTGAAAAAAAAAAACGAATTTATATTAACTGATTTTGAAAAACATCTCTGATAATACATGTTATCTATCAAATGTGTGCTCTTGGACTATAACACATTATTCAAATATATATATTCCTGTGGCTTGTATTGTTACTACATTATTGTGTATTTTTATCCCCTTTGGAATTTGTCTTATACTGCCCCCTACTGTTTGAGGTATTAACTATTCCCCTGTTCTTGTGAGTGGAACAATTTTCCCTGTCACAGAACACAAAAATGCCCTTATCAAATTTGTGGGACTTTAACAGTAAGGTTGTGACATAAATGGTGTAATATCGATTTAAAATGTAATCAAACACTGGAGTTCCCCTCCAGTGTTTGATGGTGGAGTTGAAATGTTCCCATTTTGATGAGGGTCTGAAACGAAGAAAGCATTTCCTCAATTGACTGTCATCTCTCTGGGGCCCTGGCACTGAAATACTGATAACATCTGGAGCCAGGAAAGAAAAAATAGTGAAAGCTGTGGGAGAGAGAAATATGAAAAGCTGAGATTGGCACACCTAGTTAAAATGCAGGAGGTTAAAAATGAGAACATGAACAAGAAATCTGTCCACATGTCTGTCCACACAGAAGAACAAAGACCTCTGTCTTTTGTTTAAGTTGGGGTCAGCAGCATGATTGTGACGATAAATTTGCACTTTTTAAAACAGAATAAGAAAAGAACTTTCAGATGAAAGTTGTTTTTAACAAGAGCTTTGCTACAGGGTGTTTGAGTGTCTTGGATCCTTAGACTGTGAGCTCCACAAGTGAGCAGTGCAAACAACAAAAGGCCTGACCACCTTTAGTTTAGCCAAGATTTCAGAACTGTTAGCAGGGCTCTGCCAGAAAATCTCAAGCAGCAGTTGGACTCATTAGCAGAACCCACACATAAAAGCAGGAGCTTGATCGTTCAAGTCAGTAAAAACAAGCTGTGAAAGGCATTAGATAACACTGAAGGGCAACAAGGATTAGTGCAATGTGGCTAGTCCCCTTCAAACGTGTTACAAGGCTTGTAGAAGCCTTTCAAGTTAAGTTATAGTATTATGATGTTTCACCTTCTGATGCTTGAATAACAAGCGCTGCAATAATGCAGCATAGAGGAGATAAAAGGATGTATGATTGTTTCTAGATTAAAGGTTAAAAGAACTGGTCTAGTACTGGTTAAATATTTCAAGAGATGAAAAGAGAATGGTAATGCTGCGAATGCTGGGCCACTTGGCGTAATACTAATTAATTCTGATTTGGAGTCATTCAGCTGCAGGAAACTATTGGACATGCACTACTGAATTTCATCAACACAGAACATAATAGATGACACGCTGGTGGTATCAGGACATGAAGCTCTTTTTCATCCTCTTAGTAGCAGAACTCTATTATATGTTTAAGTCTGATTTGACCTAGTGGTTAAATTTATATAGGAAACGTAAAGGGAAGATAAAAATAGACCCCTGTGGCCAAGTATATGTAGAGATACAAATCAAAAATCAAATCAAATCATTTTTATTGTCACATCACATGTGCAGGTACATTGGTACAGCACATGTGAGTGAAATTCTTGTGTGCGAGCTTCACAAGCAACAGAGTTGTGCAAAATACAATAATGTAAACAAGCAAAATACAATAATGGCTACATCTGAAACTAATAAATATATGTACAATATATAATAGTGTATGCATTCCTGGATGTGTATACTAAATATTTTTCTACGCGTGTGTGTGTGTGTGTGTGTGTGTGTGTGTGTGTGTGTGTGTGTGTGTGTGTGTACACATATTTTACAAATTTTACAAATTAAATAGAGTAAACAATAAATAAAATATATAAAATATACAGAGTTGAATATGTGCAAAACAGCGGCATTACTGTACAGTATGTAGTGCATAATGTTGAAGTTCCAGTAGTGAAGCTGAGGTGTCTATGACGTGTTCAGCAGTCTGATGGCCTGATGGAAGAAGCTGTCTCTCAGTCTGCTGGTACGGGACCGGATGCTGCAGAACCTCCTTCCTGATGGAAGCAGTCTGAACAGTTTATGGCTGGGGTGACTGGAGTCCTTGATGATCCTCCCCGCTTTCCTCAGGCAGCGCTTCCTGTAGATGTCTTGGAGGGAGGGAAGCTCACCTCCAATTATCCGTTCAGAGCACCGCACTACTCGCTGGAGAGCTTTGCAGTTGTAGGCGGTGCTGTTGCCATACCAGGTGGTGATGCATCCAGTGAGGATGCTCTCAATGGCACAGTGATAGAAGGTCCTGAGGATGCGAGGGCTCATGCCGAATCTTTTCAGTCTCCTGAGAAAGAAGAGGCGCTGCTGCGCCTTCTTCACTGTTTTGTTTGTGTGTACTGACCACGTAAGATCCTCAGCCAGATGTACTCCAAGGAACCGGAAGCTGCTCACTCTCTCCACAGCAGCGCCGTTGATGGTGATGGGGGTGTGTACTTCTCTGCACCTCCGGAAGTCCACTATCAACTCCTTTGTCTTTGCGACGTTGAGGGTGAGATGGTTGTCTTGACACCAGTGGGTCAGGGCGCTGACCTCCTCCCTGTAAGCCGTCTCATCACCGTTGGTGATAAGACCCACCACTGTAGTGTCGTCCGCAAACTTCACAATGATGTTGGAGCTGTTAGTGGCTGTGCAGTCGTAGGTGTAGAGTGAGTACAGGAGAGGGCTCAGTACACACCCCTGTGGAGCACCAGTGTTCAGTGTGATGGGGGATGAGGTGATGCTGCCCAGTCTGACCACTTGGCATCTGTCAAACAGGAAGCTAAGGATCCAGCTGCAGAGGGAGCTGCTCAGTCCTAGATCCTGCAGTTTCCTGTCCAGCTTCGAGGGAACGATGGTATTGAATGCTGAGCTGTAATCTACAAACAGCATTCTCACATACGCGTCTCTCTTCTCCAGGTGTGACAGGGCAGTGTGTAGTGTCAGGGCTATGGCACCATCAGTGGACCTGTTGTGGCGGTATGCGAACTGTAGAGGGTCCAGTGAGTCGGGTAGTGCAGAGCAGATGAAGTCCCTGACCAGCTTCTCGAAGCATTTGCTTACGATGGGGGTCAGGGCTACAGGTCGCCAGTCGTTCAATGAGGAGATGGTGGAGGATTTGGGTACAGGGACGATGGTGGCCATTTTGAAGCAGGCTGGGACTACAGACAGATACAAATATATATGTCAAATATATACATACATACACTCCCAGTAATACTTATTTTGGTTTCCATTAAGAAGTTGCAAGTCAGTGTGATTCTGGCAGGATAATTGACCGCTCTTGGCAAAATTAGTAGAGTTCCCAGCTTTTAAGCCCAGTCCACAAATTTTCAGTACAGTCGAGGTCGAGTTTTGGTGAGGCCATTCAAGAAGCTTAAAGTTAGCCTTCTTTATCCATTCCAAGACCAGTTTTGATGTGTGTTTGGGTTCATTGTCCTGTTGGAGCACTCAGTTCTGCCCTAGTTTCAACCCTTTTGCTGCTGATATGACTTGTTGAAGTCGATAGAATAATAAAAACGTCCTCCTTCTTCTTTGTTATATTACTTTTTTGCACTATACCAGTACCACTGGCAAACAAAACGCCAGCTCCAGTGCATGATGCTACCACCACAATGCTTTACAGTTAACTTTACAGATTGCAGTGAACAGTAACACTGGTGTTCCAGCAGTTCATGACAGGTTTTCAAAATAAAATCATAGATAAAAATGTTAGCTGAATGGTATGTTTAAAATTACAAGAGAAAGCTTCTTTGAAATAACATAATTATTAGAAGTTTGTAAATTAAGAGTGGAAATGCTCCTAGTCAAAGAGCAGACTAGAAAGAGCTTCTTATTTAGTATTCCGACATAGCAAAAATAGGTTTTTGTGCTTTTTCAAAGTCATTAACCATGAGGTACTGGGGTGAATTAAGGAGCACTTTAGATTCAGTTTGTAGAAATAACAAAATTCTTATCACCTAAGCCTGTTGACATATACTCTTGCATCAAGATATAGATATTTTTTTCTTCATTTTGACAAACTTCTTGTCAATGCTTCAGTTAGCAGCTATGAAGCACAAAGGTGTCAACAAAGCAGAATGGAGGAGAGTTGTATCATCAGAAAGGCAAACTTCAGATTTAACAGTCAAGTACTTTTTTTACATGCTATTATAATGTAGTGTGACTTATGCCTTTGCAACACAAATTTCAGTCAAATCACAGGGTTAGGCCAAATATCAACAATTCCAATACATACTCAGGAATCCAAACTGTGTTGAAACTATCTCCAATTCCAATTTCCCACTCGTGGGACTAATAATAAAGGCATCTTAATATATCTTGAGTATTCACCCTAAAAACCAGCCTAGCTAATATAAAAATATCTGTCCTTGTTAGGAATCATAGTGACAGCACATCCCCCACAGAGAGAAAAGAAATAGACTCCTGCTTTGAATACATGTGAAATGAGTTTTGCTACATGCCCACAGGCTTTGGTTGGGAAATGCATTCTGTGCCTATTTGCATAAAGGACATCTGTCTAGTTAGCAATTCATATCTACAAATGTTCTCGTCCACAGCTATGCGGACAGTTTATCTGGAAAGCAAACAGGACTGGAGTCTGGGTGATATATAGACCACAAATGCATGTTTGAATATTCAGCAGCTAATAAATATAGAAAGAGTGCTGAGAAATTCTGCCCGCCTGCAGGCAATTCACTTCTTATTTAAATGTTTAGTATGAAACTGAAGGAGCAGAAAGTGAAATATAAATGTCTCATCTTTATGTGTGAATGTGATTGATTCGTTTGGGTTTGGTGGAGTTGGTTTGATAGTGTCGAGACAGTGACTCATGAAAGCACCTGTCTTTGCACCGTCAAGATAAAACAAGGCAATTCTGCAATTTTTTGGCTTTTGGGTTCCTAAATTTCTTTCAGTATGCTGTATTTGAAATAAAATCTCATGCGCAGGCTCTGGGCTCTGGTAGACTTTTAGTGCTAATGCATGAAGTCACCTCAACATTAAGAGCTCTGATTTGCTGCAGTTTCTTATTACCATGGAGAAATCCCACACAGCTGGGTGATGAATCTGTGCCTCGCTATCTGACAAACTAATTGAGTGGGTGGACTAAGAAACACAGGGTCTTGCTGCCTGGCCTGGCTGTTCAAGTCAAGAGGCTGAGAGAAAAGAACATTACTCATTAGAGATTTGAAAAGTTCCTTTCTGATTCAGTATGTGTATGTGAGTGCTGGTACTGGTATTGCTCATTTTGTGGGTACAAGTCTGTTCAAACATTCATATTTAATGGACGTGTCCACCTTTTGTGACAAAAATAAACAAATCCCAACTAATGGAAAGTTGTGAAATTGTATTAAGGATTTGGCATATAGTTAGAGTCTAAAGTTTCAGAAAATATATGCATACTAAAGATTAATGTCAACCATAAGAGTGGTGGAAAAACCAGAGAAGCCGGGGTTACTTGTAAAAGAGCTCCATCTAATGGTCAGTGATATTAAAACTACACTCATCTGCCACTATATTAGGTATGCCTGTTCAATAAGTCGTTAATGCAGATATCTAATCACCTAATCATGGCAGCAACTCAGTGCTTTAGGCTTGTAGACATGGTCTATTGAAGGTCAAACTGAGCATCTGAATGGGGAAGAAAGGTGGTTTAAATGGCTCTAAACGTGACGTGGTTTTCAGTCTTGGTCTTGACTTATAGTGAACGTCTATGTCCAGCCGTTAAGTAATACAACTGAGCAAAAGAACATTTTATTTTGAAAGTATTTCCCGGAAGACTAATTAATGTCAGGTTACGTTGCCAAGTAACCTACTGAGATATTTTCAAAACATCTGCTGCCATCAGCTGATATGTTTAGAGAGTAATTGGCAGCAGTCATGAGGTGATGTATATTTTACATCACAATGACGTTTGCATGTGATAAGAAGTCACGTGTGTATCACACAATGTAAATACTGTATATTTTATTTCCCTGGCTTAAGTTAGCTAACGTTAGCTGTTTGATGCCTTTGTTCCCAGATAAATTGCAAACTTTAAATCAAGTTGTTTTTGTATTGTATATAATGGGACAACATTTTTTATGACTTTTCCATTATGCAGAAGTTTTTATGCCGTTTTATTGATACATACACACACACAGAAAACCCAATTTGTATTTTATCACAGTAATATGCTATGTCAGAAATTTCTTGAGTGAGTTATTATTAGACTTTATGTTGGACCTATACCACAAGCTATCTGCATAGTATTACTAAGGCTATTTAATAGGCAACAAATGTGCTGCTGTGTATGATATTTTAGAAAATGGCTGCACATTTTTATATGTAAAGTCCTAATCTATAAAATAACATTTAACCTTAACAGTTTGTTAAAAGTAATGGAAAACATACATTAAAAAAACCCAACTTAATTCCTCCTAAAGAAAAAAGTGTGGTGAATTAGCAATATGAAGTCAATTAAAATGACTATAATTTGAATGAAATAAAAGTGCATACCACCAGATTATATGAAAAATAAGTATCTAAATCAGAGTAAATATTCCCACTGTTGGTTCTCTCATCAGTAGAACTCATCATAAGACACATTATGCAATATATTGTAATGTAAAAAGTAATCGGTCTCTTTGTCCTTCCTTCTCATGTTTCCTCTTCTGTAGCTTGCAGGAGGACGAGCCCCAACAAGGGACACTGCAGGAGGTGGCAGCCAGAATAATTCAGAAGACTTGGAGAGGATATATGGTAGGAACATCTACTACTACTGCTATGGGAACACAGACTCACATATGTGCACAATTGTAGTAACAGCTTTTTTTTTAAATCTACCCAAATTGCAGGCCAGTGAAGTCTTCAGGTATTTCAAAGAGTTGATTTTCTACTGCAAACAGCAGGATCCAAAGACCATCCTCAAAACTGTCAATCCTCGAGAGGTAATGGAAATTGCAACCCCTATGAAATAAAACCAAATCAAACAAAATGAAATGTGATTTTGTTGTGGCAGGCCGAACTGCTGGATGCTGCAGCTGGAGTATTTATCAGATTTCGACTTGGAGGGGTAAGAACTCAGAGAGGAAATAGTTTAGGTCAGGAATAGATCACTCAGGAGCTATATGAATATAATATTAGAGACATGCCTTCCTCTCTAAGGCTAACCTCTCTGCCATTTTAGATCAACTTTCCTCCTGATATTTATTACAAGATCTTCACCCATCGGCCAATTACAGATGTGTGTGCAGGCAGCCCAAAAGACTACACCAAGCAAAGTCGTAGGAAGCTTGTGGCCCAGAAGACCAACAAAGGCCCAGCTGTCGCAAAGGATGACCGATCAGGTTGGTACAAGCGCATGGAGAACAATAGTTGGAGGCTGTTCTGTAACAAGGTGAGGAACAAAAATGATTTTCTGTTCTGCTTTAGTCAAGTTCTGCCATTTGTTTAGAAACAGGGAGCCAAAGAGCTACAGCAAGTTTACAAATGCTGTTTAACAGGAAGCCTCTAAAAGCCGAAGTTCTGCAAGTCTGTTTTCGGGTTTTTTTGCTTCGTCTTCTCTCTTAGGTGGTTTTGGCACGTGAGCCTGCAGAGATCAGTGCTGACAAAAAAATGGACTTTCATTACTCCAAGTTGCAGCGGAAGCAAGATTTAGAGAGTTGGAGGAAAAGAAAGAAAATTGAATGGCTGAAGCAGATGTAAGTGCTTTATGTTTTTGTGAAATGAAACAGTTGGTGAGCAAACCACTGTAGCATCAGTGATCACAATAATGCACATGCAATCTGAAGTTTGTGTCTGTTACTTATTAATAGTGATAGAAACCTCCCCCTTATAGAATCACATCTTTGCTAACAAACACATAATGATGTGTTGTTTTAATTGTGTTAAATGAGCTGTCACTCCTGTTCCTTACATACAGGTATAAAGAGGGTCATCTGCAGGATCATGCAGAGCACAGACACATGGCGGCCCTGGTGGAGAGTTCCGCCCAGGAATTGATGGAGACAGTTGAAAAGAAAGGAGATGATGAAATACTGGAATGGGAGCTGGATGAGCTGCTGGCCTGGACCAACACTCTAAACTTCGAGGAGTAAGGCACTCTGATTAGAATGTTTGTGGCATTTGTAATCTTTCTCATAATTTCCTGCATCATGGGATGCCCCCCGTATGAATTTTCCTCTCTTGCCTGTGCAGGTATATGGAGGAATGGAGACATTTGGCCTGCAGTTACTCCTCTGAGCTGAGCAAAGGTAAAAATATTCCCTAAATACTGTATTCTGTGCTGCCATCTGATTTTTTTTAAATTGACAGCTAACATGGCAACATCATGTATGTAGCTTTGGAAGTCTTTGCATTATCCTGATAATCCAGTCTCATGCTATTCTGTCTTCCTTTTTTCTTCATCACCTTTTTCTCATAGTATCTCCTACAGATGGCCCTTCTCACCCACCCAGGTTAGATCCACACAAGCTCGCTGATGAAAACGCAGCAGAACAAACATGATTTATGTTAAAACTGTGCAGTCTCGAAGTGGAGTGTGCCACACTGTTATTGTCACAGTATTCACTTTAATAAAGTCTGAAACTTGCAGTTGTTTACAGTCTTTGTTAGTCTGTCATATAAGTAGACATCACTGTGTGACATTTTTTGTTAGTTTTAAATAGTTTTTAAAAAACTATAAACATGTGATGAGCGTCTTTTGAAGTGGATTTTAATATTACGCTGCAGCCGAGAGAGCACTCTGGTCAAACGTCAAAATGGTCTCTAAGTTTACACGTTAGTTTTGACTGCTAATGAAAATAGTTTTCTTTACAAATAACTCTCGCACTGAACTAACAGCCAATCCCTCAACAAGTTTGTGCTCTCTGCTCATATTGCCTTCATATTAAATCATTTTGTGCTTTTTAAAGAACTTATTTTAACATTGCACTCAACAACAAACAAACCCTCCATAACAACAAAAGTAACTTCAATGGCCAAACTGCATTATATTTCTTCAGGTCAATATACGGGCCCCAAGTAGGAGGGAGGTAAGCCGTGAGTTTGAGACCCTTGCTAAAATGAAACGGTGGAGAGTCCCAGGTATTTATACACCAGTGGGATGTGTCCCTTAAAGGAATCCGGACACTCATCTTTCAAAGCTCCTTAGACTAACAGGCCCTGGATGACTGAGAACAGACAAAACTACTATGTTTTAGGCACTGCTGGGAGTTGAACCCAGGATCTCCTGTTTTCTAGTTTAATACTTACTAGACAGGCACTTTAACCAACTAAGCCACAGTGCCACATAGACACAGATGAGTGACTTGTTAGTGTGTAGACTATAGTTTGTTACAGTAACATTGTGTTAAACCACATTCCGAATTCCAGACAGTCAGACTGCCAAAAATTGCTGCTGATGATGAACATCTGCAAATCAACATACAGCTGATATCCTGTGTGTTTGTATCTTGACTGTTCAATTTCAAATATATGCTGGTGGTATATGAAGGCAAAATGACAATCCCAACTGGTCCTAACTGTATTTATGCCTTTTGTGTTTCTTAACTTGATATCTGAGGGTGTTCAGCTCATTGTGATAACACACTGTAGCACTGTAGAGAGAAGTGCATTTTAAAGGTCAGCCTTACTTGTATTCTGGCTGTTATTATTATTATTATTATTATCATTAAATTCCAAAAGCTTTACTTGTCATTAAGGTGACAAATTAAAGTTTTGCAAATGACTAACGCAAAACTGAAAAACAGGGGGCACCCGGATTTGAACCGGGGACCTCTTGATCTGCAGTCAAATGCTCTACCACTGAGCTATACCCCCTCACATTAAGCATAGAGGACGCATACGTATTTATCATCATGATCATAATCATTCCCCCATACGAAGTTGGCATAGAGTTCATGTTTATATCTTCAATTAAGTGATAACGAATTGATTTCGTATACTTTACATATTGTACAGCACACCATTGTCTGTTTAACTGGAAAGACGTGATCCTGTACATAAGCTATCAGCGGATGTGTCGTCATCAAAACGAGACGTTACCGGATACAGCAGTGTATCGAAAGGAAAGGGGAACAAACGAAGTGACAATGGTATGATAGCGTTTTTAATCCCTATACCATATTTTTAAATATCTTAAACCTTGTTGTTGCGTACTCTCTCTGCTTTATAATCTGTGTGATCATTTGAAGTCTCGGTGGTGAAGTTGTTTGTCTTTAACCGTGCCCAAACTGAGTAGCTGTGAATTTGATTAGTCACTCGAGCTAATGCCAGCTAGCGCTTAGGTTAGCCACAAGGTCCCTTAGATAAATACAACTTCCAGTATTTGTTGCTATTAGCTACATTAGATAGCCATTAGCTAAGTGTTATCAAATGTAAATGGTTTATGTATGTCTTTGATGTGGACTACAGAATTCCAGAGGACTTCGCTCTCAGCTTAAGGACAGTGTACCTGTGGCTGGGTTCTCTCCACAGGGAGCTTACGGAGTGCAGGACTCCCTCCGTAGTGGGTGAGAAACTGTTAAAAATAAAACTCTGTTGCATGGTAATCTCCAAAAACACATTTTTGTATTAGCCCCCAAATAAAGAACAATGTGCTTTTCGTAATACTGTTTTTTTCTCTTCTACTTTTATTAAACAGATTTACCAGTGTTAAGAATGAACTGCTTCCAAGCCACCCGCTGGAGCTGTCAGAAAAAAATGTGAGTCATTAAACCAATTAATGCGGTTTTCATGAAAGGCTTAAATGGTATTTGTGTTCTGTGCTTGGTTTTACTATAAAAATTACTGTTTTGTCAAATGCAGCTCAGTTTAATCACAATAGACACAAAGTGCAAGTAGTAAAAATACGTTTCTGTGGGTATCTCACTGTTTTCTGTTTCTCCATGAGCAGTTCCAATTGAACCAGGATAAGATGAATTTCTCAACACTCAGAAACATCCAGGGTCTTCACGCTCCTTTAAAACTGCAAATGGAGTACAGGGCGGCCCGACAGGTAGCTGCAGTCCTTTTTCAGGTGTTCTCGTGTTTTGTTTTGTTTTTCTCCTTCTCAGTCCTGACACCAACTGTTTCTTCCCTCCAGATCCAGCGTCTCCCATTCCTACAGAGCTCAAATTTGGCTCTCGATACGCTGCGAAACAGCGATGAGTCCATTGGATTTGAAGACGTCCTCAACGGTGGGAACCTTGTCCTTCCCTTTTACACCTTCAGTGATATGTGTGACGACGTGAAACCATGGCTTATACTGTGCTTTTGTCTTTTTCCTTTGTAGATCCAGCCCACAGTGAAGTGATGGGTGAGCCACACATGATGGTGGAGTACAAATTGGGATTGTTGTGAACAGAGTTGTGCACACAGATCCATATTATTATTATTATGTATGAATACATTTGTTTATCAACTCCATAACCAAAGTTAGTAGTTGGTGGAGAGTTTTAGTTGTGGAGTACTTTTGAGCAGGAAATGGGTGTGCGTGTGTAGTGATCTTGAAAAAAGTCACTCACACAGGCTGCTTTTGTATGATTTCATTTGGTTATTTCTAATAAACTTCATGACTCTCCTCATTGTCCTGGTTCATTTGATCAGTTATTGACATTTTTAGATGAGCTTGCGCTGATAAAATTACCTGGTGATGTGTTCAGAGAGAAGGTGTAACAAAGCCTCACTCTACCCACTCTGAGTTTGTTCACCTGTATAGCTAACATTGATTCGCCAATGCAACAGGTTAATAAAGAGCAACACTTGTATTTTAATCCATGTTATTCTTCACTTCACTCATTTTTCATTTGCCTAACTTGAAGTATCCTTAAAAACTCATTGATATCTAAATCGTTTTTTTTTTCATCCCACAATTAAATTCTTCAGATATGTTATTTAAGTCTAATTGCATGTTTATACAACTGTACTCTCCAATTAGAGCTTAAGGAGCTGTTGGCAAGGCTCTCCGCTCTCTTTTAAAATTTGCACTGTGAAGCCCGAGCTTGTTAACATTAATAGCAGGGTGGAAATCACTGAGGTTGAATTTATAATGGCTGATGCTTGGTGGCATGGGCCGGTCAAACATCTGCAGCGAGCTGAAAAAACGCAGAGTATAGGTTTGTGATTGATGCTTTTCTGGGTGATGTATGACGTTCATGTGAAAATGTGCTAAAGAGAAATCCTACAAATGAACCCTAAAAAGGCACATCTGTGAAGTGAAAACCATTTCATATATCATGATGCTCATTGAGAGAAGGCTGAGGGTTTGTGGCACTGTAAAATAAGCAAAGCGTGGCTACTTCCAGGAATCTAAAATTTAAAACATATTTAGTTATTTATCATTCTTTTTGATGGTACATGATTCCATATTTCTTGCTTCATTTATTTGACGTCTTCAGTTTTGGACACACATTGTCAGGGTTTTTCTATATTGTAGATAAAACTTTTGACTGGTAGCTTTCAAGACAATCTTTCATACATGCCGCTTTATTTGCTCTGATATGTGACTTTTGGAAAAGACTGCATATTTTCATGTGGCTCGTTGGTCTAGGGGTATGATTCTCGCTTAGGGTGCGAGAGGTCCCGGGTTCAAATCCCGGACGAGCCCATATGTTGTCTACATGACCAAAATGTTGTTTAGCCTCTATTTAATCCAGCAATCAGTGAGATGTTCTCTACAGCTGCAAATCACACATGTTCCCATAGTAACTGATTTAGGGGCCGCTAAGAGATCTGATATGAATGACCTCATTGGCCTTGGCCAAGTAGAAAACATCCACAAATATTTCCAAAAATCTAGTGTTGTGTTGGTTTTTTATTTTCAAATATTGAATAACAAGACAAAACTGCAAAGCTGAATTAATTATTTTCACACTCTTAATTAACTGAAGCCTTTCGCTGAACTACCAAACAAACAACTTGGTACTCTCTTTCTGGCCAGTGTCATTGAAGTTTTTAAAAAACTATAAACATGTGATGAGTGTCTTTTGAAGTGGATTATAATATTACGCTGCAGCCGAGAGAGCACTCTGGTCAAACGTCAAAATGGTCTCTAAGTTTACACGTTAGTTTTGACTGCTAATGAAAATAGTTTTCTTTACAAATAACTCTCACACTGAACTAACAGCCAATCCCTCAACAAGTTTGTGCTCTCTGCTCATATTGCCTTCATATTAAATCATTTTGTGCTTTTTAAAGAACTTATTTTAACATTGCACTCAACAACAAACAAACCCTCCATAACAACAAAAGTAACTTCAATGGCCAAACTGCATTATATTTCTTCAGGTCAATATACGGGCCCCAAGTAGGAGGGAGGTAAGCCGTGAGTTTGAGACCCTTGCTAAAATGAAACGGTGGAGAGTCCCAGGTATTTATACACCAGTGGGATGTGTCCCTTAAAGGAATCCGGACACTCATCTTTCAAAGCTCCTTAGACTAACAGGCCCTGGATGACTGAGAACAGACAAAACTACTATGTTTTAGGCACTGCTGGGAGTTGAACCCAGGATCTCCTGTTTTCTAGTGTTAATACTTACTAGACAGGCACTTTAACCAACTAAGCCACAGTGCCACATACACACAGATGAGTGACTGATGAACACCGAGAAAACCTCCAACCGTTAAATAGATTTGAGCCTAAACAGAAACACATGAAAGGCAGTCTTGTTTCTTATATTACTCACCAGAGGTTGTCGCATAAAAAGAGACGACGTGTTTAAAACTCAGGGGTTAAAAGTGGGACGGTGTTTTCGTTTTTGCTAGCTAAAGGTTCAGCTGCTGTTTTTCACAGGGAGAGAGAAGAAAGGGAGCTAACATCACATGGAAATGGAGAAAGATAAGAAAGACAGGACAGGAGAGGTGAAAGTGGTTCACAATAGTATCACACAGATGTACATAAAACATACATCATCATCATACAGCACAAATCCATTTAGAAGCTAGTCTAAATAAATGAGTCTTTAGCTGCTTTTTAAAAAACCTAAAGGTGGAGTCAAAGCATTCCACAACCTGGGGGCCACTGCTCTAAAAGATATGACTCCTTTGATCCTAAAACGTGCTTGTGGGACCACCAACAGCCTTTGATTAGATGATCCCAGGCTGTGAGAGGGAGGGTGGGGTTCTAACAGATCAGAGATGTAGGCAGGAGCGTCACGACTCAGAGCTTTAATAGTCAGCACTAAAAGTGAATTCTATAATGTACTGGAAGCCAGTGTAATGAGAAGAAAACGATTAGTTATGTCTATAACTTCTGTTCCCTGAAGGAGAGGAACGAGGTACAACACATAAGTATGGGATATCACGCCCTCGCGTGTCCTGGCTGAAGAAACCTTTATTCACGCCTTTACGGCAGATGACGTGTGATGACACGCGCAAGGCCCCGCCCGCACATATAGCCGCTGCCATCACCGTCATCCCTCAGTTCGATAGCCGCTCTTCACCGAGCCAACTGCTCAGTGGGGCCACCCTGTGTTGTACCTCGTTCCTCTCCTTCAGGGAACAGAAGTTATAGACATAACTAATCGTTCCCTTTCAGTCGATTCACTCGGTACAACACATAAGTATGGGACCTATATACACGCCCCGCAGAGCAGCCACCGAACCGGAACGGGACCACCACATCCTTAGTGAGTGGTAGACCCAGCAGAAAGGACAGCATGAGCCACCGAAGGGGCTGTAACGTCCAACCGATAAAACCGCACAAAAGTGTGCGGCGACGCCCAATTAGCCGCTGCACAAATATCAGCCACAGGCACCCCTCTAAAAAGAGCCCATGAGGTCGCCATCCCCCTGGTGGAATGAGCTCCCACCCCGTGGGGCAACGCAAAACCTCCGGTGCTGTATGCCAGCGAGATAGCTTCTACAATCCAGTGGGACAGCCTCTGTCTGGACAGAGCCCTACCTCTATTCGGATTAGCGAAGCAGACAAACAACTGGTCACACAAACGCACATCCCGAGTGCGCTCAATGTAGGTGCGTAGTGCACGCACCGGACAAAGAGAATGCACCCTCCTCTGCTCCTCAGATTCAAAAGGAGGGGAGCAAAAGCTCAGCAACTCAAACTCCATTGAACTATAAGATGCAGGCATGACCTTGGGAAGATAGGCGGCATTCGGACGCAATACGACCTTGCGGCCATCAGGAGAAAACTGTGTGCAGGCAGGATGCACAGACAGCGCATGAAGGTCCCCCACTCGCTTCGCCGAGGCCAAAGCGAGAAGTAATGCGGTCTTATACGAAAGAAGTTTCATATCTACCGACTCAACGGGTTCAAACGGAGGGCCACAAAGGGCCTCCAGCACCAAAGACAAGTCCCAAGCCGGGACACTGGACTTAAGCACGGGCCTCAGCCGGCGAACCCCTTTCAGAAAACGCACGGCGAGGGGATGCGCACCTGGTGTCACCCCGTCAAAACCGATATGACAAGCAGATATAGCCGCTAAATAAACCTTGATCGTCGAAAACGAAAGGCCTTTATCCAACAGCTCCTGCAGGAATGTCAAAACATCCACAATAGAGCACTGAAATGGGAGAGTGTGGCGGACCTGGCACCATCGCTCGAAGGCTCGCCATTTGTAAGCATACAAGCCTCTAGTAGACGAGGCCCTGGCGCTCTGAATCGTCGCTACCACACTAGGTGGCAGACCCTTAGCAACCAAGTTTAACCTCTCAGCAGGTAAGCATGAAGGTGCCACAGATCCGGGCGCGGATGAAACACTTCCCCCCCCGCCTGAGAGAGGAGATCCCTGCGGAGAGGAAGCTGCCAAGGACTTGCTGCAAGCAGGCTGATTATTTCTGCATACCACGACTTCGCGGGCCACCAAGGGGCCACCAGGATCAGAGAGAGGGAATGTCGACGCACCCTCTCCAGAATTGGAGATATCATTTCCACTGGGGGAAATGCATACAGGAGCACGTCTGGCCATTGGTGCGCTAGCGCGTCCAAGCCCAAGGGTGCATCGTGGTCGATTATGGAGAAGTACAGGGGGCAGTGAGCATTCACCCTGGAAGCAAAAAGATCTATTTGCGCCTCGCCAAATAGATCCCAAATCTGAGCCACTATTGAAGGGTGTAACCTCCATTCTCTCACCAGAGGACCCCCCCTGGAGAGAAGGTCCGGCCCCAGGTTCAGGTGGCCCGGGACATGGGTGGCTCTCAGAGTCAGAAAATGAACACTGCACCATAACAGCAGAGAGCGAGACAGCTGCAACAGGGGAAGAGAGCGTGTTCCTCCCTGCCTGTTTATATAAGACACCACTGTTGAATTGTCCGTCCTGACTAAGACATGCTGGCCCTGCAGGACTGGACGGAAACGCTTTAGAGCTAAGAACACTGCTAACAGCTCTAAGTGGTTGATGTGCAGCTGGCGCTGAGCCGCGGACCAGATCCCTCTCACTGACGCACCCTCGCACAGCGCTCCCCACCCACTTAGGGAAGCATCTGTGGACACCACCTTGCGAAACAACACCCTCCCAATCCGAGAGCCCTGGTGCAGTAGCCCGGGCTCCCTCCAAGGACGGAGAGCTAGCATGCAAGACGCAGTTACCGGCAGCCTCCTCCGGAGGTGACGCGAAGCACACAAACGGTGAGAGAGAGTCCAGCGTTGAAACGCTCTCATTTTCAACAGCCCAAGCGGCACTACGGCGATCATAGATGCCATCATGCCCAACAAGCGCAATATCGTCTGGAAACGCAGTCTGCGTCCCAGCTGAAATTGAGCGAGGCAGCGATGAAACGCGGCCACTCTGTGCTCTGACAACCGTGCGCGGCTGGAAAGAGAGCATATTTCCAGACCGAGAAAAGCGATCTGTTGACCTGGGATTAGCGAGCTCTTCTGAAAGTTCACAGAGAACCCCAGTGTCTGAATGTGTGACAGAACCCGCGACAGCTGCGTCTCCGCCTGTTCTCTGGAGCAAGCCACGAGAGCCCAGTCGTCCAGGTAGGCCAAGATGCGGATGCCCCTCTTCCTGAGGGGCGCTAGCGCTGCCTCGGCACATTTCGTAAAGGTGCGGGGAGCGAGCGACAGCCCGAACGGCAGCACTAGGTATTCGTAGGCTACGCCCTCGAATGCAAACCTCAGAAACTGCCTGTGTTTCGGGTGTATAGCGACATGAAAATAAGCATCTGTTAGATCGATTGTCGCAAACCAATCTCCCGGGCCGACTGCACTCAGGAGCTGTCTGAGTGTTAACATCTTGAACCTGTACGTTCGCAGGTACGTGTTCAAGACTCGCAGGTCGAGGATGGGACGAAGCCCTCCCCCTTTCTTCGGAATGACAAAATAACGGCTGTACCAACCTTTGTCCGTCTCCGAAGCGGGGACCACCCGTATTGCTCTCTTCTGTAATAGCGCCTGTATTTCCTCTCTGAGTACCAAGGCTGCCTCGGGGTTGACAATCGTGTTCACGACTCTTTGGAAACGAGGCGGCTTGACCCGGAACTGCAACCGGTAACCCATGGCAACGGTTTGCAGCACCCACGGAGAGGGGGCGCAAGCGCGCCACTGAGGGAAGTGAGCAGCCAGCCGGCTGGCCTGCAGCACTGACGGCGGGGCGCCGTCGCCCCCCAGTGTGTCTGCAGGGGACTGCATCCCCTGCCTGACCTGGCTCATTTCGCCTGCAGGTTGAGCATTTGAGATTGTTTGAGAGTAAACAACACTCTTTATTGATTGCAACATGGGAACATGTACATTTATACATTTTGTTGGGTGCACCTTTTCCGGGGCATAACAATGAAAAACAGCGGGAACACTCGATGTGGTCGCTTGAACATTCAACACATCTGAACCGTGTGCAGGGGTTATGTGCTTGGGAGACCGCGATAGGGAAGTGCAGCGCCTTCTGGGGCTGACAACCTGAACAGAACTTAAGCGGCACCTCTTGTGCGGCAACAGAGGGGTAAGAGCAGCGTCTCCCTGCTGCCGGATCCCTTCCCCACTCGCAATCACAGCTAGGAGGGCTGAGGCTTCTTCCTCCCGGGGGTCGGGTCCCGTCGGGGGCCCGGGGGAGGGCCTTTGCCCCAGGCCGACTGGCGTGGAGCTCGGGCCGGAGTACGTGCTCTCGCCGGCGGCCCTCCCACTCCAGCAGTGGGCGCCGGTCTCTTGCCAGCTGTCAGAGGAGCGGCGGGCCTGTGAGAGCTAGCAGTGGGCTTGGGCTGGGGCTGGCGTCTGGGGATGATGTCGCGCAGAGCTTCCGTCTGCTTCTTCCTCAGATCGAATCTAGCCTGAATGGCTTCAAGTGAATGTCCGAATAACCCAGCCGCAGACACTGGTGCGTCCAGATACACAGCTCTGTCTCTATCAGGGACGTCGGAGAGGGTCAGCCACAGGTGCCTCTGCGCCACCACTGTCGAAGCCATCCCTCTGCCCAGGGAGAGCGCTGCACAGCGAGACGCACGGAGGATGTAATCCGTGGTGACTCTAACCTCGTTAAGAAGAGGTGACAGCGGGCTGTCCTCCGGAACCAGCGATCCAAGCTCCGCCAGGCACATTGCTTGGTACGTCTGGAGCATGGTGACGGAGCTCATGGCTCGAGCGGTGCCGGCCTGAGCCCGATAAATCTTCTCCAGCTGCGAGGCCGAGAATCTGCAGTGCTTGGACGGCAGAGTTGCGGGGCCACCGACACCATGGTTATGGGACGGGGCCAGATAAGCAGCCAGAGACGGCTCCATAGGGGGTGGGTTAGCTAAACCAGCTCCCTCGGCGCCGTCCAATTCCATGTACTGTCCATAGCCGGGCACAGTGACGCGGGTAGACAGAGGTTTGTCCCATGACGCTGTTAGCTCGCAGAGAAAGTCTGGGAACATGGGGAGGCAGTTTTTGGCCGTTGCGGGCTCCGGTGGAAGGAAAAAACCCGCAAACCGCGACGGCTTCCGAGCTGGTGGAGGAGAGGGCCAGTCCACCTGCAGCTTCTCAGCGGCACGGCGAAACAGGGGGAAAAGAGAGGTGTCATCGTGGCCGACCGGCGCAGCAGCGGCGGCATATTGGGTCGACAATGAGCTCTCCTGCTCATCCTCCGACAAACCATGGATGTCCAGGCCGATGTCCAGCACGTCATCGTCTTCCTGGGGAGCGCTGGCGGGCTTCAACCCAGGCTGAAGCCCGTCAGCGCTCCTGCATGGTTCCGGTCCGTCATCGGCTAACCCGTCAACGTATTCCATGTGGTCAGCCCAGCTAATCGCGGGGACGTCGACCTGAAAATTTTCGTCTTCGGACTCGGACGAAGCCGGGGCTCCAGACTCGGAAAGAAGAGGGTCATGCCGTGCGACAGCCGAGCGTCCCAGCACTCTTTCCACAAACGTCACCCGTCTTTCCAGGGTCGAGCGTCGGAGCTGGCGACAAAACGCACAAGCTTCGGGCTCCGTCAACGCTCTCCTAGCGTGGACGATCCCCAGGCAGACAGGGCAGGCATCGTGCTGGTCGCTGTCGTGCAAAGAGAAACCACATCCCTGAGGACAGGGGCGAACAGAAGATTTCTGCTTTGCTCGCTTCGGTTTGGAGTCCATTCCCAAAACGCAAAGCGAAACGCTGCACAAGAAAAACTTGAAAATAGCGCTCCGCGGGCAGCCTACGCACCAGCTGGGCGGTGGAGGCTAACACCAACAGGGGCAGTTAAGCTAGGTTCAAGTTGGCAGACAACGGAGCTAACTAGCAGTAGCTAGCTAGCCCAACTCAGCAGAGGTGTTCTCAGCGAGGTGAAGAGCGTAAGAACTGAGGGATGACGGTGATGGCAGCGGCTATATGTGCGGGCGGGGCCTTGCGCGTGTCATCACACGTCATCTGCCGTAAAGGCGTGAATAAAGGTTTCTTCAGCCAGGACACGCGAGGGCGTGATATCCCATACTTATGTGTTGTACCGAGTGAATCGACTGAAAGGGAACCTATGTAATGTGCTCTCTTTTTCATGCCTTTGTTAAGAGCCTTGCAGCAGGACTGACTGGAGATAGTTACGATTCTTTTGGCTCAAACAAAGAAAACAGCTGTTACAATAATCTAAGCAAGCCGAAATAAAAGCTTGAATAATTATTTCCAATTCAGATTTAGACAACAACAGTCTGGTGAGGGGTAGTTTGGGAGACTGTGGGTGTTCATAAAGTACCTCCTATTCCTAGACTTTTTCTTTGATGTTGATGAGAAAAGGTCATTGATAAATCGATAAACGCCTGTGAAAAATATCATTACAAAGGTTGGCATATGAAAGAAAGAACCTCTAGGGTCAGATCTACTCGTTTCTGCAGCAGCTAAAAGCCTTCTCTTGACATTAAAAAGCTGTTGGGTTTACTAAAGAGGCTCAGTGTCAGCTTGTGACTGAAAGTTGTGAACAGGAGTATTTTTGCAGCTGGCCTTTGATTCAAAATCTTAAACACTAAATGGGATTTGAGGCTAAGAAACTCAAACTGAGGATCATCCACAAAGACCAACAAGTCAAAGAAAACAGGCACGTTCTCATTTTTACAATCTCACATGTCAGTGCAACAGGGACTAATATCAGCTTTAAATGTCAACATAGTATACTCAGCTTAATCTGTCTCTCAGCCCAGGAAGTCTGAACAGCCCCTGCTATGTAGTTACCAGCACAACAACCTGGATGTGATCCTGATCCCAAAGCTCTACTAAGGGAATAGTTTAAGCTTTTAGCCAATTCATTTCTGTGTTCGGGATTCCCAAAGTAATTCAGAGGGATCAAGGCTCTAATTTTACTTCTAGATTATTTGCACAGGCTCTCCAACAACTTCATTTTAAACATAAATCATTGGTGTGTCATCGTCAAAGTAAGGATTCATTAGAACGCTGCCATCAGCATTTAAATCATTGCTACATGCTTGTTGCACCAAACTGAAGGCTGATTGGGATGAAAGTTTGCCTTGGTGCTTACTGGCAGCCAGAGTAAGTAAGTTAATCCATTTTTTTTATATAGCGCTTTTTAAGACATGAAGCTATTAAAAAGTGCTTCTCAAGGGAATATAAAAGCGTATCAAACAAAACAACATATTACACACGAACGTTACCCAAATGTCTGTCTAAACAGATGTGCTTCAAGCTGTTTTTTAAATGAAGCCACAGAGTCGATGGTGTGTAGTGGGGGAGGTAAACTGTTCCACAGTGTTGGAGCTAGGGTTTGAAAAGCGAGATCCCCCTCCGTGGAATAGTCAGAAGACCACTATCACTGGCTCTGAGGATCCTGTTTAGAGTTTGAAGGTTGAAAAAGCTCCGCGATATAGGTGGTGGCCTCACCTTGTAAAAATATGAACTTAAAAGTGAGGATTTTAAACTGATATCTGTACACAACCAGACGTCAGTGTAAGGATTTTAACATGGGAGTGATATGGGACCTAATTGCAAGCGACAACGTAATTCAAACAGAATTCAAACAGTTTAACAGAAACACATGAAAGGTAATCTTGGTTTTTATATTAATCACCAGAGGTTGTCGCATAAAAAGAGACGACGTGTGTCAAAGTCAGGGGTTAAAAGTGGGACAGTGTTTTTGTTTTGCTAACTCTCCACGACACTAAACTTCAGGCTGCTCACCTACAGTCAGCCTCCTCCATTGCCTCTTGATGCCCACTCACACTAGTCAGCTTCTACGACAGTGGGTGGGGTAACTGCAGAGTTACTGTAGTTTTGCTTTTTCATTTTTTCATTTGTTTTTAATTTTGTCTAGTTTCACTTACTTTCTGTTGTCAGTTTATGTATTTTAGTTTAGTTTTTATTGTTTGAAATTGTTTTGCTTTTCATTACAATTTTCAGTTCAATTCTATTTTATTTACATAAATAAAATTACAAATCACAGCAACAGTTGCCTAGGGGTGCTTTAGACTGTAAGATCAGACCCTACAATAACACATACCCCACAGCGGCCATGAAGAACTCCCTTTTAAAAAGAAGAAACCTCCAGCAGAACCAGGCTCAGGTAAGGGGCTGCTGTGCCAGAGAGCAAGAGAATAATAATAACTAATAATAAGATGCAGAGTGGCGTATAAACACATAGTCAGAAAAGTGACATGAGAAGAATCTTATTGCAGCATAACTAAGGGAGGATTCAGGGTCCCCTGGTCCAGTTCTAACTTTATGCCTTATTCAAAATGAAAGTGTATGTTAAAGGAATTCCCTGACTTGCACGGTCTTTGTGTCTTTGTTTAGAAGCAGAACGACATAGATGGATCCACTTCTCAACCCTGTCATCGCTGTGGTGGTGGGAAAGATATTTCTGTTCTAAAACCTTTGTGCATACAAAATAATACGACAGGACTTGAAGGAAAGTAACACATTTACTCTCATTTGGGGCGACTGAGGATGGATCAGATGAGTTTCACACCTACCTTGTGTCCTCATACCTGGTGGTAATGGACAGCATGTTGCCTTATCAGCACTGGGGTCTTTTGTTTGATGGTTCCACAGTGCCTCCTTCTGGCCGTGAAGAAGCACCACACCTCTCTGCTCTTTCCATTACAGGGAATGTGTAGAAAGCACAAACCTTTAATAATCACAGCTGAGATCATAAAGTGTAGTTATCCTTCCTTCCTTTCCTTCTTCCTTCCTCTTAAGCACTTAAGGGTTGCTGGAGAGGGGGTTGAAGAGTATCCCAGCTGTCACGAGGTAAAACTCAGGGTACACGCTTGACAGTTCACCACTCATGATCACATTCCCAATAGATTATTGTAGTTCCCAAGAGAATCAACAATTAACCTAAAAAAGCAAGTTGTTGGACAGTGAGAGGGAGCCGGAGCATCCTCAGAGAACCCAACATGCAAACAGCAGATTCACATGCAAGACCTTCTTGCTGTGAGGCAACAGAACTAACCACTGCATCGCCATGCTGACCTTAGAGTGCAGTCCTGTGGTGGAAAATGTTACTGTGGGTGCTTTAGATTAAATTACATACAAAAAAAGTACTGGTTTATTATCAGTGGGTAAAAGAGTCAAGATTGGATCTAAAGGATGTTTGCTTGCTTGTTAACTTTTTCAATATGTCACCTTTTTGTACAGTGACACATTCATCAAATGAGAATCTGACACACAGGGCACTCCAAGCTGGTTGGACATATTGATGACTTGCTTGAACTCACATCTGCTTCCAATTAGCAGTGATTAGAAGCTTTCCCTTGATTCTCAGTGGAGGAAAACCAGCAGGTCTACTGGCTCTTGTTAAGTTATTTCAAACCTACAGTAGTCGGTGACTGTTAAATCAGCTTTAGTGCTGATATCTTACACTCAATCTCATGTATGAATTTAACAAATAACTATTACTTCTTTTTGTAGTTGTTGTTTGAGCTAATTTACTTGAAGATGAGTAAAGTTAGTGAAATGATTCAGGAAAACAGTGTTTGTATGCAGTCTGTTGACATGGACTTGACTTGTCTTCCTCCCGGCAACACATCCCTGCAACAGGTAATGTTTATTTGTGTTTGTTTGTGTTTTTAATGCATAACCATTACTGCCAATTCTTCGCTTATTTGGGGTGTCTGTCCCAGTAACTGAATGGAGGGACTGGAAGAAACGGTTTAAACTCAGCTCCTCTGCTTTGATTTGTCTTTTTCTGTTGTTAGACTGATGCACCCAGTGCAGCTGAACAGCAGACAATGAGCGTTTATCTCAGAGTGAGGCCTTTCTCTAAAGAGGAGCTCTCTAACAATGAGGATCAGGTACACTCGAACATACTGGGATGACCAATAAGGAAAAAACAGTGTGTATCGTCTCTGCTTTCTTCTGCAAGTGTTGTAGCTCATCTGCACATTTCCATGAATATAAGGGACTGGAACATTTTGTATTAAAACACAAGAGGTCCCCCCCCCCCTCCCCCTCCCCTTAAATGTAAATGTAAATGTAAATGGCCTGTATTTATATAGCGCTTTACTAGTCCCTAAGGACCCCAAAGCGCTTTACATATCCAGTCATCCACCCATTCACACACACATTCACACACTGGTGATGGCAAGCTACATTGTAGCCACAGCCACCCTGGGGCACACTGACAGAGGCGAGGCTGCCGGACACTGGCGCCACCGGGCCCTCTGACCACCACCACTCCCCTTGGATTAGATGATCTTGTAGCCTAATACTATTTAAGAGCAGTTGTCTTGCATTCAAAATAAAACTAATGGAAAGAGCACCTGATTTAAGACACAGTTGCCACTTTTGCGCCAACATAGTGCCCATGCCAGTTCTGACTCTGAGATAGTTGGATTTACAAAGACTGTTAAACACTTTGTTTTCCCATCTCTCAGGCTTGTGTTGTGATTGAAAACAGCCAGACGGTGACACTGAATGCACCAAAAGGTTCTGCCACCATCAAGAGCCGTGAGAAAGGAATTGGCATGTCACTCCACAAATTTTATTTTTCACAGGTCAGTAACATTTGAAATGACCCATTTTCTCCCCCCCTTTCTATGTCAGTAATTGTCGACTTTTTATCTTCTGTTGCCTTTTAGATTTTTGGGCCTGACACAACACAGGCTGAGCTGTTTGAGAACACAGTCAAAAGCCAAATGAGTGATTTCTTGGATGGGAAGAACGCACTGATATTCAGCTATGGTGTAACCAATGCTGGGAAAACCTTCACAATCCAAGGTACGTACAGAAGCACAATATCCTTGTGAAGTTCAAGTCGTGCAAAGTTCTTCTGGTAATGTTTTGAAGTCCTGCAGGATCTCCAAAAGAGCCAGGGATACTGCCTCGAGTGCTGGAAAGCACTTTTCAGTACATTGGAGAACATCAGTATCCGGGAATGGACCTGAAGCCCTACCTCAGGAATGGTGTGCAGTCTCTGGATTTTCACCAAGTAAAGCAGGAAAGAATCACTAAAGCTGCCATTTTTGCTTCATTTAAAGAAGTAAGGACTCAGTTCTGTCAAATGTATTCCAGAAAAGAGAAGATGGTAATAAAGCACTTGAGTGTAGTGCTGTTTACATTCGTATGTCTCTCCTCTGGTCTAGGAGTGTGATTCTCTCAGAGGCAGTGGTTGTCTAGAGTCTTGTTCGCCCAGCCATCTTTCATCCTCTTCTGCATTTTCAACTCAAACGGGTACTACTCATTAGAATAGTGATTATTGTTGTGGATTCTTATTATTTCTATATTTACGGTCTTCTGTGCTCCTACTTTAGTGCTGACCAGCAACAGCCAGTTTGCCTTATGGGTGGCTTTCTTTGAAATCTACAATGAGTATGTGTACGATCTTCTCCAGCCATCTTTGTGCTCCAAATCCAAGAAACGTGCCTGTCTCCGTGTATGCGATGATGGTGCTGGAAATGCTTATGTTAAAGGTGTGGAAATGACCTTGGCTTATGTTCTTAAATTATCAGGTGAATGTTAGCATTAATGATTAAAGGAAAAACATTTGTTTTGATTTCAGACCTCATTTGGATCAACATTCATAACCTGGGTGAAGCCTCCAAGCTGCTACACTTTGGGAATAAAAACAGAAGTGCTGCAGCCACAAAGATGAACCACTCATCTAGCCGAAGGTAAAACCAGTTAAGTTTATCATGGATGTGGTGTTAAACAACCTGTTCAAAACTCACACAGGCTTTCCTTACAGCCACAGCATATTTACAATGAAGTTACTGAGGATCAATGGAGGGACAGCTGAAAGGGTCTCTGAGTAAGTATATGAAAGTAGAAGTTAACTTTAACCTGCTCAGAAAACTTGTGTATTGTAAAAGGATTTTGTAACATTGCAAAAGTCCGTCCGTCCATGACTGAGATAAAAGATGGGTGGGGGGGGATTAAAAAGACAATAAGCAATTTAATATAAAGATGAAAAATAATTGACTCAAAATTAAACAAATGTGTAATGCTAAATAAGAATGTGATTTTTTGCAAATGCAAATAAAGCATACTAACAATCTAAAATGGCAATCAATAAATGTAAAGTGTACTTAATAATATTTTTTGCAACTAATTTCTCAAGTTGAAAATCATGCTAAAAATCCCTACTAACAATCATGGTTCCATCTCAGTTCATCAATATTTAAAATGGTGGTTGTCCTCCTAAAAGTACTAAAATGCATTATTGCTGCAGTAAAGCTAATGAAGATCATATTTAAATCAAAAATGTAATCTAGTACAGTGAAAAACAAAAGTTTTGCACTTGGACAGAGTGTCTGATATCTTGATACATGCTCAATCATCCAGGTAAGTAAATCCCAAAGAGTTGACTTTAAACAATAACTGAACCTAGCCAAATTAGTGGGCTAGGCCGCTTCAGCTATTGTGCAAATGTATTGTTTATAAGATTGCAGTCAGCTGAGACTGAAGAAGTCACTTGGATCAGTGACTCCCACTGAAAACGCTACGTCCAGATGAACAGAATGAACTCTTTGGGAATGGTATCCAATACTTATAGTATCGAAAATAATAGTGCAGTAAAAAATGGAATATTGTGTCAACGTGATATTTATCTTGCATCTTTGCTATAGAAGTGCTTCTCATAGTGGTTTTTGAGATCATGTTTTAAATGTTAAAATAAACTAAAATGGTTCTTCAAGTACAGGAAAATAAAATGGATCACATGAAATGAGTTTCCCTAAGGGAATGTTTTGGGGCCTTCAGCGGGAGTTATTAGGTGAGAACTCTGATTCATTGCTGGGACTGAGGCACTAACATGTCCACCTTTTTTTTGTAAACATAAATTGTGAAACTATGATTCTTCTGTTTGTGTTTTTTCTCTCGCAGGTTCTCTCTCTGTGATCTGGCCGGCTCAGAAAGATGCAACAAAACAAAGACTTTTGGAGAGAGGCTTAAGGAGGCGGGTAACATTAATAATTCCCTGCTTATTTTGGGGAAGTGTATCACTGCGCTCCGCAACAGTGGGCCTGACAGGTACAGTGAGACTATCACCACCAGAGCAAACATGAGTGTTGACACAAAATGCTAAAGCTTTTGTTTGTTTTTAAGTAATGTAACTTTTGTCACATCTTGTCCTCGTTAGCGTTATTGTATGTTGGTTATGGTGTTGGCGAAGGAATAAATGAACCTTCATGTCGGATGGTTATGTGTTTTTAAACCTTTTGCATGCTTTTATGTTGTCATCCATCAGAACGAGGAGCATCCCCTTCCGAGAAAGCAAGCTCACCAAGCTGTTCCAGGCTTTCTTCTGCGGGAAGGGAAGACCCTCCATGATTGTCAACATTAACCAGTGTGCTTCCACCTATGACGAGACTCTCCATGTCATGAAGTTCTCAGCTGTTGCCAAACAGGTTAGCCCGAGTTCAAAATGCAGAAAAGGCCTTGGTGACGTGAAGCACTGATCTCAGCTCTGATTTGTGTAGGTGGTGCAGGTGATCCCAGATAAGGCTCTAGAATCTCTGGCTCCTCATCTCGTAGGTCATGATGGCAAGCCCCTGCTGAGCAACGGGGTGTTTGACAGCAACGTCCTGGAGAGTTACCTGTCTGAAGATGAGGTGCTTGATGAAGAAGAGGAGGCTGACATGTCTTTGTTGCCACAGAGTGTAAAAAAAAAAAAGTCTTCCATTAAACACTGATTTAGCTGAAAGCATGCCCTATGCCCAACTGTAGCTTGAAAGTAGCAGCAGCATGCCTGTACTCACGTTCTTGAAAGATAATGGCTAAGATAATAGAAATTGTTTCGGGTTTTTTTTGTTTTGTTTTTTTTGTCTCATTTCTAATATTAACGTTCATTTGTTTCAACCTATTATTATTATTATTATTATTATTATTATTATTATATATTTTTTTTTTTTTTTTTTTTTTTTTTTTTTTAATAGGAACTTTTGAATGTGGTTGAGAACTTAAGAACAAAGCTACTGGCTGAGCGAAGAAAAAACCTGCTGCAAGAAATCGAAATTCGCAAAGAAATGGGAGACGCCATGTTGCAGCAGCTGATGGAAAGTGAAGAACTCCGCAAGTATGTGCAGTTTTGCAAAAGCGGGCCAGCGATCTTCCATAAATGTGTATGCTGTTGGTAGTGATTTCAGGTGAAGTTGATTATTTTCCAATATTATCTTCTGCAACTGTGAAGTCGTCAGATCGAAGAGCTGAAGGAGAGCTACCGGGATAAACTGGAAAACACATTTGAGATGTACAAGGATGCTATTAAAGAACATGCTTATCACAGCGCTATGACCAATCTGGAGGATAACTATGTACCGCTCGATGAGTTCACTGCAGAACAGGAGAAAGTGGAGGTATGTTTCAGTTGGCTGTTGAAATATCCCGTCTAAACTTTTTCCCAGGGTCTTGCTAAATTCACTTGTGTACTGATGTAAGGGAATCT
Organism: Aulonocara sp. 'chitande type north' Nkhata Bay; assembly: GCF_057382095.1. Classification (NCBI taxonomy): domain Eukaryota; kingdom Metazoa; phylum Chordata; class Actinopteri; order Cichliformes; family Cichlidae; genus Aulonocara; species Aulonocara sp. 'chitande type north' Nkhata Bay. The sequence continues at coordinate 31,557,997 of NC_141352.1, forward strand.
TGAATAAAAGATTTGTCAAACAATGGATCAATCGGTAAACTGCACATTAGCTATGCTGACAATTTAAGTAGCCAACACCCTGAGATACTGATGATGAACACAACAGCTTTGACTCTTCTTGACTGTGTAGGCCCTCAGGCGTAAAGTGTCAGAGTTGGAGGCCTTGACTTCGAGGACCGGTGTAGTTCCTGCTGCTCCAACCGTGGATCAATCGAGCCAGACTGAACCACTGAGTATATGGGCAGGAGAAGCAGGTTGGTCCAGTTAATGGGTTTTTTGTCTTGTTTCATAGATGTGAATTTTCCTTTGGATGGTGGCACACATTTCTCAGCGTTGCTCTACTTTGTACACCATCACAGGACATGTAAAACAATCAAGACTTGAGTAGAGTTTTACTTTTAGACTTTTTACTTTTTTTTAAACTTCCTTGAAATAACAATAGGAACTTAGAAAGTTGACAAATGCAATGATTTTTGAGAAATGTAGTGCCTCAAGGTTTTAGAGACTGATGAAATTATTTAGTAGTTTTAAGTATATTTATGAATAAGGACTATTTTTAAATTTTCGAAAGGATTAAAAAAAGAACCCCTTCCAAAATACAAAAAACTTGAATCCGTTCAGTTTTCTTTTTATAGCGCAAAATCTCAACAGTTGCGGTTTATATTGAAAGGTTGAGACCCCACAAGAATGCAGAGAAAACTTAGATGACCCTCTGAGCAAGCACTTGGGAACAGTGGGAAGAAAAACTTCCGTTTAATGGGAAAGTGGTTTCCTTGATTTTAAATTTTAAGTTTCCTGCTCTTCATTTGTTGTAATTTTCATTTGCAATTAAGTTTTAGCTTTTTTTATCATGAGGCCAGCATTTATTAAAACAGCAGCAAATTCAACCCTACACAGGAGATGATCGATACAGGTGCCTACACAGAGAGAAATGTGCCATAGAGCGGATGTGTGAGGATAAACAACAGGTAACAAGGACACAACTTTCCAGTTAAACACTGGCTCTGATTGGCTATGTAATTATGTGTGTGTGTGTGTGTGTGTGTGTGTTGATGTTTGCTCGTCAGCTAATTTTGTCGCTGGAGAAAAGGCTGATGGAGCTTAATGAAACGCTACAGAAGGTCAGAGATGGTTTTATGGAGAAATCAGCTGATCTTGAGGCTCTGCAGAGGACTGCTGATGATCAGGTGAGATGATGCACAGCAGGAGTACACAACATGTTCTTGCTACAAAGGGTGGCACAACCAGATATTAGATTGATGGAGCAATTACTTTCTTACACATGACCAGAAAAATTAAAAAAGGAGAAATCAAGAAGCAGCAAATACTTTTCTCACAGCACAAATAATGCCTGTCTATATCATATGAAATTATTATTTATTTTTAAAGAAAAAATCCATGGAAGAGATCCTACAGCAAAATGTGGAAAAAGACAAGGAGATTGTCTCGCTGAAGGCAGAAGTTGCCAAGCTCTCCCAGAAGTCCCCTGTGCAAGCAAAGACTAAGCGAGGCCTTCTCGCCAACATCAGGGAGGCTGTCACATCACCACGGAAGGGAACGTCTGCCCGAACACTGAGGAAAACGGGCAAGACTGTACACCATTGAAAGCCCAGTTGTTGTACAACAACTGCACTCACCCGGTTAGTGCATGAAAATGTCCTCCTTTCAACTGAGGAAAATTGCATTTTGTTTTTAAGAACTTCCTTCGGATTTGAAGAAAATCCCCTTTAACTGAGAATGAAATGTGTATTTTTGTGTGCGTGTCTTGTGCTATAGTTTTTGTTTTGTTTTTTTAAATAAAATAAAATTGTACACTTAATGCTTTACATATGAAGATGCACAGAAAATCTAAGCAATCTCCTTCTGTTTTTAGAAGGCTTCGTTTCAAAGCTCCATTGGTGTAATGTGAGTTCATGCTCACCGTATATGTGCTGTCTTTTTATTTGGTCTATAGACTTTTTCCACATGAAAAAGCTCCTTCTGCATCCACTGCTATAGAAATATAACCTGCTTCTTCTAAGCATGCATTCAGTACATGGAGCTGTTCAAAATAAGGCCATCCATTTTCCAGAGCCTTCAGGGGAAAGTAAACCACAAAGAACCTTGATAGGACAAAGCAATCTACAACTTTCAATACTCTTAAGTGCATCAGTGTGCTTTCTAATCTGCTTATTAGTTTATCTTTACACACAGTCAATTCAAATCTTTAATTCTCACCTAATGCAATGTACAACAAATTTCCAACATGCTAATAAAATATTTATGGAGTATATTGACCTTTACAGCTGAGTGAAGGAGGTGTAGCCACTGTGGTGTGCTTGAAGTAACAGAGCACAGCGTCCTCAGTTAGTGAAGGGGCCATTGTGGTAGGCAGCCAGCTGCTCTCCTCTCTGGTATCGTTGATGGTTAATAAGATTAGCTGCCTGTCTTAGCCTGCGTCAGTGCAAAGGGGTCAATCACAGGATTAGCACCTTGCTTAACAGTTACATCATTTTATTATCATTTTTTTCATTTTTCTTCATTACTTTGACTTTTCCCCACTCCAGCATCCATAGCATGTTTAGGACCTGTAATTGCAATATAGTTGCTGCAGGGGGATATTGTTGTGCATCATGCTGCCTTGGGACTGAGTTTGTCTCGACCCTCAGCCACTGAATGAAGAATCTTCCAGGGGAAGAAGAGGAGCAGTGGCAGCCAGGGAAGTAAAAGGTAGCCGGGCCAAACTCTTGTCTGCTGTGGCAGAGTCCTAGACTCTGGACAAGTCATCCCTCATGCCACTTGTAAATAACAAAGTGGGCAATGACTGCACAGTTGGCACAGACAAGACTTTGGCTGATGGGAAGGATCTGGTGGAATCTGTGATAAAGGTAAGTTGCTCCAAGTCTTCTCCTCTGGTCATAAAGAAAGCTCTGACCTCACTCTAGTCTCCTTTACATTTGTCTACTACGTTGTATTTGCATGTTTATGTACCAGTCTAATAGATTTGGACATGAATATGAAAAAATGGCTGGGAAGTTGATTTGTACACGGCAGTAATTTCCAGAATTTCATGTGAATACTTGGTATGTAAAGAGTTCAGTATTGCATGAGAATATAAAACGTATGGGGGAAAAAATTAACTCCATTTGGTTTCAGTTCTATAGCCGTCGCCACGTAAACATTTTACACGCAGAGCATGCACAAAGGGGGGAAAGTAACATCCTTTATTCCCGACCCCTGTGGCTAAAAGTGCACTCTCACTGAAAAGAATTTCTTGGTCCACTGAGTCTGTGCGACTCTCCTGCGTTAGATAATGCCGTGGACATGTTCGACATTTTCTCCCCATTAAAATCAACTGTTTAATTTTAAAGTTATTTTTGTCAGTATGATAAAGGATGTTTGCACAATGGCAGTTTGCATCTTATTTTCCTTGTACCTAGAGGTCGATGGTAGTATTTCTACTCATTAATTGGTGTAAGCAGCCACAAATGAAGCGCAGAAAATGACAAGATGGTGTTAATATTTAATATAACTGATTTTCAAAGTAAACGTTACAATTTAAGAATGGTATAGCGCATCTGTGGTTTTACCGTCACCAGTGCATGCTAGGAAAATGGGCCACTCAGAGTACACGTGGTTGCTTTGGCTTATCTAGAAATAGATCAATGTTAATGAGATTATTTCTAATATTTTTAATGAATGAAACCACCTGCTAATCTCTCTCTCCCCCCAAGGTTAAATGTATCGGCTGAAAGTAAATAATTCTTGCAGTATGATTTAGATCAGAAAACAAAACGTGTACGTTTTTCTGCACTTCAGTTGCTGTTTCAAGCAGGTTAAGATGACTAATGTTCAGCTCGATCAGCTTTTTTTCCCCAAACAGTTTTCTTTCAGTTTCGGTACTCTGATTTTTTTGTGTGTGTGTGTGTGTGTGTGGGTTGGTGAAGTGTTTAGCAGAGAATAGCTGCTCAGAAGGTTAATGATGTGCAATACCTAATTAAGATTAGTGGTCTAAATACAGCAGGTGATATGGACAGCAAGGGCATGTCCCTACTATGAAAAACAAAAAGCCCATTCCTCTTGCAAACTTGGAGTTTAGCCACCTTGGAAGGGAATTATCTGGAATACTTTTGTTTAACTAGGAGTTCCTGAGCTCTGCATATTACCGAGCACTGTCAAATCTTTGTTACAGGTGGTAGCATGTTACCGGCATTTGGCTGCATGTGTTGGTGGCTGCACAGACAGTTTGCAGCTGCGGGATGAGCTAAGACAAATGCGAGAAAAGGCCCTGAATTTGGCCGAGGCCATCCGTCTGCATCTGACCTCACATCTGCGGGACAAGAGCCTGCCCGAGGACCAGCGCAAGGAGATGGAGCTCCTCTGGGTGGCCTTCTCCTCCAGTCTAGAACTGCTCCATGTTGACATGTGCAAGGTTTTCAGCATGGGTGACAACTTCTCCCTAGCCAACACTGCTTCCTTGGTGCAGACTGGCCTACAAGGTAAATGCAAGCCTTTCACATACTGCTGCTACTAGATGCAAGCAGTGTTGTCAACTGAAATCGAACTTTAAGCAAAACTAAGAAAACCGCAAAATAACTGCACTACTTTAGTCTTCAGAGGTTGTTTTAGAGTGAATGCAGAGGAAACTCTATTATTGTATCTTGTAAGACTCAATGACTACACATGGAGGGGAAAGCTTTTTGGATTGTTATGTAAAGTATTTAGCTGTTTTTCATACTCTGCAGATAATATTTTATCAGAATTAATATGCTCAAATCTGCCAGTGTGCTAACATTTTAGAGTATCTCGTGTGAATGTCCTGTGGCATCAGTAAAGGTGAAATATTTGGACTCTAGCCCTGCATTTATTCAGTTTACTATTATTTTTTTTCTGTTATCATTGATGGATAGAAGTAAAGTGTGTGGAGCTGTGCTTGAGTTGGTCCATCACACTGATACACAATGTTTTCCCAACTTTTAAATGGACTGGTTCAGGTTTTAATGGCCCCCAGATGTTGGATGCTGCTGATTTATTTATTCCTCTGTAGTGCCACTGTGACAATATTACATTAGAATTTTTAAGCAATGAGGATTGCCATGAGATTTTGTTCAAATATTCACATTTCGTTTCCCCACATGATGAAGTGGAAAGCTTCTGCCACATTTTACAAATCCACTATTGAGTTGTAAAAGCCAAAAGAAAATGGAAAGCTAAAATTTGTTTCTGGTAATGCAGGAGGAGGCAGTGAGGTAGCAGCTCGAGCACTCAGTTTGGCAGACTTGAACCAGGAGCCTCCAACCCTTCCTGCTGGTCTTGAGAGCCAGGAACGGAGCACCATGGAGCAGGAAATCAGCCAAATCGACCACATGATTGATGACATGGAGAAAAAAGTAAATGTGTTGCGCTGGATGGTGGAGCCCCGGGGGCCACAATACGCAGACCCGCTCAGCAGCACCGAGAGCGCCTCCCTGGCTCTGCTCAGCATTGACGAGGAGCAGCCTGGACACAAGCCTCTATGCCAGCGCAGTTTGATCTTTGTGCTCTTATTGCTGTTTGCAGTTGTTTTGGTGGCAGCCACGTTATCTGTCTGTCTTGTCCTTTTCTCATGAACAAAACCTTAATTTTTATTTTTTATTTTTTTTGGTGCAACCTCAAATGCTCTCTAATACTGTAACACTGGCAAGCTTTACAGGTACAGTAGTGTTCTTTTAACTATATTCTTTGCAATGATGAAAAGGTGACTTTTATTGTAAACCTTTATTAGTGCGTTCTACAAATACTGAAATTAATCTGGATGCGAACTTGTTTGCCATGTCTTGCAGTGAATCCAAGGCTGCCATATGCATTAAACAAAGTACATGACTGCCTGTTATACAATAAAATTATGTTTTATTTCACTAACAACGGTTTGAAAAGAAAATGGAGCCAACATTGTATTTTTTTTTTTTTCCTGACTAGCTTTTGATGCACAAAAGGAGCAATTCTACTTTTTTTTTTTTTTTTTTTTTTTTTTCTTCTTCTTTTTTTCTAAGCAGCCAGAAAGGCACTTCCTATTCCTTATTGCAACTGAGAAGACATAGGTGCAAATGCTTCTTAATATAGGTGATCATGTATTTTCTATATAAAGTGCTGTAGAGAACTGATGATGTTTACCACAGTTGCACAATATAAAAGTATCAACTTTGATATGAAACTGTCTTCTTGGGGTTTTGTTGTGTTTTTGTTCTGTAAATTATTACCTCAAAGCACAACTTTGGATCCAAAATCCTCTCAAGTCTTGCATAAGTTACTGCAGGCTGACAAGTCCCTAAAAGATGGCTGCAATACCATCTCACTCCTCTTAGGTTGGTTCAAAGCTATGACAAAACCGCTCAGCCACTGGAAATTATTTTCATATTCATGAAAAGTGTATAGACTACAGTATAGATAGCAGCAGATTCTCAGTCCAGTAAATCAAATCTGAAAGGTTGAAATATGAATCATCAAATATACAAACAAAAAATAGTACAATAGGAGCTTTATATTCATTCTGATGTATTAGTACTTATTAATTTATATTTTTCGGGTACTATACTGGTACTAATTGTACATAAAATACCCATTATGACTTAGCACCTAATCAATTATGACAAAAGAGGTGTTTTATTTTGAAAGGCGTGACCGGTAGTTTGACGATTCTTTGTCAGTTTCAATTGTAGTCCGGAGAACAGTAGGTGAAAGGGTCGATGCAGGCGTGACTGTGAAAATTTATCATCTGAGGCGCTTCACAGACGGAAGTACAGCCTTGGTAAAGAAAAAACAAAACTCGCTGTTAGTGGGACACACTCTCCTTGACGATGGTGCTTAAACAGTGCCAGTCTCGACTTAAACTTTTTAACTTTAACCACCCAGAAAAGTGGTATGATCCTCAAGACAGAGCTAGCATTTTTGTGCCTGCAGCGACATCGATTTTCGTCAGAGCCTCAGCGTGTTCTCAGTGTAACCTCACTCCGTCATTTAGCAAGTTTGAGAAGACACCGCTGAGATGGAGACGAGCTCCTGGAGTGAACATTACGCATTTGTCTGCTGCGACATGGATGTCCGTGAGAGGTAACAAACAGCGCTTACGCTTACAGTATCAAACAGTCTTTAACTGCATGTCTGCCACTTCAAACGTCGCCACGACCCATAAAAATGGCAGTTTTTAGCTGTGATGACCTAGTTTACATAAAGTGCACAAGTGAACTGGAGCTTCGTTTCTTCCAAAGACCGCAATCATACGTCCTTCAAAACTAGTGATGCGCGAATCATGAACGAATCGTTCAATACTCGCGAATCATGAACGAATCGTTCAATACTCGAGAATCACTTTACTGACTCATGAATCATGATTCACAAGCCCAACTGACTCACTGACTCATCCCTGTTGCTGTTAGCAGCAATGTATCTAGCTCATAATTAAAATTGTGGAGAAAAACACAACATCCAGTATCGTAACAAAAAAATTTCTGCTCTGAACTGGAAGAAAAAAACCCTGAGTAGAAGCTCACATCAAGAAAATAGCTCCTCGGTTCACAGTAGCATCGCTCTGCTAACATGCTAACAGCACATTTGAGCTACTCACCCCCTCCCTCCTGTGCTGAATCATAGAGCAAACGAATCACTCAGGACTCGCTCCCTCCCTCCCTCCTGTGCTGAATCGTAAGCGTAAGCGAATCACTCAGGACTCGCTCACCCCCTCCCCCCTGTGCTGAATCATAGAGCGAACGAATCACTCACTAACCCCCTCCCTCCTGTGCTGAATCGTAAGCGAATCACTCAGGACTCGCTCACCCCCTCCCTCCTGTGCTGAATCGTAAGCGTAAGCGAATCACTCAGGACTCGCTCACCCCCTCCCTCCTGGCCTGAATCATAGAGCGAACGAATCACTCACTCACTAACCCCCTCCCTCCTGTGCTGAATCGTAAGCGAATCACTCAGGACTCGCTCACCCCCTCCCTCCTGGCTCACAGCTTCTTCTTCTTGGTTGGCAACCAATGTTAAGGCGCATTACCGCCCCCTGGCTCACAGCTCAGTTGACATTTAGATGAGAAAATATATATTTAACACATTTAAGGAAAATACTAATAAAATAAATGTTTATTAAGCAATTTTGATAGGAAATTGCTTAATTTTAGAAATGTTTTTGCTCTTTTTTGCTCTATAAAATAGTTGTTTTCTTTTAGAATCATTCATCTTAGCAGTAGGATTTACATGAAAAGAGAAACAAATTAAGTTTGAGTGAAAATGTAAATTTTTTGCACTCTGGTCAACTGACAGTGAATCAAATGACTCAAAACCGATTCACTTTGGTGAGTGACTCATTAAAACTTGATTCAGTAAAAAGAATCGAATTTACCATCACTATTCAAAACCCTCTCACGCGAGACTTTAAATGACTACAGGTACTGTGATTTTGTCATGGTAACTGAGTTACTGTAGCCCATGTGCATGTCAAAATAAAAGTCAACTTGTGGACTGTGATGGTGCTAAACTTTGGCTACCTCCATAATAATTAATTAGTTCGCAGGTGTCTGCAAATCGCATACATCTATATTTTATTCACAGAAAACACTGAAAACATATCAGATGTTTAAACCGAGATGTTTCAATATTTAATGGAAAATATTAGCTCATTTTATGGCAGCAACACATCTAAAAAAAACATGGGATAGTTCCCTGTTCCCTGTGGGACTTGATGATGGAGGGTGAGTAATCCCCCCTCCCTGTCACTCCTTTCTGGACGCTGCTGTCTGTCCCTTGGATGTGGGTGCTTGATGATTTTGCTCCATGTGGCCACTGTGGTCACTGACCTGCTGCCTTGGGGGTGGTAGACAAGGGTGGCTTGGACATCTTCTGCATCTGGGGCTCTGCCAGGTGCTGGGTTCTTGGGCACCATCATTATCAAGTACATTGATAAGACACATATAATCACTTGCATTCTGTTTTTATTTACATTTTACACAGCATCCTAAATTTTTTGGAAATTGGTTTTGTGTGTGTGTGTGTGTGTGTGTGTGTGTGTGTGTGTGTGTGTGTGTGTGTGTGTGTGTGTGTGATTCCAAATGGAACGGTTCATTTCAGATAATAAATAGACTGAAAAAATCAAAAGCTACATACAGCAACCTAAACAAGATGTTAATATTTATGTGTATTCCAGTGTTGAGGTCATTCTAAAATGCTGTGTTTCTTAAAACCTCTGTCAAAGCTTTCCAGTATGATCTAAAACCAGACGTACCAAAGGCTGAAGGCCAGAAGCTGTTCTTTGATACGCATGCAGTGGTGCGACTCCTTGAGGAAAATGGTTAGTTGTTCGATTAAAAAAGCTACAGCATTATATTTCTTTTAAAATAGTAGGTTGCATTGATTTCATTTATAAGAACATATTTTTTTTCTCTTATGAACAGGTTTCACTACATCTCAGTCTGAAGGCATGGTCAGCGTACTGGTGAAGATGACAAACTCTAACATGGATGTCATTTACAGTGACATGATAACCAAAGTGCAGCAGGTGAGACAGCAGTACAATAATGTGCACTGTGTGCAGGCGTTGGTTGTGTTTCCTCTGTGTGTTCACTCACAAGCCTTTTTCTCTGGTCCCGTAAAGGTCAGTGAACCAGGATCGCTGGGTTGGTCATTGTACTATGAAAACACTGACCTGTGTAGTTAAATACAAACAGTGCTTGTGTTCCTAGAAACCTTTGATGTTGGTGTCCGTGATGAGTTACTTTTGAAAATTCATGGCACTGGAATGTCTGATGAGAATAAGGCCGATCTGTGATACAGCTCTCCGTGATCACTCTTACTGGCTCTTTTAACAATGTTAAGACTGATAGTGATATGGGAATATCTTTTTTTTTCTTAATGTTAAAATTTACATCTTATTATAAAATATTGCTCAAAACCCTCCTTTTCTAGCTATAATATAATATAATATTCCACTTCTTATTAAGTCGGTATTAATGTTAAAAAAATTCCATAATCCATATATCGCTGGGATTTCCAAGTGGCAGCCACCATGACATCGCTTGTACATGATTAATAGTTCTTCCTGGACTTCATATCTAAAGGCCTTAGAGTGAGTTGACTGTGAGGCTGGACACTGAGGTAAGAGAAAAGGACTGGTATCATTTGGCTAAGCAGGGAGGTTAAGCTGGAAAGGATGTGCAGCAGGATGGAAGATGGAAGGAGTACTTTGAGAGCTGATGGAAGAAGGAAATGAAAGAGAGGGGAGGATGGATCAGGAAGTGGAGAAGGTTTAGTATGGTGGGTGTAGTTATGAAGATAATGAAGATTGGAGAAGTGGTAGGTCCAGATGACAAACCTGTGGAAATATGGAAATGTCTAGTAAAAGATGGCAGTGGACTTTATATCAAGGTTGTTTCACAATTTTGGAGAATGAAAGGGTCACGTGTTGAGCTCTACTAACTACAGAAGGATAGAGTTATTGATCCATACCATGAAGATATGGGAACGAGTTGTTGTAGTTATGTTAGGAAGAATAATAATTTGTTTGTGTTTTCCACTTGCACTGCAGTACTGCTTCATGCTGAGAAAGAGCACTACAGGTGTGATGTTTGCTTTGTTTTGATGGAGAAGTATAGAGGAGGAGGAGTTGCTGCACCTTTTTTGTGGATCTAGAGAAAGCATATGAGGACAAAAATAAGAGCTAAGTCTTGTTATAATTTAATATTTTACATCTTCTGGTATCCACCCATTTATCTTCACTAATTAAGGATTTCTATAGGTTAAACCACTCTTTGCTGTATGTGAATGCTTTGCTCTCCCAGAGCCTTGGTAAAGGCTATAAAGTGAAAGATCAAGGCTATCATATACTTCACATTACCATCTATGGTTTGATATCGGTGTGTTAATTAAATCCCCACCACATGCTGTGCCTGTCAAAGCCACAGCGGCAATAACTTTTCTAAAAGCTCTGAATTTAGTGTGTTCCACTCGCACTACAGTACTTTATTTTTATGGTGAACCCTCTAACGTTTTGTGCGATCTTGGCAGGAGATCATGTTGCAGCGTGTAATGTCTCAAATAGCCGCTGTAAAGAAGGACATGGTGATCCTTGAGAAGAGCGAGTTCTCTGCTCTGCTGGCAGAAAATGAGGTAAATGTTTTTTTCGGAGTTGTTTTAAGAAGAAAAATTATTTGTTCGATAAAGATCACTTACTGCAGTGACAGTGTATCACGTTTGACTTGATCGTTTCGTCTGTCAGTAGTAGAAACAGGGATGACTGCACAGTGTGTTTGTGCCAACGATTTCCTTCCACTTAATCTGACTGTGTCAGTGTTTTGCCCTTTCTCCCAGAAACTCAAGGTCCAGTTGCTCCAGCTCAAGGTCCAACTAGCTGTAAGTGATTACTGTGAATGTATTAACCTTCATGAATAGCATTTTCCCATTCCTTGATCGTATTTGATTTATCTTAACTTGGTTGAAATCTCCATTTAGAAAAATGTTTTGACTTTCTTTTGTGTGTCTCTTTTTTACAACGTTGCAGGATGAAATGAAAAAAGTGCAGTCAGACAATATGTTGGATATGAATTTGGAGAAAAGCCAAGTGAAAGAATTGGTACGTGTTTGAGGAGATCAGTTCAATTATTGTTTGGAAAAAAATGACTGAATTTAAAACTACACGACTTTATTGTTCCCACATGAAGTTCTGCCTATAATTATGTTTGCATTTTATGCCATGGTGTCACAGTTACACAAACATTGCCTGCATTTATTTTTACATGTGCAAAGGAGCGTTTACCAATGTCGTATCACAAAAGGTGTCATGAAATCACATTTTATTTTCAGAGAGCAGAGCATGAGAAGAAACTTCTAGAAACACGAACTGAGATTATGGAAATGGTTTGTATACATGCATTTGGGTTTATAGCACACTGCATTCAGTCATTTATTTCTATTCTCCATTAAAGGTTTTTAATGCTTGCTTTTAATTTATCATGGGTCTTTATCGCCTTGCCTTTTTTACAGACTGCAGAACAGGAGCGCTATTTGACTCAGACAAACATGAAAATAGACACAGAAGTGGCTGGATTGAAAACCATGTTGGAGTCTCATAAACTGGATACTATAAAATACCTTGCAGGTACACATGCATGTTAAATATGGGTTGTAGTTACACTTTCTATCTTTTATTTTCTTACAGATACAGCTGGTACAAATAATTGCATGTGATATTTTTTTTCTCTTGCAGGTTCAGTGTTTACGTGCCTCACTGTGGTCTTGGGTTTTTATCGTGTTTGGATGTAATCAGGACTTTGATCATTGACTTTGATAATACTTGAATTGTTACTGCATCCTCTGAATGTGCTATGATTTGTTATTTCCCGGGCAGTGGTGATCTTTTTTACAAGTAGAACTTATGGAAGGACCAGCTCCTTCACCGATCACTCGTGGAAGTTATTTGATAAATACATTCATTCATCAAAAATTTCTACCGCACCACCCAGACAGTTTTTTAATTAAATTTTTATTGTCTTGTTTTATGGCTTCTGGAACCAAGTTGACAATTCACTTAGTAATTTTAAATACTGGAGAGAACATAATATTAATACTGAGGCACAAAGATTTTTGTACTTTTTTTTTTTTGTCATTTTCAGAAATATGTGAAAGATTCTGGGACAAATATTACGTGTTATTTAAATAAAATGTATTATCAATAAATGTAAGATTGATCTAGCTGTTGTCTGTGAGGTTTGTGCTTTTAGTACAGGTGGGCAGTGAAGTGAAGAAAGCTTGAGCTGCTTTCCTTTCCATTTTCAAAATCTATCAGTACTCCTTGAGCATTACAATAATGGGAAACCTATATGTCTGCAACTCAGTCATCTAGAATTGAGAGTTGTAGGAGTGATAGCAGAGAGATTTTTGATGAGGTTGTGAATACCGGACGAGCGAAACAAAAAGTATTTTCTTAATCGTGCCAGGCGAAGTTTATTTTGAAAAACATTTGACCCGGAAGTCATTCCCTCAGCAGAAAGGATGGAGTATCATATTGACACGTGTGTAGCTGTAAAGTGAACATTTATAAGTCCACAAGTAACTCCATGACTCTGAGTTGTGAGTATACGTTGTGTAGCCCTACAAATACACAATCTGACAGATTAGAAACAGCACTTAGTTTGTTTAGAGGCTCCGCGGACACCTATAGGGAATCTAGCTCCAGCTAAGCTAGCAGACAGCTAAACTACATTTTCCGCACTATGTGCTGTTTTTCAGTGTTATGACTTTCGTTAACGTCTGTCAGATTTTCATTTAAAATATCTGGGTTGCTGAATCCAGTTTACTGTGTTTCTACACGCATTTCTACGGGTTCACAGCATAGACATGGCTGGTGCGTTTAGCAGCAGCTCGGAAACTGTAATTCAGCGTGTGGTGGGAGTTGCAGTGAAGACGAGCACACCTGCGGATGACCTGGAAAAGTTTTATCAGATTAAAAAAACCTGCGACTTCATCAGTGAGCATCAGTTTGAAAAGGTAAGGAGGAGCAACATTTTACTTTCTTAGATGTCACTCACCTTTGTTTACAAAAGCATTTATGGCCTAGTAGCCAAATATTCTTAATATGTCTTGTTTTAATTAAAAGCAACTGCAGTTTAAAAATATAAAACAGTGCCTAATTTATACTTTATTTATTAATTATTATTACATTGGTTGCCGTGTGTGCAGGTAGCTCTGCAGTTTCCCGATGAGCTGTTGGTGGATTCAGTTGCAGTGGCAGAAGAGATCGAGAGAAACACTAATGCCAAGTCATACATTTTGGGTGATACATCCTATGGAAGGTAACACAGTAGATTTAAGAAATCATTGCTTTAATGCACTCATGCAACACTGTTTTTTTAATGGTTTTGAGTCATCAAGTAAAGTTGGGTTTTAAAATTGGTGGCAGGTTGCATTCACTGATATTTTTGACAAAAACTTGTCAACATCTCCAGACCTGTCAGACTTTGGATTCAAAATCTCAGCTCTGTTTTTCAGTACATGAGAATATTTACTGGGAGTTTTATTTTGATATAAAAGAAGCATTTGGTGTTATATAAAACAGTGTGCAAGGAAATTCCTCATCTAGTAAGGGTGTTAACTTATTTAACACTTTTGTTGAACTCTCATGTGCAGTTGCTGTGTGGATGAGGTCGCTGCAGAACACGTTGGCGCTGACTGCATTGTGCACTATGGCAGTGCTTGCCTTAGCCCATCCAGAAGGCTGCCCTTGTTATACATCTTTGAGCAAAGAGCAGTAGATGTGGAGAAGTGTGCCTCCTCCTTCAGAGAACTCTACCCTGACAGACACAGTCACATAATCATCCTCTATGATGTCAACTATGCTCATGCCATTAGTAAGTTTGCAGTCACCTTGAAAAGTTTGTGTGATCCTTCGAATTACTATGTCTCAACACAGATTTTTGTGTTTCGATCAGTCCCATCTGTCCACAGATATTTACCAGTATACATTTTTATTTTTTTTCCTCCCTCAGATGGTCTTTTGGCTCTACTGTCACCAGAGTATCCAAACCTTGTTGCATCTGAAATTGTTGTTGAAGGGGAGCAGTGTTACAGTCATGGGCAGATTAAAAGACAAGATGATGACGCCCGTCTCTCTGACCAAGACGATGGCCAGGTCATCTATCAGTTTGGACGTCAGTTCACCTTGAAAAGCAGTTTAAGCGTCACGGACTGCAGTATGTTTTATGTGGGCCAGGAGGGAGCGACCCTGCGAAACTTCATGATGACTTGGAATCGGTGCTCGTTTTGCTCTTTTGACCCTGTGACAGTGAAGGGGCAGGTCGAGTCTATAAGCATCAGCCGCGCTCTGATGAAGAGATACTATGCTATAGAAAGGGCCAAGGATGCCAATGTGGTCGGCATCCTGGTTGGGACTCTGGGGGTTGCCGATTACCTCTCTATCATTGAGCAGCTGAAAGAGACCATCAAGAGAGCTGGCAAGAAGAGCTACATGTTTGCCATGGGGAAGCTGAACGTACCCAAACTGGCAAACTTTCTTGAAATTGACATCTTTGTTGTAATTGCATGTCCAGAGAGCTCACTTTTGGACTCAAGGGGGTTTTTAAAACCTGTAGTGACGCCGTTTGAGATGGAGGTGGCCTGCAACAGGAAGAGGGAATGGTCAGAGGAATATGTCACAGACTTCCGACATCTCCTGCCAGGTGCGATTGGGAGTTTTTCACATCAGCTTTTCTTAAATGAACTCTCTTAAAGTTCTGTATTAATGTTAAGGATGTTAATGGTGTTGTCTATATGGCTTCGTAGTGTAGTGGTTTACGTGTTCTCCAAACAAGCAAAAGAGCCCAGGTTTAATCTAGAGAGTAGACGCAAATCTGCAAAATCAAACATGCGGCCATTACCCTTCAGGAAATGTTTCTATATGTCTGTTATCAGTTGTGTAATGTAGTTTCATTTTGCCACGTCTAACCTTTTTCTTCCCAAACTTGCTGTAGGTGGACAGAGTCACGTACCTTTGGCTGATCAGCAGGACGAGGAGGATGAAAGTGACGTTTCATTAATCACTGGTGCTCTGCGAAGCCACAATCTCCTGAGCAGTGAGCCTACAGAGCCGGCCTATGGGTCCTCTGTGGTCTTGAGGAACCAGACGCTGACCGTAGCAAACACAAACTCAGCTGGTATGACAGTGTGCTCCACCTAATCAACATGCGTGAATTCCTATACAAAAGTAGACACTTATGAATATCTTGTATTACACTACAAGTGTTTATTTATTCATTTTATTATTATTTTTTTCCAGCATCTTTTCTTGCAGGTCGAAGCTGGATCGGTTTAGAGCAGAAGCTGGGAGAGACACCTGTGGTGAAAGCAGTAGAGGGCAGGAGAGGCATAGCTATAGCCTACGAGGAGGAAGGAACATCGTCGTGATCATTTTTACCAATAATCCACAATGTCTTTGGTAAATTAATAAATAACCTATCAATGTACCAAATGTATAGCATATAAGCTGTATTTACTGGAAGAAGAAAGTGATTATTAAATGTTTTTTTTATTAACATCAGTACCAGGCGGTGGTAGTTTTAATACTGCATTACTTAAATTATAGGAATCTGTGATTCAGTGATTACAGTATTATGACATCATAACCAGACCAAAGGTTGTTACTCTGAACCAGGAAATGACTGAAATGTATTTTGATCTCTGAGTGTTAGAAAAAAATAGCCCAAGTGTCAGATGACCACTCATCTTAAATTATTCACGCAACTTGGAGGAAATTGGCCTTGTATGAAGTGGAAATGTATTAAGTATAAAAATGCACTTTTCAAATCTTATGACCTCTACGCTGACCCTGGGTTTGAGCTTTATAGCAGAAGGAAATTGTAACACTGCAAAGAAAAGAAAACAATTTGCTGAACGTATTAAAATATCCCACAGTTCATATTTTTCATTTTCTTTAGCAAAATAAGTAAAATGCATATAACCTTTGCATTTCATGTGTTTATTTGCTTTACATTGTTAAATAAGAGTGTTGTGCAAAAGTGTGGAGCCGCCCCTCATTTCTGTATTTTACTAGGAAAATGAAGAATTATTGCTTAAGACCCCTTTAAGAAATTACAAGAAGGTCTGGCTCCATAGAAAAAATAAGGGGTGTCTTAAGACTTTTGCACAACATTGTACACATAATGTTCTGGAGAATTAATGAAACTGACTCCATGCTGCAACATCCTACATACCTGTGATATCTGGACCAGGCCTGTCAGGATGACCTCAAAATAAATGCAGTCCTGTTTTTTTTATGTTTTTTCTAATATAAAGTTTGATAGTAAGTCTTTATATAGTGCTCTTTTTAAATTGTTACATAATGAAGCCTGTTGCCCTGTACCTGTGCATGTGCAATGACAATAAAGTTGAATTCTATTCTATTCTATTCTAAGAAAGGTGAAATTCATATGAAGCCACATAAATGCAAAGATACAGACTTAAAATTTTTGACTAAAAGTCATTTAAATAATGTACATAAGTGGAAATTGTAACATTTTAAGCATTTATAATCAGCTATTGTAATCATCATATTTGGACTTGGTATATCAAAAGAAGTGGCACATTTGATCACCAAAGCAAACAACTTTTGAAAAGTTGTTAATCAGTGTTTTCAGCTTTTATAACAGATTAGCAAACCTGGCCATAAATCACTGGCCATTCGCAGGAACTTCTTCCACAAAGGATGCAGGGAATATCCCAGTATTCCCGTTACACTGCCCTTCCAACCAGTCTTGGTTAACTGAAGATGAACAAATTGTGAATTAGAATCATATATTCCATCAAATTGTAGAGTTTCTATATGTTTGACGTATAAAAGAATGAAGCTTCACTTTTAGAGAGCAGTTTGATTTTATCCCCTTGCTGAAAATTCAGATCCTCGGGATTTGATGACTCGTAGGAGTGAAGTGCCACCAGGTGAATCTCCTCCTGAAATCCCCAAAGATCCACAATGGTTATCAGTGTAGACGGAAATTATAACAGGAGTGCAAAAACAAAAAGATACTAAAACTACGTCAGTATCGCTAATACTGGGAATATTGCTGTTGTTACTATAACAACAGCAATAACATGGCAATAGATGGTTGCTCTCTTACCTCCTTGGTGTTACACCACAAAGTGACACGCCCACCGCTGGCACGGCTCCACAGCTCCTTCATTTCTGTGTTGGCACTGATTACACTTTGTTCACTTGCCTCAGAGGTTAAACTAAACCCAGTAAAGGTATTCAGTTGTAAGTACAAACAATGCATACCAAACATTCTTGTTTTCTTAATTATGCACTCTACCTCAAGGTGATTGCAGAAGAAGGAAGATTCAGTTTCCTGCTGATTTTCTCAATCAGCATCGTGTAGGGTGACCCACACGGGACTGAGACGACAAAGTTGAAATTGAAATGCACTTTGACGATACATGAATTGTCTGTGGACTGTTTTTCCTGGAAATGATGAGAGGAAATAAAAGAACTTAAAATAACAGCCAGAATTAAACATCTCAGTACTTCTCATTTTCTTTGCGTTGGCATACCTGTCGCTGACGATTTCTACTAGTGACTTCACTTGGAGTAAGACCTTACATAAAGAAAATATGGAAAATTAGATTTTTCACATAAGGCTCAGATATCATTCGAAAATCCTCATTTAATTTTTGTATCCTGTACCAGAAAAGCCAACCTTGTATCCTTTCAGGTCTGGTGGGTGGCTGTCGGCTTGGAGGCGGAGTTATTCCCTGTTTATAGTTGTTCCCATTCAAAATAAAGAAAAGTAAAGACTGTGTTATTTTAAAAGCTTGGAAAGGAAACTACAATGTTTTAAGCGCTGACATTACCAGAGTCATTGATTATGACACCAACAATTGAGAATAATGACAAATAAATGCTTACCTTGTTTTTGTTAGAAGCTAAGGAGATTTCCAAACGTTCCAGATAGTTGTAAGGAACAAGCCCCCTCTGTGAAAGACATCACAGCCATGTTTACTCTCAGCAGACACCAGCAATGCATTAATTGTGTGATAAAAGTACATGATATGAATGCTGGCTTTAGTGCATAAAAACAACACAGTGTACTGGTGTTAAAATTTGTACAATAAGTGGCAGATGTGGAGATCTTACTCTTTCATTGAAGACCACATTTGCCCAGTTGTCAGCACCCTTCTGCAACACAAACACAATATTGCCCGGCACTACAGCCAGCTCATCACTGGTCTCAGGAATAAACTCAAAGAGCACAGTGTGCGGTTCTCCTTCCAACACCCTGTAAACACAAGAAATGTCCACATAGCATCAAGAGTGAATCCTCCCTTAGTTTTGCTGCAATAGGTGTAGGCTGCTGGGGGATTCCCATGATGCATTGAGTATTTCTTCTTCTCACTAACTATGTGTTAATGCACCTCTCTGCACTGAATCATACTTGTTATGAATCTCTGGCTCTCTTCCACAGCACGTCTTTTATCCTGTCTTCCTTCTCTCACCCCGCCCCTCCCTGAGCCTGGTTCTGCCGGAGGTTTCTTCCAGTTAAAAGGGAGTTTTTCCTTCCCACTGTCGCCAGAGTGCTTGTTCATAGGGGGTCATATGATTGGTGGGTTTTTCTCTGTATGTATTGTTGTAGGGTCTACCTTACAATATAAAACACATTGAGGCGACTGTTGTTGTGTAAAACTGAATGGAATTGAAGTGAAATTGAAGAGACATAAGACACAAAGGTTAAAGTTGCCACTATTCTGTGTAACGGTACATGTCTATTTTCAGGTTTTAATTATTAAACCTACACTCTGAGTCCCATTTTTCTCTTTGTGGAAAGCATAGTTTCATAGATATGTCTCATGCTTTCCCACATTTTGTATTTGTACGTTGTAAACATGTATAGTGGCGAATCCACATATCACAAAAACTTGCCACCTACAACATCATTAAATACTAAAATCATTTCTGTTTAAAGAGTTTCAAATCGGCATGGATCCAAAGTGACTATCATACCTCAGAACCTCAGGCTCTTTTGGACGAGTTGGACCATCTTGCACCTATCAAATAAAAAAAAAAACACAGTCCATCACAGACATGGCAACACACAGGGGTATGTAAAGGTTCAGTCTATCATCAAACTGTAAAGTTTTTATAGCCAATAAAAGCCAGCGTGTCACCTGAGGCTGCAATGGGGCAAATCCAGAGAACTCATCTTGAGGAACAACAGAGGCAACGACCTGATGATAACGGGGGGAAAGTGGCTTATAGATATCACTCAACAATAATTTCTCCTCTATATATTTATATATATATATATATATATGCGTGTGTGTGTGTGTGTGTGTGTGTGTAGAGATGCTGACTTTTGATAACTTTATAATCACACTAGATTAGATAAAACAGGCTGGGTAATGAGTCACCTTTGCTTTGCCCAGGTAGTCTTTCTTCTCCAGCTCTGCAACATAGTGCTTATTTGGTTTAAACATCTCTTTTGATTGGAACTCGACCAGTTTGAAAAGTTTCTGCTTCTGTTGGTGAAATTTCAGTGTGAGTGACACTTAAAGTCATGTGCATATCATTATCCTGTCACCTGATTTAAAGCAAAATTAGAATAAACCATATCAACTTACCAAATATAGGTTAATGGAATGAAGAAACTACTACATTTGATATCATAAATATAATCACATTTAAATGGGTTGACAAAAGTGATTGTATCACAACTCACTAGGATTGATTGCAGAGCTTTGTCGATGATATTAAACCTGGCCTCTGTCTTGTAGTTAAGAGCCTTCGTGAGGTGTTCCTGGGCCTTTTCCCAGTTACCCAGCTCAGCTTCAACCAGGGCCATATTGTGGAGAACCTGTGGAGACATTGTTAAGCTTGTGTCCTTGGCCAGGAAAAAAGAATGCTAAGTTGTATTATGAATGAACAGCTCATAACATCAAATGAATTATTTAGGTGTAATGTTCAGGATTAATAATAGAATCAAGAATACTCACATCACAAGCATATAGTATGTATCTGAGACCAAGCGCTTTGTAATCTATCAGCTGGTTGCCCCTGAGTGTTTTAAAGGTTTTCTGGAAGTCCGCTAAACTCTCCTCATACCTTTATGTAGAGACAATAAAGTTAAAACATTTGCATATGATATACTATTAAGCATTTTTAAATCACAACATTAAACATAAAAAAAAATATGGTCCTTTTTTAAAAAAAAAAGAAAGAAAGAAAAAAGACAGGTGTGTCTTGCCTCTTCTTTTTGTAAAAAGTGATTCCTCTTTGAAAGAAGGCAATGGCCAAATGTTCATCCTTGCGTATGCTGCAATCAAACGCCTGAGAAACAAAGAAACTGTCACTTCCTCTAGAAAACATGGTAAGGTCTACTTCTCCTTTCTCAGTGACTTGCGCTTTCAGGCAGCATATCGGAGAATTGTATTTCAGCAACTATCAAAAGAGTTTCTTGTTTGGACTAATTTGCTGATACGACAGCTGTTAATATTTGTGTGTTTATGCTTCAGCCTGCAGATCAGACATACCTTTTCAGCAGCATCAAAGTCTTGGTCAAGAAGATGGAGACAGCCAATGTCAAAATAAATTTTGGAGTTTGGTTCCTGAATACCCAAGAAAATCTCAAGTGCTTTGGAGAAATCTTGTCTGTTGACGCAAGTTACCGCCTCATCCCACTGGCGCAGAGTGTCCACAAAAGACATGTTGGCAGGTTTGGAGTATACTGAGCTATAGACCACAGTAAGGAAGTTCCTCTGATTTGTACCAGTGAGAAGAGGAAGTGTGATGAAAGTCATTGTTGGTGTATATAAATAACACATTACCACCAGGTCTTAAAGCTAAAGGGTTGTCCCCTTTTTCCCAATGTGATGTTACATGACAATTCATTATTTGTGTTTGGTGTTTAAATAAAGCTAATCTGATTTTGTTATACTTTCCCATCACCAGATATGTCATACGTGTGATGTTTAGCCATAGATTTCCTCTACCAGGAATGTTGACAGACAGGGTGTAGGGAATGTGATTGCACAAGAACAACTTAATGATGTGTCATTAAACAAGGATAAGATAAGAAGAAAGACTGAAAGTAATAGGGTTATATATTTATTTGTTTATTTATTTATTGAATCACGATTTGCAGCACCAGGTAAAAACACTTTGAAACAGGCAGTTGGTATTCTTTTTGTTGTCTTTTAGTTATCAGAAACAACTACAACTTCCGGCTTAATGTTTTTAAAAACGATAGTGACCTACTAGTACAAGCTTTGCACTCTAGCACAGCTTTATTAATTCACTTGTATTGTAAATGAAATCAGTTGTATTGATGGGTTTTCTTCTGTTGTTTACCAAAGTATGTATTCTTTACCTTCAGAAGAAAACTATTCCAGCTTCCTTGCTTTGTGGTTGGTTCTCTACCGCCTAAGCCCACCTACGCTGGCTCTCTCCACCAATCACAGCAGAGCGACTTGCGCGCTGCCTCTCTCCGGCTGATCCAAACTAGCGCTGGCCCCATCGGTAGTTAAACAAACATGGCTCTGCTACATTATCAGACAACGACTCTTTATGATACGTAGGCAAATTTAAAGGAAAAAATGCGAAGATTATTAAGAAACACGCCATGCGTGATGTGACACCGCGGACGGAGAGTTGCTACGTTATTTAGTGCGTTAGCTTAGTGTAGCCTTTTGTGACCGTGTTTACACGTAGCTAGCTCTTGTTGGCTAATGTAATCTAACAAAATGGACCTTGGATCAATGTTGTACAACAATTTAAAAGAAGTTACATGGAGTACTACGTCCTTACCATTAGATCAACTCGTCAGTAATTATAAGTTGCCTCAAATTGTCAAGCTGGATAACGGCAAGTAACTTTACCTTTTCACGCCATCAGCGCAGCGCTTGTTAGCTGCTAGCTAGCAGCAAAGGCAAACTTAAGCTGTAACAAATCTTTGCGATTGAGTTTAGCAGTGTGACTTACCGTTTCTCAACAGCGTGATCTAGTTTACATTACAAAATAAGCGTTTTCTTATTCTCTCTTTTCTTTTGGTTTATTTTTGGTAATACCTTTGCATCCGTTGTGCACATCTCACCTTTTTTGGTATTAAACGTGTAAACCCTATAGTCATCATTATAATGAAGTTATTTCAGGTTTAGTAAAAACTGTATTGCAACGACTGATGAGTTGTACCACATACTGTCTAGCTCCACCATTGGAAAGCCTTTTTTTTTTTAAATATATAGATGTATTGTTGCAGGCTGAGTCACAATGCCAATCTTATAACTAAATCGTAACCTAGTTGCTCTGTTTAAGCTGAGAAGCATCATTGTCTTCATTTTGGTTACAAAAAGACAAGTATTTATTTATTTGTTTTTAAGAATTAAGACATGATAATGTTATGGTGCTGTGCAAAAGTATTTAGCCACCACTAATTTCTTCATAATTTGCTTAGAAGTTGCCAGATTTGCATTTTCTGAAGTGGTCGTGAGCAATAGTTCTCCAGGTTTTCTGAAGGTTTTTCAAGGTTTTTCTAGGTCTTGTATCTGACCATTTTCTTCAAGGACAAAAAAGTACCTAATTTAAAGGGATCGTTTAAAGGGACCAGCCAGTGTTGTGTATACACTCCGATTCCCATTTATTTTGTTGAGTCCACAAAAAAATACCAAATTAACCAAGAACCTGACTGAAAATCAGTAGCATCAGGTCTGATGGAGCAGTGAATGCAATTTAGAAATGTTTGGTTCAGAGCATTGTGAGTATGTACAGAGAAAGTCAGGAGTGACTACAGCCACCTGTTAAATAGGGTGGAGGCTGAACTGCAGCAACTGGTGTAAAGAAATTACAAGAAGGCTGCCTTAGAGTTTAGGCCGTGTTAAAGAACAAAGGTGGTCAAATAAAATATTGACTTTCAATTTTGTTAGAGTTGTACAAACTCTGCACTTGCCTTATAGCCTGTATTTCCATGTATGTTTGCACATATTGCAGCCATTTCCCATTTTCCTACTAAAATAAAGAAATGAGTGGGGGCTCAAGACTTTTGCACAGTACTGTTACTATCCCTCTAACTAAACTATATGTTAATGCAATCCTGGGTCTGAACGTGTATCTTTATCAGAATCAGAATACTTAAATAATACTGATTCTGATACAGTCCTGGGTCTGAAAGTGCATCTTTAAAACTATGTTACCCTCAGTATGCCTGAAAATAAACATGCTGACTGTGCCCTGCACTTTGCTATTATGTATCATTAATAATTTGAATAATTTTCTCCATCTCCCTGACACATGCCTGGCCTTTTCTGGAGAACTAAAGTGGTGTATTGTACTTTGAATGATAGAGCATGCTTTTTAGAGAGGTATGGATTAGGCCATTAGTCATTGACTAATGGCCTAATCCATAGTGACTTTAAATGTGCTTGGTAATCCAATGCCTCAGTTTGAATGCAGCAGACTGTATGCTAAAGAGTGGTATGAAAGCAGTGGTGTTTCTCAAAGTGATATTTAATAGAATGGCCTGTTCTCTGAGTTATTAAGGTTCAATAGTTCTCTCATGACCCACATCCAAGACACCACCTGGTAAAAACATATATAAACATTTTTTGTTTTAGATGTTTTGTTGCTGGATGGTTCAGTGCTTACTTTGCGGTTAATTTAAAGTTGTAATTATGCAAATTATGCTGTTTTCTGCTCTGTAAATAGTGTGGGTTTTTTTTTTTTTTTTTTTTACTTTCTGTAGGTCAGCTGGTTGAAGGGCTCAGAGACAATGACTACCTCTTGATTCATTCCTGTCGTCAGTGGACGACTATTACTGCTCACAGTCTGGAGGAGGGACATTATGTCATTGGGCCCAAAATAGAGATCCCAGTTCACTATGAAGGTGAGATGCAGCCACAGTCTATGCTTATTTAGTTTGTCTTGTAAATGGTAAATGGACTACCGTATTTCCCGGACTACAAAGCGCACCTAAATATTAGCCGCACAAGCTAAAATCAGGGGAAAATCCTGTTTTGTACATACATTAGCCGCACCTGACCAAAAGCCGCAGGTGTTTCAATGTTGACTTATCATATGTAAGAGAATATGCACAAAGGGAATTGTCAGGAAAGAGATGGCTGTTTGGAGACATCACTTTTATTAATATTTTGAAAAACAAGTTATGGGTACATATTTGCACATGTAGTACATAACAATAACCTACAGCACACCAGAACAATAGATTCGGCCTACCTTTTAGGCTCAGGTGCAGTGACACAGCTTTAACAAGAAGAAAAGTCAGTCATTCACCACCATCTTTCTCTTCTTCCTGCGCACTAAAACCACCAAAGTCCTCTTCTCCAGTGTCGGATACAAACAGGCTCATGATGGCTTCGTCATCCACTCTTCTTCTCTCCTTCGTTGTCACTTTCAAAACCAAAGAAATCCTCATTGTCAGTGTCAGAGTCGAACACCCTCAGAAGGGCCGTGGCGGTGTCCTCCTCTCCATCATGCAGCAGTCCAGCCCTTCAAAATCCGTTGGTGATCGTGGATGTTTTCACACTTTTCCACGCTGTCAGAATCCACCGGTGGAGTTGGGCATAACTTGCTTTTTGGGCATAACTTGCAAGTTTATCGCCGCTCATCATCCACGACTCCCGCTGAACGCGTAGCGCTACTTTGAAGTTTGTTTTTCGCGCTACTTCGTACGGCACTACGTTGCCTGGCGGACAGACATGTGACTAACATACCACTCTTGAACCCCGATCCTTCCGCCAGGCAACGTAGTGCCGTACAACAGCGGAACACACAAAACAAATCGTCTTACGATATGACAAAAATCACGGACAATCCATAGAAAAGCCGCACCTGACTAAAAGCCGCAGGGTTCAAAGCTTGTGCAAAAAGTAGCGGCTTATAGCCCGACATTTACGGTAGTTCTTATAAAGCGCATTTCTACTCTATCCGAGCATTGAAAGTACTTTACAGTATTTATATGTTGCGCATTGTCAGATATCAAATATGATATTTGATGATTCATCTTTGCCTAAACTGAAGAATTATTCACTAAAATATATAAGGCAAAAATAAATTATGTGATTTTATAGTTGTAAGTCTGTGTTGATGCAAAACACCATTGACGTGTCTTTTCCATCTTTTCGTAGGTCAGTTCAAGCTGCTTGAGCAGGACAGAGATGTCAAAGAGCCTGTGCAGTACTACAACAGCGTGGAGGAAGTGGCCAAAGCTTTCCCTGAAAGGGTATATGTTATGGAGGAAATCATTTTCAATGTTAAGGTACATTTAATCCATCTATTTTTATGTGACATTTATGAATATAATATAATAATATATACAGTGGGGCAAAAAAGTATTTAGTCAGCCACCGATTGTGCAAGTCCCCCCACCTAAAATGATGACAGAGGTCAGTAATTTGCACCAGAGGTACACTTCAACTGTGAGAGACAGAATGTGAAAAAAAAATCCATGAATCCACATGGTAGGATTTGTAAAGAATTTATTCGTAAATCAGGGTGGAAAATAAGTATTTGGTCAATAACAAAAATACAACTCAATACTTTGTAACATAACCTTTGTTGGCAATAACAGAGGTCAAACGTTTACTATAGGTCTTTACCAGGTTTGCACACACAGTAGCTGGTATTTTGGCCCATTCCTCCATGCAGATCTTCTCGAGAGCAGTGATGTTTTGGGGCTGTCGCCGGACTTTCAACTCCCGCCACAGATTTTCTATGGGGTTGAGGTCTGGAGACTGGCTAGGCCACTCCAGGACTTTCAAATGCTTCTTACGGAGCCACTCCTTTGTTGCCCGGGCGGTGTGTTTTGGATCATTGTCATGTTGGAAGACCCAGCCTCATTTCATCTTCAAAGTTCTCACTGATGGAAGGAGGTTTTGGCTCAAAATCTCACGATACATGGCCCCATTCATTCTGTCCTTAACACGGATCAGTCGTCCTGTCCCCTTGGCAGAAAAACAGCCCCATAGCATGATGTTTCCACCCCCATGCTTCACAGTAGGTATGGTGTTCTTGGGATGCAACTCAGTATTCTTCTTCCTCCAAACACGACGAGTTGAGTTTATACCAAAAAGTTCTACTTTGGTTTCATCTGACCACATGACATTCTCCCAATCCTCTGCTGTATCATCCATGTGCTCTCTGGCAAACTTCAGACGGGCCTGGACATGCACTGGCTTCAGCAGCGGAACACGTCTGGCACTGCGGGATTTGATTCCCTGCCGTTGTAGTGTGTTACTGATGGTGACCTTTGTTACTTTGGTCCCAGCTCTCTGCAGGTCATTCACCAGGTCCCCCCGTGTGGTTCTGGGATCTTTGCTCACCGTTCTCATGATCATTTTGACCCCACGGGATGAGATCTTGCGTGGAGCCCCAGATCGAGGGAGATTGTCAGTGGTCTTGTATGTCTTCCATTTTCTGATGATTGCTCCCACAGTTGATTTTTTCACACCAAGCTGCTTGCCTATTGTAGATTCACTCTTCCCAGTCTGGTGCAGGTCTACAATACTTTTCCTGGTGTCCTTCCAAAGCTCTTTGGTCTTGGCCATGGCGGAGTTTGGAGTCTGACTGTTTGAGGCTGTGGACAGGTGTCTTTTATACAGATGATGAGTTCAAACAGGTGCCATTCATACAGGTAACGAGTGGGGGACAGAAAAGCTTCTTACAGAAGACGTTACAGGTCTGTGAGAGCCAGAGATTTTCCTTGTTTGAGATGACCAAATACTTATTTTCCACCCTGATTTACGAATAAATTCTTTACAAATCCTACCATGTGGATTCATGGATTTTTTTTCACATTCTGTCTCTCACAGTTGAAGTGTACCTCTGGTGCAAATTACTGACCTCTGTCATCATTTTAAGTGGGGGAACTTGCACAATCGGTGGCTGACTAAATACTTTTTTGCCCCACTGTAGCTATAATTCTAAACGCTTCCACCAAGAGTATTTCATAACTGTAGATTTCCAGTTAAAGTTTAAAATTTTCCAAGTTAAGGTTGGTAAAATAGATTCATTTCATTGCGTATATCGAAATTCATGTATGTAATGTTTTCATAGATGGCTTCAGGGGAATGCAATGAAGACACAGAGGTTTACAACATAACACTAAACACTGGTGATGAACTGACGTTAATGGGCCAAGCTGAGATCCTTTATGCCAAAAGCTTCAAAGAAAAATCAAGATTCAACACCATTTTTAAGAAGATTGGAAAGCTGAACTCCATCAGTAAGATCGGTCGAGGCAAGATGCCTTGCTTGATTTGCATGAACCATCGCACCAATGAGAGCATCAGCCTGCCGTTCCAGTGCAAAGGCAGGTTCAGTACCTGCAGTCCACTTGAGCTTCAGATGCAAGACGGGGAGCACAACATCAGGAACATCGTGGAGAAAACCCGTCTCCCGGTCAATGTGACAGTACCCAGCACCCCACCCCGCAACCAGTATGACCTCCACCTCATTAGGGAGGGTCATCGGTACAAATTGGTCAACATTCAGACGAAAACAGTGGTTGTGTGCTGCATTCTGCGAAGCAATAAAATTATCCCTATCCATTTTCCGTTTCATATAGCCATGCCACGATTTATTGTTCCAGAAGAATTGCTGCAAGGAGAGTTGTGGTTAGATACTATGGTGCATCGCTGGTTTGCGTTCTGCCAGGAGCAGTTTGATATCGATGACTATTCTCGTGCTGTCCGGGACGTACGAACAGACTGGAATGAAGATGGCAAAAGCCCCAAAAAAAGCAGTGGCAATGGTAGTTGTAGCAGTGGAGGAAGTGGGAGTTCAAGCGGCTGTCCCAATCATATGCAAATTCCCAGCTCTTTGACTTACGCCCGAGATGAACTCACCCAGTCCTTCCACCGACTGTCTGTGTGTGTGTATGGCAGCAACCTGCACGGTAACAGTGAGGTCAACTTGCAGGGTTGTATGCCATGCGGAGATTGGGCTCTTATGCCTTCTGATAGTCATCCTTCAGAAGAGAATGAACACTTTTTCCCAGAGCTGTTGGACTGCACAAACCCACAACCAACCCTCAACAAGCTGGATGTTCCCTATGAGGAGCTGTGGTTGGATCACTTGAGAAGTCAGATTCCAAAACCCTCTCAAAGCGAAGGAATCAGAGGCCTCAACAGTGACTGTGCCACAACAGCTGCACTGACAAACCCAGTCACTTGTCCTCTGGGAGCCATAACCAGCTCTGATGTGCCTCTTGCTCCTCCACCAGTCCCACCAAAGTCTGAAGCTGTGAGTATAATCTATTGTACTTTAGAGTTTTCGGTCTTAGGATTGGAGTGTTAGTTGATTTGATGGCGTCCGTGCTCACAACAAATGTATTTTAATACTACAGCAAAAGCCAGCATGAGTAGCTACTATGCAGTAAATTAATAAATAAAACTACTTGAAAACAACAAGTTTGATTGGCTGTTGCAGATAAAAAGCTGAACCTGAGGGTTCTTTGAAGAATGACTGTAATGTAAGAACATAAGCTTTAGTTACTGTTTCAACACAAACTCTTTTCATCCTAGGTGAAGGAAGAATGTCGTCTTTTGAATGCACCACCAATCCCACCACGAGGCCTGAAACAGATACCATCAGTGCCTGTCCTTTTGAAGCCACGGCAGCAAGAAACTCGGTCTCCAAGTCCAACCCTCTCCTATTATTCTTCTGGTCTCCACAACATGTAAGAATTTAAATTTTCACCCACATTCTCAAAACAAATGCTGTAAGATATCAAGTTTTGTACCTTTCTATGTTTACATGTATGAGGCTATTCTTATGCTATAAATTAATCTACTATTTTTCCATTAGCAGTGGAACATGTGAGCAAGAAGGAACTGACCCACAAGAGCAAAGCCATGTGTGCTACCCTTGCAGCTGGGCTAATTCCATCAGCACTGAACCGAAGGCTGTTTCGCCATGTAGTAGCTCACCGTTAGATGGAGTTTTATCGCGGTTGTCTTGGCCAAATAATTTCAGTGGAGGGGATTCGCATTGCATGGACGAGTTTCTGCCTACAACCTGTCGAAGTTACTACAGCTACCCCAGAAAGAGAACCCCAAGCACTCCAAAAACCTGTACAACCAGCCTTGTTGACTTTGATGGCCGAGAGTATGCACACCGCAGTAAGGACTTTAACTTGCCGAAAGCATCTCTGAGTCCTTTCTGCAACAAATCTTCAAGCTGCAATTCAGAAATGTACAGTGACAAGCTCATAGATGCATCTAACACTAAGCAGAGCCTCTCCTGCCCGATCTTGCCACCAAGAACACCAAAATCAAATGCCATAAAGAAGTGCACAGATGTGCTGTCAGAGTCAGTCTGTGACAGTAAGCCGGAAACTTTATATTCCTCACTTGCTCAACATGAGCAGGGAACAAAAGAGATACACTCCATCTCTAACACTCCAACTGTTAACTGTCCATCCTTGTCTCACACTACACAGTGGCAGCCACCATCGAGCTTGGCTGGCCTTTCAATTGAAGAGGTCTCCAAATGTCTGAAATTTATCGGCCTGCCAGATGACATTGTTTCTCTTTTCGTGTCTGAAAAAATTGATGGGAATCTACTCCTGCAGCTCACCGAGGAGATTTTGTCTGAGGACTTCAAGCTAAGCAAACTGCAGGTGAAGAAACTCATGCAGTTCATAAATGGGTGGAGACCCAAGATATAACAGTATGTAACTTAAAAACTCCTGTAAAGCTGAGAACATCATGCCTTCAGTATGTATGCTATGCACATCAAGCCACAAAGAGTTTCTTTTTGTATAGTATGAACTTATTTCTTGTTACTACATGGTGGGGAAGACAAGTGGGTAATGCCCACTTAAAGTCTATGACTCCTATTTGCTAACTGAATGGAATCATTTGGCACTTTCACAAAGACATTTACATGTCAACTGCTTACTTTTACACCCACGACCTATTCGTGTCATTACACAGATACTAATTTAAGCCAGGGAATTGAAAGAAATCCACATAATCGTTTTAATGTGAGAGCTATATGAAGACAATATTGTCTTTTGTAAAAGGAGAGTGTCACAGAATTTTGCTGCGAATAGCTAAATGTTTAAAAGAGCACGAACTAGAAAATATTTGAAATATATATATATAGTAGAGCCAACTGCCAATAATTACAGAAAACCCAGTTTGGTATCAGGTGACAGGAGATAGTTAACTTTG
The DNA here is from genome assembly GCF_057382095.1 of Aulonocara sp. 'chitande type north' Nkhata Bay. Lineage (NCBI taxonomy): Eukaryota > Metazoa > Chordata > Actinopteri > Cichliformes > Cichlidae > Aulonocara > Aulonocara sp. 'chitande type north' Nkhata Bay. Next base: position 31,588,666 of record NC_141352.1, read on the forward strand.
GAAAATTAATTACTGCATGACAGGGTTCTGTTTTCCCTCAGAATTTGCATCCCCTTAATATAACTGTGCTAATAACAGTTAGCTACACTAAGTCATTATCTGCAGTAGGGTTTAAAGGTGACACTTCCTATGCAAGAGCTCTTTTTTGTGTGTGCCTGAAGTTAAACACTGCTTATTGTAACCTAAAATGTCTCAGCTAAATGTCACTTTGGGTTATTTAAGCCTGAAAAGAAATTGGTTACATCTAACCAAATTCTGTCCTTTCTTTTAAACTCACATGGAGATAACCAAAAGCGCCAACAGATCTTGGCGTCCAATATAAATGAAAAATTAAATGCATCATGCACTTTGGTAGATTTCAGATTAAATATAGCAGTTGAGGTCATTAAATATAATTGATGAGATTGTTTATGTAGAGAATGAATGCACTACATTTTTTTAATTGCAAGGGTACTCATTTGTTTCCACTGTATGTATTGGTAAGTGTTACCTACAATACTTGCGAGACAGAAGTAATAGTTTTTTGCGCCTTAACCCAGAGACCTTAAACCATTTGATATTTTGACGTAACATTTTCTTTTTGTCAGAGAGTATACACTAACAACTGGAGTTTCTCCAGACCACGGAAGCATGTAGGCTAAACTTGAAAATGATAAACTACAATGAAATATTTGTTTGTATTGGTAACTTTTTTAAAAAATACCCTTGATTCAGAATTGAGTTATTTATGCAGTAATTTAACATGATGCAAAATATGCAGGAGAGTTATTGTCAGACCATTCTTATGGCTGACACATGAAGGTGCCTCAGCAGTCACAGCTTTTGTACAACTCGGGTCTGGTCTGTTGGCCAATAGCTGTTGTTTTGTTTCCCCCCCACCCAACAGTTTTTTTCTCTTTTTTACAGTGGGGTGTTACATATTTTACTTGATATTTTTTTTATTTTGTATGTAGGTGCAAATTAAATATAAATTTTTTTTATTGAAATGATTACTAATGTTGAGATTATTTTTTATTGAGAAAAAGCTTATGTTCAAATTTCTGTTTTGTTTTTTTTTTAATTCTGTAAAATGTGGGTTCTACTCGGGTTTCTAACTTCATGCAGTAAAATAACACTCGGTCACGGGGGGAAAATACCTACGAATCTCTTTCGCACTCCATGGACACTGACCAAAAGATAATGTTAATAAGCTGTATTTCCTTTTAAGTTAGTGTCAGTATCGCTGTTTTTATGGAGAATGATTTCTGTCCCTGGAAACTTATTACATAGCATAATGTCTTATGCAATAGCCATGGCACTCCAAAGTGACCACGGAAAGGAAATGCAAAGCAGTGGAGTATTATAGGGTATTATTAAGCGTATTGAAAATGCCACAGTGTTCATTTATAAAAAATGCATGCCAAAGAAATAATTCAAAAACCATTAGCCAATTTAAATTGAAGAATTCTGCAATTATTCAATGAACTGTGAAAACACTCCAACATCTAGCCGTGTCCGACTAATCCAACGTTGTGAAGCACTCGGAACCAAAGCTCATTCTGCGTTGGTAACACACTCAGCTCTGGATCACTGCCTACATGAACTGTTGCAATTTTTTGTACAAAAAGAAGGTAAATAACTGTGACACTGGGTTTGACATCATTACTTACAAGTTGAGTTCTGAACATTTGTTTTTCATTTTAACTCTTGTTTTCCCTGTTTCCCCTTTTGCATTGTATCATCTATTAAACATGGATTAACTGGTGCTCGTGTTTTTCTTCTTGGTCAAGTAACAGTAGTAGGCTTCATAGTAGTAACGAGCATGACCATTTTACTACTGATCACAAAGTTTGAGCGATTAACGCAATCTATATGATATACAGCAAGAGCTTTATGTGTAAGTCAGTCTTCATTCATTGATAATTCACAAAATAATTATTTTAAGGCGTGCCTGCCTGTCCAGGGAAATACGTGTCTATGCTGTGACATGGAGAAACATGAGTTTCATCAATTCCCCAGAATATTGTGACATATGGTGGTTTCACCACTTGGCTCCATGTCTATGTTAAAGTTGCAAAGTCAGAGCAGAGGCTAAAAGGACAGGGAGACATTCGAGGATTTAAAATTTGAATTTCATACTTCATAAAATTACAGCTTGTTCCAGTTCAATTCATCAACAGTTTAGAAGAGTAGCCATCTGAAATTTACCACCTTGGGTCATTTTCCCCCAAAATTCACGTCAGAATTCATTTTAGTCGTCTCTGGATTCAGTGAATAACTTCCAGTTAGAAAACTCACCTGGTTTATTTATTTCTAACATTATTTTGCTCTTTTCCAGTGCGACTGATGATTTGTTCAGCTGATAGACAATTATTTATAATTTGGGTCATTTCTCAGGCAAAATTTAAGATGACTAAAGAATTAATAGAGACAATAAGTAACTGATTAACTGGTTATTTTTAGTAATCGATATTGAGTGTATGTTATCTGCATCTTTTATAGAATAGCAAACTGAATACAGGCGCATGTCAAATGCTGCAAAAAGGAAGTGAGACAGCAAATTGCATCAGGTGTTCAGCACCTTTATCAACAGTTTGCTGTTTCGTTACTTCTGCTGTCTTGCACTTTCCGGTTGTACATTAAGCAGGCTGACATGCCGCAGATCAAAGGTTTCGTAAGTTCTGCTTTTTATCAACATGTGATTTAGGTTTACATATTCTAAACCACATACTTTTAAAGCTTTGATTAAATTTGAATGTCTTTAAGTAAGTGTGATTTATTGAAAATACTTTGCACAAGCCTTATCCATACAAACGATTTCAATAGAGGTTATGAAAGAGCAGATATGCCTGTTTTCTTCAGTTGCTGGTGCACTGTGCAGCATCCGGTTTTTAAAATAAGTGTACATAAATGCAGATTTTAAAGGTTTTGCCTATTTTTCATGTAATTATGTGTCTACTGTTACCAACATGTTTTATTACCTCACTCTAAAGACACACACTTGGTCAAATTGGGCAAGCTCGACTTTTAAAACAACTGCATATGAACAATGACTAGGCCTGTGATGCCAACTTGTGCTTATTTGTTGCATTGTTAGCCGTTCCTGCCATTTGCTGCCTCCTTCCTGACTCCACCAGGTTTTGTATGGAGCATTTGTCTTGATGTCAACACAGCAACTTGTTTAAAAAATGGCTAATGCTCTAAGGAAACTAATTTGATTGGACTGGTACTTGACTGGTATTAGTTACCATTAGTAACTAATAGGTGATCATCAGTTATCCCGTTCAACTGTCAAATCTCTAATCTGATTAATTCCCGTTCTTAATGGGAAAGTTTTCTGATTACCTGCCCTGTGCAACTGAATTATAACTACATGGCTGAATTCATAATAAAATATTACTATATAAATGCCGTAGTGTATAGTTATAAATTAGTTACAGATTTCACACTTTCCACAGAATTTTATTTCTTCCTTTTGTTCCAAACGTCATACAATTTTGCCAAGCAAATTGGCAAAAAAAAGAACAAGACGCATATAAAGGTTTTCCACAACTGCATTAGAGAACATATTTGACATCAAAGGATTCTTTCAGGCCCTAAAAATCATTTGCATACAGTTTCTAAACGTGTGATTTATTTTGAATGACTCAAATCCACGGTTCCCAGCCCACCCAAACTCTGCAAAGCACATTTGGATCCATGGCCTGGTCTAGCAGACAGTCCACCTGATTCTCCACTGACAGGCCTTCGGCTGGAAGTCTAGCGCGAATGTTGTGCTCCTTAGTGCCCAGAGCCACCGACTGCATCCCCGGGAAGGCACCATCCTTCTCAAAACCCAGCTTCAGCTCCTCACTGACAAAATAAACCCAAAACATCAAGTCAAAAACAAGACAAGCTGGAGAATAACAAAACAGTGACTGAATTGTATTATAAAGGTTTCTGATTTCAGATATGACCCCTAATATGAATCAACACACTCAGTAAAATGTTACCATTAGTTGAGTACTGGGACTTTCCATCATTATGGATGTCAAAAACAGAGGGTTGTACTAGCATAGAACGTTAATTAAATCCTATTAGACGTTTCATAATATGATTTGATGATCTACCTGGTTATAGCAGCTGGATTAGCTCCATCCAGTTTTCTCTTGGCAAAGTTAACCTTCTGCAAGGGATACCAGTTGATTTCTTTGGTGTTCACAGTCTCTGTCCATGTGCCTCCTTTCCTCAGTTGTTTCATCTCAAAGTTCTGCATGATAACAATAACACAACTTTTTTGTATCGTAATTTGAAAAACAGATTAAAAGTCTTTAATGTGCAACAGCAAGCAACATTTTATTGGGGGAAATTAAATTAATTCAATTTCACAAACAAAAACTGTAAAACAACAATAGACTATACAATGGCCAAGAGCCACAAATGAAAACAGAACATGCCACATGTTGTATATAATACAATCTTGATCCGTATCCAAAATTCAGCATGTGCTGTCTGCAAAGTCGAGGGGTGATGATTTGAACTTGCTTTGGATACAACACAGGACTTGGGCACTTTGCAGTCATTGAGTCGACCATGAACTTCTCTGTATTCTAGAGTCAAATGATCCTAAGCACAGACCCAAATCTTCAAGAGAAGGGCTGAGGAAGAAACGAATCCAGAAAAGTCCAGACTTCAACCTGACTGGAATAATGTGGCGACACCTTAAGAGAGTTGTGGCTAAATGGATGCATTAAAATCTCAATGAACACTATTGAAAACATTATCCAAAATCTATCCACTCATTCAATGGTTACCTTCCAGTCCAGGGAGGGTTCCTTGACAAACACGTCCATAGTGTTAAGCAGAAGGTCTGGCTCAGCCCTGTAGGCCCGCAACGAATGAACCATGATGTTCTGGATCAAACCGGACTCCTTCAAGGGTTGCATTAAATTCACAAACTGTTGGGTCAGCCGGAAAGGCATGAGCTCAGGCACAGGGAGGAACTGGGAGAAAATACGGGATTGCACAGAAAGAGATTAACAGTACAGTAGGTCACCTTCTGACATGCTTCACATTCATGCAGCCGGTCACCTCAGCGGTGACAGTAAGATTCATACACCTAAACCAGACAATAAATTCTCCCAACCCAATCACGTGTAAATCACTTATTGCCTCTTCTATGGCATTTTGCTTTAGGCGAGTTAACATTCCTTTCACTGGATATACCTGTGTGGATGAGCCAAACGCATGCCCAAAGTCAATGCCAATCATGCCCCCTGTTTCCATATTTATCATGAAGTTGGAGAGGTGGCGATCTCCAATCCCAAGAATCCAGTGACTCACGCACAGCAAAGCGTGAGAGCTAATGAAGTGGGATCGCAGGGACAGAAAGGCCTCCGGACTGTTGCACATGTTTAGAAAAGCTCTCCTAGAATTTAAAACAAAGAAAAATATGAAGGTTATTACTGCAAGTGTTACCATGTCCCGAGCAGTCATGCTATACATGCAGTCCACTTACTTCAGCAAATCGCTGGGCACACACTGCAATACTTTCATAAAGTTGTTGACAGCATCGGGACGTTTTGCTTTCCTGGCAAAGAATGAAATGCAAGTGTAAGTCTGTTAAAATTATTCAAATTGTTTTTTATGAGCATTTATTGAACCCAGTGTCATAGGAGTAAAAATTCAGGTAACTCACTTATAGGCCAGACCATAAAGTGCAATAGCGCTCACACGATTTTTGTCTTTTCGGTTTTCTGGTGCAAAGCGTGAGAGCCAGGCGTTGTACTCATCCATGGAACTTTAAAACAAAGACACAACTGCCATCATATCATCAAACTCATCACACACTAGATGAACTTCATGTTCTTCACCAAACACAGGGCCACGGCATTAGGGTGGAATAAATATACTGTACCTCCCTGCCCTCTGCTGCTCCTCCTCAGTCATTGTGTTGAGCACAAACTCCTTTAGAGTACAGGTGTTTTCCATCCATTCAATCAGACCAATTCTGTAATCATAATTTGCTTAGTTAGTTAATATTTTGTCTAATAATTGTTAAGTAATTAAATATGGGACCAAGAACCAAATGATACTTATAATATTAAATACATTTTTCTTACTGGATAGTCTTATCAGAGAAAATTAAAAAAAAAAAACCATTTTATTCAATCTTTAATCAGTGTAAGTGGAACTGAAGGGACAGATATGGAGACACAGACATGCCCACCACCTTGTGTTTATAGGAATGACTTGATAGGTGCGGAGCTGCAAGCCTCTGTGCAAACACGACGTGTCCTGGCTCAGCAGGATGTTCATGACAGCGAAAAGCTGTTCGATTCGTTGGTCCTGTCGGAGGTCCTCCCCGCCCTTTACCAGAAAGGGGTGGTCCCGCTCGTCATCCCCACGAATGATGAGACGCTTGGGACGACGAATAGAAGACATCACCTTTACCTGCAGGCAAGATCCCAGAGAACTTTCACACTTACAGCCAGGACGAGAACAAACCGTTTAACTCTTCCTGTTTTAAAGTGCATACCCTCTCATCAAAGCCGGTTATCTTTGCATGATACTCTGGCAGTGGTTTGGCTCTCCCGTCATATTGTCCTGCGAGAAAGAAAACACAGCCTCATCAGTGGATAGAACATAACGGATGAGACTGTTTGAAATAAATCAAACAATATTAATCAGTATAGCTCTTAACCTGGGATCTCCAGCTCATTTCTGAATGAGTCTGCTTTAAATCCACTCAGCCAAGGTGAGTATTCCTTCAGGTTCCCTGGCTCCTTCTGAAATCCACGCATGGATGCAGCCAGGTCATCCACTTTCTGCAAAAAGGTTTTATCTTTCCTCTTTTCAAACAGCTGTTTGCCGTTCGGTCCCAACAATTTCTCCACGTCTTTGAAAAACTTCTGCAGGGAACAGCATAACATTATATTTTCTTGATTAGAAGCTGCATATTCTTTTCACTTGCTGATGAATGATCTGTACTAGCCTCCTAATTTCACAAATTTCTGGAGAATCATATTTTTGAGATAAAAAAAGAGGGAAAAAAGAAAAGAAATGACAAACTTTGATGAATTTCTTTCGAAACATCCCGTGACTATCTGCGCTGCAGTCTCCGAGTATAGACCGCATCTCTTCATACAAGTCTCCCATTTGCTTCCTGTTAAAAGTCGGCTTTTCCAGTTCATTTCTTACGCCATCCCACCAATCCTGCGTGTGGACAGGATGAAAACAATCAGTTTTCGTCTGGCATTTTGATTGAAATCATGTCTGAACTTTCACTCATTACCTTAAAAATCATCTCAGGATTTGTCAGCTGCTGAAGCGCATCCACAAAGTTCTTCACAGCACCTCCCTTGTCCAGCATGCTCTTGAGCCTGTTGATGCACAGCGCTCATAAAATTAAACTGAAGCTTTTGAAAAAATATTTTTAACACCGACCCCCCAAAAAACTGCACCTACAAACTTACCTGTTGACAAACTCCTGTTGCTGGTGTCCTGTAGCCGAGTCCTCAAACTGGTAGCTCTCACTGCTGATCATGAGTGCATAAACCAGTGCCTGAGGGTAGCACTCTGCTATCTGCTCTATGCAGTGCTGTACTGCCACAGCTTCTGGCTTGTCCAAAAGAGCAACCATCTGACTGATCCAGCTAATCAGCATCCAGCAGGGAACAGACATCATCTATATACAGACAGACGACACAATTAAAACATCTGCATTCCCAAAGCTTTAAGGTATTTGGTTTACATTTGCTAATAGTTTCAATGTTTTTTATGTTTACTGGACATATATTATTTTTCTTTTATAATCAGCAGAATTACGTTTCGACATACTAAAGACATTCTTTGTTAACAAAGCTAACCTCTTTTGTCATGAGGTCCAGCGTCTCAGACGGGTACAACTCAATGATCTGTAGCAGGCGTGGGAACCTGAGGCGAGCCTCCTCTGAATTCATCTTCAGTGCTTTCAACATGTTTTCCACTACATGCATCGGCAGCACCAGAAGCTCTGGAAACTGTGTTTCTGTAACCGTAAACAATGGCAACCAACATTTGAGGGAGGAAATAATCCTCTCAGTAGTCTTCAGCACACAGCTAAAGTGTTAAGACCAAGTATTGATCACATTAAGTACTCTGGGTGCTCACTGTTGGTCTTTTTTGCATCAATCTGAACAAATCTCTTCCTGGGAAATGTCACTACTCACCAGCATCGCTCTGCTCCTCCTCTCTTAACCGTTTGTCACAGAAGTTAGCCAAGGTCATGTACGTCTCTATGATGCTGCTAGTCTCCACAAAGTCCTGAGAATAAGACTGAAGCTCCTCGTCGGCCTTTCTGGTCGCTTCACATAGCAACTTCAGCGCCTGTAACTGCAATCCCACTTCCACTTTCTGCAGGAAAAAACTGCTTTTGTGATTCATTTGTTCATTCAATTGGTATAAAATTACAAAGAAGGGTTTAGTGTGATAATCTGCTGTGGAATAAAGTGGAGCCTTTTGCAATTCCCATATATAGCACAGAAATGATGCAGAACACTTTACATCCAATTATTTTTGCCACTATAATCCCAGTTTAGTCATTCATGCAAGTTTCTTCTCTAGCCAGCAACTATAAACAATGTATTTTCCTAAAAAGTAGAGTACCTTTGGATCTGCATTGGACGAGGAAACTCCAGAAAGCTTTACGACTCTCTCTGCTTTGTCAGCATCGATAGTTCCTAGGACTGACGGACTTCTGCTTACAGCTGTGGCCAAGATGTCGAACGATGTACCCTGGAGAATCTTCTGGTATCTGAACACTTTAGCTGTAGCACTCTGACTGTCAGTGTCAGCCTGAAGGTCCTCTGGAGAGAGAAATGAGCTGACATGAAATATGGCAAAAAAGAAAGCTGAAGGCCTTTAAGCTTTGAATACTCGACACTTGTGTGGCATTCTTTTTCCTTCTCACCCAGGAGTGGGATGGTTTTCAGCATGGTGCTGATTTGCTCCACAGGACCCTGAGCCTGACACCGTTTATGGCTGTAGCGGCTAAAACTGTGGACCCACCGCAGCAGCCATCTTCTGTCCATTTTGGCTTCTTTGTGAAGTTCTTTCAGCAGCTTCACAGCTACGGGGAAGTTATTCTGAAAACATTTGTTTGTCCAGGATGAGTTTGATGGGAAAGCATGCTAAAGAACAGACAGAGGAACATCCACACTTGTTTCTTCACCTGCTTCTGGGCTCCATCAGCCATGCGTAGCTTCATGTTGAACTTGCAGTCATTTACTAATGTCTCAATGTCGCCCGCTGGGTCACCTGAGCCGTCCACCTCCATGCTGTCAGATGGAGCATGGCCTCTGAGCTTTTCCCTGATCTTATCCAAAAAGAAACACCTGAAACGTAGAGAAAAAAATAAGGTAGTATCAGGTTCTGTTATTTGTCTTTACTTTAAAAAAAAAAAAAAAAAAAAGATATGCACGCAGAGTCTTCTTACCGAGATGTAATGATATCATCCCACACATTCACTGGGTCCACTTTAGCATCAGGATACCGTTCAGTCCATGATCTGATGAGGTGCTTGAGGGAGTCCAAAGACACTAATAAAAAAAAATTGTAAAAATTGCAAAAATGTTTCAGAGCTTGAAAAAAAAAAAATTCAAACAAAGACAGTTTTAGGAATAAATATTCCAAAATCTTGTAAAAAGACCAAACAAACATTTTAAACATTTTAAAAAGCCACTATCCACTCACCCTCTTCTTTAATAAACAACAGGAAGTCCTGGATTTCGGTCAAGGCCTGCACTGACTGCAGAATGGTTAGCCGGCTTTTAGTCAGGAGTGTATCCACGTTGGAGTAACTCTATATGAGGCAAACGAAGTAAGCATGTGTAATAAGTTAATCTAGATAACACACTTGTCTGCTTATTCAGTTAACAGCAACAATCTGTACATATATAACCGTTCCCCCCCCCATTTCATTTATGAAATAAACTGTTCTCTGTAAATCAAAGAATCGAATGTGCTGGACAGAGAAATGAGTGTGAGAGCAGACCTCCATAAAGAGCTGCATGGCGTAGTTTGTGTAGTATTTGGCGCGGTCGTAGTCCTCTTGCAGGATGTAGAGCAGGCTGAGTTCCTGGCTGTAATGACTTTCCAGCAGCTTTTTGCGCTCCTCCAACTTCATGGCATTGTCGATGAAGCTGAGGAGCGTTTGGTCCCGCTCGCCCCGCTGCAGCTGCTTCAACATGCTGCGTATCATGTGCTGCAGGTACATTTCCTAGGACAAATGCAATCGCCAGGCAAGCAAAACATTTGAAGAATGGATTTGATATCAAATGACCAAAAATGTCACAACATGCTGTGAATGCTTTTGTTACACTGCTATGCTACACATTTCTTTTCAATTTTAAAGATACAGTTTTAAGGATTCAGTGACACCTAGTGGTGAGGTTGCAGAAGGACCCAACTGTATACCCCTAAGTCTCCTCTTACTAGCGTGAAGGAAAAGCCACAACTGCTAAAAAAAAAAAGAAAGAAAGAAAAGAGAAACACTCTAGAGCCACTTTTGTGTAAACAGGGCTAATGTGGAAATAAAGTGGGGCAACATAGCAGGGACATAGCATAGCATAGCTCACTCAAGGTAATTAAACCAAGATTGTTATCTTCAGGAAGGGAAACCGAAGGAACATGATTACAAATATGTTCTATTTCTGCAGATCAACAGCCCCAAACCCTGCAAAGTAAATCTTTAAACCTAATTCACTGCGGCAGTGTTTCATTCAAGGAGTTTTGGAAAGCCACGAAATGAATGAATAGATTACAAAACGTAGGTTTCCAATTTAAGCCATCAGTTACCACAACAGAGGAAAAATGCAGGCTTCAGTTGCAGGTGAGTGGGAATTCCTAAACTGTAAAATCATTTGGGTTATTATTACCTGGTAGAGAGGCTCTGACCACATCATTTCCAAGTTGGGTGGTGAGTTTTCATCTATGTTCACAGTGGAGCAGTACTGAAGAGACTTCCACTCAGTCAAATGACTATATGCATCCATAGCAGCCATCTCCCAGAAGTCCTTCTCACTGTCTGTGGGCTCGCCATCAGGCCAGCTCTCGGTGTTTAGAGCCTGTCAGTATATAAGAGTTTAAACAAACAGCAAGCAATCCGGTGAAACCTGGTGCCCTTTGATTTCATATATTACTTCATATGTTTTCCTGAAATATTTAATATGGTTTCCTTCCCTTCCGGTGGGAAAATATGGGATTCAACCACCAGCTTCTACTGGACTAACAAACCTCATTGTAAAGCTTCACAGCCTCTGCAAAGTCAGTGTTGGCTTCAGCTTGGAGCGCAGTACAAGTGATGGATTTGGTCCCGACTTTACCACCAAAGATTCCACGCACAACATCATAATCTTCCAAAGATTTGTAGAGCCTGGAGAACAGCGGGAGAAAAACAGCACAGTAAATATTAGAGGTGGCAACCACCACACACCCCGTGATACAACTTTATCACTATACTTCACTCCTGATACAATATTACCGTGATTTTGTGACATGCTGAATATTGTTTTTTGAAGCAAAGTGAGACAGTCAACACATGCAAACACTGACAGTGAAACAAACGTTATTTAAGATAAAGTCATTATACTATTAGTCTAGTTTGCAGTTAAAAGCAATCTACTTATTATATTACAGCAATTAACTGTGATAAATCAGTGAAAGTCACAGGTGTTGCTGTCTACATGGAGAGAAAGTCACATTTAACTATTACATTTGCTCCCAGCAACGTTCCTATTCTGCAGGAATATAACCACAATACAACCAGCTGTCCCCTCGAGTTGTGACACAGATTCATTCAGACTGATGGAAATGCAGCAATCTGTCTGCATTTATAAATTAGACAGTACTTGTTGCCAAACCTTCAACAATCTCTGTGAGTGAATGAAGTCAGTCCAAAATATCAGAAAAATATTGATATTTGGTGTCCATGTTATGACACAAAATCATAACACACAATACTATACTGATTTTTTTTTAATTTTCCACTTCAAAACAAACTCCAGACACTCTCAATCAGCAAACTAAAACTCCTGAACCTGTGACCTTCAGTGACATCATAGCTCTGATTTTGTTCGTTGATGTAATTAAATATTTTGAAGAATAAAAAAATCAGATAAAGAAATATTAAGAATAACACTCAGCTGTAAGGCAGCAATTACTGCAATACCTTGCGAGATAAATCCATTTATTGGTGTCTGGGGGGATTTCTTTGTGTCCTCGTGACCGTTTGGCAGGACGTTCAGCGGGGCCGTCAGCATGCAGTAAACCCTCTTCCAGCAGCAGGATGCCCGATGGCTGCTGCAGACTCATGAGACAAGTGGAGCTGATGGAAGCTGGGTTGAGCTGTTGGAGCTCTTTATGTTGGTAGCACATATCCTAGCACACAAAAAAGCCCCCCAAAATACAACATTTATATATATTTTCTTCAATATATTAAATACAGAAAGGGGAGTTTAACTATCAAATCTGTTTCTTACCTGCACACATGCTATAAACGGAGGAAAGCAGAGCGTACTCTTGCTCAGGAAGTTGCTCATGTTGGACCGCAGCTCCTCTTTGATCCTCGCGCTCTCCTCTGGCCTCCGTTGTTTCGCCATTTCTTGCAGTATACCAGCAAAAAGAGAGCTGAACAGCTGTTTGGCTAAAATCGGGTCTCTCTAGTTAGGGCAAGGGGAAAAATGTAATATTTAACATTTTACATACAATATTTCTTCCTTAAAATTTCCCCCTTCATTTTGGCCCATCATTTGCAACTATTTTTGGTCTATGAAGTGTTTATGATAAAATCAAAGTCTGATCATATGGTTCATCATGTGCCCGTTTATGGTTTGTCTGAACAGATGGCGTTGGCAGTCTTACCTGTGCTAGAGCTTGAAGTGGAGCGATGAGGTTACTGTACGGGATTTGGATGTCTGGAAAGTCTCCCACCCTGTAGTTACGATACAAAGTCACCTGAGCCTCTTTTCTAAGGGCCAGATTGGCTTTTTCTTCCTGTGACACACAAGAGAACCACTGATAGTTACGAGTCTATCGCAGGCCTGGAAAGTTAGCGAGAGCAAACACAGAAAATCTGCATTATAGATGAACGGATTGTTCTGAGTGGCTCCTGGTTGAATCCCAGCACGGTAGATACCTTTTCCTGCCGTTGATGCTGGATCTCCTTTTTGGCAAAACCTAAGCTGACTTTCTCCTGATCCTTCAGAAACCTGCGTCTCAGTCTCAGGATGTTAGCCCGCTGCTCATTTACTGCTGTTCATACAAAGTGAAAATTTACATTTAAACCAATGAGTGAAGCTTTAGTCTCTTCTTACTGAAACAAGATGTGTTTGTGGTGGTGCTTTTTTTTTTTTATCAAAAACTGAAAAATTAGTTTACATTTAATACTATGCAGTTAATACTGAGGTGGATGGTCAAACTAACCTCTGGTGCGGCTGTCCACCTCATCTGTTGATGCAGTGAGGCGCCTCAGCCCAAAGCCTTCTCCTATTGGTCTTCTCGCTGCGGTTCGCCTCTCTGCTTTCTTATCAAACACCAGCAACGACGACATCGACTCGGAGCCGAGTGAGTACTCTGCCAGCGTATCCACGCTGCTGCCTGTCAGCCAGTTATATGCAGTACGTCGACCTGGGAAAAACACAGCTGTGGTAATCTGCATATTCAAAAATGAAGGAAAGCATTTTAACAGGTACTTTGTTGCGTTGAAGGTGGGTAAACTGAAACACAGCGGTACCTTGTGTTTGTGTCTGACTGAACTCTAATGAAGTCTGCGTGGCTCGGAGCTTTCCCTTCATCGCTCCAGACTGAGATGCTGCCACACTCTCTGGGCCTTGAGAGCTTAGGGTTTCAACAAACATGGGGGTCATTACTGTGCTCCTGAAGCGCCAATTGGAATTGATCACATAGTCCTATAGAGTGAAATGAAAACATGATATTCACAAATCAGGCTTCTTAGTAACAAGCAAATAAAAAAAAACCCAAAACAGATAAAGTTGTTTCTTCTTCTTCTTTTCTGTAAATGAATCCAAGAAACACAAAAGCTGACCTGGAAGGTGCACTCGGACAGCGGATACTCAAACATGTTTCGTTTAAAGTCCGGACTCTGGCTCGTCATTTCCAGAAGCAGATTGGTGGCCAGGCTTAAAAAGCACCTCTCTATTTTGCAGGAGTACAGAGAACGGAGCACCATCAACATTCGCTCGAGGGTCGCAGTGGGGAGGCGCTTCTCCTGACTCCAGAAGTTACAAACATACAGCCTGAAAAGACGGAACGAGGAGTACACAACATCAGAAGAGTCGACAAAAGATGAAATAAATTTAAAAAATACAAATATCCACTGTGGAAAGTATCTCATTATATTAGCATGGGGATAAAAAAGTCATATTGGGTGCTTACTGAAGGCCTTGATTTTCTTCTGACAAACCCTGAAGCAGTGTTTCTTTAGCAGCATTGAGAATTTCCAGTGAGGTGTTGTCTTCCATGCTTTCATCATCGCTGGAAGAAAAATAACATGTCACATGAATAAAACGGTCAGACGATCCTACTGAAAAAAGACTGTACAAAGGCATTATGTGGGTCGAATCTGAAAACACTAATTTTTTATTTAACCTTTATTTAACCAGGAATGTCCCGTTGAGATCAAAAACCTCTTTTTCAAGGGAGTCCTGGCCAAGAGGCAGCACATTTCCAAACAAATAAATACCAATAAGGCAAACAAAAAATAGTAAACTATGATCTGGTTGAGGCTGGAAGCCAAAAAGCCTCACCCATAGTTGTCCTGGATCCACATTAGGATGTCGTACATCCGCTCTCTGCAGACTGGAGAAGGATGAGAGACGAAAGCCGTAACAGAGCCCAGCAGCTCTTGAAGCTCCACCGGCGTCAGACGGGGAATAATCTTGTGGATGATATCGAGGCATGCTCTCTGCCGTGCCTCATCCCTGGAAAGAGAAATGTGGAGGAACATGGTTCAGCACCTCTTAATTTACACTTTTAATTTTGTAAGATTTATTTTTGGCTTTTATTATTTTATAACAAGAAAGAAGGGACAGAGAACAGGGAGAATGGCACACAGGACGGGTGGAGCTGAACCCAGGCATATAGATCACCTGCTAACCCACCCCACATTTATAGTTATTTAATTGATCACAAACTAAATTTAAAAAAATGCCCTGAATGTCAAATTCCCATTGATTCCGTATGGTTAATGCTTCCATCACCATTAAAGGATTTTACTTGCGCTAACACACATTCAAATGTTTGGCCCTGTTGGCGTGTATAAAAAAAGAAAACTCCACTGCAGAGGCCCAATAGGGTTCTGTGATCATTTCTGACATTTTTGCAATGATGATGGTGGATATGATAATAAAAAAAGAGAACTAAACAGAGAGGCAGCAAGGAAGAACTCGCCTATGGTTCATCATCTGAATGAAGCCGGTGATCTTCAGCTGCAGGAAGATGTCTGGAATGACATCAGCACGGCTCAGAACGCACTCCAAGCAGTTAGTCTTTAAGACGCCGTGCAGCTTTGGCAGGAGGAAGAACACATAATTCACAAACCTGAAAAATACAAAGAAAATAATGAAGACCAAAGCTTGGAAGGTAGCTTGATAATTACATTTAGAAAATTATACTAAAATAAATAAATAAATAAATTCGCACTGTAAACTTACCGATCCATAAATGGAGGAAAATGCTTGGAGACTTTGTTCAAACAAATAATGAACTTGTCATCCAGGTCTTTTTTCTTCAGATTTGTTATCTTACTTGTAGCAAGACTGAGAAGTTCTTGATGTTGCTAAGCAATAAAAACATTAAAAAATTAAGTCATACTTGTGAGGGAAAAACAACAATTCTTGCAATAAAACTGAAAAAGGGATTTCAGTGATTTGAGAAGGATAACATAAGATAAACACTTAGACTCGTCAAAATAAATCTAACATGTGGTCGAGGCATAAATGAACCGAAACTAGAGAAAGTTCATACCTCGCCCATATCAGTCATGCTCTTCAGGATGAGGCCGATAATTTCAGCAGCAGCCGAGTAGACTTCTTTATATCTTACATAGGACACGTTGGTGGTGAGAGACTGAATGTACCTGAAGGAGAAAAAAAGAAAGAGGACACCATACAGAAATCATATTTTTGCAGCACAGCAGTACATGAGCTACAACACACATATATACATGTGACTATAATGTCAGTGGCATAGTAGCTCATCTGGATCGCGATCCTTTTCACACATTACTGCTCGACAAATGTAACCCTGACCTTGAGCACAATTTGGTGAAGAACCATTATAACCTGTGATTGCTGTGAACTGTGGAAAGATCCAGGAGGATTTGCCAAAAATACACCAAAGTCTGCCTTTCGCTTCCTGCTTGCTGATTTCAACTATGATTTCAACTTGCATCTTCCAACTTGCAACTTTTACCTCTCATATTCAATTCCGCACGACGCATCGTAGGCAGGGAGGTTGTTTGCCAAGATGATTCCCAGCAGCTGAAGCCCGACAGAGTTGTCTTTGCTGTTAGCGTCAGTGCCACAAAATCGCTCGTATATTAGACTGAGAAGGCAAGAAAAGAGAGAAAGCCAAGGACCACAGATCAGTTTCATTTTGTTAAAAACAAACAAAAAACAAACAAAAAAACATGCAAGAAAAAAAAATTTACATTTATAATTTATGTTAATATGTTTGAGACCGTACAACATTTGTAATTCAAATAAACAAAAGGATAAAATAATGCAGCATTTTTCCTACTTTTTATAACAACATAAGACATAATTAGAGTCGACAACAGACAACTTTACTCAGGAACAACTCATCAGAAAGTGTTTATTCCTAAAGATTTCATTCTCTGTTCAGCACACCAGTGTTTATAACACATGGGGCGATCGTGGCTCAAGAGTTGGGCGTTCGTCTTGTAATCGGAAGGTTGCCGGTTCGAGCCCCGGCTCCGACAGTCTCGGTCGTTGTGTCCTTGGGCAAGACACTTCACCTGTTGCCTACTGGTGGTGGTCAGAGGGCCCGGTGGCGCCAGTGTCCAGCAGCCTCGCCTCTGTCAGTGCCCCCAGGGTGGCTGTGGCTACAATGTAGCTTGCCATCACCAGTGTGTGAATGTGTGTGTGACTGGTTGTGTAAAGCACTTTGGGGTCCTTAGGGACTAGTAAAGCGCTATACAAATACAGGCCATTTACCATGTTGGTAATTAAATGCAGATTTTTGATGTACAAAATAAGATGCCAGCAGCTTAAATATTGGTGACTGTTAAGTTTATCTGGACTTGATGTGATCTTGTGTGAGCACTACCTGTAAGGCACATGCAGACAGTCTTTCCAGCACTCTACCAGAGTGCGGATGATCTCCAGGTTGTGGCGGAAAACGGGCCTCTTAGAGTGAAAGCAGTGCTTCATCAGGAACTCCAGCAGCCGGTTGGCAAGGACTTCATCTCTGGGGTTACCCTTAGATTAAAAAAAAGAGAAGTTATCAATGATAAACTTTTATTATAAGAAATGTATCATATCATAGCAGATAACAAATGAGTAAAATACAATTTATGACTCTCCGTAGCGTTTTAACAAAAATAAATAAATTAATTAACTGAATTGCAGCTGATTTGGTGCCACGTTTTCACATTCATAAATTGAACTATGACAAACTTTGGGTGTAGCCAGGCTTGTCCAGGATAGCACCGTAACCACCACATCCACCACCATAAAATGGATCCCCACTCCTCCAGTGTTTCCAGAGACAACAAGCTGTAGAAGTGGCCCAAGCCAGTACTTGGCATAAGGCCGAAACACCTGGAGAAAAAAAAAGAAAAAAGAAAATGAGTCGTACAACCTATTTTATTAACTAATTTCTATATTTGAAAGAATTAACTGAGGGACATCCACCTCCTCTGTGTTGATGATCAGCTTAGAGATGAAGAGTCGAATGTTCAGAGGTGTTGATGGATTTGCCAGTTTTCCATGTAGGAATTTCATCCATGGAGGAAGCTCACTGGGCACATTTCCCTGTTTTACAGAGCATTTGACACAAATGTAGTCATCATACATTCATAATATTCATTACAGAGATTAATTAGAGAGTTGTAATTACATGAAAATTTTTAGGATTTGAAGTAAACGTCAGACTTACTTAATCCTGTTATAAATAATGAAAACCTGCCGTACTTTGGCACTGACCTGTTCAGTTTTGGGGGTTATGTTGTTCCTTTGCATGTGCCCAATAAGAGCAGTCATGGTCGTCATGCATTCATGCTGGTTTAGCTCATCCATTTCTAGATCAACCATTGCATCCTGGGACGGGCTCATCTCCTCTGTCTCCTAGATTTACAAACACGTTAGCAAACCTTCTTGATAACCATGAAACCAGAGCCATTTTGAAACAGCAAATGACTTATCCTTAACACTGGTTTCCATTGGGGCTTTCAAAAATGTTCAACTGGTTATACAATAGTCATTTTAAACTCCTGTGTTCTCATTTTAAAAGACAGAAAAAACTAACTCTTTTTGCAACAGCCCGCTTTTCTCCTTCTGGGTTTTGGGAACTGAAGGAAAAGCTTTGGACTCCTGTGGAAAAGTCAAACTGGCTCATCTCCTCGCTCAGGCTGCTGTCAGCCATGTATGACTGGGAGGACAGATAGACTGGAGCTTCTGTGGAAACCACAAATAAATCACAGAAACACACACCGTCAAGCTGCAGTAAGATACATTTATACGTCTGTGACAAACAGAAACACTTCTTACCTCCATTCTCTTCATTTACTTCTTTTCGAATCATAACGTATTTCTTTTTCCTCTCAAGCGGGACCTGCAATGTTTAAAAAAAATAAATTAATAAACCATGACTAAAACTAGCAGAAAAAACAAACAAACAACAACACATACCTCAATTTCAATTGGAAAGTTGTAGGTCCTTTCAACATCAATAATGTTTTCAAGAATAAACTGATTCTGGAACAAAAGAAAACACCATCAGTAAGGTCCTGTGAAGTCACTAACAGTAAACTTTTTACCACTTTATATGAATTACAGAGTATCACAAGTAACAGTGTTTAAATGTCACCACTAGATGTCAGTAGAATGCAGATTATGGTCAACTGAGTTTTGTTTTCTTGCTCCTCCTAATTTAAGCACATAATCCCTGCTAAAGGATCATGTGCGACAGGACAAACATGTTTTAGTCAGCCAGCAGGGATCAAAAGCACAAGCTGGAGTGTTTCTGTTTAATTCTAAATTTATCAGCATGCATCACTTTGTTGAAAGACACAATTACACACAGTGTGAGCACAATATCCAATTTTTCTATTAAATAAACTAAAAAAAAGTAGTTTGTACTGCATTGTACTAAACTAGGCCGTCTGAGAGATGTTGGTGTATTTATACAAACGAAGCACTACCTTCTCAGGTTTCTCACTGAAGAGGAAGCCATGGTAGAATTTGGGCTCGCTGAAGCTGCAGCTGATGACGGCGATGGCGCAGTTGTACGAAGTGCAGTGATAGCGTCTCCGGAGTTCAAGGAGCTGAGTCTCACCAGCCATGTTCTCAGTGAAGGCTTCAAAACACGACCTAATTGAAATAAAATGTATGTAATCATATATCACGAATGAATCACTTATTCATGAAATAAAAATGGAATTTAAGTGACCAAAGCGCTGGAGAGGCCTACTTGATCAAAGTCTTGGACATCTCGTTTCCCTCAGTTTTCTCAGAGCGACAGTAGGCTTGATTAATGCGGGACTCTTTTGAGTAAACCTCTTCTTTGGGAAGCCGTGAATACAAAAGCTCCATCAGCTTGTAGCAGCCATTCTTCTTCAGCAATTGGACCTCAAAGGCTGTCTCGCTTGACTGAAAGTGAGAAATGAATGATCATAGTTCAGGTTAAATAATAACAATGATACAAAAACAGAATGGGACAGAGTTTCTCGTCTTTCATTTGACAGGCAGTGGCCAGCACAACAACACAGGCATGTCAACAAATAAAAAGATGCACTAAATGGAATAAAACTGGGTTCATGCTTGATCAGAGTGACTCTTACAGAGGTGACAGAAAACCTTTCATGTCCAGTTGAATTAGCTCTGAATGCTGAATGTGTGCTCTGCTGCTAGACTCATGTCAGAAATTTGAAGATGAGGAACATTTCCTCTGGTTAACTGAGAAGAAATTGGGGAGACTGACAGAACATGAGACTCTCAGTAAAGCACTCGCTTTACTGAGAGCCAATCCCATAGCAGGCACTCCTAATGTGACCTATACTGATCGTATTCTAACACTTTTAGGGAGGATTCTGCAACGTGATAACTGATGCCATCATCAACATCAATGCTGACAGCAATGTTCCTGCCAGCATTCCTGCCAAAATTAGCGGGGACTTCAGATTTTTCAGTTATTGTCCACAATTTACATCAGTGAAGAAAAATATCCAGTTAACTAGATCACTGTTAACAGTGTTCAGAGGCAAACCTTGGTGAATCGACTGAGCAGGAAAGAAATTATGTCAAAGACGTTTGTGATGAAGAAGTCATTCAGGGCCTTGGCGCTGCAGTGAGAGGCCAGAGGCAGCAGAACTCTCTCCATCATGGCCTGCAGCATGGAGCTCATCGGCACGTCACCTTGTTGAATCACCCCGTAAACTGTACACAGCAGCTGGAGCTGCCGCTCAACGCTTGCCCTAAACAGACATTGGCAAAAACATTGCACATAATGAAAGCAACTCATACAACTACATCTCCTTGTAGTGGAACAGTAAAGATCTATAGAGTCACTGCTGTAATGTGGCTCTAACAAATTAAAAACTTTTGCCTACCGCTTGGCAGTTCTTTGGAAACAGGTTTGGAACTGGTCCTCCATGATGTGTTTTGTGTCTCGACACAAAATTCCCGCAAGTAGTTTGAGCAGGAGTGGGCTCTGAGAAAGCTCCAGGGCGTCCAGGAACTAAGAGATGGAAGATGTAGAGCTGATAGCTGCAATGGTCTAAATCAACAACCTCCAAAGCAAATTGTCAGTAAAACCATCCATCCATCCATCTCCTTATATATATATATATATCTCCTCATGTATAACCAATCTTTTGTAGTCAGATCAAAGGGTATTTCACGCAGGCACGCACACTACTACTACTTTCTAAATCCCACTGTTTACCTTTCGGACACAGTCCATGTAGTTGTTGCGATGAAGGGAGCCCTTAGCAAACTCATCAGACTGCATGGGGAAGTGTGAAGCCACCAGGGTGTCGAGCGCTACCTGCAGCTCAGCTAGTGGCTCTTCTGGGAGTGTTGTGAAGAAGGGCAACACCAGCAGAGCCTGGCTCTGAAAAATTGATTGAGTTCAGCATAAAGTTTCACCGACTAGAAAATAACTTAATACATAAAACTGTCCCGTAACTTAAATAAAATCTGTTACTACCTTGAGATTCAGCGGCAGATTCATGTCAACCAGCAGCACAGTGAAAGTGGAAAACACCTGTCTGAATGCTTCATGTTTTATATCGGAGCAGACAGAGGAGTCAATCTGTTCAGAGAGAGAAATTCAATAAAATGAACTAAAATGAAAAGAAACACCAATATATCTGCACTATTACTATTACAAAGGTCTTAACATATTTTCACAGTTTTAGTTTATGGCTTTTTAGCAGGGGGCAGACAGCAGTAATTTGATCCTCCTGATACCTGCAGAAGCTTGGAGAGCAGCAGGAGGATGGCAGTTTTGCTCTCTGGGGTGGAAGAATCTCCCTCCCACCATGACTGCAGGCTCATCCATCGTTTTAGCACCTCTTCAACCAGCTGCTTCCCCTGAGTCTTCCTCACCGATCGTTCTTTAAAGCTGTGGTCCAGCATGCCATTCAGCAACACGCTCACCTGAACACCAGGAAATAAAAATCAAGTTTGTAATGAGAAAACAAGAAGTTATCCGTCTTCAGATGCCCGTGGTTACAGTTTTATCGTAAACTAACTAAAAATGACAAGTACCATGCTGGGGTTTTGGGAAGAAGCTTTCATCAGGCGTGGCACTGTTGTGTTCAGACTTCTCAGCAGCTCAGTGTTGATGGTCGCCTGAAAAAGGCTGTAGAAGTACTCGCCATGCGAGAAGCTCAGGAAGTTGTGGCTGTGACTTCCAGACACGGGCACAGAAAGCATGATGGTGTTCAAGAGCAAATCTACCAACTGCTCGCTCTGCAAAGAAATAGCAATAATGCACAACGTTAGAAAGCACTGTTACCTCAAACACTAGTTACCTTCACAGCAACACTGCTCAAAATGGGAATCTTATCAGTCCCAGTTTGCTTTTTAGTTCAGTGACTTGATGTTTCACTAACACCAGATTGAGCAGCAACACTGACCTGCTGACTGAGAGAAAACGCAAGCTGAAGCAGACCATCTGCAACCCTCCTGGTGTTTACGTCTAAGGATGGAAGTGCCTTCCTTTCTTCTCCTGGTGCTATGCCTTTATACACCGTCATTAGAAGCTGGGATCCAAGTTTTTTGCCATAAGATGAATCCTTAAGGAACACACAAAAAGATCTTACGGCAGTGCATTCAGTAGAGATGATGCAGTACGTGTTATAAATAAATAATAAAATATCCAGGCAACCTTACTTTGGTTTAATGTTCATACCTGGCTGTGCAGGATGGAGCTGAGGAAGCCGGCTTTGTGAATTTGCTTACAGGAAGACAGAACCATTTCCATCTGGTCATGGTGGCTGAGAGTGCTGGAATGGTACAGGTCTACGTTGCACAAGCCCTCTACACTACAGTGTTCATTAAAGAAATTTAGGAGGAAAAAACCAAAACATTAGTGGTTTTGATAATTGCACCAGTGCTGCAGAGTCAAATTAAAGCCCTACGTATCTTTCTTTAACAAATAAGAGAACTCAACCTTTTACATGAGATTTTTGTCCTCAAGCTGCTTTCCAGACGACTGCAGTAAGGTGAGGCCAGCAGTGCTTTCAGTAGAGGAACACACACTTCTGGTAGGTTCTTCATTACCTCCACATCTGCCATGTTGAAGCCTACAGCGGACGGCTCGCAAACCACCATCGCAGTCAGCTCGAAAAAAACTGAGCATAAAAACTCTTGTTCCAGAGACTATGAATAAAAATAAGGACATGATGAGTAAAACTTTGAAATGGAAGAATCAGCACCAAGTTACTTATTGTCAGTTCTTGTAATTCAGCGATACCTTCCAAAGCTCCTTGTCTCCTTTGGCAAGAATCATTGTGGTGAACTCCAGCAGGCGGACAATGATGGTGCATTTGCTGTAGTTGTACTGCTCCACCTCTCTTGGGCTGAAGTGTGAGGTCTTCTCACCAAGTGGGAAACAGCTCTCTGCTGCTACCAGTTCATGAGTTGCCAGCTCCGTCAGAAAGAAATGCAGAGCTTTCAGAAACCTCGATTTGTCTTTTGAGCCTTGAACATCAAATAAGCAGAGATTAATTGGAATCACTGGAATCTACCAAACTGATGTAGAATTCATTTGATAATGTTACGCAGAGTAGTGAACTTGGAGAAACTTTGGCACAAATATAGACTTACTTAGAATGTACTGAGGCTTGATAATGTGTAGGCCGATGAAAGTGTTGTAGCAGTCCAGAACAGCCAGCAGGAGGTCCAGCCACTGCAGCGTGGCTCGGACACTGAAAGGGCTCGTCAGGTCCCTGAGTGTTGGTTGGGAGAGGAGACCTCCGCCCTCAAACTGTGACATCAGAAAGTCTGTGCCATGATCCTTCAGCATGCCATCCACCCACTGAGGTGGGGATTTCTTCCCTAAGTCACACACATTCGGGAATTTACTGACATGTTTGGCAGAAGTTCATTTAGAGTAGCAGGGTAGTTATTATGCTAAACTGTAAATCTCAATTAATTGTTTTTAAGTGGGTTTTCTTTTTTTAATTTGCATGTGCCCATTTTAAATTTTCAGGTCACCTTTGCAAAAATTAAACTGTTGGTTCTCACCTGGGAGGAGGGGGATAAACTCATACAGGAGCTCCATGCATTTATGGCGACACTCAGTCTGAGGGCGGCCACATTGCTCCAAGAGCCATGAAACCACATCTGAGAGGCACAGCTTCTCATCGGGCGGAAAGCCTCTGAAAAAAGAGCAAGAAAGAAAGAACGATATTTAAACTGCTTGAAATGTGCTAATTTTTATCCTTAATTTTTTCATCGTTCTTTTGTTTTCATATGGAGACGAGTGGCAATGTTAGGTCACAATGTGATATACTGCAAAATTGACATCATTGGACGTATAAATTGAATGCACATTTAATAAAAGCAAAGAAGTAGAAAGGATTTTCATTTTCACCATGGTACCAACCTTGGGATGCGTCTCTTTGCATTGTGGTGATTGAGACTGGGAGCCTTGTGTTTGATTATTCTTTTTAAATGGTCAATGGCACTGCCACACTGCTGTAATGTACCTGAGTATGAGGGAGTTGCAAGAAAAGCATCACAAATCCTAAAAGAAATACCCTTCAACATATTTGACCAAATATAAAAACACACTATACAAACTTTTTTGCATATTTTCTTGAAATATAATTCCTATAAATCAGTTTGTGCAAATTCTGGCATAAATAAATTAACAAATGTTACAAAGCAGAACACATTAAGGAGTGATTGTCTTACATAATCTGTCTTTAATGAGAGAGGGAGAGGTTGATAATGACATGAAAATCCGAGTGCACAGTCTACAATGCTGATGTGACAATTACCCATAGATCGTTCATCTGAGTGTGCAAGAGCCAGACTTTCGACAAATATGACGAGAACCTCGAAGACAAACTGTTCCACCAATGAATTTTCCTCCCTGGAGAGAGACACAGATGACTGCATTCAGCACAGCATAATATCCCTTATTCAAAGGACCCAGTTAACGGCCATGGTCACAATTTAGAGGGTAAAATGCGAGTAGACAGACAGAATTCCTTTCCACCTGAATTGTCTGTAGATGCTATTGAATGCTAAGGCAGCACCAAGTCTTTTGAAGCCATTGGGGTGGAGAGCCAAGCTGTAGATGCGCTTAAACAAAGACTTCATGTTGGTGGGACTCCTCTCCTGCTGCTTGGGGGTGGTTTGCTTGATAGACCATTTGACAAACTCTTCAATGCAGCGGCCACAGAAGTCTCTGAGAGTGCTGTCCATTGGGTCGACCACGCCGTCCTGAAGAGAGCAAACCATGTGAGGCTTAAACTATTACAGAGAAACAGCTCCTGTGTGACCAATGATGGAAAGGGAATAAAGGGAAAAGACTCAAAAACTGTGTTTAACCTAGAACTGTAGTATTCAAACGCTTACCAGGATGGCCTCAAGAACAGCAACTGTGTCCTGGCTCTCAAACTTCTTGTTATTTGTGAACCAGTGAATGAGCTGCATAACCAGTGGTTCAAACAGCTGTCTGGTTACCTAGCAAAGAAATCCAGAAAGAAAAAAGTCAGGGTCTAAACAAGGCAGTGAGCAAGTGTGCTTAATGTTTAGTTCTGTTTCTTCAATTTTTTTTATTTATTTCTATCACAGCAATTTATAAAGTAGCTTGGATGAGATGTTCTATGTTGCCTGTACAGATCATCCACCACGTCATCTCCATATAGCTGTAAATATGTTGTTCAGCATGATTTATTTATTTAAATGGACAAATCTCAGTTGGTGGCACTCAGCAGGACAGAGCTGGTGTTTGCTACACCTGCCTGTTTAAAGGCGCATGCATTTCTCATTAAACACACACCAAAAATCTTTCTTTGCTCTCATAAAGAATTTGTAATCTTTTAGAAATTCTCTGATTTCTTTAGAGGATTTATTAGCCAACATCTCAATTACCATTAAGACAGTTTGATGGGGAAAAAATACCATACCATAAATGTATATAGCACTTTAAAAAAACGACACATGGCCGACCAAAGTGCTGTAGAGCATAAATATAACAAATACAATAAGAATAATAAATACAATAAATAAATAACAATAAAACAACAGTGTCAGTTACCCACTGAGTCAAAGGATAGGGAATAAAAATGAGTTTTTAATCTGGATTTAAAAACCAGCACTGATGTAGATTGCTTAACGTGAAGAGGAAGATCATTGCAAAGCTTCAGGGCCACAATAGAGAACGCTCGGTCTCATCTAAGTTTCAGCCGTAATTTAGGGACTGCTCAGCTGACTGGAATGAGCGAGGGGGGACATAGGGCTTCAGCAGATCAGACAATTATACAGGTGCCAGACCATTTAAGGATTTAAAAACCAGTAAAAGGATTTTAAAATAGGAAGCCAGTGTAAGGCGGCCAGAACCAGAGTAATATGGTCAAATTTTCTTTTACCATTTAAAAACATGCCGCAGCATTCTGCACTAGTTGCAGTGCCCTGGCCAACCCCCATTAAAAGGGAGTTGCAGTAATCCAACGTGAGGTTATAAAAGCATGGATGACAGTTTCCAAGTTGCGTCTGGAAAGAAAAGACTTAACCTTTGACAGACATCTGAGGTAATAGAATCAAGATTTCACCACCCCATTTATGTGGCCATCAAAACTAACAGCAGTGTCGACTGTTACCCCAAGATTAGTAACCAAACTTTTCAGGTGAGGGGTACCAGAGGAAAAATTGCTTCTGTTTTACGTTATTAAAATTTTTAAAAATTTAGAGTCATCCATGACTTAACAATCGCTAAGACAATCAAGCGATTGAAAGGTAGATAAAGCTGGCAATCGTCAGCATATAGATGAAATGAAATACCTGATCAACATCGCAAGCCAGACGTAGTAGGACAGGAAACAGTCGTTTGTGTAGCTTGTACATAGGTGGCAATGTATTCTCTCCTTCAGCCATCTGGGCACTCTTCCCAACCATGTAGACCACCATGCTGTGGAGCAGCTCACAAGCTGCTACCTACATCAAAGACAGGGAGTAATTCTGAGCAAAGTGGATGTTGATAAGTGTGACTCACAGAATTTTCTTTTTTTAAACTCCAAGTGATGGTAAATAGACTGGCAACATAGTGCTTTTCTACTCTGAGCCCTCAAAGCATTTTATACAACTAATTCATTCACCCAATCACACCCATTCACACAAGCACGTTTTCTAAGTTGTTAAGTGCTTACAATCTAACATTCATACACATTCCCACTCCGATGGATGTATCGGAGAGCAACATGGGTGTAGTATCTTGCCATGTTCAAAAACGACTGTTAGAGGACTTACTTTAGTTTGTCTGTCACTTGTGGAAAGAGCCAGCTCACTGATCCGAGGCAAAAATGGGTCGAGGAAGATGACCGGCTTCATGTCCTTGAATGGCACTGCAAAGCTGAGTCTTTTCTCAGTATCCCAAGACACAAATTTCTTCATCATTTCTTCTGAGGAGACCACTAAATGCCAGAGCAGAGGCTTATGGTAACAGAAATACATCACAATAACAAATCGATGTAAAATAGAGTAGAATATTTAAAAAAAAAAAACTTTAAAAAGGGTTGGTTTTAGAGATCCTTACCAGTTACAAGGTTTCTATTTAACTTTCCTCCCAAGTGACCGAGTAGCTTCACTACCCTCAGCCTCACCTTGACAAGAGGAGCATCTTCCTACAAACAAAGGTTAATATTAAGTTTTTGGACTCGTTGCTAAATAAAAAGTAGTTCAATGTTATTGATCGTGACTGTTGTGTTTTGCATTTGTACAAAAAATGGAAACACCCAATAACACTGAATTGTGCATTAATCTGGCTGTGTAGTGACTACAACTGATATGGTGGTTGACACATAAATAAAAACAGAAACGTCTTAATTAGGAGTTTTTGTTATAACAATGAGACTTCTCCTTTATTATGAGTATTGCATGAGCAAGTTGCTTCTAATCAATTACCATAGAAAGCTGGTCGGATTTCTTCAGAAGCCTGCTCATCACCCTGCTGTATCCTCTGTCACTTTTTGAAGACAAAGACGATATCACCTCCCAGTTGCTCTCATCTTTGTCTAAAGTAAACAACAACAGATTTACACTTTTTGTTTATGATATGTCCAACTGACCAGCTGTGATTTAGCTCAGCTATCATCCTTCTTACTGTCAGTGGAGGAGGTTTTCAGGTATCCGTCCAGAATAGGAAGGACACTGGTGTAGCAGGGCTGCATCGTCTTCAGAGGAATGTGTGAGGACCAGTCCTCAAGAGCATCTAAGGCTGCGTTGGCCAAAGGAATGTGGCTCAGGCCTAATTTCAGAGCAGTCTAGACCCATTTACAAGTACACACAGACGTATAAGTCTTCAGAATCAGGTAGCACAAATGGTAAAAATTACAATTAATGAAAAGAAAAATTAAACCAGAGCTTTCCCACTTTGGTTGTTTATCCTCTTAGCCCTATCTGGGAAATATAGAAAACTTACTCACACCATTAAACAAGGTGCAAAGGCAAACTGGCTTTTATTAATTCATTTATTTTCATTTTCTTAATAAAAAAGTGGCTCTAAAAGCAGTTTAGAGCCAAAAAAAAGCCAAGCTATTCAATAATTTAGCCATTATTGTTAGCTAGCTAGGCTAACTGTTTAGCTTTTATTATTACATTTATTAATTCAGCATATATTCAATTGTTGACACTAATAACTACTATTTAATAAACATATTCAAAATATTTATCTAAAATTTTCCGATATTTTATAGTAAATAACCATTTTTAGCAACCAATTTACCTGATACATTTTAGCTAACGTTTGCCTGACAGCTAGCTTGCTAAGTACTTTGCTTGTAGTTGCACATACTTGGGCACCTGCTGTTAAATGTCACTGGGTTGAGATTTATACTCAACTGGTTATTTGTTTGTTTTGTAATTAAGCTAGTTCTGAATATTCCTACAGCCTCTCAACTATCACTGCAGCGGAACATTAGTGTACATTAGCGTTTTTGCACAGAAATATATCATTAGAAATATATCATGGAGCAAAAAAAAAGAAAAAAAAAAAAAAAAGAATCCCACCTCAAGAGCAGGACAATAGGCCTTGATGTCCAGAGCTACAATGTTGTGGTGCAATGAGAGGACAAAAGTCAAGCAGGATGCCAGGAGCTCATCTTTGTACTGCTTCATTCTGACACACACCTAGCCAGAAAAAAATGTCACATAAATACATAAAAACATACACTTTAAATTCCACAGTACAGCTCTATTTCACTTTATAGTAGCAGAAAGCATGTTTACAACATTCCTGCAAAAGCGCTGTAATGAGAAGCTACCTCTTTTCCAAACTTGGAGAAGAGTGCAAAACAAGCAGTTTTCACCGAGTCACTCTGGGGGGATGTCGAGTTTCTCAGTCCAACTCCCTGTTCAAAGGCAGATATGTATTATATTATGTATTTAATGGAAACACGATGAACAAGCCTCACCGGCTACATAGAATCTTAATGATAAACAAATTTATTCGACTTATAAGACATGATGAAACAACTTGATATTCTTGCTTCATGAGCAGCTGGCAAAATTCATTTTTCAAATATCCCAAAAATAAAAAACCTACCTGGTAGTACTTTATTCTCTTGGCAATTTTCATGGTGACAGAAAGCAGCTTGTAAAAGCCACTGACAAGAGGATTTCTTATGGAGTGGAGGATGAGCTCATGACTTAGGGGATACATCCAAGAGTGAAAATACTCCATGTGTTTATTCAGCAACAACTCACTGTGGAAGCAGGGGAAAAAAAGTTTTCACTCCAGTTGTGAAACAAAATATGGGTGGCTGTTTCTTATATTATAATGTGATGTAAACCAGTGTCCAAGGTGGAAGACAGTGGAAACTGGGGCATAAAAAAATGCATAGATCAGCTGTACTTGGCCAAATTCACACTAGTGGGAAAAGCACATATAAAAAGAATCCCACACAGTTCCGCTCCCATGTGGAAAAAGTGGAAAGTTCTGTCTCAGTTACCTGCAGAAGTCCACCAGATTGATAAAGGCGGTGAAGTCTTTGACCTTATTGGGGAGCAGGTGAGCAGTGGGGTCGGACGAGGGCAGGATGTGGGCTGCATCATCTAGAGCCTGGTCAACACAGAGATAAGTGGCAGGTGATGAAGGTCAACCAGCAGAAACGCTTTTGAAAAACTAAATGTGCTCTGTTTAAACTGATGCTAATAAAAATACCCTGTGCATCTGTCAACTCCCATATATGGGTCAATGAAGAAAAATACATAAAAACGTAACATTAGCGTGAGACCCTACCTCCTCTCCTGTTGTTACTTTTTGCACTGACAAGTCCAGTTTTTCCACGATACGCAGAATCGACTTCACCAACTCGTCATACAGGAGACGGCTCAAAGACCCGAGAGCTGCATTCTGACTTTCAAACGCTCCATCCAAAAAACCTGAATCCTGCAGAGGACGGCACAAGTGAGGAAGTGAATGAAATGCGCTGCTTTCCAAATGGCTTTTCATTTATGACATTTTCCAGCCACAAAGCATGTTTTTAACCATTGAGAGCACATAGAACATATGTCAGGATCAACTACACCTGAATATTAAAAACAGTGAACACATGAGGCCTTCAAAGGACGTCTGCATAATTTTAGCTACTGACTTTAAAGACTCCTTGCAGTTTAACAGCAGAACATAGACTTTTCTATAGATATGTAAATGCTGTTTCAAGATTACACAGCTAAATAATATGTAATGTGTAATATGCATTTTAACAGGCAAGTAAGAACATAAATGTACCTTCAACCGATCGCAGTCTAAAAGGTTTTTATACAGAGAAAGGTAGTCGTGACTAGCTGGAACTTTCCACTTCCCAGTGCGAACTTGGGAAGACTCAGAGGAACTGCTCGATGTGTCCTGCAAGATGATGGAGAAATGTACTTTATTAGAACAATAAGGAAATAATTCCACACCAAAAAAGCCTTCAACTTATTACAAACTGTACACATTTGTGTAAAAAGAAAAGTCTGACCTCAGAAAGAGTGAGGGGTTTTGAGCAGACGCGGATCAAGCCTTGGTGAACTGAAAAAGAGGCAAAGATAAGTGTCCTGTCCTCCAGTGAAGCATTTAAACAGCCATGAATAAATAACAGACGTTAATAAAGGGTTAAGGGTGTTTGAAGCAGGTCCAGTGTGCTCATGATCCACTCACCCACAGAGCTAATGAAACTCCATAGAACGGGTCCTTTAGAAGCGATGGCCACAAGCACCTTAAGGATGGACCTGGTGCAAGCAATCTGCATTCTCTCGCTGTACTGAGGAAAGCTGTCGATCTGCACCACAAGGAGGCGCTCTAGCAGTGGTGTATATACCTCTGGAATCTGGGGTCATTGAAACAAACAGGAGATTACAGTCCAACGTTATTTGCTGTTATTTAACTTAACGTCAAAGTAAACTGCAACAGAATATATACCTTGTCCAGGTGAATAAGAACACTGGCTATCGAGTCCAGAAAGCTGGGCAGCTGGTAGAAGCTGTCATCCTCCCCGTCGGACTCTGTCAGGTACATCTGCTTACAGCGCTGAATCAGCTCGGTGTACATCAAGTCTACGTCCTGGGGGCAAACCTTCTTGCATGGCTATAAAAAAAACAAAGAAACAAAAAAGAAACACTCATTTCGAGCCACATTGTGTTGGACTCCATCAGAGTAGCTTTGCATGATTCACAGTTCAAAATAATCCATATCTATCTCACACTGGGCCTCGGTGCACACAAGTCCGTTTTAAGCATACCCTACAACCGGGAACAACTGACTATTTGAAAGCAATGTACAGATCTGTTTTAGTTTACAACAATTCATTCATATGGACAGACTTTATCTACTTGTTACTCAAATGATTTGCATTTACTACAGCTATCACAGGAGACAGACGTACCGCTGCAAAGAATCCATATCCTCGTATGGCAATCGACAGCTCTTTGTATGTCGAGTCCATGGTCTTAATGATGCTGCAGAACTTCTGCATGAAGAACTTCAGCTTGGTTTTATGCTCCTCGATATTGTCAGCCACCAACAATGCAACCTGACAAATAATCACAAAAAGCATCAAAATATTTAGACTCTTAACCTCAGCGTGCATGTGCAGAGACATGCCACTGATTTTATTTAGCGTGTATCCAAGGTTAGTCCGGCTGTGCCTTTGCAGCTATGACTTGAAGTGTTTCACCTGTTTGAGGAAGGCCTCAAGTGCATAGTAACTCGTCTTCTTCATTTCCCCATTGATGTGTCCACAGAGTTTGGACATGACTTCAAATAAAGGTTTGTAGTGGTCCATGAGGCAGCTGCTGAATTGGGAAGCATGTCTGGCGAGCAACCTGAGGCCGGCTGTTAAAGAAACAGATCAACGAAAGATTACTTTTTAAAAGTTTTATCATTAGTTTGCCAAGAAATCACAAGACTTACCAAACGTGACTGCATATCGAGTCATGTCCATCTGTATAAAAAAAGATAAAGTTTATAGAAACATAACAAAAATGTTAAATATTGATGAAAATGCACTCTCTGAATTACCTGGGGACTGATTGACTTTAAGGTGTACTGAAAGATTTCCTTGGATGTTGCTGGGTCTGCAAATCAGGAACAATTACAAGTAATAAATAGTTCTTATGAATCTAAGCTGAAACAGGTGAGCACTCACCTTCTTCCATGGTTTTAGTGAAGTTGACCATTAGGGCAGTGATTCCTCTCAGACATCCAGCAACCACTAAAAGCTTGGGTTCCTTTGTTGAAGAGGTCATCTGCAAAAAACAAAGATGAAACCAGCTGGTGCTGTCATGCTCATCAGACAGTCTTTTTTTGTTTTCTTTTAGCCTTTAGTTAATCACAACTTTTCCATCATTCTTCTGTATGAATGCTCCGTACCTGATCTTTCAGTTCTCCTAGGTAAGCCCTGTAGAGTTTGTCTGAGCTGTTGACCATCTCACTGGGATGAACTTCTGCAAGAACTCCCAGCAACTCATAGACTTTTCCAAGGACTATAAAAAAGGTAACAAATAATAATCATAAATGAATAAATTAATCGAAACCCTTTTCATCTTTTTTACTTCCTTTTTTTTTATTAAAGTGGCACTCGCCTGAATCTGGCAGTCTGCTCTTCTCACACAGCTCGCTGTAATATTTGTCAAATATTTTTGTGATTCTAAAGTTTGCAGCAACACTGGAAGCCTTTGTAGTTTGGAGAACCTAATGAGACACATTAACAAGGATGATCTTTAAGAAGAACAAAAGTAAAAGTCCAGTTTTAAATCTTTTAAATTCTAAAGTCCATTAAAGAACAAACATTGCAAGATCACAGGAATTTAAAAATCTGTTTTTAATGGATCTCTTCCTCAGGTCTGAGGGCAGTTCCTGGAGTCTAACTAGAAACCAACCTTAATAAGGAGCTCCAGCACTGGGGTCCTGCATTTGGCTCCTTTGTCTTTTGTGTACACGATGATGCATGTGTCCTTAAAAGGCACAGAATTACCAAAACATTTACACATATAAAAGCAAATCTGTACTAGTAACAGTGCTGATGTAGTTATACCTGTCCTCTCACCGGTCACAGCCCTGTCTTTACCATGTAACACACAATAAAGACATGTAAAAAAAATAAATAAATAATGGAAAAGAATACTTACTCTTATGTCAGTGGCGTAAGTCTTTTCCCAACCTTTGAGCGTTGGTGAGACTTTGTCCAAGAACTTCTCCAAAAAAAACAGGATTTCAATCCGAGTGTCCCGCAGCTGGAAAACAGATATATCAGCCAACAGGAGAACTTAACACTTACTTACATAGTTGTTTACTATAGTTCGAGAAACCCACCTCATCCAAAGCCAGGGACTTCTTGAGGAAGGTAAGCAACCCATAGTCTTCCGAGAACAATAAAGATGTCTGCAGTGCTGGATGCCATAAAAAAGATAAAAAAAGACGGATTAAGAAATCTTAGTACTTTTTTCATCTGTGCAATTTTAAATGTTCTGCTACAGACCAACAGAGCAGGTACTGGGACAAACATGGTTGTTAAACTTTGGTAGGATGCTGACAGATGACCAGGGTTTAACATTGCGCTTGTTTTCTAGTAATATTAGCGATCTGTGTTGTGTACTGTTGGAACAAAAGAGTTAAAGCCCCCCCTGAGGAATAAAGAGCAATGGAGGGAATCTGTGGTTGCATCGACATCCTGCAGACTTCTGATCTGTGCTGCAAAACTACTGATTTTTTGTGCTTTTATAACATTTAAAACCGTTATTACTATTATTTATTCAACAATAAATATTTGCATTTAAGCTGTAATGCACCTTGAAACTTTCCTTATCATCAAAGAATCACGTGTGTTCTTCTTTGTTGTGTTTCGACTGAACGTTACCTCCCACCAGTTTTGGCGGAAGAGCTTGCATCAAATTGATTGATTAAAAAAAGTTATCGATGTTACTAATGAATATTGTCTGCACGACGAACACATCAGTACCATCTAAAAAAAAACCAAAACCCTTATCTTTCAATAGATTTGACGATGATCTGCAACAGAAGCCCCAGAAAGATAAAATTGCCGTATTGTTAAGGGAGGTTGGGACGGACAGTAAAGCGAGCGTTTAATGGAGTTTTTGTCTTACCGAGTTCATTCTCGGTTGCTGTTACCATGCACTCCTGTACCAGATCACCGATAATATCGTGAGATTTTAAAGCTGCCGCTCTAGTGTCTTCGTCCGAAAGTGATTCGTGAAGTTTCAGAAGCAGCCCTTGGATTCCTCCTGCAGCGCTGCTGTGGGAAGACATAGCTGGAGTGATGGCTTAAGCTAGCATTAGCAAAATAGATGTGGATTTATCTGGTAAGCCCGCAAACAGAGAACACGTGTTCTTCTAACTAGCTAAACACTGAACATTTCAGACTGTCAGCACACAGCCATTCAGTCCCAAATCCTTCGCATCAGGAAGAATCACAATAGCATGTAAGCTGCGTGTGTTTCAAAATAAAGGCCCCGAAAATAAAAATGGTACACAGGGTGACCGAGTGTATATTTAATGCCTATAAAGTGACAGGGGTAATATTACACTGTAAACAGACGTTACTATTTCGAGAAGAATTTCACTGTAGTTTCATTTATCTACTTGTGAAATTTTAATTTTGTAAGATTTATTTTGAAGGTCTCTACCGGATCAAACACTACAAATATTTGCATATTAGAAAAGCGACAAAAGTATAAATCTATTCTTTTTTCTATTTTTATTTTCTATTTATATCTACCTTGGAATTAATGCGTTTAATCGTTACTTAGGGTTTACTTTGAGGTGATTACCGGAAACGTACCGATATTATTGTGTCTGCTTTAACGCTACGTCATACGCGAAACACTGACCTCTAGTGGTCACAATATGCTTTACATAATTAACTAGTAAAGAATTTATCTTGAAATACTTTTTTTAAACATTTTTTAATGCTGTTCTGTTTGCTTTGGACTAGACAGAAAACAGAGACATACATTTCAGGAAAATTAACTTATATTCTTAACTTATTAACCTATATTCTTATATCCACAGACCTCAGTCAAACATTCGCATGACTGCTGCAGTTTGACTGAGGAAGAATAAAGTAGTCGTGGTAAGCCAAGCACATGACCACTTTAAGATGACAAAGCAACAAAGTGATATATACCAGTTTTTAAATTGGGTTGATAGGCCACGTAGGCGTGTTTTCTCCTCAATAGTTTCAAGTTCAAGGTTCTTTATTTGTCACATGCATAGTTATACAAGTATAACACACAGTGAAATGTAGCCTGACACGCTCCTCGACATGTGCAAAAATGGGGGGGGGGGGGGGGGGGGGTGTAGAGGAAGAACATTATATATATACAGACATATAGTGTATATACACTGGGTGAATGTGCAGTAGTAGCAGCAGCAGTTTCGTAGGTTTACTGTCTAAGGACAGCGCTAGCAAGCACTCTCTGCTTATGACCCCCAAAAAATAAAACAAATAACTGCCCGTTTGTGTTGGTGGAAAAATGCACCATGTCGACCAATCAAAAAATTATATGACAACATGACATTTGGTAGTTTAGGAAGAGAGGGAGGTTTTAGGAGTGACTGCGAGAGAGAGAGACAGAAAGAAAGAAAGACAGCAGAAAAAGAGAGAGAGCGAGTTTTGAGACGTGAGAGATTTGTGACGTTTGCCGTGTTTGGAGTGTGTAGTGAATGTGTTGTCTTGTGTAGTTAGTGTGTAGTGTTGTGGATAGTTTAGTGTTGTGTGCCAGAACAATGAGGTGACTGCTGTCTCCAGATAGAAACAGGAGCAGTGATACACCTGCTGCTGTCAGACCTGCAGGTATCAGGCTGTGATGTTCTCCTTTAAAGGGGACAAATAATTTTTTGAAGTGGCACAAATAATTTGTGTGGCATGTTATTGATTGCGTTAATACAGTAAGTCAAAATGTAAAACTTGACTGTAAATTCAGACACGTGAGGTTGTGCTGAAAAGAATGATACCAAGCAAGGAAAAGTAAAAGTAAATAGTTTTTAAAGGTGAAATGTAGAGGGAAAATCAAAAGTGGACAGACAACATCAAGAATGATACCTCTAAAGAAATCAGTTCTGACTGTACAGAGTTTATAATATAAATAATTAGCATTGAAAATATCTCAAATTTACATTAAAAACACTTACTCAGTAAATATGTGTACCAGAGAACAAATATTGATCATGATTATGTATTCTGGTAAATGTCATGTAAAAGTATTTAGCAGAAGTATCACAGGATTTAAATGGGATCCTCAATTTCACCACTAGAGGGCAGTGAATACCAATGATATTACACCCATCAGTAGTGTGTGTGTGTGTGTGTGTGTGTGTGTGTGTGTGTGTGTGTGTGTGTGTTGGCAAAAGGCTCATAAAACAACTAGCTTAAGTGGCAACATTCCACATTTTTGAGACACGAGGGTGGGGTTTCTCTTTCTTTTTTTGAAGCTGATGTTTGATATTGTTATGGGCCACAGAGGTCACATTGTGCCTGACTGTCTCAAAGGCTCTGTGGGTCTTGTGGTTTGTGATTGGCCCTAGGCAATGCTCTATATCCCAGTGCGATAGAGAGTGACCTGAGAAACTGATTTTTCAATCATCTACTGACGGGGAGCTTAAAACAAGTGAAACAGTAAGAAAAATGTTTTAAAGTTCAGTCCACTGCACAGCATCAGAATATCATTCAACCTCTGTCAGATTAGTTTCCTAAGAATTCTGCTACTGACCAGCTGAGCGACGGCATTAACACTGCACTCTGCATCCATCCAGCCAGTATGACCGTCACTCAGTAACTGACTTACTGTTGACGCGTCAATACCTGCTTAGTTATATAGACCATAACCAGAGTGAAAAATGAACCACAGACAATGTGAGAGTGTTTCATAGTGAGGAGAGCAGGAACCCACACTGGTGACCCTGTTATTATCAAAGTGTCTGTGTCAGCCTGAAGGCTCACTATAGACGTCTAACCTGGTCAGTCACATGTGCTCACATTACATTTGTGTCAAGAGATTAAAAAAAGCTAAGAGCTTATTTTGTTCCTTATCTTTAGCACTCATTGATACGAGTGACAGGATGAAAGAGGGTTGGGTCGAGCCCTTCTTTATGGCCACTGAGTATCAATAAGCATTATTTAAACAATCAATGCTGTAATTTGAAGCTTTTTATTCTTTAACACACATACAGTATTGACACTCAGACCTGGGCTGTTACTGTATTACTTTTATTGTATGTCATACCACGTAACACAGGAGACTCACATCCATACACATGCAGCCAAACACAGACTGATTTCACAGTATTGTGGCTCTTCTAAACCCCAACTGTTGTATTTCCCCACGACAAATTCAGATTTATTGAATATGGACCAACACACAAGTCCCCTTGTCCCCCTTGGGAGTGGACTTGAGGGTTGTTGACCTGTTATTTATCATCTGAGACATCACCTGAGCCAAGGTGTGAAAAAAGGCAATGACTCTCAGGACCATTTGGTAGACCAATCGGCATCCCGCTGCAAGCACAAGTACAGTAATTCATTCAGTCATATGTAATATATAACTGAGGTCGCAAGCGAAGGATATTTTCAGTGCTGATATGCTTTTTTTCCCTCCTGTCCCGTTTTACTGTATACATCGGAAACGTACTCACATCCAAAGTAAGAACGTTTGATTAACAGATGAAAGTAATGTTTGGTTTGTGGGAAATAAAAGCAGGGCTTACTTTATATTGTCAGATAGCTGACTTGATGTGTAAAGATTTTCCAGGGATGTTCATCTAGAGATCTATGATTATTTGTCCTTGTAGGAAATCTCATGAGGGCAAAACAAGTATCCATGACGCAAATGACTCAGCACCTAAGAGCAGTTTGTAAAAATCAAAATGTATCCACCAACAGCCCCATTTCTATTCAGAGTCATTAGATCTAAACAACTATCAAGTTCATGGGGACAATCGACCTTATGGGTAGGCTGTACTAACCCCCCCCCCCCCCCTCCAAAAAAAGCAAACAGTTATTACTTTTAAATATATAATTATTATCATCTGGGTACTGATTTTAAAAGTCACCAGGCATTAGTTTAGAAAGCTTGTCCGTGTCCTGCAAGCACAGTTCCCACTCATTCTTCTCCTTTAAAAGGACACAGAGTGGTGTGCCTTTCCCAAAGGAATGTCCCATGTCCAAAAAACGTCCTGATCCAAGAAAAACAAATTGCAAATGGGAAACTAGTGCAAACCGAATGTGTCTGCCATACAGATTTGCTGTAGAAGTACATTTACATAAGCAATCCAGGCGAAGTCAGTGAAATCTTTGCTGCCTGCATGCATGCCTGTATATACACCATATACAGTAATCAGCAAAGGAGTCAATTAACCTATACTCAGTGTTTACTTTATTTTAGAACCAGTGACCTATGAATGGCATTTCAAAAATAGTTTTGTCAGAAAATGTCAAATCGGTTGGAATAGATAGTTTTATTTTCAGAATAAAGGTTTAATCACTCTTGCTTTTCTGAGAGCTTAGCACCAGGCACCTTGTTACAT
This sequence comes from Aulonocara sp. 'chitande type north' Nkhata Bay, assembly GCF_057382095.1. NCBI lineage: Eukaryota > Metazoa > Chordata > Actinopteri > Cichliformes > Cichlidae > Aulonocara > Aulonocara sp. 'chitande type north' Nkhata Bay. The sequence continues at coordinate 31,627,624 of NC_141352.1, forward strand.
GTTTTGTAACCGCAAAGTGATCATGATGTTAAAATCACCATACTGTTATCATAATGTCCAAACTATTTATCATTTAAAGTCATCACATCACTGGTAAAAAAGTTTCATTTATACACTGTTTACCTTCAATTTAATACTTAACTTACTTCTTCCCAAGGCTTTCTGATAAAAATAGAAGCAAAAATTCAGCGCAGCACCTGAGCCTGAGTCAGGTGAAGTCACTCATTAAATAGACCTCCCCGTCCGGCATCACAGCGCCCCTAGCGGTGGCAGTTTTTATAAAACAAGAATAGAACATATGGTGTTTGAAGTTACGCCTTTATTTTGAAAGGAATGACCGGAAGGTTCAGCCTTCTAGTTTGGTGTGCTTTTCACTTTAAAACTCCAGACACCTGTTGTTAAGGGAGAGACCACAAAAATGCCAGTGAGGTCACACACACACACCCTAACCGAGCTCCAGTTTACATCACATGGAGAGAAGAGCTGACGGAACACGGAGGGGCTGAGGCGGACACCGGAGGGTTTGGGACACAGCTGTGAAGATAAGGACAGAGCGGTGTCTGTGGATTAATTTATGTGTTTTTAATGCTGCCCATCGGACACTTTTTCGCTTCAGGATTTTTCGGGCTGCAATGTTTCAGGACTTAACGGCAGGTATGTGATTTTATTTGATAGATTAGAACTTTTTTTGAGTTTCTACTGTAGAATATGTGTGCTGGTAAATGCTTCAAGCTAACAAAATAGGATAGAGAAGTGAATAAAAAGTGCGGGTTAAGTCGCAGTTCTTTTATTTAGATCCACGCGAACTTCGTGCTTATCTTTTTTTTACTTTATTGTTGGATAACGAACTTTACGACACAAACACAAAGTCTCTTTACCACGAAAGATGAATGAGTTTATGCTGAACTTCACTTTTCTCTTCCAGTCATTCTGCTCAGCTAAACTCAAATGGTGGCCGCGGGCTGGCTCGGAGAAGGCAGCAAAAGATGATATTTTATGATCAGAGTGTTGCTAGTTTAGATTTATGGACGCCGAATCACCCACTCTGTCATAATGTTTCACTGACTTTAACCAGGATTAAATCTGGCCTTTATTTGAGTTAGCAACAAGTCAAAAATCGCCCCGCTGTTTAAAATTAACTTGAAACGTCATGCTGTTCTTGATCTGCGTGTAGACGTGATGGGGCCACTCTGACTTGAGTAGCGGCTTAAATGTACACACGATGATCACCCCCCCCCCCCCCCCCCTTTTTTAGATTCATAACACTATACACAGGGCTGTATATAACATTATAGCTACAGATTTGAACGTTAACATTTCATGACTGCTGTGTTGAATGTGGTAATGCGCCAAACGTGCAGAAACGCTACACTAGTCAGTACATTGTAGTAATAGCAGTAGTAATCTGTAGTTTGGTGGTCTCTGTCACATTATGTTCTGTGCTGTAAATGTTGTAAATTAAATAATTACTGCGTGAAAATGCAGATTATTTCGATGAATTCACATCACAGCAGTTTTCCACATTGTTCAAAGCACCACACTGCTTGCGAACTGTACATATTGACCATTTCATGCTCACTGCAGACTGTCACGATTGCCAGTGCCATAGAAAACGTGGAAAATCCACCTGTTGAGTATCAACAAATGCCTGATATGATTTCTGAGTATGCTGATTATCAGTAAAAGATTTCTAGCAGTGGCAAAGCTGGATGAAAAATAGTCTTGTTGTACATGTTGCTGTTAAAAGTTTATGTCCTCTCTGATTTCACATGTGGTTGTATTGAAGTTGTGGAAAAGCTTTGTAATGTCATCTTATTGTAATTTCATGTTTCAGGATTAGACACCTTCTCTCTCTGTGGAGTGCTCTTCATCCCTGCTGGGGTGCTGTTTTTAGTTTGAGAACAGAGCTGATCTGAAGGACACCAGGCATCAGGCCCGAGGGCCACTGGACCATAAAGGCATGCTTGCTGCCATGCTGCGCCAAAGTTCTGGCGGAGGATCGGGCGGTGGTGGTGGTGGTGGAACCAAACTCTCTCTGGGTATTTCCCGACTCTCCAGCTCCAGCATGAGTTCAGCAGGACCTGCCAGAGCCTCCAAGAGCGGTTCGGTGAGCTTGGACAACCCGGATGTCCTCGCCTCCGACCCAAACTACATCATGCAGCTGGTCAGCGACGTGCGCAAGTTTGCTGACGTGCTTCTGCAACTCAAAGAGGTGTTCAACTCCAAAGGTATGTTAGAAACAAGAGAATGCAATCATCACGGCACATGTGCCACCACCTTTAAAAAATCTACAGCTGATTAAAAGTGACACAAACACTCTCCTGACTAAACAATAGATAATAACGAACAGTTCAGTTATTATTACCACATTAGTTACCATATTAGGTGTACACGCATCAGAAGGCTCGCTTAATCTGGACTCTTTCTGCTGTTATGAGAGTGTCTTTGGGGGTAACTGTGAGTGGTTTGTTTCCACAACAGTGTGCCTGCTGTGGATGTGGGCTTTTTCAACAAATTACACCAATGAGTACTTCCATGTATTAGCAATGTTTGCCTGTTTCTTAACTAAACACTGCACACCTCCTCTGCTTTTTTATTATTCTGTTTCAGTCATAAAAAAACCAAAACACTTGATTGGTCTTTAAACGTCGGGCTTCTCACGACACAGAAGTGCTGAGTAGTGTTGGAACGGCGATTTATTGCTGAATGTAGCTGCCGGTCCGCTCTTGTGCACATACTTTTGCTGTCACCGCAGAGGACACAGTCCGGACCCTATTTACCTGTTTTTGTCATGTCCCGGCCTTGACTGCACAGTCAGTGAACCTGCCTTATCTCACTTTCACTATGGCTCTTATCTTTCCTGTAAAGTAGAAAATAATGTGTTTTAATTGGTCTCAGACAAAATACACAGTGAGAATTGAATAAAAAGTTGGCGCCGCTCTGATCTGTTTTAAACGTGATACAAACCCCCCCCCAAAACAACAGCAGCAGCATTCCAGCTGGGCTATACTGACAGTAAGGAATTTAGATGGAATACTAAGCCAGTTATTAATGCGTTTCCTTTAGACAGTTACCAATCTACAGGGAAGTAAGGTCTGGACTGAGGTTTACGCCATTCCTGCTTTGGTACGTTGTGCATTAGCTTTTGGATGAGACCCAGATTTGTTAATCCCCAGGTCTTATTAAGATGAGGTCAAGGTACATATGGTGGTGGGGCTGTCCCCTTTTCCCCCCATTAGCACTGCCATGACACTCAAGCTTTTGGAAAAAGGAATCCCAGTGGGTTTTTTTGTTTTTTTTTTCAGCAAAGGTCAGCAAAGGTGCTTGACCCGGCTGGGCAGCTTGAGAGACTTTTCAGCGACCCGTCAGCACGCCGCAGATCAAAGCAGTAAATCATCATGTGCGAGCGACTGACGTCTCCAGTTTTATGGGGGCAGGAGGAGACTTTATTTAGGAAATATACCTTGAAGCCTTTACCGCGTCACATTTTCTATGATTGACGACTTGGTCGAGTGTAATCAACAGACAGTTGTGTTTTCATTTAGTTTAATAGCAGATTTAATATATCAAAGTCAATACATAGCGTGCTAGCGCAGGTTCTCGCTGTGGATCACGGTTGCATAGCTGTCATTGTAGATATTTTTGCCTTTGGTTACTGGGGTTAAGAAACCGGTTTGTAATCTCTGTTTGTCTCCTAATGCTAATTACAGTCGTTGCCTATGTAACTGCACATCATTTACAGGTCTAGTAAGCACAGGCTCCGTCATGCCAGTGTAGTCGTTGAGATCCCAACACGTGATTGCAAAGCTTGTGAGTATCCCCATTGAAAGGCTTATTTTGGCTAAGTACAGGAAAGGGCAGATTTGGGGAAAACGGGGCAGATTACGATGCAGAAAATGGATCTGCCCGCTACTGGGGGAAGTGGCAAAAAAGTCGATCGCGGCTCAAGCAAAAGGTAGAGTTAGAAGTAATGTTTAAAGGCTGATTGTTACATCGTGAACCCATGCAAGCACGGGGCAGGATCTTACAGAGAGGCTACCAAACTTGGCAATATGTACTGATTCAGGAAATAAGTCTTTATCTTGATTGTATCAGGGTGGTTTTTGCTTGTCGTGTCATTGTTAAGGTTTAGGGCTTCAGGGCATTAAGGGAGTGCGCTAACAGATTGTTGGAAGTCGCTGACTTGTGCTCGGATTGGGTTTGATTTAACACCCCAAGGCCTCCTCCCACCCCACCCCCAAAATTTATGGCCATATTGTTTCTGTGGTGCTTCACAATAGAGGCAACCTCTCATTACCCCCAGCGCTTGCTGAAACTGGAGGGAACCCTCCTTTTTTTTTTAACGACACAGAGTGACGAGCGACAGTCAGCTCAGAGCCCCTGTAGCCTGTAACACTGCCTGTATTCACAGTCACTGATGTGAGTCTGACACTCATTGTCCCAGGAGGCATCTCCAGACTATCATGCTTCTGCTAACTGGCAACTTTTTGCAGAAACGATTCTTTCCCAAGTCCAGAATAGCTGCTGACCGCAGGACTGATCCCACAGGGGCTTTTCTCAGCCTATGTTTTATTTTTCTGGCAATGCACATCAACCTTAAATGGTGATTAGTACTTAGTGCCTCTTGAGTTGTGGGTCAGTGACGCATGTCTGAATTGTCTTTTGCTAAGAGAAATCTGTTTATCCTCCTGGATTGCTGTTGGGTCAATGTTGACAACATGTCATATTCACAGTGTGACAGATACTTTTGGGGGCGTGACTTTGTCCAGTGGTTGCTTGTGAAAGACTTGTTAGTAATTGGATGGAGGGGATTGTTATTTTGACATATTGTTTTGCAGATGAGCTGTGGAGTTTGCCCTCATGGCATTTGCGTACAGCTGTAAGTAGAGTCTTTCCATCATATGATTTGTCATGCAACTATTTAGCCCCTAATGTGTCTTCTTACAACAAATAACAAACTCCAAGCAACAGACTGTCGCTTCTCATCGTCTATTTTAGAGGTGAGGGAGTGCCTGTCCTGATACGATAGGTGTGCCATCGCTGTTGTTGTGAGTACCGAGGAGGATCGTGGCCAATTTCATGTGTCAGCTGCGCAATAAGGAAAACTGCAACACTAAGCAAACCATTCAGTGTAGGTCATTCAGACATTTACTGGCCCAGTTTTGTGTTTTCACTCAACCATAATAAAGCCGGTTAGTGTAATATTTAAGACTATAATATGGTTTGTTAATGGACTTATATTTTATGTAGAAGCTAAATAGCAACAAAAGCTTTAAAATGTTCAATTTAGCCTCATTCCTGCACATCGCAGGTGTTGCTGATAGAATGAGAGATGTGGACAGCTGCTGTCGGCTTAACTACTTTACAAATCCGCTGAATTTAAAGATGGTGGCAGACTAAACAAGCAGTCCGTCTGCATACAGACAGCTTTGATTTGAGCTTTTTCAATGTAGTTGTGCTGTTGCTGTGTAAAACCAGCAGGGCTTTTCAGGGAGGAGATGAATAAGAAAAACCAGGGAAAAGACCCGAGCACAGTGAGTAAATCGTGTAATTCTGATGCTTTTCTAGTTGTCTGGTCAGTCTTTGAACAGAACAGTTTTAACCAGATTAGCATGCTGTAACAAGGCATTAACAGCAGCTGATGCGGTGTTTCATATATTCCCTGCATCGGTGTCAGGGCGTTTCCCTGTCGGTCAAATATCTGTTCCCTGTTTCTGCCTTAATTTGACACCCTGTATTTTTCTATGGACTGCTTTTGTGGACTGCTGATATATTGTGACTACTATAAACACGCAACTTCACATAGAAAATCTTAAACTCAGATCTGCATCCACTGCTTAGTTCATTGTGTGTGTCCTACACTCATGTTACATGTACCCTACATTGCTGTAGAACAAACCACACACACTTGTTTAGCGAATCTCTTGAATTACATGCTGACAAAGTGGGCCACAATGGGGTTTAAAGCCAAGTCTTTAATCATGCATTATAAATGAAGTGAGATTTCAGTGCAGCACGTGAATGCTGATGTGTCCAAAGCCCGTGGCCTCAGCAGCTCTGTGATTGTCAAATATTGCACAGTTCCCATCATTCTTTCTGGAAATGCCTGCGGTGCAGTACACGTACATAAAAACTGGGTTTTATTACAGCTTCGTCATCATTTGTCACGGTTATGATCTGTCAGGGGGAATGGATGACTCGTATGGCTTCCCTCTTTAATTCAGCCTTTGAGTGGTAGGTGTCCTCTGTTAATCAGTGTGGGTTTTCAGAGGTTTAGATTGTGTTGTTCTGGATTTTAATGATTAACAGGTGGCTTCTAAAAGTGACCTGCAGGTGTTGAGTAATGTGTAACGGCATCCTGTAATACACCTTGAAAAAAGAAATTGGTTCAGCTGGTTCATTCATGGGTAATGTAAGTTTAGCAAGTTGCATATTGGCGTTTTGGACTTTTTTTGAAATTTTTTTGAAGTGAAAATATTTTCCCACATGTCATAACGTAAGTGCCCGTCTTTTTATTTTTGTGTCTTTTTTTTGAAAGCCGGCTGAATATCCTGCCATGCTGAAAAGGCTCTGTGGGAAAGTGATTCTGATCTGGGTCCTCAGAGAAAGCCCTAATGCTATTTTCGTAATTTGTATTCCAAATCACCGCTTGTGAAATACCAGCCTAAAATTAGCCCTTCTTGTACTTTTCACTAACCGTTCCAGACTTTCTTAATGGCCTCAGCTATGCTGTGTTTAGACAGTCTCTCCCTCTGGGTCTGGGATCCACTGTAATGCATGCAAGCTTCTTCTTGCCTCCAAAAAGTTCCTTTTATGGTTCTTTTACTGTGCCTGTATTTAAAGTTGCTGTAAATTATCCTGAGCACAAGATAATAAGTCTCCCCAATATGTACTTACATGCAAGGTTTGGGATTCCTGGGATCTCGATTTAATCATGCTGGACACTTATCTTGTAAATTAAGCCTCCTAACTGGATTTATTACATTAGCTTAATTGTTCTGGGGGATCCTTGTTTAAAAGCACAGCTATTGTCTTGGTATTAGTTGATGGGCTAGAGTTGGATAGATTTTTGGATTGTTCTCCCTCCCTCCCTAGGATTAAAGTACAGAGTCTTGTGACATATGGCAGGTCAATTTATCCTCTCTGACTGGGGGAACAAAACATGTAATGATGCACCCTGTACAGAGCGCACTGAGCTGACTATCTATCTTTTGGCAACAACAATGTGTACACTGAAGGCAGGCTGTATACAGGTGGCAAAGCCATGCAGACTTGTTGAGTTTGATAGTCCAACATGACTTGAAGATTTGTAAGTTGTTTTCAAGTTGGAACCCTAGGAAGCTCCCTCTCTGTGCGTATCCCTCTCCTTCGTACACTCCAGAAAGATTTACACTTATGGGCACTGTTGTTGTGGGAGCAGCTTTGTTCCAGGAGGCTGTCGATGTCTGCCACACACCGAGATAAAGCTCCAGGATTCCCACACTGGGCACGAGAGGTTTAGATAGACTGTGGGAGCTGAAGCGGGAATGTGCTTGAGAGAATCAGCCCTTGGGTATTCTTTCATATATAGAGTAGAAGGTTTTTGCCCATATAAAAAATGGATACTGAAGATGTTTTCTATGTGTGTGAAAAACAGGCATATAGCAGTGTCATGTTATTCTTATTAATATTACTCAGAATACAGATAATAGATTTATTAAAGGACTCTTTGTCTGTGTAAGACTTTCTTTTGCCTCTTTTAATTAAACTTGAAGGCTGAAGATTTACTGAGACTATGCAATGACATCAAGACTCTATGGTGCAAATTATTCATCCATTAAACGGGGATATCCAAATTAATGCTGATGGTGCATGATGGTGCTCATCCAGTTCAGGGTTGCAGGGGGCTGGAGCCTATCTCAGGTGGGGTACACCTTGGACAGGTTGCTGGTCTGTCGCAGGGCTAACCCTAACCTTGGTGCATGCTTGCATGCGACTGGACCAACCCCACGCTGTTTACAGCTCATAGCTCTGTTGGTACCTGCCAACAAAGCTGATGGGAGTGCATTCATTGAATTATAAGCACAAAAATTAAACCATTACCTTCCCAGTCATTTGATAGAACAGAAATAGGTCATGACTAATATAAGAGAAAACTCCTTGGTTCATAACTTTGAAAGCTTTTACAGAAGAGTGGCAGATTAGCACTGGCTCTAGAGCCCAGAATGCCTTCGCTCCTGTGCACGTTCTGAGTCTGCTCACGCTGTTAATTGCAAGAAACAAAACAGTGCAATGTGCTCAGTTAAAATGCTTGGTATGGTTTTCCCAGATTCCTTTTTTATATTCGGTGTAGTTCAAGTTGGAACTATACAAAGCAATGAATGTCCCTGAAGTCGACCCTTTGCAGCGTGCTAAGTTCACAAAACGTGGAATTCTTGAATGTTTTTTATTGACTGAAATGTACTGTTTCAGTCAATTAAATGCCTTGACAGTTATGAAAGTAACTGTGTTTTGAGGGTCTTTTTAAAGCTTTTTAGCCCACAAAGCCCATTCTCCCAGGATTAGAATGCTAGTAAAGCTAAACAGTGTGCTCTTGTTCTCAGTGCAGTGTTTGCCCCCAACCTCAGCCTCCTCACCACCCAATTCTGCCCCTTGACAGGTGTACTAAAGGGGCCCATCTGTGCACTTGTTGGACAGCTCTCCCAACTCTGTCCTGCAGATTTTCCTTTGCCCGTACTCTCTTCAGTCTAATGCCTGGCCTGCTTGGCTGCAAACTAGAGGTTGCACTGTGGGGGTATTTGAAGTTTCTCTTTAAAAAAAAAAAAGCATAGTTGGAATGCCAGCCTTCAGGGCTTTGCGTCCACAGTGGGCGACAGCGGCAGGGTGGTGATCTGGGGGGATATCTAGAGAGAAAGGTCGCCTGTCTTTCGTCTGTGACAGACGGCTCCAAATAGAAATGAAAGAGGATGAAAACAAATTCTTCACTCTACTGGGCATCTCATTTCTATTCAAAGGATTAAAGAGGGAAATATCTGATGGGTAAATGTGTCATTAGAGAAACACATCTTGGGATTTTTCACCTGTCTTAACATGTTATTGGATTTTTGTAATTGTTATTAATATGGTTATAGCTTGTTCTTCTCTCTGTTAACATGATGGCACGTTTTCTTAATTTTTTTTTTAACTGCTAACAAGCTTGAAAAAGGCAATTCCCAGCAGAGTGGGAACAAAAAAAGCCCCCTACCTGGGTAGAAGGTGCTGCGTGTCTAGCCTAAGGGTATTTTTTTTTTCTTCTCTTGAATGACAGCTCTTTGTGCATGCAGCCATGGGAAAATGGCTTCAAAGGTAAAGCAACAGGGAATGGTTTGGCATGAGCATAGAAACGTAGGCGATGTTCCCCTGCCTTTTTTAACCAGCTGAGTGTAATCTGCTAATCTACAGAGCAGGCTGCCGGTGGTCTGTCGACAGAGGTGGAACACGGCCGTTGACCACAGGAAGTTTGATGGGGAGGGGGGATATCGAGGGGATCTATAGGCCACCCATTGCAGTGACCTGGCAGAGTGTTAAAGGTTAAGTGGACCTATTTCGCAGGATTGCCTTATAGTCGCGCAAATAGTTTGAAATGGTGGTGAGGTCGTTTTTGCCTGTAAGTGAGAGAGGTGGTAGAAAGTGGCATTTCACTCTTGCCAATTAAATATGACTCCTTTACAATAAAAAGGTTATTGAGTCAGACAGTGATTGATTATTAGACCTAAGGGTCAAACTATGCTTAGCAAATCTTACCGTAGCTTTTGATGAATCCTCAAGTTACTGCCACTCCAAAGTGCCAGCTGGTTATTTAGGGGGTGAGTCAAAGGAATGTCCTGCTGCGGTCTTATTCAATGGGACACATGGAGTGGTTTTGATTGACATTAGTCATGGGTTGCCTGTCCAACATATTATTTAGCCCCCTCTGCCTTGAGCTGCTTCCATCTGATCGGAGCGGCGCAGACCCGGTCGTGACACGTTTAGCGATTTCACACTCGTTTTGTGGCAATGCGCAGCCTCTGTCCTCTCAAATGTTTTGAAGCATAAATAATACATTGCTCCCATGATTTGCAATGCATGAATGAGCATAGCTAGGGTCGCAGCAAAAGGAATGTTGCCAAGTCATATTGTGTCAGACCCAAGTGGAAGTTTTGTGCCTCAAAGAGTCGAATCATTGAAGGCCCAAAAAGTGAAAGCTGGCATGTGGTACACATCAAGCAAAGACGTTGGGGTTGCAACAAAAGCGGCTAGTTTTATTATATGGTTATTCTTTTATTGTGGGTAACGTGAAGTAGAAGGTTTATTTTTTTTATTTAGTCTAAGTTTAATATGTTTTTTTGTCTTTTGTTTGTTTGTTTTAAATCCTTTTTTGTTCTGAGAACCAAACAGACACAACTCGGGCAAATAATTCCTGTGCACGTCACTGCTTCACTGATGTGCCACATGTCTTTCCTGCATACTACGTAGCCTAAACCAATCATGAATCTTATCAAATGGAAGTATGCATCCTAAACTTAATGTTAAATCTTGAAGTCCATCACGTGAAGGTGTCAAGAGAGCATCTGCTCCACAGTGTTTTGGTGTTGACGTGTCATCTCAGTGGTGAGCGATCTGACAATGTTTTCATTATGGATCCCCCTCCACTCCTCGCTCCCGCAACTCCCGTCCGCGCTCCCAAACAAGAGGCTGGAATGTTGGGTTTCCATGACGCTAATGAAGTAAAAACCTGGCAATGCGTTGCTGGCAGCCTCTGAGCAGCTCCTGATCTGCGGCCTCCTTCTCATCAGGATCAGAGTCTGATCCCTCTGCAGCCTTCATTCACCAGGGCTTATTATGCCCAGGAATGTCTCTCACTCACTCCCTCCCTCATAACCCCCTCTGAAGCAGGGATGTGGGGTGCTGGGGTAAATTTTGGACAAATCCCCAGTAAGAGTACTACCCCAAATAACACACAACCCCCCAACACACTTTTTTTTCTGGCTCCCATCAAACTAAAACTCCTCCCCTACTACTCCTTACAATCTTTCCTCTGCTAACTGTCACACTTGGACAAAGATAAGCACAAACTCCTCTCCTTCTTTCCTGTGGAAAGCCTTTGTTGTGATTTATGTTCCATAAATGCTTCATGTAGCAGGCCCATGAGGTGACCAATCCCACTTGTTTGCCATTTGCCCCAGGGACAATGGGGAGTTTTTGGTACTCAAACAAGTCCTCACTCCAGAGTCCTTAGATTTCCCAGGGGAAAACAGAATGATCTTCCCAGAGGCGTGTTTATTTTTTTACCAGTGTTCAGAAATCCTTCAACTATTTGCAAATTGAAACGTCTTCCATCGCTGCACTGTCAATACCTCTGCCATTATGTTTTTTTTAAAGGCACTCTGCAGTGGGAACCAGTCCTTTCTTTGTGTTCCAGCCAGAAAGGCAATTTAGGGGTTAAATAATCAGTCTCTGTACATTATCCTGTGTCATGCTGGGCTGGTGGATGCACCCATAATGTCTTGCTAATTAGCCTCTATTTAGGTTTTTCCAATAGGCCACACAGCTGCCATTGACGATTGAAGCCCATGGAGCTTTGCAAAGGAAGACCCTCTGTCTTGTGGGCATTCATGATTTTAGGCTTGTCCTTAATAAACCTTTAGTCTCCCCAAGCTTGATGCTTTCAGGATTCGGTATCCAGTTATTTGGTAGATGAATAGGGTATCTTGCCTCTGTGGGGATGATTTAGTCCATTGTGTGTATGTTGTCTTTCAAAGGATAATGTCCATAAATGGGATCTAAACTGACCAGGACCCATTAAGGGCTCAAGGGTTGAAGCAACTTGTTGTAAACGTTGACCCTTATCATATAAGATAGTGACAGAAAGAGGTTGTGGGAAAACCCTAGCACCAGGGATAAAAATAGCAAAAATCTACATTCAAAAATACTAAAAGTAACAGTAAAAATAACAGAGTAGTTGCTGGACCATTACAAAACAACGTTTGTCAAGTTTTGTACAGCAGAACTGAGTCTTATTATGATGTCTGGTTGTGCCAGAAGTTCATCACTGGTTCCTTTTGCTGCCTCGTGTGGAGCTGGGCAGCTGAAACAAAAAGACTAGAGGCTTATGCCCTCAAAACCCACCAGGTCTTCGGCACTGGAAGGAGCTGCACATGGCATCTGATGATTGATGAAGATGGTTGCTATGGATAAAGATGGGATTCCAGGTCCTGTGGAGAAGCTTTTGGCAAAATAGAAGGAGCAAGCATGTTGGCATGGACGACCATCTCACTGTGGTAGTGAAACAGTCTTGTGATTGAGCTTGTCCCCTCATGAAATAGTTTTTGGTAATGAGCTGCTTATTTAGTTATTTCCACACATTTTAGGCAATCTTTTGCTGGTTAATTGGTTTGAGTTGCCGCTTGTTGTCTTTATGATGATATTTCTCAACAGTCTAGTCGGCTGGACATAAAGTTCCCAGTAGAGCTGGGCGATATGAGATTTTTTCATATCACGATATGTTTTTTTCATTTCAGGCGATAACGATATCTATCACGATATAAGCCAAATAACTATTTGTAAGATTTAAATGTGCCGTTGCTCACAAGTAAAATGTGAAATAGTCAGCAGCTTGTTTTTATTTAAATATTTATTTCCCATAATAAGTTCAACAGGGTAGATGTACTTAAGGAACATGAGACTTTTTCAGATAAATAAAGGCAAATATTGCAAACTACACAAAAGGCAGCCGCTAAAGCGTTTAAGTTTCAAAATAGAACAAATGAAACAGACTAAATTGTCAATTCCACTTAGAAACAAAATATTAATTCTAAAAATAAATCTTAGTTTGTTTTACAGAAGAACAGACAAAACTGACTAACTTTTGTCAATATCAAATAAACTGAGAACTAAAAGGAAATTCTCAATCTCTCCTTGTTGTATAGCTGAGCTTTTCAAACAGTTTTAACAGTTACTTTAGTCTGACAAAAGCCGAATGACGAATTAGCGCTTCCAGTCAGAGACTGAGGCTACGTCCACACGTACACGGGTATTTTTGAAAACGGAGATTTTCCGTTTTCGTTTTAAAAAATAATCCCGTCCACACATAAAGGCAGAAATGAAGGAAAACGCTGCTATGAACATGCCAAAGCATCAGGTGGCGCTAGATTCCTAACCGTGTAGAAATGTTGGCCAATCAGAAGTCTAGAAGCCTCGGTGGGAAAAAGTAAACAAAGCTGCGGCATAGAAGCAGAACAGAGTCGTATGTGTGGAGGGACAGTAACTGTGTATATGTAAGCATTTAAACACTGCAGAGAGTAGAATTAACAGTATTGTAGAAATTCATTTCACCGAAACAATAACGTGGCGCACAGTGTGACGCATGCACCAGTTTATTGTATTTCCAGACTTGCTTTCGGCACATTTACAGTGCATGCTACTCTGTTTTTTGTCAGACTTGAAATAGCCGAAATACCTTCACACTACGGAGCTTCTATGGCTCTTCCGTTCGACAATCTCTCCGGCATTGGAACCATCATCTGTTTTCTCTTCGGTCACGCTCGGTTGATTTTTCTAGTCGGCACACTCATTTCCTCCATTACCCGCTGGCTGCTTCCCAAACAAACACACGTGCGGCTTGGCACTTGTGCTGTACGTAACAAGTCACGCGACGTGACGCTGTGGCTGTGATTGGTTCGGCTCTGCGCTACTGAATTTGGATCGGCTCACCTTTTTTTTTTTTTTTTTTTTTTTTTAAGAGAACAAGAGCGACGAGGTCTATCGCGATAGCTTAATTTCTCTATCGAGTAAAAGTTATATCGCGATACATATCGTTATCGTTCTATCGCCCAGCTCTAGTTCCCAGTAAAGCAGCAGAATATATAGACATTTTGCATGTCAGAGCTGTTCTGTTCAAAACGTTTTACCTGAACTGTTGATCACTGTGAAGTTGTCACAGACTGGTCAGTCGGCTGGATTTACATTTCAGGCCTCAGCTAGTATTGTCACGGTGGCCACAAAGACCTAGCATTATTAGCCCCACTGGCGGAACTATTTGTCCCACTCCAAAAGAGAGAGCTAACGAATAAAAGAAAAAACGGGAGACAGCTAAAGTCTTCCTGATCCCCATTTCCATGAAGGGTAATCCAGGGGTGATCGTCAGCACAAAATGCGGCTTTGACCGACTGTGTCTTTTGTGTGTGTGTGTGTGTGTGTGTATGTTTGTTTGTGTGTTTTCGTTTAACCTGTATTTGGCTGCAAAGATATGTGACCTGGAAACAACTATTAAAGTGAAGTCATATGACATTTAAAACATGAAATCAAAACAACCTCCCAAACAGCCTCCTGTGTATTTAGTGTGATTATAGTTTAGGACTCAGCATATCTAGATCACAAGTGTAATTATGTGAGTATGTGTGTATATTGTGTTTGCATGAGTGAGGGAACAGAGGGAGACGTGCCTACCCTCTTGTACTGGTTATTTCTAAGAAAGCCACCCATGCATGTTGTGTCAGCAGTCTGGTCACACTCCACTGTATGTTACCAGTAAGTAGCAAAAAATACCTCAGCCTTACCTACCTTAGTTAATGCATTGCGCTGTTCATGATCTCACTCTGACTAAGCCGAGAGCACGTTTTCAAGGTTAGATGATAACAGAGTGTTTTGTCCCCTTGTTAATGGCTGTGACTCACTGTTTGTAAAGTCACGTGCAGTACAGAGAACCACATACCTGAGATCAGAATCAGAATCAGAATACTTTATTGATCCCTGGGGGAAATTATTTTTTGTTACAGTGCTCCATTTTAAACCAACATTAAGACAAGACAGACAATACGCTAACTAAGAATAGTCCAATATATACATATATATACATACATACATACATAAGTCACTTATAAATAAATATTTGGAAAAGAAACATGTGTAGTTGTAGCAGCAAACAGTGTGTTAAGTGGATGCGTTGTACAGGGAGATGGCCACAGGCAGGAATGATTTCCTGTGTCGTTCAGTGGTGCCGTGTTTTCTTTGGTTCGCTCGCTGGATGGCTGATGATTGCTAAAAGACCATAGTAGGTCTCGTTTATTTATGCACATAGCAGTTGGGTTCGTGTGTTGCGTTTCTGCCGTCCTCCACTTTATGGTGCTGTCGCCAGGACAGGAGAACTCAAACCCGGAATGGTGTCACATAGTTATCTTGTCACCAGTATGTACAGTGGGGCAAAAAAGTATTTAGTATCTTCTTCCTCCAAACACGACGAGTTGAGTTTATACCAAAAAGTTCTACTTTGGTTTCATCTGACCACATGACATTCTCCCAATCCTCTGCTGTATCATCCATGTGCTCTCTGGCAAACTTCAGACGGGCCTGGACATGCACTGGCTTCAGCAGCGGAACACGTCTGGCACTGCGGGATTTGATTCCCTGCCGTTGTGGTGTGTTACTGATGGTGACCTTTGTTACTTTGGTCCCAGCTCTCTGCAGGTCATTCACCAGGTCCCCCCGTGTGGTTCTGGGATCTTTGCTCACCGTTCTCATGATCATTTTGACCCCACGGGATGAGATCTTGCGTGGAGCCCCAGATCGAGGGAGATTATCAGTGGTCTTGTATGTCTTCCATTTTCTGATGATTGCTCCCACAGTTGATTTTTTCACACCAAGCTGCTTGCCTATTGTAGATTCACTCTTCCCAGTCTGGTGCAGGTCTACAATACTTTTCCTGGTGTCCTTCGAAAGCTCTTTGGTCTTGGCCATGGCGGAGTTTGGAGTCTGACTGTTTGAGGCTGTGGACAGGTGTCTTTTGTACAGATGATGAGTTCAAACAGGTGCCATTCATACAGGTAACGAGTGGGGGACAGAAAAGCTTCTTACAGAAGACGTTACAGGTCTGTGAGAGCCAGAGATTTTCCTTGTTTGAGGTGACCAAATACTTATTTTCCACCCTAACTTACGAATAAATTCTTTACAAATCCTACCATGTGAATTCATGGATTTTTTTTTCACATTGTGTCTCTCACAGTTGAAGTGTACCTCTGGTGCAAATTACTGACCTCTGTCATCATTTTAAGTGGGGGAACTTGCACAATCGGTGGCTGACTAAATACTTTTTTGCCCCACTGTAAATTGGTGGGTCCTAGGACTAATCTGCTCAGGGTTTATAAAACGTGATAGCATTTTGTTTGATACACTTCTGTTTGGAAACACAGTGGGCCTGCAGACACAGTTCATAGCATAAAGTGGCACCTTGGAAACGTTTAATTTTCCAGCTTCTACAGTATCATGTAGCATATGACGTGTCATCATTGAGACGGAGCAACACTGCCAATGATCTCTTTTCTTACTGGTGAAAGGTTAACAAGGCTAATGGATAATCCACTGGCTGTATAATATGTCAGTTCTGTCATTTGAAATGGTTGATTTCATATATCGCATGTTAGTTATTGCCAAAATGTTCTAAGGGGCTAAGGGATTCCTTTTCTCATCAGTCTGGACTAAATGTGAGCATATCTTTCTGACTGGGTGGAAAATGTGTGCAATAAGCATTATTTAACTGTCTTGACAATCTCCAGAGCACCAAGACTGTCTTCACCACGCGGTCCACGAACGTCTCGGTGAGCTGCTACGAGTCCTGAAGGCCATTATCAGCAAACACCAGAGCCTCAACTCAGTGGATATCCTCAGTACAGCTGGAACCGTCATCGCCACGGTCAAAGGTGAGCAAAGATGACCAGCTCCCCCTAAATGCTCACCCTCATAACTTTCGGCTTTCCTGTAAAACATGCCAGATACTCCTCCACTCTTCCTTTAGTCTGTTTTCTGTCTCTGCTTATCTAATCCTCCCTTCTCCCTTGATAGTCTTCTCTGCTGGGCATTCACTATTACCACGTCCTGTCTCTCATACAGTCTTCCCAATCCTGGTTTAAAGAACTTCCCAGAGACTGTTTCTCTGGAGTTGTCTTTCAGCTTCAAGGTGACACAGTTCTTCAGAAGTCACTCGAGCACTTTGAATGCAGCAACGTGTGTTTCAAACCCCATATAGAGACTAAGAAAATAATATTTGGGAGTCGGGTACCTGATACTTGAAGATCCAGGGAGAAGCGGGTGTCCTTTGTGCTTTGTCTGCCAGTCCAGTGGGAACTGCACAGAGGAATCCTTTTCAGTCGCTCATTCTTTAAGATTATGATCTGGCATGCAGGTCAGTTCTTAACTTGGCGGCCACACAAGAATCCCTAGAGTATACCTCGTCTCAATTTGCATTGCAAAGAGGGGCAGAGAGGGGCTGCATAAAAAGCTTTTACTTCTAAGGAATGGTGACATGATGGAGAGGCCTGAGGAGGCTCTGCATGTGCATGTGAATGTGAATGGGCTTCACCTTTAGCTGAAATACTTGGAATGAGTCCATACACATTTGGGCGTGTGCATATATGTGCCACAAAAAATAAGCTCTTGCAAGTCCTGTCTTTCATGCAGTAACTTGAGTGTTTATGTGGCACTGGAACATGTCTTTGCACAAGCGAGACAAAAAAGCACAACTTTGTCAATGAGGAAGGCTTGGATTTGAGAGCTTAATAGTCATTCTGTAAAAACATTGTTATTAATGCTCGTGATTATATTGCATTAATCATTAGGAGGATTCATAAGTATATAGATTGAAAGTCTTCAGCTGTTAGACAAACTTTTTTTAAAATAGTTCTGAGTAATGGTATTATTATTTTTATTTCAGAGGAAGTTCCTATAGTGAATAGTAGATATTATAACACAGTAATTACTTGTTCTTTCCATAACTATATGAAGTGCTGTAACATCTTTCTACCACTAGGTGGCCAGACCTGTCCACTTCTTGATACCCCACCCCCCCAAAAAAGAGAGATGTAGACGGTGCCAGTGTGTTATCAGCTTTGCTCCATTGTTTTTGAGCCACCAAGCCTGATATTTTACACAATAACGTACATATGAGGCAAAACTAGCAATTTGTTTTGGATTTCTACTTGAAGTGCACCCTGACCCTACGTCAAAGAGTTGTTTTGGTGGAAAATTGAACCTCCCACCCTGTGATACTCTGTTTCCTTGGCATACCTCAGTACGTCTTCAATTACTCTCTGTTGGAGCTTCCGATCCCTTAATTGCAGCACAGGACTCTGCTACTGATGAGTGTTTCGAGAGTGTTGTGCTTTTCGAGTGAAACAATACCATTTTTCTCTGATGATGTAACTTCCACATTTGGACCACTGGTTGGGGCCTGAGCGAGTACTGGCATTGTATTCCAGCAAGCCTCAGGATGTCCTGTTGGGGGGTAGGGGCTGTGCGGGAGAGGAGATGCGAAAGCAGAGCTGTATGATTTGAATGGTGGTAACTGCTGGGGGTGGCTTGGAGACACCCCGTTAAAATCAGTTTTTAAATTTAATTTGAAGACTTTTTCTTTCCCCCCATTGAATTTATTTTATTTATTTTCAGTGGTCAGTCTTTCCTTGTGTTGGTCAAAGGAATCCTTTTCTTGGACCAGCTAAAGATTTGCAAGTATTTTGGTGTCATGTTTAAGGCTTCTTCCAAGGAGTCTTAAGCAGGTGTTGATTTCCATGATCAACAAGGCTTATATCTGTTTAGGACAAAGCGGGACAGAAACCTGTTTTGAGGTAGGTAATTGCTGGTTCACTTGTGTGCTTCTTTAGCAACACCTTCTGAAAACATTTTGAGGTACGAGGCAATATGTAATAGCAGTTTAGAAGACTGGGAAGGTCTATAGTAGGCGTTTGTAGGTGGTTTGCATTATGTGAAGCAGATACTAAGAGACCAGGTGGAAGATCTAGGACTCTAGGTGTGGATGACGTTTAGGCTAGTTTTGTTTCAGGATTTGAGAAGTTATTAAAGTTCAGGAAATTCTGAAGTTGTCCCAGCTTAGGATTAATGTTCAAAAGTCAAGACATTGAAGTAGGTTTTGAGCTTAGCTAATAAAAAACAAGTGAACTCTGTTAGTTTTCTATTTAAAATGTCTGAAAGTCATTGAACTCTAGAAATCTCCATTGTTCTATTGGAAAGGAAAGACTGAATGACCAGTGACATCACTGATTTATTGCTGGGTCTCATTTCTGAGCATCTCTCTCCTGGTTTATTTTCCCTCTGCTCAGTCCGGCCAGGAAGTTTATTGTGAAGACTGATTACAGCCGTATTTACACTGGTGTTTTTCCTCCATTCTGTCCTCAGTCATCACTGTGTTTAGATTTTCAGCAGGAAACTACTGCAAGAGCAGATTACAGCCAAATATACACACTCACGGTCTTTGCTTATCTTCACTGATTTAACATAAAGTTGTTTTTGGATGCCTCTGAGGGATTGCTCAACTCTAAAAGGTCTACACACAAACAGTCCTCTAGCTCTCAGAGCTTTTGAGGAGTACAGTCTGAGTCAGAAGAGATTTTCATTCACTCTGTTGTTAACATCATGCACAGGATGATGAATCATATCTTGTGATTGTTGCCTTAAACACAGGATGTCTTCAGTATGCAGGATTTGGGGTTGTTACAGAAAGTTGACTCAGTCTTACTTCACCATAATTTGACAGGAGTGAACTTTAAGGAGGTGAACGAAGACAACAAACATAAGCATTTCGGAGAGATCTACGCCGCAATCGACACATTGGCATTCACCTTTGGCAATGTGTGAGTATGATGTCATTACTCTGATTGCTCCTTCCACGGCTCATTTCACTCGATGATGTTTGTTACTGCGTTCAATTCGTTTGCATATGCACGCAGCTAATGGAGGCCAGCCGATATTTATTAATCTTGTGTAAAAAGAGAGAATAAGAGCTAAGGAAAAATAAAAGCAGTTCTTTTTTGTGAGTGCAGATAAAAACTCTGTTTATGCTAAATAAACCCCCCGAACATAATTTAAGTCGTGTTTTTGTGTGTATTTCCTTTTGTGCTTTTCATTCTTTACTGAACCTTTCTTTTATTTTGTTTTGTTTTTCTTCAGAGTGTCTGACTTCCTTATGGGAGATGTAGAGAATGGATCAGTGTTGGGGCTCCCCCTGACTAAGAGAAGCAGGGTAAGAGAAGTGCAATATTTAAAAGTGAGGCTTTAACTTCCTGATAAACATCCTCCAGAACTGCATTTAAGATTTAAAATGAAACTCGTACCTTAGAATATGGGCTCCATTATTAAACATACATTCATCATCAGTTCATGGACTCTCCTGTTAAGTGTACGATTTTGGCTTCTGGCCCTGAATTGTCAAAAATAAGATATGAAAAGTTGCCCAGCGGAGATCAGGGGTGAAGCAACATACCTGCAGGTTGCAGCATGATTCTGAAATGGCCTCTTCAAATGATGAATTGATGTCATGCTTTGTTGTTTTCCCACTGCAGTTTTTGTAACTGATGTAAGGAGGAAGCCAAGTTTCTGATAAGCCTTTTTCAAGCGTTTTAGCCGAGCGTACTCTGCTTTGACAAGGAAGTTCACCCTTCGTGCACCTCCCCTATGTCTCATATTTATTTATTCAAAAACACTTTTTTGGTTTGTTTTCCAGTCTTTTGAGAACCTCTCTGTGGAATCTGGAGGATCCGGTCTTGAGAAAGATGATCCGCCAGGTAAGGCAGATCACTGACACACAGCTACTGTACTGTACTGTTCTCCAGTGTGGAAGTTTCAGGAGTGGGGAGAGATTGACTCTGTTTTTTGTCCTCTCCCTGGCATGTCTGTGGGGTTATTTGCAATTATGTCCAGTCACCTTATTCTGGTATTAATGCATGTGGTCATTCTCCTGTCATCATTGCTTCCTTTCAAAAGGCATTAATATTGTATACTTTATTGATCCCTGTGGGGAAATTCTTCTCTGCATTTAACCGATGGGCATGGGCTTTTTCAGTGTGTAGAGACGGTACCTTGCTCAGGGGTACCTCAGGGTAGCCATTCGTTGGATTCGAACCCCCACCTTCCGATCATGGGGCCAAACACTCTACCTACTGAGCTGTCCCTGCTCCCACATCTTAGCCGCATTAGCCCACATCTTGCTAACTCAAGGTCAGCATGGGCTTTTTCCTGCTGACTCACAGTCATAGATGTTGCTAAACATGCACCTACTCCATCGAGCCATGTTCGATGTGTGTTGGTTGGTTAGTGGGGATCATGTTGCACACGCTTCCTCATGTGATTTATTTTTATTTTTTATTTTTTTTCGTGTGCTCATCAAAGAGTCTTCTCCACCGGTTCGGGCCGAAGAGGTGGACAGGACACTGCAGAGGCAGGACAGCGGAGTGGAGTCAGCACTGGCCTACGCCAAGGCGTGGTCCAAGTATACCAAAGAGCTGCTGGCATGGGTGGAGAAGCGTCTCAATATGGGTGAGTTATGACACCGGTGGATTCACAAGACCAATTCTGAAGTACTGTTGGGAGGCAGCAACTAAGTACTAAGTCACTAACTAACGCCCAAGTAGCTCAAAAGAATCCAAAATGATGTCATGAGTTGGTGTCATGGACCACGGTCATGTGCTTGACTCTTTAGTTGCCATACGAGATCCTTTCATTAGCTTTTTATGACGATGGGAACTAAAACGTCTTGTTTTGGACAGTAGATGAGCCGAGGGGCTTCAAAAGGGGCATTAATGAATATGAACTTGAATCATGCAAAGCTACACTAATGGAGTCTCAGCCATCTTAGTAGTTAATTTGTCCACTTGATCTTAAAAGTAGCTCCATTACAAGATCACTGGGAAATGTCAATGATAACTGCTGTACATTTTCTAGCTAAACACATCATTTTAGTGAGTGGACAGTGTAGTGATCCATTAAAGGCTAGTTCCCAGGGAAACCATGTTGATCACCTGAGCTGGACGTAAAACAATGAAGTCTTGTTCATGCTCAAGGTTGAGTTTGTAGTGTGCAAACTTTTGTTTGATAGATTGGTTAATGAATGGTTTCACTTATCCTGTGACACAGAACGCTCAGTCAAGCTGTGCAGTCCATATTATCAGCTCCTTTTCTTAAACACACTGATTTATCTTTTATCAGAATTAAGGACAATGTGCAGTTGATTTGGAAAGCATTAATGACTTAAAACATTTGTTTGAGATCCAATTATTAATTGAAAATGAAAGATACTTAAATAAAATATACATTTTTGAACCAGCAGAAAGGACGTTGTGTTGTAATGTTTGTTTAATCTATTTGAACCTGTTTGAATCTTGTTGTCTTTTTGCAGATATTGAGTGTGCAAAAAGTTACGCCAAGATGGCTGAGACTGCTAAGACGCTTGCTAGTCAACAGGTAAGTTGACGCTGCAGTTAACTTGACTTACATCGGCATCGTGTGCATCTCACACATGTTAGGGACTGAGATTTAAACCTCTTCTGCCTCGTTCAAGGAATTCATGCCTTTCCGTGAGATCTACATGACAGCTTTCAAAAATGACATCGAGTATAGCCAGCTGATTCTTCAAACTGCAGCAATACTCCAAAGCAACAAATTCATGCAGGTAACTGCTGCATTCATGAAATCTAACTTTATCATGGGTTGTATGATGGAAACAAGTGGTCTTACTGCTTTTGTGGGTGTGGTGTGGATTTTCTGTGTTTCTTTCCAGCCTCTCCTGGCCAGAAAAAATGAGCTGGACAAACTGCGAAAAGAGGTCAAGGAGCAGTGGCAGAGAGAGCAAAAGAAAATGGTGAGTCGACAGTCACGGAGGTTGCACTTTTAAGAGGACCACACACAAATGCACACTGGATCAAAAGCTTCATTGACCTGGGGTCTCAGCCCAAGAATGCTCTTGAAGTGATTCAGCCCGATATACAAATCCAGACAAATAGTTTGTTTTTAACCTGCCAAGACAAGTGCTCTGTTGCACGTATGACGGATTGAGAGACACTAATCCAGTGACTAAATCTAAGAAATAGTCAAAGTCCTAAACTCTGTAGTTGGACACCATAATAGAAATGTTACTGAACATGAATTATCTCTGCAAATCTGTTTGTGAATTGTATCTTTATAGCAATTATTGCATGTTATCAAAAACTTAAAAGCCATCTTTTTCTGTGGTTGCATTCACGTTGTACACAGCATGAATCTGTGTGTGACTCAAACTAATACGTGTACATCTGCAGCACGAAGCAGACACGGCTCTGAGGAAGGCCCGGCTCCTGCAGACCCAGCGACAGGATGAATACGAGAAGGCCAAGGTGTCGACTAGTCGGCTGGAGGAGGAGCAGACTGGAGGGGGAGGGGGAGCGGCAGCGGCAAAGCAGCTAGAAAAAAGGCGTAGGCTGGAGGAGGAGGCGCTGCAGAAGGTAGAGCATCACCTCTAATAGTCCAATCTATCCATTTTAGATATCAGTGAATTTGTTTCCTGTGATTATAAAGCCTTCAGTTGCCATTCGAGAACAAGTGATTAGTCTCTATTTGCAACATGAAGATCAGCTTTTAGTCATTAAAGTTCTTATTTCCTATTTTTTCCCCCATCACTTTAATTGAAAATTTCAGTGATTTATATTCTTTCTGTTGGCAGGCCGAGGAGGCCAAAGATCACTGCAAAGCTTGTCAGGTTGATGTCGGGGTGAAGAGAGTCGAGCTGGTCAACACCAAGAATGAGATTATCACTCAGATCCGAGAGATGGTCTCCCAGTGTGACCTCACCCTCAAGGCCGTAAGTTGAAATACGTTAAGTCTTTAAAGACATGTTCATTTAAACTGAAACCAGGCTGAGTGGTAGAAATAATGCACACCTCCACCGATAAGTTAACACTGGCTCAAAGTTGCTGAATCATCATTCACTGGAATGTGTCCCTGTTTCAGGTGACCGTCAACTGGTTCCAGCTTCAGCAGGCCCAGGTTGTGTCTCTACCTGTCAACCACCAGACTCTGTGTGAAAATGCCAAGCTGTACGAGCCTGGCCAGCGTTACATCGACTTTGTCAGGAGTTTACCTACGGATGCGCCTCGACTTGAGTGTCACTCGTTGGATTCACCTGTCACACAAAACACAGGGTGCGATGTCCCTTCCTCTTATTTGCTGTCTGAATGTGGTCAGAGCTTGTCATTTTAAACAGGTGTTTAAATTTAGTTTAGCTATTTGAACATTTGAATTCAATTGAAATGTGATGTGTTTTTAAGGTAATCAAATGACCTTATCTTAGTTTACCTACCTAAAGGTTTTTACTTGTTATTGGGGGGGTGGATTTATTTATTTGAAGATTTTAATTTCAGCATCGTTTAGAAGGTATGTCGTATTTTTAGTAGGATGCATACAATGGAGTTCTGCAGGGTTCTGTGCAGGAACCAATTCTGTTTATATTAACCATGTTTTCCTGGAGCTATGTGATTTGAATTGAATGCTTTTGTCTCTACATTTTGTGTTGACAAACAATTACTTCAACACCTCAAAGCTTCACTGTTGGAACTGTAAATTTAAGTAAATATAGTACTGTAGCTATTACTGTCTGAGACTGCACATACTTTAGCGGTGATAGGTGGAGTTCCAGAGTCAGAGAGCTTGCTTTGGAAAATCTGAAACAGTTGTGACATCGCGCTGGCCGGGGCTTCCTGCGGAAATTACTGTGGTCACGGGAGAAAGGAGCTGGGCCAGTGGGCTTACCATCAGTTTACTAAACCCCGTCAGGGTTTCCCCTAGCATTAGTTTTGGGGTGGAGGCTAGCCCACTGTAAGAAGCCACAGCAAGAAAACAACAAAATTAAAAGATGAATTAGTTTATTTACCAAATGTAGCCCCACTTTTTCTTATTTCTTATTTTGAGCTGTGCCACTGTCTCTACATTTGTCAGTCATCTATGGCTGGCCTAATTCTCTAGGGGTCACTGCTGCACATTACTCACACAAGGGGAAACATAGCTCTTTGAAGATTTTCAGCACCATTAAACTCATGTACACACAAAGTCTGATTGACCAAGATGACACACACATTGGTCACTTCATAATTAGGCAAATGTAGTATCGACTTCTTTTGAAGGCTATGGTTAAAAATAGACGGTTTCCCTTTTGAGAGAGTTTTGTTGACGCGGGTTTGGAGTCACACACACAAATACCAGACAGATGGAAATAACAGTGTGCTTTGTTCTCACTTAGTTTTCTCCCTCCACGACCCCCACTCTCCTGCCTCCACCACACCCACCTCTGATCCCTCTGATCAAAAGAATTCAGCTTGGGAAAGAGGAAATGAAACTTAGGCCCACACACCAGCACTCATATGCTCTCACATGCACCCAGTGCAGCGGCCACCAAAAGGTTAAATATAGACCCGTGACCTACTTATTGTATATTGTTAGATGCAGCTGGATACTTAGCCTAACAATGGATGGCATCACATGTAGCTTTTGCCATTCCCGAGCTTATCTGTGTCAGTTAGTTGTCATTATGCTCTAATTATCTGCTGTCTTTGATTGGCTGATCATTCGTGGATCGTATCAAAACTGATGAGATTTACAGTTGTAAGTGGAAATTTGTTCCATCAGCAGAGGAGGAAATGTGGATGTTGACTGAGCTTAAAATTGTCTTGAAGTCAGTGGTCTTACTGCTAGACAGGAATCCTCAAATATAATATTGTAGGTATTAGATATTCATACTTTGTATGGGGACTAACAGCATTTGGCAGCCAGAAAGCTGAAAGCTTTGCTCTTTGTGAACTTTCCCTATTCTGGGGATAAATAATGTTGGGGTGTAATAGTCCCTGATGGGGGGATACTTTGATCTCCATATTATTAATTAGATCAATGTAAACAACTGTACATATAACAGTTTTAAATAACTAGGATATGGCATTGTGATTTTTAAGTAAATAATACAAATTGATGTCTTTTTCCACCCTAGGATGCCTTTCAATAAGCGCTCACTAAGTGGCAGCCACTCCTCCCACAGTAACCTGTCACAGGCATCTGTGACCTCTGACCTCCTTGTTGGAGATGATGTGGACAGCCCCATCAGTGCCCAACACCCCAAGATTGCTGAAAGACGCTCCAACGGTAGCGGTGACATCCAAGGTACACGTTTAGGATTTCTTCTATAAATGCAATCAACAGAAACGGGGTCAAATCATGACATCCTGAGAGAAAGTACAAAAACTTTTACACAGCTTACTAATCTCACTGAGTAAATACCTGCACAACAAAGACGGAAACTAG
This sequence comes from Aulonocara sp. 'chitande type north' Nkhata Bay, assembly GCF_057382095.1. Classification (NCBI taxonomy): domain Eukaryota; kingdom Metazoa; phylum Chordata; class Actinopteri; order Cichliformes; family Cichlidae; genus Aulonocara; species Aulonocara sp. 'chitande type north' Nkhata Bay. The sequence goes on from NC_141352.1 coordinate 31,653,721, forward strand.
CACTAGAGATAGTTTTGCACTCCACTACATTGTTGCTGAGGGAGGTACACAACAGTTTGCTCAATGCCTAGCAAGTAAACATTTTGAAATATGAAGTTCGGGTAACCAGGTTGAAGATTTAAACTGGAGCCAACTTCCCTGTGGTTTGTTTTGTTTTTGGTAATGTGTGCAGGTGTTGACCTCATTACCTTTAGGCCCGCCTTTAAGTGTTTGTAACATAATTGGAAACTGACTTCAACTGACTTTATGATCAGTTTTATAGCATGCAGCTAACATGGGACTTCTTATCTTTTAATGTTGTGTTTTTGAACAAGCACTTAAAATTCAGGCGCCATTTCGTCCCTGGACCTCGGCCAATCAGGGTGGAGGGATGTGCAGTGATTCGGAAAGTGCTGGAGGGAGCAGTGAGTCCCGGTCCATGGACTCGCCGACTGCAAGCCCAGGTAGGATTGTGAAGATTGTGAAGTCCCCCTAAAATGATCACTAGCAGAACTGATTTAGTGCGACACCGCACTCAATAGCTATTTAGCTAACGAGTACGAATGCTGTGTCTATCTGCTGGGTAAATCTCTGCATGCCGTCACACTTGAGCTATCAAAAAAGAAAGAAAGAAAATCACATTCACTTCCTGTCGGTATGTTTTTTTGTCCCGATAATAAAGGCAGCACGCTGGGTTTTCCCTCCACAGTTGCACAACATCAAACTCATTTGTGTCAGTCTTTCATCACGGTTAAAAGCACCACCCATAGCCAGAGATGGCACATTTTTCTGGACTGACTGTCTTGAGAGCACCTCAGGGCAGCACGCATCTTTTTTTTTCCCTAGCGAACTTGATGTTCACCCAGGTTTGTTGGTGTGTAATCACAGAGTAAAGAGGCAGTCATGGCTCTTTGTTGCACTCTGCAACGTACGCACACACATAAGAATGTTGCAACGGTTTCCCTGTGCTCCCTGATTGCTGTGCAACAACATGTGTGTTTTGCGTCCTGTAGTTTGTTGTTGTAGTTCTTGTTTTTTTTTTGGTTTTTTTTGCAGGGGCTTTTTTTTGTAATGGTGTTTTTCTGTATATGCACCACCCTTCTGTTCTTTTGTTTTCCATACTTTTGCACTGGGCCTACTTTTTTGTTCTTTTTTTGCTAAGATGTTTTCCCGTGTTGGTTTGTTTTGCCCATTTGCACGCACTTTCTTAAAATGCAGTGCTCTGAGCTTTCGGTTCGACTATAATCAGAATGCAAAAAGCCATTTGCAAAGAAGAACGTAGCTATAATTGTTATTTTATGTGTTCCTGTCATGGACTTTACATTGAAAACTTTAAATAGCACTATGCCCATTTTATATGTTACAGTGACAAATTTAGGTAATACCACCAGGTTTGTAGTAACCTTGGAGAACATCAAACAATTTCCTGTTAAATTGATTTTACCAAACCTGTGTGTAAGGCATGGCTAGTTGTTATGGGCGGGTCTTGACTGGAGAAAGTTGGTGCACGGTGTTAAATTGTGTATTGGAGTCTGCCACAAAGCTCTCCCAGCCCCCAGAGTGTGAACAATGGCAGCACTTATCTCTGATTAACCTGTTATTGAGCTCATCAGAAGATCAAAAACATTCTGAAAAGGCTCTGATCAGTATTCAACCCCCTTACTCATCAGCCAATCCAGGTGTTAATCCACCACCAACAATAACATGCTGGTTTCAGTTACCAACAATATGTTAAGCCCACCTTTTCATTTGCTACTTTAAATTCGTCAAATCGCCGTATTGCTTCTCAGTTTTACCGCTGAGATGTAGAGCATAGGAGACAGGGGGGAAAACAGTGTCCTGACGTGACTGTAAAGATGTGGACTTTTTGGTGTGTCCTACCTTACTGTTCAGGAGACTTCAAGAGGAGATTACCCAGAACCCCCTCCACTGGTACCATGTCGTCTGCTGATGACTTGGATGAGAGAGAGCCTCCCTCGCCGTCTGATAATGGTAAGTCAGTTGTATTTGTATAAGGGTTTTGTGTTTATTTTTTCCTTTTTTTTTAAGGTACTCTTATGTGTTCCTTACACTTATAGGCCACATATTTACATTTGTAACAATGCTCCTTTGCCACTGCAGGTTTAAATGAAATGGTAATCGAAACGGCGAGCTCTCCAGGACCCTTTAGAAACACTCAGATGTCTAAGGCGGCCCAAACCCACAAGCTTAGAAAGCTTCGAGCACCTTCCAAGTGTCGTGAGTGTGACAGCCTGGTGGTGTTTCATGGAGCGGAGTGTGAGGAGGTAACCTTGGATTCCTTTCTTTTATTATTTGTATTATTCCTTTCTGTTTGCGGCCCACAGCATTCAGAGTATTACAAATTCACGATAAAGATTGCCAGAGGCTCACAACAGCTTCTTTATCACTTGTGGCCAGCAAAAACATCAAGCAGAAACAAAAGAGAAAAGCCACCTCTCCCCTCATCAGCATGTTTGGATGAGGAAATAAAGGGAAAAGTTGAAACTGGCCGCAAGCTCTCCTCTGTGACCAAATTCACTAACTGGTCTCAGTTGGGGGAATGGGCGCTAGAAACTGAGGACCTTTTGTTCGTCTTCTGAGGAGTCCTTTCCATCGTCCCTGTGCACCCTCTGTCCACTGTTGATTTTAGATCAAGTTTCTGTCCATATGTATTAGATACACTGAAGAAGACAATAAGAGCGGCTCTTGGTTGGAGAAACGCTTTTAAAAGAGGTTATGCAACGCAATAGACATATTGAGAAGAAACTGACATAGGAATGCAGCTCACTGCAGAGTCTTGGAATGATTCAGTGTGAGTGGTTCAGAGGGTCACTAGATGTGAAGCTTTCCTCGTTTGCTTCTTGGACTTGGTTTTTGGGCAAATTAACAAAAATAGCTATGTTGTGAGGACGTGTTTTTTCGTCAGTTTTTCCACTGTTTTTGTTGACATACAGTTAAAACTGTTCAGGATTTTCTTAGAAATGTTTTACTCTGTCCCTGTTATAACTGAGGTATGTGTCACTGTGTTTGCAGTGCTCCTTGGCGTGCCATAAAAAGTGTCTGGAAACCCTGGCTATCCAGTGTGGCCACAAGAAGCTCCAGGGAAGGCTTCACCTATTTGGCATTGACTTCACACAGTCGGCTAAGAACAGCCAGGATGGCATCCCATTCATCATACGGAAGTGCACGTCGGAAATTGAGAATAGAGCCCTCAGCATCAAGGTACTTATAATAGGTGTTTTAGTGGTTTGGTTACAAATAAATTGATCATTAATTTTCATGAAACAAGAACCCAAAACTGTAGCATAGATCTGCTGGCACTGGCATTAAAGTTCACTTATAAAGCATCCAATACTGTGACCATAAAAGTGGCTGCGCTGTGAAAGGCTGTCATTGCTGTCAGGACTAATCACAATGTGTTGAGGGAATTTATCTAATATGTAAAAAATGAGTGTATTAGCGACATGTGCAAAAATATGTTTTTCTAAAACTATGTTGGCAAAAAAATAGTTTTTGTGGATTTAGTGATGAAAGCTTTTGGTTTTTCATAGTGATTTCCATCAGTTGTTCTTAATGCTGTGCAGCCTGAATGCCCAAAGGTCATGGGCACTCTGTGTTGGTTTTCAGCCTTGTCCTGTGTGTACAAAGATTTCTCTGGCTTCTCTGGATCTTTATTGGCACTGCTAACACACTGTATGTGATAAAAGTATTTGAGACTTCCTTCAAAGCTATTTGTTCATGCAGTCTTTTACAGAGTGAAAGTGAAATTAGAAAAACAAGTCCTCCACTTCACCTTCGATATTTGTTATGCTTTTTAAATTATTTGATAATTATTGGTTTCTGTTTCCGTTACGTTTTATCAAACAAGACCAAAACCCTTTTTAAATAAGAATGAAGTGTTCTCCCATTTTTTTCTTTGGCTGATCTTGTTAGTATTCTGCTCATATGTTTGCCCAGTTTCTTCATATTGATTCCAAAAACTTGTGTGTAATTTTCATGCGCTGATTGCATTTTGTGTGCTCTGAAGGGGATCTACCGTGTGAATGGTGCAAAGTCTCGAGTAGAGAAGCTGTGCCAGGCCTTTGAGAACGGCAAGGATCTGGTGGAGCTTTCCGATCTTTCTCCCCACGACATTAGCAATGTACTCAAACTGTACCTGAGACAGGTGGGTTGCTTTTGGTCATTAGCATAATGAGGTATTTCAGCTTTCATCCTGTGAAGGAGATGGCTAAAGTAGGCTTTGGATGACAAACTGCATTAATACTAAAAATGTGCATTTGTCTGTTTATTTTTGGCGCATAATTCCTGCCGCTTATCACCAGGGTGCTTATCTCTTTTCTATTTCTGTACCACTTGTGTATTTATGTCCATATTTTGGTTGCTGCTGTTTATTATCATCTCTGTTTCATTTGTTTATCTAATTCTTCCTCCGTACTTTCCAGCTTCCAGAGCCACTCATCCTCTTCCGCTATTATAACGACTTTATTGGTTTGGCCAAGGAGAGCCAGAGTATCATTGTGGAGGAACTGGAAGCACAGAGAGTTAATCCCACCACTGCGACCCCTGCGCAGGTTAGCGTCGAGCTCAATCGAGTCCTGTTCAAGATCAAGGATCTGCTAAGACAGCTGCCACCAGCTAATTACAAGACGCTGCAGTTCCTCATAGAGCATCTTCACCGGTAGGGAGGGCTGAATGGATTTCTGGGCATCCCATTACATACAACATATGGATGTGTTGCTCCTTTTTTTTAATAATAGTAGGAATGATCATTTCTTATCTGTTTCATTCTCCTTCCAGGGTGACGGAGCAATCAGAGGAAAACAAGATGACCGCCAGCAATCTGGGTATCATCTTTGGCCCGACGCTGATCAAGCCAAGGCAGGCCGATGCTGAAGTTTCCCTTTCTTCTCTGGTGGATTACCCTTATCAGGCGCTCATTGTGGAGCTCCTGATCAGACATTACCAGATGGTCTTTGACACGCCTCTGAGTCCTGTAAGTGGCACCTCGCCCACAGAGGTTGATGCCCAGACCCGCGCTAACACTCGCCTTATGCAACAGGACAAAGAGCAGCAGCTGATCAGGCACTCCAAGTCACTGGGAGACATTAAAGAGGTAACTGGTTTGCCAACACTACGATACATGAATGACACAGGATGTTGTAAATGTACAATGATAGTAAAGAGCTATTCTGTTATCTATATAGCGTGATAAAGTATAAAAACTATACACAGTACTCTTCTTGTTTAGCATGTGGTAGAGTGGTGGGTTGTTTTCTGTTCTTACTGTCTGTCTTTGTCTTGCAGTCGAGCTTAAAGGTGTTTAAAAGGCATTCGTCTATAATTCCTTCTTCACACTTATTGACTGAGGTTCAGGAGAGGATGCCAAGCCTTGATGGAAGCGATTTTGAACCAGGTCAGTATTGTCACAGTAATAGATAATTATTAAAATAACAATCATGTTGTTATTTTATCGTAAAAGTTTTATTTGTCCTCTTTTTAAAGCTGATGAAACTGATTCAGAGACCCTCAGTTTGTCGTCAAGTGTCCCTGAAGTCGCAAAATCTGGGGAGAGAGGCCTGTGTCGTTCTCATCACATCACAGTCACCAGGGTTCAGCTTCGACACCCTCGCAACAAGCTACCGTCACGGCCGTTTAGCATGCCGGCCGAACGGATACTTAACCGAAGCCAAATAGACGAGAATAACTCCCGGAACGCCACTGACCAAGATGACAGGAAGGGAAGCGGTTGCGACCAGTCCATCGAAGAAGTGGACGAGACTGAGAATACAAAAACAAGAGCGGCCACACATTTCCGGAGTACCTTTATCGACACCCAGACATTACGCAGAACTTGGGATAAACAATACAAACATGAAGTTGCCTCAAGAACTGTCAAAATTGAGGCCAGCTCATCCACAGAGAGTGCAGCAGTGGAAGGCTTGTCAACCTCTGTGCCATCAACCCTCTCCCTTGGAACTACTTACACAGTCGCAGTGCGACCCAACAGGACTATAAAAAGGGAAGATAATGTCACAAAGTATAGCCCCATTGCAACAACTTTCAGAGCCCCCAGAACTCTTCAGCCCCCCCCAGGAACCTTCTACAAGCCCCCATCGGGAAGCAAAGCTAAAGTCCTGCAGAATTGTGCACAAGCTAACAGTGCTGAGGAAGAAGATGAAGAGGAGGATGAGGAGGAGGATGAGGAGGGGGAAATAGGCATTGAGATAGAGGTGTCTGTAGATGAGCCCCTTGAGGAAGACGTTGAGATTGAACAGACAGCCATATCTCAGTCTCCCAGCTGTAGCCCTGAGGAAATGGACCAAAACCAGGCAAAACCAGTGTACCAGAGACTAAGGCCCAGGCGTCTTCCAGAGGTGGAACACAGAGAGGCACATTTTGTTTAAGCCACTTAAAGACATTGTTGTTAGAGCTCCGAGAATCACAATGTGTGTCACGTTAGGAGGAACACGCAGAAACATCTGCATTGACTCTGTAGAGAAAATGAGCAGATGTATGACTGGCACTGTGTAGATCTATTGTAAGTATTATGATATCTTTGATCCTCAAAAGAAAAAAAATGCACTTATAATGCTGTAAATTTTGATTCACAAATCATACATTTACCAATCACTTGCTCAGTATACTCTGGCACACAGCCAGGATATTTATAATTTTTGGATCTGTGCAATTTGTTTTTGTTTGAATATTTTGTGTAAAATTCTTACAGGTTCACGTATGTATGTTTCTATACCAAAAAAAGCCCTCGAGGCGTAACAATACTGCATAACGTTATGGAGATGTGTGGTGCACTTACCTGATAACGCTCTTTCACCATCAGCCTTCTGCCTGCACCGTTGAAGAGTGTTTTAAGCTGTTACAAGTAGTCTGTAATTAAAAACATTGCTAATATTTTTTTGCAATTTAACAACATCTGTTACGTGATGTACTCTGATGTCTGTGTTTGCGTTTGGTCATGTAAGGAAGCATCACTTACAAAGGGTATAAATCCACTCGTTTTTGTACTGCGTGGTGTTAAATGTGTCTGAAAAGCTTTTAGAAATGCTACAGGATTCTGACATGGCATTATTCTTCCTAATTTTAATATATGTACATTTTTTAATAGCCAAAGCTTTTTTTTCATTGTTTTTTTTTTTGTTGGTTTTGTTGTTGGTTGTTTTGTTTTGTTTGTTTTTTTACAATTTGAGTAGTTTTATCAATAACCTGAATCTTATGCTTTCTTTGTAAGTAATGGGAAGTGCATCATTTATTTAAATGGTATCTGTTTTTCATGGTAATGTACAAGCCTGGCACAGTGTTGAAAGTTCAGTGTAAGAAAACAGGTACATAAAACAAACACCCTTTTGTAACTTATTAAAATATATCTGACAACTTACAACAGTGATGGTCTTTTGTGCGTGTGTTTTTTTTTTTGTTTTTTTTTACAGGAATATTAATTTAATCTGTGTAATGCAATAAACTGAGTTCATGCAGTTTGTGCAGGATGATAATCTACGACTGGAGATTCAAGTTTTTGTTAAAATGTAAGGAAAATGTAAGAGTGATGGGATTATAATAGTGGTAGGATTATACCGCACTGTTAATGTCAGGTGGCCGGGTCATGCAGGCCTCTACAAATGGCAGAGAGGTGTTAGCAGGCTCCCAGCACTGAGAAAGGAGATTAAAACAATCTGCTTAACTATTCTGGAGGTCTGGAAACAAGCTGTGTTTGCAACCACAGCAAACAGTCTGTAGAATATGCAGAGTTATTTTGTTGTTATTGGCGATCAATCTACAGTACAGGTGCTCTTCTGAGGTAAGTGACAATTTAAGTTGCACTGTGTCCTTTGGATTATGGTGGAAGTATGTGGAAACAGTGAATGGATAGAGAATGTCATCATGATTGGAACTAAACTAGATTAAATGTATGGTGTGGCTGCACAGACAGTGTGGGATTTCATTTTATTTTATTTTGGGGGGATTGGCGTTAACCAGAAATTGTAGCGAAAGAGCGTTTGACAAGTCTATAATTGTAAATCTGACCATGTCAAGGTCTTGAGCTCATTAACCTCATTACTAAGCTACTGCTAGCTTTCACATGGATTTCTCACCAGATGAATGGACCGACTTGTGAGTTCATCGACAAAATTTAGCCTTTCAAATGCAAATTGCATTTTAGAGTCATGAGTAGTTTTGTAAGACAAAAGTTAGCCTTACTTGGCCCGTAAGATGTTTTATGGTCTGGTTCAATACAGATTTACTGGCTATAGCCAGCCCCTGCGGGGGTGAAAAGGAGGCACCATGGGGGCAGGAAGACAGGTCAGACTCCTGCTGTGGAAGAACTGGACCATCCGCAGGAGGCAAAGGGTAAAAGCTCCACACTCCAGTTGTCCCAGTAAAGGCTAAGCTATGCCTCCAGAGCTTCTGACCCCACCAGTTCACACATTACTAAATATATCTTTCATTTTTTTAATGCATATTATACAGTGCAAGTCTTTTTTTTATGCGAGCCCAGAATATACTTAAAAACTAACGCATCTTTACTGATTTTGTCCCAAACTGGGGTTGGTAAGAGTGGAGAATTTGTCAGATTGATAGAAACCACAACTAAAACTGGAAAACCTGCTCATTTAAAAGATGTTGTCTGTTTTAACCAGGTACGTTTGTTCATGGAGATCTTGTGGCCTGTTATGCTGTTCATGGGGCTGGTGTGGCTACGAAAAGTAAATCCACTTTATCGCCAACATGAATGTGAGCAAACAGTTCTTCGCTGGAAAATATTAGCACAGCCCGCTGAGACAGAAAAACAATATCCTCTGTATCTAGTGCAATTCATAAATGTTCTCATCCGCCTCAGGTCATTTCCCCAATAAAGCCATGCCCTCTGCTGGGGTCCTGCCATGGATCCAAGGAATCTTCTGTAATGCCAACAACCCTTGTTTTCAATACCCCACCCGTGGTGAATCTCCTGGCCTGGTGTCCAACTACAACAACTCCATGTAAGCATCAACTGTAGGCTGGCAGTGGGAAGAGTTTTGGATTCGTATTAAGTGTCTGATCTAAGATGAACAGGCAAAATTATTAAGTCGAGTGAAAGAGATGAATCTAGGTATTTAGCCTTAATAATAATTGTTAATATTATGGCCTTCCTCCTCAGATTGGCTCGGTTCTATTCGGATGCTGAAGAGCTTCTTTTTACGGACCCAGAGTTTTTGCAGCTTGGTCGCCTATGGAGGGAGCTCAATGCTATGAGCAACTTCATGGACACGCTACGTATTCATCCTGAAAAAGTCTCAGGTCAGTGCTCTGGGCTTTCATCAACATCCAGCAGAAGCCTTTAGAAGTAAATCCACGGTCAGAAAGGTTCATTTATAAAGTTCTTTCATTAAAGCAGTGGAATAAAAGCTTTTTTCTGAACAATGGTTTAAAATAAGTAGTTTATTGAAATCTTTATATACTCCATGAATACAATCAATATCAAATCAGTCGTGCCTCTTGCAGATCATACAACACGGGTGTCGTTTACTTCAGATGCCTTTGCTTTTTTTAGGGGAATTGTGACTCATAAGATGTTGATCTTTTAAAAGTTGAACACGTCGCCTGGTAATCGCAGTTTACATCACACCTCACATTCTTTCCCATCAGTCTGTCTGTGGTGTCTGCGTGGAGTAACACGATTACATCACAACGGTTTAAGACCGGCTCGCAAAGTAAGCTGCTTACTTTTGCTGCTAGCACGCTGTTTATTTGGTGGGAAAGCAATTCATATACCACCCCTCACACTCCCAGAAACACTCATCCCATCTCAAGGGCCTGCATGCAGACTGCGCTCTGTTCATATATACGTGTGCACTGTACATATGCCATGCTTCCCTACTGGCAAAATAAACCTTTATGATGGGAGTGGAATGGAGCTGAGTGCATTCCAGGCTTTGAATGATTATGTCTGGCTGCTCTCTGTGCTGCCACTTTCATGCAGAAATATGTAGATGGACTAACCAGAGGTGGGACCAAGTCATTGTTTTGCAAGTCTCAAGTAAGTCTCAAGTCTTTATCCTCAAGTCTCAAGTCAAGTCTCAAGTAATGTCAGGCAAGTCAGAGTCGAGTCTCAAGTCATTGGTGTAAAAGTCCGAGTCAAGTCACAAGTCTGAAACTTTGAATTTCAAGTCCTTTCGAGTCTTTAAAAAAAACAAACGAAAAAATAATGTTGCAGTTATGCTAAATGTAAATATTAGACCATGTAATTTTAAAATCTGTGTTTTTCTCAACACGTACAAAATAGTGAACTTAGAAAATATACACAAATTGTGAAATTGCACCTCTTTAAAATGCAGCTCAATTAAACTTAGCTCCAAGAATAATTTTCACCGACAGTTCTGAGATAAGCTGCATGTTATTCTTGGATGCGGTTGTAGGACCAGCTTTAAAATCGCATGACAAAAATATCATACACATTAAAAAAAACTGCATCACCAACGTAGCCTGGAAAACATTTGCTAGTTAGATGAAGTCAGCTATCTCATCTTAGCATATTTATATGCATATTTATAATTATACGGTTCTTGGAGTGAGTGCATACACTCATGAAGTTTAGTAACTTCAGGTCACTGCAACAAGCCCAGGTACAGTTTACCGACGGATGGGTGCAGGACCTTGAAATGCACCGTGTAGAAAGTAAAGACCATCGTACATATCATAAGTTTACCAGTCTCACAAATCGTCTTCATAAATACACATTCGTTAACCGTTTATTAATAGGACCTTTGAGCTCAACGGTAATTAATTAGCAGTGGAAATAATTTCTGGTAGCATCACAGAAATGTAGCAGTGACAATAATATTGTATGCTGTAATCGTACTGGGCAATTAGTGATACAAAAAACCTGTTTTATCCTGTGAATAAAAGTATATGTTTTTGTCAATGTACCATAATAACAGAAGCGAAACGCAATATTGTGTCAGGACAATTTACTATTTATGCACAATAAATAAAGGAGCATAACGCGACAATTTCTGTTCAGCGCCAGACTTACTTGTAACCTATATCACCAGTTATGTTGTGAAAATGACGTATTAACTACAACAGCAGACTGACCTTCGTGTAAATGCTTGGAGCAGAGTAACCTGTGAGCTGGAGTGTTCTGGGACGTTATATTTGATCTTTGAATGGCTGCAATCCAGGCCATCCGTCGCGTCTTTGTTACTTCGGAAACATGGCTCGAACAATTTCTCTTCAACGACGTAATCCGATAACAACCGATCTCTTTACCCGTCGGCTTCCCGTGGCTGTCATGCGACCGGCTATTGCAGTTAATAATACAACAGCTTCTTGACATTTTTGTGTTTCTTTTTATCGCTGTGTGACTGATTTTAATTGAAAGCCTGCGTGCGCTAGTACCGCTTGCCACGAGTTCCCAGAATCCTTTGCGGTTCTACCCGTGAATGACGTCACATTTTCAATCTCCATATAATATGCATGTTAAATTTTATATTTGGGGTAAAATATCAAGTCTTTTCAAGTAAACCGGTTCAAGTCCAATTCAAGTCCCAAGTCATTGGTGTAAAAGTCCAAGTCAAGTCACAAGTCTTAGAACATTTTTTCAAGTCAAGTCTAAAGTCATAAAATTAATGACTCGAGTCTGACTCGAGTCCAAGTCATGTGACTCGAGTCCACACCTCTGGGACTAACAGAGCTAACAGAGATCCACATCCACATTCCACTCGTGTTCCCATGAGCCCCGGGAAGGAAAACTAAATCACGTTGAGAATAAAGTTATATAAATGACGACTGTGACTCATGGATATTAAACAGGAAAATAGTCCGACCTCTTTTTCACACATCTGGCATTATTAGCAAGCAGAATCATGATCCACGTGCACTGTTGTGCCAAACATATTTGCTTTGCATTTTACATTGTGAGCCACGCGCAGCTCATTTTGATGTTAAGTGGGCTGGATGAGTAAAACTCACCTTTGTGTAAGTGTAAAGATTCATTCAAAGATTCAATTTCTAAGATGTCTTAATATAAGAAAAATCAGTGCAGTTTCAACAGTACAGACTTTCTACACAACAAGGAAATGTTGCTGTAGAATTATTCCTTAGACCCTTCTGTAACTATGAAAAAGAAAGTTTTTATCAATCGAAAGAAAATATCCTGGTTTTTTTGTCTTTTACTGCTCAGATAACTTTTCTGTCATTTAGTTGTTTTTCATCTGCTACTTAATTACTTAATGTTGGGGGGTCTTTATCAACAGGAAATGCTATAAAATCTATGAAAATATAGCTAAAACTCCAAGATTTAACCTCTCATTTACTTTTTCCAAAGCCATTGGAGTCTTTGCCGAGCTGATTCTGGCTCCCATGCCTTATGTTTGACAACCCTGCTCAATTGGCTTCTCTTATTACTCTTTTTCATGTTTGATTTCATTTTACGTATTTGTTATTCACATTAGTATATGTGCATTTTAGGAATTCCAGAGTTCACAGGCAGGGAGTGGCAGAAGTGATCAGGAACGAAAAAAAAGAGACAGAGGAGGAGAAAAGAAAAAGGGGAAAAATAAGGAAATATTTGAGATTAAACCTCTTGGCTAAAACATATTTAGAATTGTCTTGATACAGCAGTTACTGCTAGTATTTTTCTTTAATGACATCAATAACACACACACACACACACACACACACACACACACACACACACACACACACACACACACACACACGTTTCAGCTTTGTTTGTTTAATTTGTGTTTATCTCAAACCATGTTCATCAGGGGCACAGCCTGGATAAAAGCCAAAACAGCACTTTGCCTGGCAATGCAGCCTTCATTCATGCACAGACAGGCTACTGGAAATTGTGTCATTTAATGAAACACATTTGTCACAACTTGCCCAATATGTGTTACTATGAAACTAAGCTTTTTCCAACTTGTCCAGTTTATCCAGTTCCATATCAAACAGCGAACAGTTATCTATCTAGCCATGACAGTCATTCACCGTGAAAGGTTAAAGACAGTTAAAGACATGAAACCGTTCTTATGATTTTTCCATTACACCGACTGCCTCTGTTTGTCTACAGGTCGAGGGGTAAAAGTGGAGACTATCCTGAAGGATGACGAGACTCTGACGTCATTCCTCCTCAGAGACATTCCTCTGACCGAGTCTGTAGTGTATCATCTAGTTAATGCCCAAATCAGGCCTGAACAGGTACGCGGGTGCTCACACACATGCATAAACACACGCACACAGCCAAGGGTACACAGTGTGACATTTTACCATTAAGAAGTCAAGACACTGATATTGCTTCATACCACCAAGGCAAGGATTCTGGTGGAGTACAGTATGGAACAGAAATGGTAATATGACACAGTAAAGGAAGAAAAACAAGGGAAATATACAGGCGATCAGTGGTCATGACAACTGCAAATTAACCATCATGAAATTGACCACGGCCCATTGTTAGTCAGTAGTTACCAGTTTCAGTCATCATGCAAATGTACTGTTTATAAAGCTGGGGAAACTTGCAGCCAGCTGAGACTGAAGATGCCACTTGGATGTCCAGATGTATCCAAATACAGATGAACAGGACTTGGTTACCTGGGTGATTAAGCATGCATCACGACAATATACAGATGTTTAATTCAAGACATAGAATAAAAGCTAACAGACAAAAGACGTCACGGCGCAGTGACATACACATCAGATTGCTTCTGTTTTTGCTGATGTCATCTGAATCTGCATAAATCTGCTTTTTTCCAGTTTGCTTTTGGAGTCCCGGACTTGCATTTAAAAGACATTGCGTGCAGCCTCAACTTGCTCGAGCGATTCCTCATTTTCCCCAGCCGTCGAGGACTCTACGCAGTTCGCAACGCCATGTGCATCCTCACTCCACAGCGACTACAGATCATTGAGTACAAATTCTACGCCAATGTCGACTTTTTCAAACTTTTCCGGCTGGTGAGTGTTAGTTTTGTTCTTGATTTTAGAGAGCTGACATGGAAATCACCAAGGATCACTGGCTTACCTTTTAAAAAATAGTTGCACAATTTAAATTTCATTCTGGCTCAGTTAAACTGGGAGCACTCAGTCTGTAATTACATCTTTATACCTTTGACTAAACTATCTATTGTGCACTGAATGGATACACTTAATACCACAATTTGGCAGTGATCTGGTTGGTTCATGAATAGGCCGTATAGAGCTGTATTTGGATACATCCAGTTTGGGATCTTGCCATGTTTAAAAATTCATTTGGGTAAGTCAGCCATGTGCTGGCTAAGCGACTTGAGGTCAAGCTGGCAAAGGGCAGTGTAGGATTTGCCAGGATATGATTTCAAAAACAGTTATCAAACAGTATCATAAACTGCTGTGTTTCTAATTCTTACATACATGTAGTTGGCAACCAACAAAAACACACTTGAGTAAAATATGAAGTAAATGAAGTAATCAAGTAACATGACTAGATTGTACCACGAGTTTCTAGTATATTGTAAAAACAACAAGAGAAAAACAGTAAGAGGTACCGTCATGTTTACCATGATGCATGATTATCCACCTTCAGCTCAGTATGTCCCATCATGCTTTAGCACGTTTTGTGTTTTAGACTCTGATTGCACTGCATTCATAGTTTGTCCTCCAGATCAAAACCCAACAAGCTGACACACGCCTATTGTTGCCTGACATACCTCCTGTTCAAAGTCAGGAGATGCAAAGGATAAACAGATGTTAGTATTTTTATTAGAGCTATGACTCATGGGGTGGGGCAAAACAAAAATTCTCTGGGAAATGCAAAAAGCAAAGCAAACAAGGCGTCGTTCCCCAGGAATGTACAATGTCAAATACACTACTTTGTGTGGTGAAAGATGGCTTTAATTTTTCCTTATGTATTTGATGAGCTGTAATTACCTCATAAAAATGAAGTGTCTATCAACATGCTTTAAGTAGGCAGTAGTGATACAAACAGTTTTTAAAGGAGCAAGCTTTGGCCAGCGAGACAGACTTAGCCTCTTTCTTTGATTAGCTTAGGTTAGAGACAGTGCTTTCTTTAGAATAAGTAAGAGTGAGAGTAAACACAAACCATAAAAAAGCAGCTGAAAACAATGGACACCCTCTGCCTTATATTCATCCAGGTGCAGGAATATGGGACTGGGCCAAGTGATCTTAACTGTATGAACCTGTCTGTCCGCTAATTCTTTTAAGCCTCAATCCCTGTGTTCTTGCCACTCTGTCCACTCTTAATACCATTATTTTTAACCTTATCCTCCATTGTTTGTTGTGTAGTTTGACTTCAGGCACAGGAATAGCTTAAAATATTACTGCCTTGCTTTAGAAATGAATTTCACTCAAACCACACATCCTCCCATTTAGTGTCCGCGTGCACTGAGATAGGAACATATGTCAAAGCGGAAGGATGTTTCCACTGGTGATTCTGTGTCTTGGCCTTCTTCTGCTTCCTGAACCTTTAGCCTATTGTGTTGTGAACTTTCTGGAAGCTCTCTCGGCAAACCAGCAAGATCCTTGGTAGAAGGTAGTACTCAGATGAACATAAGAAAAGAGTTTTACAGATGGTTTTCAAAATTCTGTTTGCATCACATAATATCACCATGTCCTCATAAGACAGTGGCTTTATGGGAAATGTGTTCATTTTGAGAAGTACAATACTGGAAGTTTACAGCTTTTGTATGAATGCAAAAGCAGAAAATGTTCATTCATTTGTATTTCTCATTAGCTTCCTCTTGTACTGGACAATCACTCAAAAGGCATCGACATTCACTTCTGGGTCCGGGTTGTCTCCTCTGCCTCGGACAAACTGAAAGAGGTAAGCCCCGGCTCCAGCAGCTCAATTCAAAAGTTCACCGCCTGCTATTTTTAGTTGTCAGGAAACAGTTGCTTCCTCTGGCCTGGCTTTTTACGCAAACAGACAGTAGGGGGATATTATCTAGTGCGTATAAGGAAGGCTAAATTCAGAACATGGCATTTTAGCCCCCCAAAAACAGCAAAAGCAGATAGATCATCATTATGGGACCGTTCACTGGAAAAACGCCCCCCAAACATAGCAAAAAAGACCTAGGCTGCAAGGACAGGTAAAAGTCTCCAATCAGCATAGATTAAAAAACCCTGGTGATGAATGATTGTGTTAGTGTATGTGTTTCTCTCACTAAAAAGTCTATGAACATGATTTTTCACTTATTTTAATTGCTGTCATTGGAAAAACAATTTTTTCACACCTTAGCAGGCCTCAGCTTAGTGATTGCCAAAGAGCCAAATTTATTGTACGAGTGTGACTTAAAGTTAGAATTAGGCGTGCTCACAAACTACCATTTATGTCTGTATGTGGAAATACTATTTTGTTTGTTGTGGATGTTTCCATGGGACATTCATTGAAACTGACAGTCTGGCATCCTGTTGGCGAGACACTTGTCTCTCTCAGGACTATAGAGAGCGTATGATCCAAGTGGAAGGCATTAAAATAAACTCATTCTTTCTTCTTTTTTAAAATTAGACATTAAATATTTGTCAAAAGTTCCAATAATTGTTGAGTTATGCACCTGCCAGCTGTTATTTAGATATATCATAACTGACTAATGTTGATACGTATGCTAATCATGTGTAAAGGATACGGGATATTTAGTCCTCTGTAGAGGGTAGCTTGATATAACAGAGCCCCCTTTCTCTTTTTATATTTATTGTATGTATTAAGATCTGTAAAAATCTTTTTTTTTTATAATATTGCACATGTCAGTTTTAAGTAATTTAATATCTCAGACACTAAAACGTTTAACAAGTTAATATGGAAGATGTAGAAGACTGCAGCCGGGTTACACATAATCTCGAGGATATTTTTAATGCAGTGTTTTAGTGGCTGTGCTGACCCTGTAATAAGAGGATAAAATATATGGACAAAAGTACACATTACACCTACAGGAGCTGCTCAGCCAGGAAGCTGCTGGCACACAGTTTTTGTGATGATAGTAGTGCGAGATGAGGTTTGGAACATCTGGCCACTTTTATGCACTTCCATTTACTGTTTACAGCTGATCATGGAATATCTAGGAGGGAAGAAGGGCTTTAACAAATGTTTGTAAAGGCAGACTGGCTAGTGCCTGATTGTATACACTCTGGCAATGGAGCTGAAAACACCTGAAGGTGTATACTTTTTCCCATCAGGTGCATACTGTTTACACCTATGACAGAAACTGGATGTGTAAAAAACACATTTACACCAGCCTATTTATAGATTTCTGCTGAACATATCTTTATCATTAGATAACTGCTAGATTATATCTAAAAGTTTTCATCTTCTTTTTTTGTTTGTTGAAGCTTGAATGATTCTTCTTATCTCTCTGCAGTTGTTCCAGAAGAGTAGCTTCAGGGAGCTCATCCAAGTCGTGACTCCTCTCTTCCAGAAAAATCTGTCTTTCAGGGAAGTGATGGCTGCCGCCTCCAGCCTTGTATGCGGGTACACTGAGGGGGCTTTCTCCCGAGTCACCTCCTTTAACTGGTATGAAGACAATAACTACAAAGCCTTCCTGGGTATCGGCACTGGGTGGGCACAGGACCGTTACACATATGATAACAGCACCAGTGAGTACACCATGTGTATGTGTGTATATGTGTGTATGTATGTGTTAGTCCCCGTAGGGAAATTGCTCCTCTGCATTTAACCCATTCACCTATTGAAGCAGTGGGCAGCCACCAATGCAGCGCCCGGGGAGCTGTGTGTAGGGACGGTACCTTACTCAGGGGTACCTCAGGGTAGCCGTTCAGTAGAGTCGAACCCACGACCTTCCAATCATGAGGCAGCTACTCTACCTATTGAGCTATCCCTGCCCGTATACATATACATCTGTATTACCTTGTATGACAGACCAAACTAAAAGTACTGTTCTTGAGACTGCTGCCGTTCTTTTTTGGAGTAACCTTTAGTTTGCAAACCCTCTAGTTTTGTATAAGAGTTGTGATTTTAACCCACTTTGCTGATTTGCAAATTCTCTTAAAAGCCATATACAAATATGGAAGTTTCTTGGAGAACTGGGCTCAGATCTTCTGTGGATTTAGCACATGGTCTCCCAATACTTTTTTCTCTTCATGCTGTGGAAGGAAGAACTCCAGCAATGTGTTGACCATGATAAGAGGCTTTTTTGTTAGATCATCACCTACTATAAAGTTAATCCAGTTATCCATAATCCAGTTAACTATAAAGTTAAAGCCAGTGTTGCTGGAGTTTTCAGCTGTCAGTCGTGTTCCTGCTTTATGCAGTTTGGAAGTGGAGGAAGTTGCAGCAGCATTTCTTTACTTTCACCGTCTCTGCATGTGGATTGCCCATTGTCAGCTGGATAATGGGCTAAAACAATGGATGGATTGATGCATGGCTGAATGACTGAAAAACTGGCTGCTCTCATCTTTATCAGCAAATTTTAACTTGATCTCCACCCTGCCCAACCTATGCAACACATTTAGATGAGCATAAAAATAATTATGCACTCTGTAATTGGTTTCCAAATAATTCTTTGTGCCATGGCATCTTTGATAGGGTTCTGTTTAAGTGCCTAGCTTGACCTATATTGCAACAGCTTTTACATAACAAATAATCTTTCCCTTCAGCTCCTTTCTGCAATGACCTGATGAAAGAACTGGAGTCCAACCCTGCCACCAGGATTGTGTGGAACTCTGTGAAGCCCATGCTGATGGGACGGATCCTCTATGCCCCTGACTCTCCAGCTGTCAGAAAGATCATACAAAATGTAAGCGGCATTTAGGAGATGACAGGTGGAGCTCATGGTGTCAAACCAAAACCTTGTTCTATGGAATAAAAACAGCTTTTAAATTGTTTTTAATGAGCTCTGACTGGTGATTCTGTGTGTTTTTATGCAGTTTTTATATCCAGCTTTATATCTATTCAAAGTAAAGTATGTTTGGCTAATAAATGCACCTATTTGAGCAGTTCAAAATAATTGCCCAAACAAGTGCTTGGAGGTGTTTTATAGGATGGCTGATAGGAGGACTTTGGCAGCAACAGTTGAGATATTTTATTATAATTCAGCCACATGTGCTTCAGAGATTTCAACTATAGCAGGTATGTTGTATTGATTCACATAACACAGGTGCCATACAGTCAGCAAGTTAAAGCGTAGCTTGATGTATTTATTGCCTGGTAGATTCCAACTCTGATACTAATACGTGAGGGATTTATTGCACATTTTGTACATTTTAACAGTGAATACTCGAAATAACTTGGCAGTTAACAGGATTGAACCAAGTAAAGAGACATAGTTAAAACATCTAAAAAACTGAAAATTTCTTGTATCACAGATAACCCCCTTTAGATGATTTGTTTTACTCAGTAACCTCCATGTCTTTGTTTGTCTTTTGGAGCAGCGTCCACTGTAGTGAACAATGCATTTTCCTTCAAAAGGGGATCAGCTTTCATCAAGTCATGTCCAACCTTTTGTGTCTAGATGTAGATACGTGTTGGTCAAAGGCCTTTGAGGGGCGGGGGTGGGTTGGTAGCGGTCATGGATGGTTTGATCGCAATGCAAGAGCACAAGCTGATCGGCTATGGTGAAACCACGGCGCAGTCTAATGGCGCCGTGGCCTTTTTAACTGTTGTGTAAGCAACAAAGTGTCTCCTTAAGGATGTGTGATCGGACACAAAAGAGACACACAAAAACGTGCGTTTCCCCCTTCCCAACCTTTAATGACCTCTTTGTTTTCCTCTTCTCTCAGATTGCGAACTTGATTGGTCTAGGAATGTAATGAGCAAGGGGTTAATCCATTACTTTACAAGACTGAAAACATAGCCTCTATAGGCTCTTTGTTGTCATGCTCTCAGCTCCTGTCATGCATCAGTGTGTTTCATAAGAAAGCGAAGAACCATGCGCTTAAACATATGTTATCACGCTTTATGTGACTGCCCTTGTTTTATGTAAGCCACGTAGGTCTTGTCTGTACTGTATCCTGCTGTTACCGTGCTTATTTTTCATTTGTTACACTGTAAGAATTTATCTTAAAGTGCAAAGTCACATACTTCAGAGCCTTCTTTTTACTGGAAAGCATAGATAGAGGCGTATTTATTCTGTGAGGGCACAATCAACATCCACTTTTATCTTTACAGTGTCTCTTACATTAGATGCATCATATGTGCTGCTGTGTCTGTATAGATATTCATATTCAAAGTTGCACGTCAGCTACTCGAAAGATACTTTGATTGCTTTCTTTGATAAAATTATGGAACTAAGTAATCCCCCCTAGCTCCCTTGTTCTCCCCTTTTGCCTGCTGTTTTCAAACTGCCTCATGGGCTGAGGAAGCACTCACTTGTGGGAACCTGACTGGGATTCACTGGGCAGGCTGAATGCATTCAGCCAGTTGTCACCAACAGCCTCCATTGTCACCCCAGCTCCATTGTCCCCATTGTCACCCAAAATCAGACACACACAAGGGGAAGGCGTTTAATTGGGTGTACTCTTGAGTGCTTTCATCCCCCACTGCACACGGCTGAATGCTGAAGTAGCCAGCCTTGGGTGTGTGCCACACAAAGCACTGTAGCGTACCCATACGCACATTCAGGGTTTTAACGATAAGCGTGTGGTAAATATTTGTTGCACAGTTGCCGGTTATCTATACAGGCCGACAGGAATTCTTTGTGTGAGAATGTGTGTGTTGTCTTTGCTGATCCTGTTTTCACAGGGAGTTTAATGTGGGAATGGTATGTAGCGGGAGATTAGGAGATCTGTGACAGAGTGTGTGTTTGAATGTCTGAATGTTGTGTACACACGTGCAGATTTAATGAATTCTTCTGTATATTGTTTGAACTGTGGTTGTGTTTGTACCTGTTCCTATGTTACTGATTGTTTTTCCATTAAGATATGGGGAACAGTTTGAATAGATTTGCCTCGCTTTGGCTAACGCTTTCCAACTACTGACATGCACATTTGCATGTCTCCCGTAGGCTAACACTACCTTTGAGGAGCTGGAGAGGCTGAGGACTATGGGGAAGGCCTGGGAAGAAGTTGCTCCTCAGATCTGGGCTTTCTTCCAAGATGGAGTCCAAGTCAAGATGGTCCGGGTAGGGTACTGTGTGAATGAAAAGGTGTCAGTGATTGAGGCTCATTTAACATCAAAAGATAACCACAGAGTAGATTAACAAAATATTAATGTCCTAATAAAGTGACCTGTCTTCAACAATCTAGTACCTATCAGTCTAATAACGTTAGATAACAGTAACATTATTGCATGCTTTGTTCTTGTCTTGGCAGGATTATCGTGTTCCTACTGGTTCTTGCTTCTGTTAGTGGGGAAAAAATAGTTAAGTAAGTGTGATGACCCTTCTTCCTTTCATTTCAGGACACCATCCGTAATCCTTCTGTGATGGATTTCATCGACCGGAGTCTGGAGATGGCGCCTTTCTCCTCCAAACACATCCTCAACTTCCTGCACAGCGGCCCCCCAGAGGAACGCCCAGATGACGTGCCTGATTTTGACTGGCGGGACATCTTCAACCTTACAGACCGGGTGATTCGGATGCTTAACCAGTATGGGGATGTGAGTGGCTGTTGCTTTTTTCTTGGGGAATTTAGCATTTCCTTCCTGCGGTCACCTCTCCAGTACCAGTCTTCTGTTTTTGTGAAGTGTGTATCAGTGTGTGGAATTATACTGACTTGTCAAAGGGAGCTTGGCGTTTCTAGATGAATCCAAAGTGTCAGAATAATTTTTGCAGAGTGTTTTTTTTTACCTTTTCACCTGTCTGACTTTGACAGTAAGAGCGCAGACTGTTGTGCAATTTTCACTTCACCTGAAAAGGTGACAGGCTTTTTCATGACATAATCCAATTATCCACAGGTCCTGTCACCCGCTGATTTCAGTGCCCTGGTTACCTA
Source organism: Aulonocara sp. 'chitande type north' Nkhata Bay (assembly GCF_057382095.1). Classification (NCBI taxonomy): domain Eukaryota; kingdom Metazoa; phylum Chordata; class Actinopteri; order Cichliformes; family Cichlidae; genus Aulonocara; species Aulonocara sp. 'chitande type north' Nkhata Bay. The sequence goes on from NC_141352.1 coordinate 31,675,570, forward strand.
ACCGCTACGTGCTCAATGCAACCCTTGACATGATCTAAACATTTAGATAGTGTCTCTGGGAACTGTAATTTGTCCCCCTGTCCAAAGACATGGAAATCCACCCAGGTGGGCCTGAGCCAGAGCAGCAAACTGGCTGTCAAGTCTCTTTTGTTTACTGCTGATTGAGAGGGAGGGTAAAATAAAAGAAAAGCATCACAGACCATCTCTTGTGAGTGCCCTCCACTATGAGTGGGCCAATGTGTTTGAAACAAAGTTACCCATTTCCCTGTACAGGCTGAGCAGGATGAGAGGCCTATCACACTTGGGGGTGACACTGGGGTATCTGGGGGCATGGTTGGGTAGATCGTTGGTGCTCTGTGTTTTTGTCCAAGTTGAAGCTTACAGCACTTCTGTGTGACAGCGAGAGTGGGAACGATTGAGGCCGATTAGATACAGCTGTCACTCTGTCCACCATCCTTTATAAAGAGGCAACAATGAACGTGAGCTTGATGGCTGGCTGAGTCAGGTTGGTGGCACGCATTCAGATCTCACCACCCAGTTGGGCTGCAGTGTTGTTAGTTGGATGCTTGATTAAATGAAGGGGAGGCCTTTTGGATATGGAGTAGTTTTCAGTACGTGTTCTGGATAATGGGTTTATAAATGCATACTGTAGATGAATATACGTGGATGCATATGTGTGTTTGCACACAAAGAGGTAAATATTTTTGCTGTGGCGGGATCCCTTTTGAAACCAGGCTCTCCCTATTTGCATTCACTTACAGTGAATCGCTGTATCAGACACGGTTTTCAGTGAAGAGACAACCACTGCAATGCCACTGCACATGTGTGAAGATACACACATGTCTTTGTGACTCACTAGCCTCTGTTGTCTTTAACATTCGAGCTATTCTGTTAGGTTTGGTTTGAGTAATGGCAGTATTTGTCTGTCCCTATGGAGCAGCCACAAATGAAGTTTTGATATTCATAGTTCTCCAAACTGATTGAATTCAAGACGACTCTGGTAATGTACTTTTCTCTAGCACCACCTGCAGATTAAAATTTTCATTTTTGTAAAGACAGTCATGATTTTCAGTCATTTTTTTCCCTTTTGTCTTCTTATAACTTTTACTGAAGACTTTTACACCAGTTAAAAGTTTATCCTGTACGTTTTTATTCATTTGGTAAATGTTCATTTGATTTAACTTGTCGAGGTTCCAAACCTTATTGACCATAAAGACAGGTTAGGATTAAACACAAAGTGTTTATACACCATTTTGCATTTAATCATCATTATTAATCTCTGGTGGAGGTTTCTTCCTGTTAAAAGGGAGTTTTTCCTTCCCACTGTCGCCAAATGCTTGCTCATAGGGTGTCGTCTGATTGTTGGTATCTTTACCTTTCAATGTAAAGCGCCTTAAGGCAACTGTTCTTGTGATTTGGTGCTATATAAATAAATTTGAACTGAACTGAATTTTTGATAAATGTTCATTGACTCCTCTGGTAAACTCAAGCATTGACGGCACGACCTGTTAGGAAACTTATTTTGAGTTTTTGAGTTGATGACTGTTTCTCTTCTGTTCCCTCTCTCGCTCCCAGTGTGTGATTCTGGATAAATTTGTGGCTCTGCCTGATGAGGATACCGTTACGTATCGGGCGTTAGGAATGCTGGAGGACAGAAAGTTCTGGGCAGGCCTCGTCTTTGTAAATATGTACTCCTGGACTACTAATCCCCCGCCTCATGTTAAGTTCAAGATCCGTATGGATATTGATGCAGTGGAACGCACCAATAAGGTCAAAGACAGGTTAGGATGAAATTCTACTTAATTTTTATTTAGTGTCGCACAGTAAACACATAGGAGCTAAATATGCGTGTATTCCTCAGGTACTGGGATCCAGGCCCCAGAGCTGATCCTATGGATGACCTCCGTTACGTTTGGGGTGGCTTCGCTTACCTGCAGGACATAATAGAGCATGCCATCATCAGGACACAGACAGGAAAGGAGCGGCCGCTGGGTGTTTACCTACAGCAGATGCCCTACCCTTGTTACGTGGATGATCTGTTAGTGGAATTATTATAATTAAAGAATGCAAATAATTACATTTAACAGTCATTGCAGATCATAGCTTTTACTTTCAAGGTATAGTAATAAATGATCTGTCCATGTGCCAAAACTGATCTGTCTTGGCAGGAAAGCTGACAACTTGTGAGATGTATGCAACAATCACTGCACATTTCTCACTTTTGCCCTCTTTGTCTTCCTTTAAAGCTTCATGCTGACTCTCAATCGCTGTTTCCCCATCTTCATGGTTCTGGCCTGGGTCTACTCTGTGTCCATGATTGCAAAGAGCATTGTTCTGGAGAAGGAACTGCGGTTGAAGGAGACCCTTAAGGCCGTAGGGGTCACCAACGGTGTCATTTGGTCCACCTGGTTTATTGACAGCTTTATTGTGATGGGCACTAGCACAGCTCTTCTTACGGCCATCATCATGGTGAGAAAAAAAGAGTTTAGCTTTTTCTAGAAGCTCCTTTTGTGTCTGGGCTTTTATTCAACTCATCCAAGCAAATGTCTGATTACCAACACCTCTCTCCTTATTTGCATGAAGTTACAATTTAACCATTTAGTTTTGCACCGCAATCTGGCATTTTACCAGAGGCAGTACGTGTGATTAAGTCAGTGCATCTGTTATATAACGCACCAGTAAATCATGACTTACACTGTGAATCATTACAAGTGTTTTACCTTGAAATAATAAATGGATAATAGTTTCTCACTGACCCCATAAATCATTAATGAAATAACTGTGAATACTGTGATATCATGGGAATTATGTCAGTGTCTTTGCAGTAATGTGCCGGTGAATAATTAACACTTCTAAGCCACAACTTCTCTCATGTAGACAGCAAGTTACTCAGCAGGCACATTATTGTAAAATGGGCTGTTGTGACATCTAGTGGGAGTATTGTATAAAAAAACAAAAAATAAATATTAAAACTTCCAAATTATGTGTGAAAATTCACAAGTATTTCTTGTTTTTGTGGTGATTATTTATTAGCTCTTCTTATCTTATATTCTCAAAATTTTCAAAAGCTTCATAATGACCCAGTAAATTTGGTTTGGGGGAAATAAATGAGTCTTTCACTTACCCAAGCCATCAAATATTTATTTTAAAGACCATTTTTCTTCCAGTGTACAAGCACACTGAGCAGCTAAACATCATCCATGCACTTTTTTGCCTTAACTACAGGGAGGCAGGGTGTTGAACTACAGCAACCCGGTCATCCTCTTCCTGTTTCTGCTCACCTTCACCACGGCCACCATCATGCAGTGCTTCCTTCTCAGCGTCTTCTTCAACCAGGCAAACTTGGCAGCTGCTTGCTGTGGTATCATCTACTTCACCCTTTACCTTCCGCACATTTTCTGCTTCGCCTGGCAAGACCGCATCACCAAAGACATGAAGCTCCTGGTGGTGGGTGTCTCAAGTTGAAAGCATGCTTACTAATGATGACTGTTGTTTAGTTTTAGTTATAGAACAGGATTAGCTTATTCGAATCATTAATACTTACACACATTATGTGTACCAACCACAGCTACTTCTGTTTCCTTACTTCTAACCCTGATGCAGACTTAGGAACAGACAATAGGAATAACACATGAGACTACAGATGGTTGATAGACTTGCTTTAAATGTCAAGCAAAGATAATCTTAGCACTGATTCCTTTCTCAGAGTCTACTATCTCAAGTGGCATTTGGGTTTGGGACAGAGTATTTGTCAAGGTATGAGGAGCAGGGTCTGGGTCTTCAGTGGGATAACATCCAGACAAGCCCCCTGGAGGGGGATGAGTTCTCCTTCCTCACTTCCATCTGCATGATGGGCTTGGACACAGTCCTGTATGGGGTTCTGGCGTGGTACCTGGACAATGTATTCCCTGGTTAGTGTGTAGGAGAATATTGAAGGGTCTTATTACAGCTATTTCATTATAAATAATTGTGTTCATTTATTTAATACGATTTATTTTCATCATAGGACAGTATGGAATTGGCCGTCCATTTTACTTTCCCTTTCTGCCCTGTTATTGGCTCAACACTGTGGCTCCAGCTTCAGGTACGTTTGCTATTATACATTTCCGGATGCTTTTTCGTGGGAGGGTTAAGTTGTTTGAGAGTGGGTATTGCAGACAGATAAGAAACAGTCATAAATCTAATATATTGTTTTTGTCATCTAGCAACAAACTAATTTAAATCTCATTTCCCAAAGGCAACACCAGAATGGAGTTGGATAAAAAAGGCTTTGATAATCTTGCAAACAAAGAGCAAGGAGAGCAAACAAAAGAAGAAGATGGAATCCATGATCAGGAGAATAGCCCAGAGAAAACCAAGGGTAAAGAGGATCCACCTTCCTGTGAGCATCACGGCCAGCGTGAGAGGCTGGGGAAGGAGAACAAGCCCGAGAAGAACCAGGAGAAAGACGGTATAACGGATGGAGCAGCTTTACCACAGTGTATAAAAATACAACACGCTTCTACATTTAACTGTCTGCTACTTTCTCAATTTAAAGAACACATCTTACTATAATGATCGTAGCATACAGTATGTATACAAGTCTGTTCCCTCTAAACACATGAATCAATCTGAATGAAACGCACTTTATAACCTACAAAGGGTATCAGGATGATCAAAATCTGCTGTATGTTTGTTGTTTACATTGCAGGTGTGTTTTTCACTTCCAAGAAAACATAATTTATTCAACACCATTCACATGGTTACTGAACACTATCCTGTTACGCTAGTATTAATCCAGTACCATCTTTAGTGTCACTATTATTCATATTGATATGGTTTTTATCACTGTATACAGTGATATGATACATGATAATAACTTGATAAATCAACATACATGTCTGTGTTTTCATACGTGAGTGAACTAGCTTCCTCCCATAGGGTGCATTTTCGCCAGTACAGTTAATTATGTATTTTATGACTTGGACTTATGTAATGTTTCTCCAGGCAAACAGCTGATTTCAATGCAGGATTAGGGCTCTCTTTCATTGCATTCACTTTGCCCCTCATTTTCCATTTATCACTGTCAACATTACCTGTGTGGGAACTCAGTGTCCTTGTATGTGTTTGCACTTGCTGACATTTGTGAACGTACACAGCTAACCCTTCAGGTTTATGCTTAGTTAATAAGTGATGGAAACGTTTCCTTTGCACTGTATGGCATTCCAGTTGGCTGAGCTCATATGTTCCTTCCTGCTTTCATTTGGGAAATATTACATTTTTTTTAAATTTACTGAAAAACATATATTCTGTCACTCTGTTTTGTGGAATTCAGTAGTTTTCATTTGTCTTGCATTATTAACTCCATATCCAGACAAATGAAAGAGATGAAATGTGTCTTTGGTGTCCACAGAGCAGCCTTACTTCGAGGCAGAGCCAGATGATCTAGTAAAGGGTGTCTGCATCAAGGACCTGGTCAAGATGTTCGGTAGTTGCTTCAGACCGGCTGTGGATGGCCTCTCCATCAGTTTCTATGAGAGCCAGATTACTGCCCTTCTGGGGCACAATGGAGCTGGAAAGACCACCACTATGTATGCCAAACAGTACATAGATGCCCATCGATGTATATCTATAGTCTAAAGAAAATATAATAATATCTGTTTTCTTCTCTCCTGTCTCTCCTAGGTCTGTCTTGACTGGTATGTATCCTCCCACCTCAGGGACAGCCACCGTTTATGGGAAAGACATCCGCACAGACATGGACACTATCCGACAGTCTCTGGGAATGTGTCCTCAACACAATGTCCTTTTTCAGTAGTATGTACTTCCTCACATATTAATAACAGAAGTAGTTTTTGGACATGTTACATGAGCAAACAGATATAAAGATAGCACCGTACTGTATAGCTGGATCACTGTTTCCTTGTCTTTCTCTTGCTCTTTATCAGTATGACTGTGGCAGAGCACATCCTGTTCTACTCTCTGCTGAAAGGCCGTCCAATAGCAGAGGCTGAGGAGGAGGTGGAGAACATGCTGGAGGATCTGGGTCTTCCTCACAAGAGAGATGTACTGACCCAGAACCTTTCAGGTGTGTTTGGAAGCAGATGCACACATAGATCTATCAAAGCTCACTGTAATGCAGACTACACACACACACACACACACACACACACACACACACACACACACACACACACACACACACACACACACACACACACACACACAATAATGTACTCCCCATCAATAAATGATGGTGTTCTGTTCAAGGGGGCATGCAGAGGAAGCTGTCTGTTGCTCTGGCTTTTGTTGGCGGGGCCAAGGTGGTGATCCTGGACGAGCCCACATCTGGGGTGGATCCCTACTCCAGACGTTCTATCTGGGACCTGCTACTCAAATACCGTGCAGGTAACACTGATCAATACTGATTTTAGACGAGTATGTAAGGTTTTTAAAATATTTATACCAATGTGTTGTATTTGCGATTGTTGATTGTACTAAGAAAACATTATTATGTGTTACACGAAAATATTCTGAGTACAAGAGTGCTCATACAGAGAATTAATTACCCAACCCGACTATTCACATTAGAAGAAATCTAAAATGAAAATCATTAAACACACTTAGCTCGACCTGTTACACAACATGGCCTGTAGAGGTTAGACGATGAATAAATCTGACTGGTTTGTCCAGACGGCCAGCAAATAATTAAGCTTAGATCCTGCACAAATCATTATAGCAACTAAACCACTACTTTTCTGGCATACCTCATATCACCATCATAAACTTTAACCTTGCTGAACTAAAACTTTAAAGTGAAATATATAATAAATGATATATTTTCTATGACAACTGACAGATGCCTCCAGTATAACATGGATGACTGTGTTTAATATATTCTTAGGCGGGAAGGATTTATGACACCACAATCAGACCAGCTCCACTGAAATCGCCATAATAAAAACGAGTTATTACTCAGCTTTGAAAAGCTTTTCTTAAATCAAACGCATATTTCCATTATTCAGCCTCTCTTTATTAAATTCACTCTCTCTCTGCTGTTTGCAGGGCGCACAGTGATCATGTCCACCCATCACATGGACGAGGCTGACCTGCTGAGCGACCGCGTGGCTATCATTTCTCAGGGTCGCCTCTACTGCTGCGGTTCCCCAATCTTCTTAAAGAACTGTTTTGGTGCTGGCTTCTACCTCACTCTTGTACGCCGCATGAAGCATGACACTCTCAAGGTGGGAACTAAGGAAGAGGGAACCTGTTGTATATTTGTGCATTATCCTCTTTAAAGTTATAGATGTTGTAGTTTTGCAAATTAAAGTAAACCTGGTTTAAAGTTAAGTTCCTTCCTCCTTATAACATTTGTAAAACCCCCAACATTACAAAGAAAACACAGCGGGATTTCTTATTTTTCTGATGGTATATTTAACACTGCGACACAGCGATTTCTCATTAATATCTTGTTACGGTGTCCTTCAGCCTAGCTGTGACTGCACAGAGGATTGCTCGTGTGTGTGCTCGAAATGTTCGACATTTAAAGCGAACCGGGAGGAGAGTCACACCCCTGACAGACAGATGGATGGTAAGTCACATTTAGAAGACTTACCGTGGGAAAAGCTGGCCATTAATTCATTATATTATTAGTATATAATCACTTTGTTATGACGACACTATTGTCATTTTCGTTGAACCTGTTTTTAGGCTATTAATCTAATTATTAAGACTATAGGGCACACTCCCTTTGTCATGTTGATGAATAATACCTTTACAATGGATTGCAGTCACTCTGGTTACTGTATCTGCTGACAACACACCTAGAAACACCTTATATTCACTGTGAAATACTGTGACCTATAAAATTAAAATCATTATCATTAGTTAGTGTGAAAATTAAGTGCACTGAGTAACAGATTAAATGCAAAGAATAATGTGTAAAAGGCTGATTTAAGGCAAAATATATTTCTTATCTTATCTTCTTATCTGCAGGTAACATGGAAAGCATCACAGCCTTGGTCCATCATCATGTGCCCCAGGCCCGCCTGATCGAGGCTATTGGCCAGGAGCTCACCTTTCTTCTGCCCAATCGTAACTTCCAGCCCAGGGCTTATGCTAGCCTCTTCAGGGAGTTGGAGGAAACTCTCTTGGACATCGGCCTCAGCAGCTTTGGTGTGTCTGACACGTCGCTGGAGGAGGTGTGTGGAAAAAAATAACCCTGAAAGTAAAAGCAGTAGTTTCATGCAGTTACAATAATAGGAATAATATCAATAGTCATTTACATTTGCAAATTAACATTGTGAGTCCATAACTAAAACTAGAAATAAAGAAGCAAAAAATAATTATTATATCTTTAAAAACCGGCAATCTGTCACTGCCTGGCTGTCTCTGTAAAAAGATACATTTTATATGTTTTTTTCATTAAACTTTCTTTGTCTTATGTCCTGAAATTAAAACGGATATATTTTTTTTGCAGATCTTTCTGAAGGTCACTGCAGATGGGAATGCAACCAAGAGGAAATGTTTTCAAGGTAAAGCATGAACAAACTGTAGAAAGAGCTCAATCTAGGGCAGAATTTTCTTTTCACCACTTCTTTTCTTCCTGTTGATTTATCAAAGCCTGATTGGAGCCTGACAGTTCTGATTGTTTTCTCAGTCCAACCGTGTCCACCTATAATCATGTTTTATGTCCTTCATATCCATTCTTTAACTCTCTCAGACAACAAATCATGGCAACAGATTTCTCGAGCTAGTCTCTGTGGATTCAACAGAGTCGCTGTTGATATGGAACCGCTAAAAGGTGACAGCGTCTTTAAGCTCACAGCTCTGGCCAGTAGCTGCTGTTGTGAGGAAAACAACAGTTATTGTGAAGGTTACACTAAAAAGGAAATAACATAAAGAGATTTCTGCATGGTAAAAATAAAAGTACTTACTAACAGCTAGTTAGCCTAGCATGTATAAAAAACATGAAAAAGCTGACAAAACATTTGTAATAAAGTTTTCAAAAGCTTAGAAACATTTTATACACAAAGGAAGTGACCATTAATTACTCTGGTACATAATGGCTCCATTAGTAGATTTGAAAAGGCTAACATACAAAGCCATGCTAGCTGTTTCCTTCTGCTTGTAGCATTTGTTTTCAGCTAACTAGAACCTCACCAGGCCAGAAAATCCCATCAGTCACTGATGAAACTCTAACATTTAAGATTATAAGATTATAAGATACTCTTTTAATCTCGTTTTATGTATTTGTTTCTACTACTTATTTTGGCAAAGGTTATTCCTGGCAACAGTGTAATGCAGAGAGCTTCAGCTTTGCTATTAGGCCAGCCAAAGTCAGGCTACTGAGCACTGCTGGCAAATGCTTTTCGGTCACAGTGAAGACTAAAGATGCGGCTGTAATTTAGCATTGAGATCTCTGGTGGAAGTCATTTTAATTTAAGCTTTTATTTCAGAGTCCAATGGCCAGAGTACATGTGACACATCAGAAGGCAGTGCAGGCAGAGGATCCTACCAGGTCAGAGGCCTCTGTCTGACCACCAAACAATTCTTTGCTTTGGTAATCAAGAGGTTGCATCATGCCACACGCTCTTACAAAGATTTCATTGCCCAGGTAACCTTCTTATTTTATGATATCTTAACAAAAGACATTGTCATTATCATTATTCTTTTAAGAACTACCATTGCCTTGGACGGCTGTAGAAACAAACAAAGTGCACTATGTGTTTCAGCTGTAAGATTGGTTTTTGTTTTTCTGTTTTTGGTAGATTGTCCTGCCTGCCAGTTTTGTTTTCCTGGCACTGACATTCACTCTGATCGTTCCACCTTTTGGAGAGTATCCGAGCCTGACCCTCAGCCCATGGATGTATGGACAACAATACACCTTCTTCAGGTATGCACTAGGCCATCATGAAAGGTTTAGCTGTTACGAGAAGATGTACCTGTTCAGTTGGGTTGATCAGTCTGGCTCAAATAAAACATCTTTTAACAAATGTTTGTGTAAAATGTGTAAATGGATAGAATTTTCATATTTTTGCTATTTTGTATTCATTACACTTTACCCAATGTAGTAATGAGCACCCTCCAGATGCTCAGATGAGGTATTTCGGCGAGGTGTTGTTGGAAAAGCCCGGCTTTGGGACTCGGTGCATGGCAGATGAACCGCTGGAGTAAGTCAACTTAACAGAACTAGCGGTTCTTGCACTGTCTTGTGTGTTTTTTGTTTAACATTAGTTCCTTTCCTCCATTGGAAGAGATTTCCCATGTAACAACATCACCACAGAATGGGAGATGCCTTTGGTCAACCCTGCTCTCATAGAAATGCTGGCTGGCACAGAGTGGAGCTCCCTGAGACCGTCTCCACAATGCAAGTGCAGCACACCTACAAAACTTACCATGCTTCCTGTGTGTCCTGATGGAGCTGGAGGGCTGCCACCTCCACAGGTAGGTTACGTAACTGATACTGAACATGACCACATTATGTGCATGCAATTATATAAGTACAACGCTAAGATCCATGAGTGGAATTACATCTGCATTCGATCCACTGCTGCTGATAAGTGTTAACAGAGAAATCCTGTTCCTATTCCTCAGAGGATCCAGTCAACAGGAGATGTCCTCATGGACCTAACAGGCAGGAATATTTCAGACTACCTGGTGAAAACCTACCCCGGAATCATCAGAACCAGGTGTTTTGGACAAGTTCTTGCCAGTTGTTTTAATATACTCCAGGGTGAAAACAATATCTAATTACTGCATCTGATTTTTTTTTCAGCTTGAAAAGCAAATACTGGGTGAATGAACAAAGGTAATTTAAATTTGAATCAAACTAATTTATTGGAAAATCCATTTCAGTCCAAATAGTGGAAATGTCTGACATGGTTGAAGTGCACCTCATAGACGTTGTGTTATGTGCAGTGGTATGGTTCTTCCTCTAGTGGTTGAAATAAGGTAATAATTTAAGTATGAAAGCAGGCAGATTACTGAAAGGCTCTGTCAAAGGGATTTTCTGTGTGGCATCCAGGTACGGGGGTATATCAGTGGGAGCACAGCTCCCTGTTTTAGGGGTGGAGCCAAAGACCATCCAGGACGTAGCAGGTCAGCTGGGACGACTGCTCAATGTAACAGGGGTAAGCCTTTGAAGCCAAATACTATGTTTTTTTCTGTGGAGGGTCTGAGTCATTGTCGCTGTATCTCTGTTTCTGCATGTTTATCACTTTGTTCCTTTGTGATTATTTTTTAAGCCTCAAATTTGTGCTTGCAGGGAAAATACTCGAAACAAACGCTAGAGGATATAGGGACATTCTTTAGGTACATGGAGACTGAAAACAATGTCAAGGTCAGTTAATTAAATGAAAGCTTCGTCTCTAAAATTAACTTGCCTACACAATATGAAAGATCATGCTGTAATTTGATATTAGGAATCAGCAGCAGCATCTATTCCTTTTTGCAGGTGTGGTATAACAATAAGGGCTGGCATGCCATGGTATCTTTTATGAATGTGGCCAACAATGCAATCCTCCGTGCAAACCTGCCCAGAGAAGCTAACCTTGCTGAATATGGAATCACTGCCATCAACCATCCTCTGAACCTCACCAAAGAACAGCTCTCTGAGATCACTGTGTGAGTCAACCTCAGCCAAGTAGTTATCACCCCATCTTATTTCAAGGGGTTTTTAAGAGAGCCAAAAAAGATATTTGTTGCACAAAGATCTCCTAAAAAAATAAAAAAATAAATAAATCCATCTCTCTCTCATTTTCCCAGTCTGACCACATCAGTGGATGCAGTGGTGGCCATTTGTGTCATCTTTGCCATGTCCTTTGTCCCAGCCAGCTTTGTCCTCTATCTCATCCAGGAGAGGGTCACTCAGGCCAAACACCTGCAGTTTGTCAGTGGTGTCAGTCCACTGGTGTACTGGATGGCCAACTTTCTGTGGGACATGGTACTGCAGCAGCATTACATTAAGACTGTGACAGTGGCTGAGATTTCAGTACAATCAAGAAGACCCGTCAGTAGCTTTTTGTAAACACTGGTATTTCTGTAACTCTCTTCAGGTTAATTATTCCATCAGTGCAGCAATGGTGGTGGAAATTTTCATCTTTTTTGACAGGAAGTGCTACACCTCACCAACCAACCTCCAACCACTAATTGCTCTGCTTATGCTTTACGGGTAAGCTTTAATCTTTTTAGTTTACTGTTTTACATGTGTGATTTTAGTTACTAACGGTGTAATAATTATGGATGTGCATGACTAGATGAATAATTGTCACTGATCAAACTACTCGGTGTCAGACATACTAGTCATTTAATCCAGTTCTTAACATTCTAATTGATTCCCAGTGCCAGTAAACTGTCTTAGCTGTTATTCAGCCATCTGCCACCAGGTGGGGCTGCAGCCCAAACAATATTGTGGAAAAATGTTAATCTAGGCATGAGATTTTTGTTATTTTTTGAGATTTTCTGAAGGCAAAAGAATAAGATTGTGGAGACAAGTGGTTAAATGAGCTTTCTCTCCCTTAGAGATAGGGTGAGGAGTTCAGTCATTCGGGAGGGGCTCATCGTAGAGCTGTTACTCCTTCATATTGAATGGAGGCAGGTGAGGTGGTTGCCTACTGGGTGAGGAGGACACAAGGTAGATCCAGAACACGCTGGAGTTCCCAGGCCACATCCCTCGGCTAGCCTGGAAAACCCTTGGTGTTTCCCCAAATGAGGTGAAAGACGTGGCTACGTTTCACTGCTTAGGCTGCCGCCCCGGACAAGGACGGATGATTTATTGTTTCTTGTTATTTCAGATTTGCACTTTTATTGTGGTTATTTTATTGGTTGTCATTAATTGCAGAACAATGTGCTTCTTTAATAATGCACGGCACAACGCTGTGCGCAACACTTTTTATCTGCGATTTATTTGTTTTTTTAATGTTAATTTGTGATATTTTAATAATATGTAAGCATCTGTCGTAAAGTGTTTTCATATCATATTTAATATCAGTTTATTCTTCTACTTCTGCGACCGTTTGGGCTGTAACAGGCAGTGTTCATAATGAATGACGCGAGACACACAGTGAAACAGCACGATCGAAGAATGTGACACTGCCCATCAAACAGTCCTCTAATTTAGCTCGATAGTTAGTTTCTTAGTTTTAGATTAGTCATTCTAACTTTTTCTTCTCTTTTAATCAACTGAGAAATTAGTCGTCACCTGCAGTCACTAGTAATAATGTGGTATTGTCACAGCCACATTGTTTGAAAATAGTAAAAAGGACATCTAAAGCAGCCAGTCTCTGATGTCTCCAGTTTTCCATAGACATTTGTTTCCTGCAGTAACCTAATGTAATTACACTAAATGTCACACCATAAACTCCAGCCTGTCCTCTAAGAGCTACATTGGATTTGCATTCTTGTGAAATACAGACAAAACAAGAAGAAAGTAGATCTGAATCAAAAGGAAACTTCAAGCATACTTCTTGAATTAATTTCACAGCTGACTGGTTTTCTAATATTGCATATATCTATCACATATTTATTCTAATATTATTTTATTATTGATTGGTTTTGAGTTTGGTCTACATGGGTAGAGTTTTTATAATCTTTCTCTGGTAAATATTTCCTATCATCTGGCCTAAATGTGAGCTACTGCATCACTGAATTCTTATTAAACTCGTGTATATCAGGTTTTCACTACATTGCCCGGCTGGGTCATTAAATACCATGTCAAGTAAAAATATTGCAGCATTTTTGTTTATTTGGCAAAGATTTGGAGAGCACATACTGTCAAAAAAACATAAAACGTGATCTATTGCAGCGTTTTCCTCTCATCAGCATCAAGCACTGGGCTTTCCCTTTAATTGATCCTTTTTCTAATCTCCTTCCTTCTCTCTCAGCTGGTCTGTGACACCCATGATGTACCCCATGTCATACGTGTTCAGTGTTCCCAGCACAGCCTACGTCTCTTTGTCATGTATCAACCTCTTCATTGGCATCAACAGCAGTGCCATTACCTTCATCCTGGACCTGTTTGAGAGCAACACGGTAAGCCCAGTAGGTTTGTTTCTACCACTTCAACCAATTTTAATGTCAAACTTAATTAACAAAAAATAAAAAAATAAAAAAATGTCAAACTTAATATTACACGTTGGGTTTCTATCTAGGCTCTGTATGGGTTCAACCAGCTGTTGAAGAGGGTGATGCTGATGTTCCCCCATTACTGCCTGGGCCGAGGTCTCATAGACATGGCTATGAACCAAGCTATAAGTGATGTCTATGCCCGCTTTGGTAATTATGAACCACACAGACTCATACCCCTCAAATACATGTAGCTATAAAATATCCTACAATGTCTTTTTAATAAAGAGGTCATCAGAAATCTCATACCATACATTTGCCACCATGACCCGAAGCAGCTGCAGTCTTGCTGCAAAGACTGCTTAGGCAACAAGATCCCCTGGAGCAGAATCAGCATTATTGCTATGCAAATGTGAACTAAAGATGCAACATGAAATATTAATGATGTGTATCTAACGGTTCATGCATTCCAGTGTTTTCCACATTACAAAGGCTGGAGAAACTTACATGAAAAGCACCAACTGGGAAAGTAGGATTTATAGGAATTTTGTTTCTACATTTTCTCAGGTGAGGACTACAGTCCAGATCCCTATAACTGGGATTTTATTGGGAAGAACCTGTTCTTCATGGGTGTTGAGGGATTTGTCTATTTCATCATTAATATTCTCTTCCAGTATTGCTTCTTCCTGAATAACTGGCAAGTAAATGTGTTACCAAACTTGTTAGATGCACATGAATAAATGCTATTTGAAATTTACACATGTGATGAAAGTCATTGTCCAGATAACACACCAAATCAAACCATGACTGAGTAGCAATTTTTTTTCCCGCTGGCAGGATACCCGATTGCCCAAAGCCTCACATTTTGGATGAAGACGTGGATGTTGGAGAGGAAAGACAGCGAATTTATCAGAGTGGAAAATCAAATGACATTTTACGTGTGAGAGACTTGTCCAAGGTCAGTGTTAGTCTTTATTAGGACACACTGTGGACAACAAAAAAAGAAAACTGATTTTGGAGAAAGATTTGAGTTTGAGCTTTATTTTTGTTCTGATGTTCTCTTACCAGACTTACACAGGAACAATTATCCCTGCAGTAGACCGAATCTGTGTCGGAGTATCACCTGGAGAGGTTTGTAGAGGTTTGGTTAAACTGATATATGGTACGGTATGTTACCTCTAAGGCTGTCTTTTTCTGCTTCCAAATATCCACAGTGCTTCGGTCTCCTGGGGGTAAATGGAGCTGGGAAAACCACAACCTTTAAGATGTTGACTGGAGACATTAATGTCACCTCAGGAGAAGCCTCGGTTGCAGGTCACAGGTTTGTACATCGCAGTTGTTCCGTGCTGAATTTGAGCATTGATGTCGAATACATTCAGTTGCTGATAATCGCCGTTGTTTTAAGTTTCTTTGATGCTGGGTGAAAAAGAAGGTTTGATACACTTCACCTATCTGCATAAATCTCTCACAGCATTTTGACCAATATCCTGGATGTCCATCAGAACATGGGTTACTGCCCTCAGTTTGATGCCATAGATGAGCTGCTGACAGGCAGAGAACACCTACACCTCTACGCTCGCCTTCGTGGAGTGCCAGAGTCTGAGATCAGCAGGGTGAGATGCAGAACTAGGTCTGACAGTTGATGGATGAAGTTTTATTGTGACATTATTTTGAAATGGGGAACTTTATCTTCTTCTAACTTAGGTTGCAGAGTGGGCCATCCAGAAGCTGGGTCTCTCAGAATATGCAGGTCACAGTGCTGGGACCTACAGCGGAGGTAACAGGAGGAAACTCTCCACAGCCATTGCAATGATTGGCTGTCCTGCTCTGGTGCTGCTGGTGAGTCCAACAATAACAGGATTAGTGGGTTATGAGTGGATATTACAGTTATAAGAATATTAAGCAGATAATGGACAAAATTCAAATGTGCCAAAGCTAATTTGTTTATTGTTCCTGCACTTTAGGATGAGCCTACTACAGGTATGGACCCTCTCTCCAGACGTTTTCTGTGGAACTCCATCATGAGTGTTATTCAGGACAAAAGAGCCGTGGTCCTCACGTCACACAGGTAAAGCATATATTTTAACATAAACAAATACATATGGATAACTGACATATAAAGCAAAAAAATCTGAATGCTTGACTCCTACGTTCCACAGCTGTGTTATGCCGTGGGGGTTTTATGCTGACATGTTTCGTTGCTTTAGAGCAGAGATGTCAAACTTTACACTGCAGACCACACTTTGATCTTAAATGGTCTGGTCCAGAGAAGCTCCACTTTTTGTCAGTGTAAAGAAGTTCTGCCATTTAATTATTTATTTATATTTAATTTCTTTGGTGTATGAAAGGCCAGAGAGCAGGTCTTCATCAGTAGCGAAAGCTGCAAAAAGGCCTAAACATATAAGCCCTCCTTCGCATTTTCCAAAGCTGTCCAGCGGGCCAGATTGAAGTCTTTACTGTGCCAATTCTGGTCCCCAAGCCTTATGTTTAACACCCATGCCTTAGAGGCATCTTCTGGTACAGTACCCCCAATAATAGGGCAACATGGGTTTAATACTCTGGGCTGTTTTCCCAGAGAAAATGCAGAAAGGAAGACGGAAAAGTAAATCATATGCCATAAGTCAGAGATAACCTTACTGCATTATTTTCCTTTGGATTTTGAATTCACACCTGGTGAATGAATTTTGTTTTTTACTCCATAAACCAATGCACAAAATCTCACTAGGAAGCAGGAAGTAATACGTTTGTCACTTAAAAATTCCTGCAGGAAAACCATCCACCCTACTGCTTTAAAGTCCCCACTCCCAGTGTCCAGATAATACATATGCCCTTTACAACTTACGCTGAGGCAATACTAGCAGTGTATGGTGTCCAACTTACAAAGACACTTTTTCTTGTTCTGATCGTCTGATTTCTCCCCTGTCTCTCTGTATTATGTGTGTACAAATGTGAGTGAGCACGGCATCTAATTGTTATGATTTTCTTTCCAGTATGGAGGAATGTGAGGCACTGTGTACGCGCTTGGCCATTATGGTTAATGGATCCTTCAAGTGTTTGGGAACTATTCAGCATCTCAAATACAAGTTGGTCATTTTACTTTATTATTTATTCATATAACAAAATACCTGATCTTCATTTTCCTCCTTTCCTATCCACCAATCTTTCAGTAACTATTTCACTAAAAGTGCCAGACTTTTTACACACTTTAGATTTGGCGATGGCTACGTGGTCACCATGAAGATCAGGGCGTCTAAGCCCGGTTGTGCCCCAGACTTGAACCCTGCTGAAGCATTCATGGAAAGTACCTTCCCTGGCTGCATCCAGAGCGAGAAGCACTACAACACGCTACAGTACAAGATCTCCTCATCCTCCCTGGCTAGGATCTTTCAGATGGTCCTGGCTAATAAGGAGAAACTCAAAATAGAGGACTACTCAGTGTCACAAACCACTCTCGACCAGGTAAATAGGTGCAGAAATGCACAACACAATGAATTATAAAATGGAAAAAAGATCTATTTCATTATGTTGCAAGACTTTGCACGTCGGTCATATTTTAACCTCCTTTTGCATTTTGTGCCTTGGCTCCTAATTTTATGGCGTATGTCAACCTGCTGCTTTAATCAAATCTTTGTTTTTGTTTCTTTGTCCCTGCAGGTGTTTGTGAATTTTGCCAAGCAGCAGTCAAGAGAGGATGAAAGTATTGTATTGCATCCAAAAGCTGCTGGAGCCCAGCGATATATTGATACCACACCCATCAAGTCTTTGGGGAGGTGAACTTAATTTAATGAGCTCAGCTGGAAGAGATCATTTTTATGTCATTGGCAGCCAGTGTTCAAAGTCCTATTGATGTGTGTACTTTGAGGGGACTGAAAGCTAGTCGGCATAATCGGGGCCACCTTTTGATTTGAGACAGTCTGCAGAAAAATCCCTCCCAACCCAACAGACACCAGTGACAGGCGCATCATTTTTTGGATGCCAACAGAGGATGAACTTTTGGTTTCCAACTTTTGCGGAAAAGAAGTCCTTTGTGTTTTAAATCCACGTTTGATGGAGTCTTTTGAATGTTGCAGTCGATCTGTTGCATCTTCTAACCTCACAGCGCAGCCTGTGAAGAAGTCGATCCCTTAAACTGATTTCACTCGTGGCAAAAGTGCATGCTGCTCGATTTTGCTTCTCCAGTAAACAATGTTAGCGGGCTTTGACTTTTTGGAAAATGTGGAGCATTTCTGTGCCTGCCTGCTATTTGTTCCACGTTCTGCTCACCTTTTAGGCCTTTAACTGATGAAATATGAAAAAAACAACCTGTAAAGAAAGGGTGTGTAAAAAAAGCATAGATTGTTTATATATATATTTTTGCTTCAGATGCCAAGCAAGATTCACTTTCACTGCCTTCTTTAGATATGTGGAGTAAGGGCTCAGAGAAGCAAAGGCTTAGCACCTTATTGATGCAGTATTACTCGAAGCATCATGAGATTTATTGGTGATCTGTGTAATACAGCTCATAATCATTACAAAATCCTTCTTGCGCTGTTAAATACATTTCATTAATATGATCTCTTCATGCCATTCATTTTTAATTTTTGCGCTTTGTCCTCATGATTTGTTTGCAGCACCTAGTGTCATTAGAAGATGATGACGTGTTTCTGTGAGGCAGAGTATAATAAATAATGAAGTGCGTTTTCTTTAAGATGTGGACCTTTATTCAGACCTTGCATTCACTTTTATAACCAAAAAAAGAACAGTTTTAACCTGAGATTAGGCAATATAGGCTTGAGAACTGCAGCACTTATCACTGACTACCTGATAAAGTCTCTGTACATTAACGTCAGTACAGTTTGCACTTCTCTGGAGAAAACTATCTGAGATAAGCATTAGAAGGGCTTAACTTTAGCGTGATTAAACACCTGCTTTATCAGCGTTCCTCCTGAGAGCTTAAAAGTGATGTCGCACTCTTAAATGGATGCTGTGACATTTCAAATTTCTTCGTTTGCTTCCGCAGGCACTTTATGATGAGGATGAGGATGCTCAATTTCTTTCACTTACATGTAACTAGAAAACTTTCATCTCGTAATAAAAAGCAACAACGTATGCTAACAAACCAATATGCAGTCAGCACTCCTCGCTGGTTTCTCAAACACTCCTTAATATTCTGAAAGAATCAAACATAGAAAATCCAAATGTTAAAGCGTAGCTAATATGACAGGAAGAACTCTGAGTTTTATCACAATGCTAAATCAACCTCTGAGAAAGAAATCCAATCTTCTGTTGATATTAAACACTGCTATTATTGCTGACTTTAAAGGTTTCCGGCATGTTTTTTAAAGCCTTAAACACGTAAACAGCCACATTATTGCTCTGTTTCCTCCTAGTTCGGCTCATTCATTTGTAGACAAAATTGCATAGTAGCAGCAGCAGCAGACTTCTTTGTTTCTTTGTATGAGGTTCATCCTTTAAGCCTTATCAAAGAATCAGAGGTATAATAGCCACTCGGAGACTGGGATAGTCCTTGAATTCCCTGATGTAGGCTCTGTGCTTTCCTTTGGCCCAGATGGTCATCTGAATAAACCCCAGTAATGTGTAAAATGCCACTGAAAGACAAAATATACAACATGTGGGGATAACCAAGAGGACTATGCAGGCTTTCTCATCAACCATACAGTTCCACAATGGATTATATTTATGGACATGCTCACTTGGTGACAGCAAAAGGTGAAAGGAAGCTCATACCTGGCAGACACTGGGTCATGATAGAAAAGCTCACCCAAGCTCCAACCTACAGTGTATGTCCAGTGTGCAAGCAGAAAGTGAGATTATGCTCAAGCATGAATGAAAATTTAATGCTAGATAAACCGTTCTGAATGCTGCGTGTTACCTCGTATGTGTAGTTTGGGCAGGATACAAAGAAGAAAAGCCAGGTGAAGGGGTTCTTATTTGGCATAGGAAATCTTCTACCCTTGGGTCCTGCAAAGATAATTCGTCCAGTGAACGGATTACATATGTATAATTTCATTTTACAGTATTTGAATTGATGGGTGACCCTGCTTCATCCATGAATGTTAACAAAGCTCAGCGACTCACCATCTCCCCTGAGCTTATTCAGAGTCAAGTGAATGGAGAAGTTGCCCATTTCACACATCTAGAGCAGAAATAAACAAATCAGGAGTCTGTATATGTGATATGCCATGTGTAATTATTAGTATACGTACCACAAATAGAATTAGTGCATAGTTGACTTGCAGTTCTCCGTATGCTGTGGAGAAAGACAGTTTGGCTTTGATATGATGAAAATACAGGAGAAAAACATGTTGTATGTGGCATACTCGGACTGACTTACATGGAGGCGTATAGAGAGGGTGGTTGATATAGTAAGCCAACCATGCTGAAAACCCCCAGTAATAGGCACAATTCTGAAAGACGAAATGAGCACATACATAAATACTTAATGTGAAAATGATCAGTGAAGTTCCAGTCCTCACAAAGATACTGTGTAGAGACTGCAAGTTGTATTCTGCATTGCCAAACGAAGCTTTGTTTAGCTTTATTATGACATTCATGAATTATAGTGCATTCAAGGACCTTGTGTGGATGGGCATTGGAAACTGGCAGTGGTACGTGCTACATGCTTGTAGCTATAAATAAACATTAAAACATGAAAAAACAAAAACTGGTGCAGGACAGTAAAAATGAGGCCACACACTGTGAAAGAGAGGAGCTTATTATCAGAGGCTCTCCTCTTTAACTTTAGACGTACCTCACCTTGACTATAGTCCTGAGAGGCATGGTCCCATGTGAGAAGCGATGCACAAAGATTGTCTCTATCAGCCTCTTCGTGTAGTGGAAGGTATGACAGACGCAGGCCAGTCTGAGAGAGAGAGCCGAGGGATAAGACTGGCTTCTGGCAACAGGTCATTCTCTTGCATAGTACATGTATACGTATATATAATAGTTAGAATAGCATGTTTTCATCATAGAACAATTTTAATTTAGCCGTGGCCTGTCGTAATTTGTGCTGTAGTTGATATTTCATTTTCAACGTACGTGACAACAGGGTGGGGGCTGGAACTAAGTGCATATCTGTTTGAGTAAATGTAGGGTATTCGAAAATAGAAGAGGAGGTAGCTCAGAAGGGGCCCGATATACTCTGCAAGAAACACCTGAAAACAGAAGAAAAGATGACTTTCTTTTTTAATGTGTCACAGATTAAAAAAAACAACTGCCAATATGCCTGTTGAATTAATCGTACCATAGTCCAGCCTAATTGTGGACCAAGATCTTTGAAATACATGGTGGCAGTGGTTCCCACTGGTAGATTCTGTAAGATTTCATCATCTCTGAGTGATTTTCCCTCTGTATAAGAACAAAAACAACCTTTAGGCAAACAAATCCATCTGGAAAAATACCAACAAACATTTTTACTATTCAACAGAGATCATCGCCTCTAGAATGTGGGCTTGAGAAATGGACAAAACAGCAGAAATCTTCATAGTGACACAGGCAGCGCTGTGCAGAGTTTCAGGTTTTCAGCACACGTTCTCTCTACCTGCAAGCTCCAGGGGGCACGGCCACAGATAATTTGCTCTACTAATTGGGCAGCATTTTTAGAATATCCTGAGGGGCAACTGACCCAAATAGATTTGAACCAAAGTTCTCTTGTCTAATTCTTAGCAGCCAGGTAGATCCCAGATATTCAAGACTAAAGCCTTCCAACATCATACATCAGGTTAGGCTGTATTTGCCTTTACAGCTTTAATTTGGGCTGAAATGGATGGAGCAGTGATGCATATTAAATGGTCTTTAAAACAATAAAGGAGAAATGGACAAAAGATTTCATAGTGGAAGCAGCACGCTGAAATGTATTAATGGTTCACTGCTCACTGAAGTACAGGATGGGTGTAAAGATAAATATGCCAGAACTTATTGGATAAACTTTTATCAATAGCAAATGATCCTATATTCAACCAAGGATATTTTTAGGGTTAGGAGGTGGCATATCCGAATCAGAATCAGAATCAGAAAGGGGTTTATTGCCAAATGTTGAGCAGGTTTACAACATTAGGAAATTGCTGCGGTGCTTCAGTGCAAACATAGTGTCATAAATAGCACTTAAATAGACATGAAAAAATAAAAGTAGGGATAAGAATTAAAAGTGCTATGTAGAAAGATATGTGCATGAGATATACATGAGATATATACATGAGAAAAAGAATTAAGAGTGCTACGTTGAAAGATATATACATGAGTGCAGGTGGTGATCAGTGCCAAACATGGAATGATGCAGTGACACAGCGTAGGGTCATGTGTTAGTGGCGGGGACAGTCATATGGTTATTGTTCATGTGTCCAACAGCAGAGGGGAAGAAACTGTTCTTATGGCGAGAGGTTCTGGTGCGAATGGACCGGAGCCTCCTGCCTGAGGGGAGCAGGGGAGCAGGTCAAACAGATATCATCAGTTGTCTGCATTAGTCTGTTTGATTAATCAAATTTTTTGCTTGACAAACACTAGACAGCGTGCACCTGCAGAGGTTTAGTTTGTATTTATTTCATTTACATCAGGTTAGATTCAATGGTGAATCTGAATTAGCCACAAGTGTGGCTGAAAGAGCACAGCATAGAGCGCAGCATAAAGTGCTGTGTGAAAAAACTGAATGTGGCTTGTAGTGTAAAGCACTTTGAGTGGTCAGCAACACTACAAAAGTGCTTTGGGGACTGAAGATGTGTGATCCTCTTTATGCATTCTGGATGCATTCTGGATGCATCCAACTGTAGGTTATCACAAACCTTTTACCTCTGACCTCTTTCTGATGGACTTTAGCTCTCCATCAAGTCAGGAGCACACCTGAAAATACTGAACTGACAGCACCAAAGATACATTTAGAAGTCAGGTGTAGGCTTACTTTCAGAACTGTAACTAGGAACTGTGTTCCTCACACGTACTTTTCTTTCTATACTAACATAAACCTTCTCTGCCATGGAGGTGATGTTTTTGGTAGTGATTATGTGGGTGTGATTCTGTCTGCAAACATGATAGCTCAAAAAGGTTTCAATTAATGTCTGTGGGGTAGCATAACATAAGCAGCATGGAAAGTGATAGGAAGACGGCATCTGCAGACTGTTCAAGCTTCTTTTAAGTGTTCTTAATTTCCCCCCTCCCACATACCTGTTTTACACATAGGACCTGCACAAAGGAACACACAAGTATAACCAAACTACATAAACAAATGAAAGATTCAAATCAACTAATGATGAAGTGACATTTAGCTTTGAGAACATTTGCACTGCTGTAATGAGTATAACCAATACTACCACAAACAGACCCGGGATAGTATGCAGAGGTGAGGTTACATGCGCTGTGTTTACATTAAAGCATTATGATTAGATAACAGAACACAAAATAACAATATATGCAAGTAACAAATGGTAAATGAATTCAGTCCTAGCCACTTTGTCACAATGTGATAAAACTTTTTACTGGTGTAGAGCGGGGTCGTATTAACAATCCACTAAAATGTATCTTATATCCAATGAGGTCATCTGAAGTCTTCATGGTCAACTTAATGACTAATTAGTCAGGAAAGTGACAAAAAACCATAGAACTTATGCCTTTTCCTTAAAAAATGCTTTTGCCTTTGTTTGTACTGAAAACATTTAGAACATCATATCAATGTGGGGGATTCTAAATATCACATTATAATTATCACATTATAATTTGGATCTAAATATTATTCACATTTGACCTCTGACCTCACTTTTACGTTTCAAGTCTGCCTATCTGTCAAGTTGACCTCCAAATGTGTTACATTTTTAATGAAAGTATAATATTATACAGTAAGCTTGAGTTATTCATGTCCAGTTATTTACAAATCAATACTTGTAAATAAAGTAAATATCTGCTATGCTTCCCTTATCTGATTTTTATTGCACTACAAACTTCTTAAATATATATTTTTAAAAAAAAATCAAAGAAACCAAAGTATTATATACAAAATTATTCCCTTAAAAGTAAGTAGCGCCCACAGAGTGAGCTTCTTTGGAAGATGTTTGTGCTCTCACAGTGCTTCTTGTTTAAAGCTTTGACTTTATTGTGGCATCCAATTTTGCATGTGTATCTAAAAGTTTATGGCCTGGAAAGTACAACACAATCTCAGACCAAACATTTCTACGTTCCAGTTTTTGTTGATTTATTGCAAAACCCAAATTCACAGCTTGATTCAAATGTACTGAGCTAGACATACAGTATTTAAGTCCCACCCCAGTTTTGTAAGTGTAGCATTGCAAAACAGCAGTACCTGAGGTGATGGATACAGACCAATACAGACGTATCTATGAATAAATGAGTTTTAACTAAAATCAAGAGTATTTGTAGAGATGTTGGCCTTTACGACGAAAAAAGATCTCATACTTATCTATACGGGTACTTGTGGGTAATGATGTCCAAATATTTTAGACAGTTTGAAACTTGAACTGAGTAACCAGTCTTGACACTTTGGGGCCACATTGCCTTCTGTAGTGTTTAATGCTATAAAACACACACACACACACACACACACACACACACACACACACACACACACACACACACACACACACACACACACACTAAATGCTAGATTTACAACACAGCCACTTACTTGGATCAAGCTTCAGGGCCTGTCTTGCTGGATACCAGTGAGGATCTGTGCCGATCAAACGAGCACGTATGCACACACAAACACAGTCGCAGTGTTGGACATAGCTGGCCCAAAAATAATTGATCACAATGGAATAACGTTGAGCTCTGCTACTCTGATAGATGCCGATGGCCTTGGGCTCAGCAGACATTTGGTAACGTTTCTGACCAGACACATGCTGATGACAGAAGCACTGTGGGCTTCAGAGAAGTAAATAAAAAATTGTTTTTTTAGAAGGACAGCTCTCTGGTGAAGAGATTTAATAGGAGGAACTGTAAGATTTTTCATTCAGAGATAGTGTAATAATGTTTTTTTATCCAATAACCACAAGTTGAAGGATTTGTTTACAGTAAACATGCAGTGAAAGATAATAAAGAACTAGGAGCACTGATCTTCTGTGTTTTATTGAATTATAGTATAACTCAAGTCTTGTTCTATTTATTGACAGGGTTCTAGGTAACAGCAAGACTAACAAAATTACAGCCACATGTGCTTCTAACAAATCTAAACAGGCTCATTTGTGCGCTACATTACTATTATAGGCACTCACATGATTTGTGAAAAAGGCTCTTTATGTCTCCTACTGTCGAGTGGGGCTCCACCTTAATGCAACAGAAAGTTTACAGTCAGTATAAACTCAACTTTATGTCAGACTCAAGCACTAAATACAAAGCACTGTGTCAATGAGATTGAAAAGTCATTTTCATGTCCTTATTTATTCATAATTATAAACTTAAGACGTATCCTGGGGGCCTTTGAATTGTGTTAAAATGTCAGCATACCTTGTCTAGAAAACAAAGCTGCTCCCTTGTCTTGGCATCAAGAACTTCCACCTGAAGAAAGAAAATGAGGCACCTTTATAATGTATATAACCCACAGAGTAAAAGCCAGATTTAAGATTTCTTTTCAGCTTTGTTGATCACAGTAGCACAAGATTAAACTCTATTGCTACTTTTAGTTATGTATTGCTTTCTTGTAGCTGTAAGGTAGACATTGTTGCACATGTAATCATCACTGTAAAAACACAATTTGAATAAAATATAAACGCCTCAAATAAAATGTGGTCACGTCTGCTCCTAAAATACCTACTGCAAAGTGTGTCCATTTGTCCTTAGTGATATGCTTTCTTGCACACATTTGTTTTCATCTTAATTAGACCATGTCAGCGGTGATGTATAGCATATGCAAGGAGGGTGGGTGGGTGGGCCCACAATTTGCTCTGAAAGCACTCCATACTGTGCTGCTCAGCAGAGCTGTCCTAGCTAAATAGGTTCCTTTACTGGACAGTGTAATAACCCGCTAATGGGTATCTGAAGATTTGCTGAGTGCACAGTCACAACAGAGGGAATGAGGATGAGGAAAAGCTCAACATAAAAGCCATCAGCCTCTTTGGATAGAGTGAATGAAGTTTTATAGGACATTTAATTCATACAGAGGTTTAAGTAAAAAGTTTAGCTGCAAACCTCAGTGTTCCATATAAAATGATTATTTCACCCTTTCACTCTTTGCGATGTGTGAGGATGCTTGCGGGATCTGGAATCAAATCATGCTCATGTCTCAGCAAAGCGCATCGTGGGAGATGGGATTGTTTTGCTTTCCATCTGCCAGCTTTCCCAGCTGCATTCTGGTGGCACACGCTGATGTATTAGCATGCTGGTAAAGAGCATCACGGTGTCGTTGGGCTGCACACTGTGCACTCAGATGTGCCATGGCTTTGTAAAACCGATCATTAGGATTTCCTGTCCTCCTGTGCGGGCGGCAGTGCTGACAGCACAGGTTGTACAGAACATGCACATGCTTGCAGAGGCCTTGGGGATGCAGGGGAAATTTAAGTAAATGTTTAAATAAACACTTATTTTATGTTTGCTGGGTAAAATCTGAGAAACTGAGCTTGCCAGCTTTTTAATTAAAAAAAACAAACACATATTGTCTTTGGACTAATATAACTAACTGATAAAACTGGAGAAAACTCTCATCCATAATCTTCTTCGTCTTCTAGCTGTTCCCTTTAGGGGTCCCCACACCTGCTCATCTCCACCCTACCCTCCTCCATCTGCTCTGCTACATCCAGCCCTCTGCATGTCTTCCTTTATCCCTGTGGTCTTCCTCTTTTCCTCCTGCCTCGCAGCTCCATATTCAACACCCTTTGTCAAGTATATCCATTGTCCCTCCTCTGCATGTCCTTCTCTAACTTTGTTTCCAAACCGCTCAGCCTGAGCTGTCATGCTAATATTTTCCTTTCTAATCACAAATCTAATCATCTCTGGCACTTCCAACTTGGCCTCCTTTCTTTTTATTAGTGCTGCCATCTCCAAACAATATATCATAACAGGTTTCACCAGCATCTTTATACCTTTCCTTTCACTCTTGCTGCCATCCTTCTGCTACAAATCACTCCTCATACTTGTCACCACCCGCTCCACCTCACCTGCACGGTCTCCTTCACCTCTCATGTGCACTGTCTGTTGTTTTGGATGGCTGGTATTTAAACTCATTAACCTTTCACCACCTCTACTCTTCATAGCTTCACTGTTCAGTTTAGTTCAATTCAGTTTTATTTATATAGCACCAGTTCAACAAATCCCCTCAAGGCTACTGTTGTTGTGAGCTGTCTTCCTCCCATTCAAAAACATGTATTCTGTCTTGCTTCTACTGACTTTAATTCCTCATCTCTTCAGTGTATACCTCCACCTCTTCAGACACGTTTCCACCTGCCTCACAATCTCACTACAGATCAAAATGTGACCGGCAGACATCACAGTCCACAGACTCCTGCCTGACCTCATCTGTCAGCCTGTCCGTCACCAGTGCAAACAAGAAGGGGCTCAGAGCCAGTTTCACTTTGAACCCATCTGTCACTCCTAGCGCACACCTCGACACTATCTCGCTGTCTTCATAAATGTCCTGCATGACCCTCACACACTTTTAATTTTTTTTAAGTTTTATAAGATAGACAGACTATCTAGACCATTTCTCTTTCAGTCAAGGACAGTAATTCACCTCTTAGTTTGTCTTAAATTTTTCACGTGTGTCTGACCCTGTACACTACACACAAATAGACACAAATTACAGTCCACTACTTAAATGGCTGTTTCATGAAGTTGAAGATGACGTTTCCTGAGTGAAGGATGAAGTACGTCTGAAAAGCCTCCAAGGCATCAAGGTAAAGATACTCTCTTAAATATTGTAGTGCCAATCTAATGGCAGCCTGAAGTTAAAGGAAAGTTAAACATTACGGCAAATGTGCCTCCATCCTGCAAAACCTCCTTTTTTCTTATATATCAGAAGTAGAGGATCAGTACCATTTTTAAAACTGTCCAGTCAGTGTGAAGGTGGATTTTCTGGCTGTCTTACTGTAAAGACTGGAAGCTTAACTATTTCCATATTTTCCACTGTGACTCAGTTTTTTCAATAACAGCTTCTGAGAGCATGGCACACTTCCCAGAGCATGTGGTAATTAGCTCGAGTTCATAGGCCTGCTGCACTTACAGCAAATTACTTGTCTGCTTCTTCATTAAAGCTTGTCAGGCCCTTAAGCCAAAACTGAAGGCTACAGAAAAATCATAGAAACACCACCAGCTTTGAGCTTATCTGGACAATAAACTTGGACTTTATAAACTTTCCGATCCCTTTAGAACAACATGTAATATTTTCAGCCTTGTTAAGTTTTCCCCAAATTTGGCTGCACCTCTTATCACTCTGTAGAGTCCTTTGGTCAAGTGCCTTTCAGTAACTCACTCTATCAGGAAGTGGCAGTTGCCCGTGTCATTTATTCAAGTAGCAGTAAAACTGTGCATTGGCTTACCTCAAAGAAGGTGGTCCGGCTCATGGCGGTGGCTTATTTTTGATATGTCCTCTGTGCACACGGTGAAAGAATGGCCTTAACTATTAGTATGAGCAAACAAAACACATGCACAGATCCCTCTCACACATGCAGGAATTGCTCCTCTCCTTTCAAAGACAAACCCTGTACTGACCCTTATTCTTCCGAGTCTTCACCACGCTCTCCCTCTCTGTCTCTCTCACCCTTCCTCTCTTTATCCGTGATAGTGCTGGGAACACAGAATCACTAGAGGCACTGTAGAGATCCTGCTCGTGGTCTTACTCTTGATTTTCTTTTCTCCAACTTCCTCCTCCCCCCACCTCCCTCTGTCTCTCACTCTGTTTTTTCCCTGTTTGTTAAAGTATCTTTGGAGAACACTCTTGGCTCATAAGTCTGTGTTGGCTCATGTGGCCACTGGAAACTGAGATGCTCAAGGAGTGGAGTATGCACAAGAACAGTAGTGTTTCAAAAATACACAAGATGGCACAAAACTTGAAATTCTCCTGTGGATAAAATGGTCTGCTGCAGTGGCTAAGAGTGCAGAAATGGAAGAGCAAGAAATAACTATAACTCCCTTGTGAAAAGAAATACTGATGAAAAATGTCAGTTCATTTGAGATATTTGAGACTTCATTAATCTAAATGTAAGTCTTAAAATGCAATATTGAGCTGTGCCACAAGAAGAGGACAAAAGTAGATTATTATGGAGTCACACTGTAATCACTTTTAATTGAGTGCATGTAGTTCACACATTCTGGTGAAAAACTGTCTTCAGTGTGAAGTCATCCTCACAGTTGAATCCTGTCAGAGTGAAACCTTTAACACTTTGAAAGTGTTTTGTTGTTTCCAAAAGTATCTTTGAATTCTAAGGTCTCTCCACCTGAATATTTTGTGAGGTTTTACTTTATGGTTTCTTATAAAGCGTTACATTCTTTCTGGTAACACCTGCAATGAAAAGAATCCAAATTGAATATGACTAAAAGAAGTTTGTCGCAATAGCAACAACAAATTTTTACAAGGATAAAAGATGTTTTCACAGAATATTTTTCTGCTGATTGTCCACACACTCCTGAGGCGGCTCTATATGCTGTATGCACAACACATATGCTACGTTTACACAACTGAGGTCCATAATAAATGAATGGACTGGTGCTTCCATAGTGTTTTTCTATACTAACTTTTTTCTACACTTAAGCACTTTGTCTATCATTCACACGGACAATAACAGTCATTGGGACAACTCGGAGTACAGTATCTTGCCCAAAGATGCAGACTGTCTTTGGGTTCACTTACCCCTCCTGCACAGCCTTGGTGAGACATTTTGAGTTTGCATTGCCTGCTTAGTAAGTTATTTTTTTCTAACCTGCTTTTTTTTTTAGTAGTTTTTCCACATGCACTTACTCAGCATTTTCTCCAGTTGTCCCCTTCAAAGGTAGATTCAGACACAAAAAACAAGTTGAGAACATCTCCTCACTTCTGTTGTTGTGATACTTGAGGGGGATTTGGTTTGTGGGATTGAAAGGCTATTGGATGCTAAACCAGACTCTAAAGGCCTCAGTCAAAATGATTATTCACTGTACAGTATAAGACTTGGTATCTGTATTTGTATTTGTACAGCCTCTTACTCCCTGAGCAGGTATACAGAAATGAATAACCTTTGTAATTTGATAATACCACGTGGCACATATGTTATTTAACTTTTTGTAACTATATTAATCATAAATCTAGGATGTTTCACAGATCCAAAATCAATCAGTGTTGTCAAATTAAAACTCATATACCTATATCCGTGGACATAAAGGTTCAGTAGCTATCAGCACTGTTTTCATCTTCTTGCTTTCTCCTTGATGCCGTGCTTCACTGAAAGTTTCAAATATCTAGAATGAAAATCTTTCTTAATCAAAGAAAGTGGAAGATTTTTTTCAGGCATCAACTTTCCTTAAATTATCTCGATAGTCTTAGATTATTTTTTTAAAGAACGCTCGAGCAACTTCCAAAGGAATGATGGATTCAGTCTATGCAGTGGTGTGCTGTTTGATTTTATTTGATGTGCTCATCACTTAAAAACATACACCAGCACTTTTTTTCAGGAATGTTCCCACTGATTGACTGCAAACTACTGATACTAATTACAGTTAATAAAAGGTTAACCAAGGTCAAGTATCACACTAACATGTAAAGCTGAATATATGTGCCAGGTGCTACTTGTACAGTAGTAGATACCTTATTAGAAAAATAACACATGACAACTTGAGGAATAATGTTTTAGGGAATTATATTGAACAGACTCCCACTTTGAGTTCCTTATACCATGTAGGATGAGACTGTCCTCTGCTGGTCAGTGTGGTCAGTATTTCTTGGTGACCCTACTGTGGCTGTTTATCTAGTTCTGCATGCTCCACAATCCCCAGCTGTTTTTGGACCACACATTAAACTTTAGATGCTAAACTGATGGCCAGTTAACAGGTTAGAGTTTGGTAGATACTTTCAAGGCAAACACATAATCTATCTTTATAAAAAACGCGCTCGGGATCATGTATTTTGCAATTCGCTAAAGGGGGAAATTATTAGAATTTGTTGTGACTTAATTATAGTGTAATATGCTTATCTTGGAGTTTAATGGGCAGTTTCGGATTCGCTGTTTAAAGCTTATTCATGGTAGCTGACTCCTATGTTAAAAAAAAAATTCCAAGTCTACATCAGGTCCTGTCGCCTGCTGATCCCATGGGCCATTATTGATTTTTCCATCAGGCTGCGTCACCCTCTAACCTCCGAGAGCTCCGGCTCATTGTAGTTTGGGGCTCTTTTTTTTGTCGGGATGTGGAGTTTAGTAGGAAATGAGCTAGAGGCTATAGCTAAATGTAATCAGCTCACTGCTGGGTGAGGGGGTGTGATGGTGGCTGGCAGGATGTCTCCTTCACTTTCTCTGTCGAGACCTGAGGCGGCGACCCTCTGCAAGAAGACATCGTGTGTCCACGCAGTGCATGCACATGCATACCGCCAAGTCTATGACGTTTAATGCTGAAAAGAGAAAGCTTATCTGAGGCATAATATTGGACGTTTAGAGATTTGATAAGCCAGAGTGTCTCTCTCTATTGCTTTTTCCTAACAACAATCAAAATACTGTTTATTGTAGTGTTAAATTAGTACATGAGGTTCTTTTTCAATGTACATGAGATAAACTATTAATATCCTAACCCTGGCATGTTAGTGCTTGATGCCTCTAGCAGGAAATATTATAATGAATCTTTAATGCAGACCTAAAACTGTTATACCATCTTGGTGTTTTTGCATCATGGTTCATACATGAAATATCCTCATGAACCGCATGTCCCTTTTTGCAAAGTAACAGCGGAATAAAAACAAAACACTTCAGACGAGAGAAAAAGTCAGAGGACCCCTTCTTAGACTTCCACATATTTGCAGGAAACATTAACTATTCGGAACAGTTCTCCGCCCCCTACCTGAACTGAAGTCATCTATTTAGTGTTAGAGAAAGGTTGGAGGCCTGCAGCACTTCTCCCACCTGGCTCTCATGAGAGTCTCTTATGCTAGTGCTTCAAGGGTTACTGAGGCATGGGCTGGAATTCAAATAAGCATCTGGCATGTCTGATATATAGGGGTTTACTTTGCTTTAAACTGATGCATGCTAAAATTCATTTATTTATTAAATCTATAGCAGATACACTCTTGCAACCACCTCTTCACACTTCAGTGTGGCTGCTGCAAATTGTAATCTATAAACTAATCTACAGTTTAAAGGCAATATATTAGTTTATTAAGGTCTGCTGCACATTATTTGATCTTGTTCTCCAGTGAAACCGGTGTATCTCCAATAGGGGGAGATAGTGGCCTACCACTGGGTAGTACAGGTATCCTGCAGAATCAGTTTTTGAATGAAGCCAGGATCTCTTAAATTCTTAAACCACCTTCTTTCATGTGTCTCTGTTTGATCGTCTTTCTTAGATTCCGGTCTGTGTTGAGGAATCTAACTCATATGGGAGACTACTCAGCCAACCTATTGTTCCTCTTGATGTCTGAGAAGAGAAGTTCTGCTGGAGGTGGAAGTAAATCTTATAAAACTTAAAAAAAAAATACAGACTAATTACATTTAACTTCCAGCGAGTTATATGAAGTTTGTCAACTTTAAAATTAAACCTGTAGAGTATAAAAGACAGTCAGCTAAACTTTTACCATTAAACCTTTTTTAAAAGAATACATTTTCCAATTTTATAGCACTCAGTATTTCTTTATTAATATAAATGATATGTGAGTTAAGAGCATATGGTGGTCGAGTTGACGACTAGTAATTCTGAGGTAAATGAAGGAGTTGAGCTGAAGTTATGAGCTATGCTCTGTGTTTTATTTCTATCAAATGAGTTTGAATTTGAAGTAGAATAGAAAATCATGAAGAATTAATTGTTTAGTTTTGGGTATGCTTTACCCAGAGCTGTTTCTGCAGCACAGTGGAAAAAAATTACTTTGATTTTTTTCCATTAGCAAAGACTCAAGTGAACTGAGAGAACACAAGTGACTGGGTGCACTAATTTCCAAGGCAAAAACAACCCTTTAATTTATTTATTTATTTTTTAGAAAAACTAATGACTTGTTAAAAAGAAATAACGAGAATTCTGTGAAATGACCTTCATCAAAATCCATTTGTGTGGAAAATGGCACACTCCAGTCTCTCAGGTATGTCATTCACTACAACACAATCTCAGCTTGATTGATTTTTGTTCAGCCTACAAAACATATTGATGATAAATATGAAGTTTCAAGTAGTTAGCTTGAAAGTGTTAGCTAAAAAGTGTAGAATACTAACAAGCTAGCTAACAAGCTAATTTGACCTGACACTGAGAGACTATGAAGGTAAAGGGGTTTTAGCCTTGATAAAACGTGTGATCTTTTGCATCTGTTAGTACTAATGATTATATTTATCACACTTTCCCCACTGCAAGTAAAAAAAGGAGCATTTCTCATAGAAGTTGCTCCATCACTTTCATGCACAAACACGTAATTTTTTGCTAACCCTAACTCTGTAAGTCTTCAATGTGTTGACAATCAAGCCTGCAACAATGTCTGTTGTTAACAACGCTGATGCCTGCATCGCAGCAAAGATGAAGTAAATGTTTCACCACATAAACTGCAGATATGAGGCGCTCGTAAGGAGGGATGTCACTGCTGCTTTTTGTTGCCTTGTCAGTGCTACAGGGAAAAGATATTACCACTGCTGCGGAAGATATCCCGAGTAATCAGTCAACATATTACAATGTGTCACTGCAGCCTCACACATCATTGTTTTCATTAGTTTTACTCAAGTAACGTCATCTTCATTGTCCAGACAGATGGTAAAGCAGTCAGCTGCACTGGCAGCTATTATGAAAGTTCTATGGCAGCCTGTATACAGTAGAGGAGCCCTGGGGTCCTGTTTTTCCTCTGCTTGCATGAGATTTTTGGAGATCATGTTGTTTTGTTTGTCACTTCTCAGAGGAGTTATGCTTTTGGTTTGTGTTGCTGGCTGTGTGCGCACACGACTATTATTAACCTTAAGGTGTCAAGTAGTTACTACTGGATCCTTAACACTCATTTTGCTGGCTTTAAATTTTCCCCCTCTCTCTGTGACACACTACTGAAAGAGTTCAGTTTGCCACAAACACCAATCAGGAGGAGAATTAAGTTACTCTAACTCTCTCCATGTCTTATTGGGGTCTTGACTCAAATGTCTTTTTGAACATTAGAATGAACTTCAGCACATATCTGAGCATGCGCAGTGACAAATCCCCCAGCGACCTGTTTTTCTTTGTTTCACAGGGTAATACCATATTTTAAGTTTGGAATACATTATTCATCCTTTCTTTACATTTATGAACTTCAGTTCCAGTACCACGATTACATTTTTTAAATTTTTGTTATTTGTTACTTCAACTGCTTCATCCTCTGCACTTTTTTTTTTTTATCTTTCAAAATTCACTCAAAGTCTCATTTCAGTAAAGATTTTGATGGTGCCATCTATGAAATGGCAACAATGTATTCAGCTGCATTTGGTGGAGCGGTCGCTTCATAACAGCAACTCGGTGATTACCTGCCTAAGTGCTGACATTTCTGACTTTCAAAAATCCCTTTTTGACCTGCCCTTTTTTGGGGGGTGAAAAAGCCTCTCTGTCTGAAAATCTGACGTTTTATTAGGCATTTTCAGCTGCTCAACAATAGTGCAATAATGCACTATAAGTTGGTGTTGATAAGCAATTCAAAGCCAAAGCTAAAAGGCTTACTTCTCAGTCCAAAAAAACCCCCCTCAGCAACAGTTTTATTCAGTATAATAAGCCACCCATGTCTGTAACTTTTTTTTATTATTTATTTTTATATTCTTACAATTGCAAATTGAATGCCTTTTTAAATCATCAGTACACTGGCATGAGTTATTCATCCTGTAATCAGGACTCTCTGAAATGCAGATCTGTAGATTAACACAATAAGATTAACATTTTCATATTGGTAGTACACAATCTAAAGCAAATTATCGAATGTTAGACACTGATGTCAGCGAAATGTGTCTGGTTTTTATGCATGTGAAAACCTTATTCCCATTTCCATTTCTTTAAACCTCATCTGTAAAATTACTCAACACAAAAATTCCATGTCCATGTATTTTGACATTTGACATGAATTACTTATCAGCTCCAAGGCCATCATGACTAGCTCAGTTTCACTTATTAGTGCAGGGCAGCGTAGGCACACTACTGCACAAGCCTAATCGTGGACGATGACAACGGCATAGGCACAGGGTATCTGTCCTGCCTTACTGACTCTTAGTGGACATGGTCATTGTGAAACGCAGCTTTTGAATCACGTCTTAAAAGAAAAACTGAACAACAGATAGAAGCAATCTGTGCAGGGATGTGAACATTACTGTCTCATTCCTGTAAAGTCTTGGTGAATGTAACACTGCACCAACTGTCTGTTTTGTCTTGCTGAGTGTATCTGTTCTGACCAAACAGCTGTGCAGGACATTTAGGACAATACATAAAGAAGACACAATATGTAGGCTATCACAGTATGATAATAATACAGATATACTGCAATAAAAACGAGTTAACTACATAACTGATACAGATCATAAAATGGGAGTTTAGTTATTCCTAAATGAGTTCCTGCCATGTACATAAAGTTTTGCTGAACAGGCACAGCTTGATAACTGCCATTTCCACCAGTGGGATATTATTCTGTAAAAAAAGCAAAAAGAAAAAGGGCAGAGATGTGTGACTTTGGGTGTTCATTGCAATTTTGCAGTCGGCTGTACAATATACCAGGGACACTAATCTCTCTGTGCAGCAGATATGAAAAACAACTGAACAACAATCATCTCAGATTAAAAGGAATCTCATCTCTGGTTTTCAAAACTTCAGTGAAATAAAAAAATAAAAGAAAAAATAAAATACGCTGCAGTCACTACTACATCATTTTCTTTTTCTCAGTTTACAACACAAGCACGGACCAAAATGTCTCCCAGTAATCAGAGGGACTGGGATAAAATCAAATCCAAGACCTCGACCTAGGAGGGCTTACTGAGCATGTTGGCAGGCACTAAGATGTTCTGCTCCTCCTTGTTAACTAAGAACTACCTGGGAGAAAATCCAGGTGTTAAAAAACCCCTCAAATCAAAATGAGGAAATAGAAATGACCTTCTGGGCAACAACCATTAGTGTGTGCTAAAGGTCAGGAGCAGAAGAGCAGGAAAGTGGAACAGCTGAGGCAGACATGGGAAAGTTAAAGCCACTGGCACAAAATGTTCAGACTGACACAGACAGCCACGGATTACGTCAAACAATGAGAAAAAGAATAGAAATCTGAGAGGAAACGACAAGCTGATTTGGAAAAAGTGAAGCACATATGAAGGCAGAGAGGCAGCTAGAAACATCAGATAACAACCGGAAAAACAAGAGCACCTTAATGGGTAACTTCAGAATTCTATTAGAGGGGATAAGAGACAAGACAAGGACAAAGTATTTGAAGAAAAAGACAAATTACAGATAAAAATCGATATAATTGCGTGCCAAGGAGATTAGAGTGGGCTGTGGAAAACAGCTAGGAGACAATTGGAGGATTTGTATGAATTAAAAACAGAAAACGCTGTAGCTGGTGAAGACACATAAATGTTGCCTTCACGTTTTCAATGGGAGATTTTTCGATTTGAAAAGTTTTGTTGAAATTATAAAGTATCACACGGTGATACTTTGTCAAGAACCTGCCACCTGCTTGTGTCCCAGCTAAAACGTTTGGGGAAAATTGCAGATGCTGTCTGAACAGATGGCTTCCTCTGTGACTTCACAATGATTTTCTTTATTCAGCCGTGACATGACTGCTGCTGTGATAAACACGTGTCTTTCGCATTTTTACTACTCAAGTCAATCTTTTATTCAGCCACACTGTTTTAACACTACCTTTCAAAAATTCTTTCTCCTGTTGAACGGTGAATCAGACACACTAATGCACGGGATTGTAGAATTACAGATCAGATAAATGTGGTGAGAAAAATGCATCGAGCAGGACTTTTAGACCAGATATAGCAGTGTTTATGGTATGATCTTCCATTCGATCTGAGAACTTGGCTGAAAAGTGTTTCAAGTCTTCATTAAATCATACTTTTCTTTCATGGCAGCATTTGACAATAATTATTGATTTGATTGGTTTATATCTTGCTGACTAACTGACCACACCCAGCCTAGAGATAGCTGTGAAGATTACCAATCATAAACTTGTAAAAACACTACTACTTTTTAATGATTGTTTCCCTTTTAACATTGAATAGGAACATGACATCTGACACCTAAGACATGTAGTTGTTAATGTTCCTGTCACTGTATCAAGAAGAATAAAGAAAAGACTATTTATATACCTTCTTTGTATTTTGCTTCTAAGGATCCAGACGTTCTTATCATTTTTAAAAGTGGTCTCGAGCATTACTTCTCCAGGCTTTCTGAAGGTTAGATTTCCTCTGGACATTGGCTACTTTTTCACTTGTACATAACCATTTTTAGGAGAATGTTTTGTGTTTCCTTTGGTTTGTTTGTTAAGCCACTTAACACTGACCCATCAGTTATTCAAGCATAAAAAAGGCATCCTACTCAAGAGATGAAAGAGTGTCATGTCTCTACATAAGAGACAACTTAGCAAAAAGCTCACTTTAAATTGTTTCTTTAGGCACGTTTTTATTAGAAAACATTCAAACATTCAAATTCTCTATGTTTCTTCATCTGAATCTAAGAATAAAGCCTCACAAACAGGTTGACAGGCATAAAATAGTATTTCTGCATCAACAAGGTGATTTCCCCAAGAGCTATTATCTGAAAACTTGGCATGTATACATTTTTCGATATACTGCTGCTTTTTCAATGTTTATGTAAAAAGGTGTAGCCACATCTTTTTACATAAGGCCATGAAAGCCACCTTTTGAAGTTGCCCAAGTTTTCTTTTTCGTATCTTATGCTTTTCCAAACTATTTCACTTTACCCCTAGCTTACAAAATGCCTTTATGTGGTTTTAGACGATTTTTAATTCTTTGTTTTCAAAGAAAAAAAAAAGAAAAGACATTTATTATTATTTTAAAAGAATTAATTTATGTGTTTTTGTTGGATCTGGAATGCATGTCCAGTTTTTCCCTGAGTTATATACCCCCACTTTACAGCTTTATTGTCATACCCATTTCTTTGTAATCATCATATGATTCTGTTACATATTTTAAAACAGAAATCATTTTCCAGTGTCATAGAATGTATTTTTAAACATGTATTGCATATTCTTCCACAGCTGTTCCAGTATTGAGCGGGGAATATTGGATGCTTGTTTTATGTATTGTTTATGTACCCAGAATGTGCCTCTAATCCTGAGGCAATAAATGCAAACTGCTGACTAAAAGTTTAATAGAAATGTCAACACATCTTTATAATGTGATGATGTTGTTTGCACTAATAAGGAGGTAGGCTGGTTTTGCATATTTTGGCCCATTAACTAGAAATTGCACACACTGCTGTCAAACGTTTTCCAAAGCATATTCCAAAATTCTCTGTTCTACCTGCCTGGCAGTCATTATCTTCCATTAATTTGAAATAGTCCATAATAAATAAACAAATAAATAAACCCACACCAATGGTAGTCAGCCATGCAAGGAGCTGGAGTGAGCACTGTGAGAAATTTGATCAGAGTTACACAATGATACTTGACCTTGTCAACAGCAGAATCTGTCCCAAACCACTCCATTGGTGGTGGAGAACTGGAAGAACTGGATGGAGTACTGGGCCATTATTAATGCCAGAAGTGGCCAAACTTTCAGGAGGCTGTTTGTAAAGGTGACTTTTGGTCACCGCTTGCTTGTTATGAGAGCACAAATTATAAGTGCACCGCATCTATCAGCTCTTGAAAGTCTTGAACTGTTGCTGCTAAATGCTCTGCCACACAAAAACAACTATGATAATCTGTTTTATATACTTCTGCCAACTGCATAAGCTGCATGTTTGTCCAGTTTTGGGTGTAATTAGTTCCAAACTAACGTGTTACTGTAATCATATCTTATTTTTATATTATAATAATTTATATTATTTTAGTTACGATCATGTTGTTACTTGTGTTACAAAAGCTCTCTACTTACGGTATCTGAAAAAAGATAAAGAAAAAAAAATCTAACTCATATTCCTTTCTCATGCTGTGTACGTGTATTGTAATCTGCTGGTTTAAGTTCAAGTGCATTGGTCTATAACTTTTGAGCAATAGAGACGTGGACATTACTTTTATTTTCATTACAAGCAAGGACAAGAGCATGATCAAATAGTGTGCATATCGAAATTTGGCTCTTTGCAATCATCAGCAGCCAGATGCTGAACTCCAACAGGCCACAAAAGCAGTCAGGTTTGCAGGACTGTAGCCTCTGTTTCTACCCTTACATGTTTCCAAAGTGCACACACTTTGAAGTCTGGTTTGTTTGGGCTGTTATTCAAATTTTCTATGTGCTGTAATTTTTTTTGTTCATATGCAAATACTAAAAGAAAGATTGTATGTGTGTCTTCATTAGATAGGGCTCTGTTTTGGTGTGTGGAACTGCAGCCCAAGGTTTATATATACTGTATATAAATGTGTTTCAGGTCATATGAAAGAATTCATTTGGTGAAAACGATTCAGTGTATGATTACATTTTAAATGTCCCCACAATCTTCCCCCACGTTCCTCAGTTATTTTCTTTTATATTGATAATTCTCTAAAAATCACTTTAGTAATTCAGATTTTTGGAGGCTTTACTGGACCACCTGGACAATACATTGTTGGGTAATGGGATTTTCACTGGCAGAGTTGGTTTTGAATGAGTAACACACTCTTAACACGTAGGTCCTCTTTCTACTGTGACAGAGCAGCTGGGATAGATTCACCGGGTGAAGTAGACGCAGCAAGGCTTTTTTATGCACAGCTGTCTCAGTGACTCTTTTAATTCTAACTGGGTTTTCATATGATGCTACATTCTTTGTTTTTTATTTGATCTGTATTGCTAGATTAGTATCGTTCCCCTTGTGCCCTCATTATAAACTTCAAAAATATGTGCCATTGAAAGAAAAGAATTGACCAGCATATGAACTGTTCACTGCACCTTGTAAACATCCACAAGACTCTCAAGATTACTCTGGATTTCATCACACTTTCTCCAAAAAGTCAAAATGCAATTAAGTCACTGTTAGTGTATATATTTGGAGAATCCAAAAGTCTTGCTTGAGCTTACTGCACTGAAGCTATGGCAGCAGCTGAGGCTCTGACCAACATGCTTTATGAATTCTGCTGTGCTGTGATAATGTCAGCAAGAGTAGAGTACAAAGTGAAGCTCCGACAGCGCTGATTAGCATGCTAATTGTTAGCCTTTCCTCAACATTTTAGCTGAACTTAGTTATACACAACAGTATAAAGACTAATCTGAGCATCTGATTCAAAGTGCTCGAGTGCTGTTGTCAGCACTATTAACCCTTGGGGTCTGACAGTAAGAGCTCCCCATCTAATAGCCCGAGGCTGTTCTGTGCCTGGGGGTGGGGGATTGATTCAACTGTACTGTCCCTAGCCACGACAGAAAAAACATGTCCACCCATTTAGACTCACCCATGGTTTACTCAGGAAGCTGCAAACTCACAGCGGACACACACTATTGATTTTTTTTCACAAAGATGAAAGGTGCATGGTATGTATTTGGGGTGTGGGAGTTCATCACACTGGGTTCTTCTACTTGACACTGTCAAAGTGTTTGACACTTATCTTCAAGCCAGGATATGGTTATGAATATAAAGCCCACAAGGCTGGGCTGCTGGTGCAGGGGCATCAGTTAAAGCGACAGATATGCCTCATACCATGACAGCCAGAACAAGTGAATACACCTAGACATCAAGTACAGTCCATTAATATGATATCCCTGTAGTGTCGTGTTCTCCCAAGTTTTTGTTTAGTTTTTATTGAGTTTTGGGGCCTATTTTTATTTTATTGATAGTCTTTTCTTATGCTTCTAATATTTTGTGTAATTGTTTCCAGGATAGTTCCCCGTCTTTTCTTCGCTATGCATAATTGTCTTTGTTTTACTTCCCTGTGCTTTTGCTTCCTGTCTGTCTTTCCTCCTTTGTGATTCCCCCTTTTCTCATTTCCCAAACTCCACAACCTCTTCAACCTATTCCTTTTCTCGACTCCTCCCTCATGTCCTAGATCCTCCCACCAGAGATACTAGCAGAAAGGCGTGCAAGCGACATGAGGAGAGAGAGTAGTCAAGGCCACGTGTCACGGCTAGTGTGGCAGGGCAGGACTCAAACGTGGGACTTTGTCTTAAAAAGTTCAACAGGTTATTTTACACAAGCACAAATACAAAAACAAAGAAAGGAGTAATGATGGCCCAGGGGCCAGGGAGGAAGGTAAAATCCACACAGAAATACTTCTCAATCTCGGGGAAACTCTCACCACGCAACAGAGAAGGAAATAGAGTAGTTTGATCCAGGTAAGACTGAAAGCCAGCCACTACCTTAAAGTGGTGGAGGATGAGTTCATCAGGAACAGGCAGGTGACAAGGGAGGGAACCCAGGTCGACTCCCTCCCTCAAGCACAGACACAACAAGTAAAACACAGAGAGTGTAGATGACGGACAGAAAA
Organism: Aulonocara sp. 'chitande type north' Nkhata Bay; assembly: GCF_057382095.1. NCBI lineage: Eukaryota > Metazoa > Chordata > Actinopteri > Cichliformes > Cichlidae > Aulonocara > Aulonocara sp. 'chitande type north' Nkhata Bay. The sequence goes on from NC_141352.1 coordinate 31,717,259, forward strand.
ACACAAAACCTGGGTGGATTTCACAAAGAGGACTGGAGGGTCTCAACACCACAGGCATTTAATAAAATGAGACACGTTTGTGTCAGACCCAATATTTGAAGCAATGTAAAAGAACTTGTAAATGTGACACTGGGCACAACTGCATCACAAACAGTCTAGCCAACATGGACTGCATGTGTCTTCTCTTCACCGTCAGTCCATTTGTCATAAATTAGCTGTAAAGTATTATAAATGTCATTGTGATTTTATCTCAAGTTTGTTGCTCTCTTAGCAGGCAGCTAATTAAAAAAAAAAAATGGGACTAACGTACTCTGCAAAACCTGCCAGCAGTAAGCAGGACACAGGCAACATATGCAACAACCTGCTGAACATAATGAAAGATTTGGCAAAAGAGAGGTGAAAACCAAAACAGAGCTGAACTAAAACTCATCTACTAATGAGCTCAGATGAGCTGTAATGCCTGTCATTATGTCCTTATGTAACTATGTACTGATGTAATTGCTTTGATACTGATGGATCAGACCGAGTACATATTGGAAACAGATTTTAATTACACACATGTAAAGTTTTGTTTGTCAATTTCTGTTAGAATTCGTGGGGTTCTGGGAGTATTGTTAGATCCATTCTGTCTTCATTAGGAGTTAGAGATTACTGCTGCAACATGGGTAAATTTGCAAAACTCTGCATATGATAACTGCTCGTATGTAATAAGGTCAGAAAAAAGACTCCTACAAACAGCTGGAAGCAACAAACTAAATTTTCCTCTTGGCCAGACAAAACCTGGTCGTGCTGTTTACTGCCATTAATCTGACCTGCTGCAGACTATCTTGACCACACTATCTTTTAATAATAATAATGGATTGCATTTATATAGCACACAGCCAGGGCTCGAACCAGCAACCTTCCAGTTACAAGATGAACTGCCAACTCTTTGAGCCATGATCGCCCCGTTTTACAGAGGTTTCTGTTTGTAAGAGATGTGAAGTTGTAGCGCAAAGTGACTGACATAAGGTGCCAATTAAAGGCACTCAAAGTAGATTGTTTGCAGTGTCTGCTATTTATGGACAAGTGCCTCCTTCCTCCTTTATATTCCACTGTCTTTTTCACTTCTAATAAATTTTTAGCTCCCTACCTGCAGTATTTTAACCTGATCCATAAACATAATGCTTTAATACGTGTCACATTTGCATTGCAAATGATATGGCCCTATTGCATTTTGATGTTTGATGTTTCCGTTTGCAGCTTGTTTTTGCTGAGCTGTAGTTGTTTTCCTGCGAGCAACCACGGCATTTGCCTGGATTCAAACCCTTGACCTGTTGCATGGATGCTGTTTGAGCAGTGAGCAGAGCTTTCACTGATTGCATATTTATTTGCATACTAATCTGAATTCTTTTGAGGTATGAGGTACAGTATTTTGTAATTTCCACCTGCCAGCCTGACCATATGCTGAATTTCTTTTCTAAATGCGACTTTAATCTTTATCTAAAATTCTTGCTTTAGATAACTGCAGACTTGTTAGACAGGTTGTTAGAAATGTAAACTCAATACATCTAACACTCTCAGAAGCCTGAAAAATCTCATGTTTTAAAATTGTTTCTCTTTTCAGGTTTAAAAAAGCTATAATTAAATACCTACATTTGAAATACTTCAAAGATGTGCCTTCATATTGCATCAAACCAAACTCCTCCCAGCATTATTCCAGAGATAAAGAGAGTTTGACAGTAAAGGTGACCTGTTCTCCCAGTGAAGTCAGATTAAAGCTTTATGTATATGGGATGGAGGTGACCCAGCCTGGAGCTAAATGATCTGTGCGCATCCCAAAAGTGATTGTTATCCAGCAGAGAGAGGAACCTGTGGCTGAACTGTCATTTCACATGATTTTTTTTTAAACCGAGCCACTGAACAGAGGAGAAGCTAACATGGAATGTGCAAATGAAAACCATTTCCTGGAGTTTCTAAGCATCAGTTCCTGCACTACGATGGGCAGCTAATGAGAAGGTTCAAGTGAGAAATAGCTTGCATGTACTGCCATGACCACTGTGCCATTCTGTTTGGAGTTGCCACTGATAGGGAACTGCGCACAGTGAATCCATAATGACACGATGCTCTGTTGTGGCATACCATTATAACTGTATGCTTTTTAAAATGTTTTTATCACAAATAGAAGTCGCCTGCTGTTCTCACACAGCTGTCGCGTGTGAGTGTCTTTCAGAGAGACTGTACGCGTAGCAGTATGCTATAAGTTGAATCAGATCCTTACTTTTTCATGCACACCAATCCTTCAAGGATTGTCAGATGTGGGATAGAAAGAGGCAAAGACAAAGCGTTGCCTAAAGGCAAAGCAATGCCTGCCTCAGAAAAGAATGATGGAAAAGGCTCTTCCTTGTTTGTCTCATACCTTTAGCTTCCTTGCGTGTAGTGTGGATTCTGTTGAAACTACACAGGTGATTTATTAGCTTGGAAAATGAAGAGATGCTTCTTTCTTTTTGTTTTTTGAAATCCATGATATGGGATGTAGTAACTCCTGAGGCCTCTGATGCATAAATATACATAGTGAGGGTTTTTTTTTGGCTTACAAATGGAGTTTGTACTATGACCCACACTGATTAACTTACTGTAGATGTTCATTTCTGTTGATTTCAGCTGTATCTGTGGCATCAAATTAATTTTCCTGTACAAGCAGCTTCAAAATTTTTGGCTTAAATTAGTAATTTATAAGAGAAGGAGGACTGGTGAGATGATATTTGAGCTACAGCCTCAACACCTGACGTGCATAAAAACACAAGAAGGCTCTTTCTCCAACTCTGCATTTGTTTCTTTCTCCTTCTAAGCCGTGCAGCTGTTGTAGCATGATAAGGGAGCATAGACCAGGAGAGTAATGATTTTTCTCTAGCTCAGAAATTCCTCTTCTTTTATGGCTGACCCTTAAAAATGTCACTTCAGCCCACAATTCGCTCAGTCATTTCAATCTTCAGCATATAGATTATCTTATGGGGAAAAGTCTCAGCTCCATAATAATCAGGGAGGAGTGGCACTTTAAGATAACGTTCATACTGAGCAGGCTGGCTGTTCGATTTCCCGATATACCCTGTTTGAGACCACATATGCTGCTTTGCCCCTTGAGCTCAGTCCTCAAAACCTGTGCTGTGATCTTTACTGTAACTGCTCAATATGCACCTCAAAGATGTACTAAACGTTGTTTATTTAATTCCTGGACAAATGATCTGGAGTTGGGTGTGTATATGGGCTAACTTTTTTTTTAACTGTTACTGCCCTTTGCTTGCTTTATTTTGTTCTCACAGTCTGAAAGTGCAGCTCTGTTACTTAACTTGCTATTTTGGTTAATGCAGGAAGCATACAATGTAAGGTGAGTCCACTGAAGGTTGGATGGAAGGCAATACAAGACTCTTTCTTTTCTTTTTTGATGGTCAAAGCTGGAAAACCTCTATAGGAAACCCTTAGAATTGCAGTAATTTCATATTTGAAAATGTCACAGTCACTTTATCATATACAGTCTAAGGAGCTTGGATAGAAAAGCATCTGGACTCCCTTAATTCGCTTGAAGATGTTTCACCTCTCATCCGAGAAGCTTCTTCAGTTCTAAGAGCAACTGGTGGAAAGTCGCAGATTTTTAAGCCCTATGGGAGTGTCCCCCAAGGGGGTCATGGACCCCCTATTGATCCTCTACCTAATCACACAACCCAAGGAGTGAAAACGGGGTGGGTCACAATCAGCCAAGGTTTGAGGTAAAACCATTGTGAAACCTAGCCCCACCCTTCATGTGATTTCCTGAGGTCATTATAGATGACAGACAGTTGGTGTCATTCACAGTGGACATAGATGGCTTCTTTCACTCCTCTTTCAAACCATCTATCTTCTCTGTCCAAAATGTGAACATTGGCGTCCTCAAAAGAGTGACCTTTGTCCTTTAGATGCAGATGGACAGCCGAGTCTTGTCCTGTCGAGGTGGCTCTTCTATGTTGTGCCATGCATTTATGGAGTGGCTGTTTGGTCTCTCCAATGTAGAGGTCTGAGCATTCCTCACTGCACTGTACCGCATACATTACGTTGTTAAGTTTGTGTTTAACCTGAGTGTTTGACCTCAGGATTTAATGCTTAGGATTTAATTTATAGTCAGGTCAACACACAGTTCAAGATCAGATCTGTTACAAGAATAAACAGTCCGTCAAGTGGCAATAAACATGAGTAGGGATGGGAGCAGAAAGAAGAGGCACTCTTCTTTTTCTTCCTTTCAAAAGGAAGTTTTTCTTTCCCACCGTGACCAAGAGGAGGGGAGTGTTCCTTGATTTTTTTGGGTGTTCTTTCCATTATTGTAGGGTTTTTACCTTACAGTACAAAGTGCCTTGAGTCGACTGTTGTTTTTATTTAACGCTATATGAAGAAAATTTGAATCAAATTGAAAGCATTTTATGAAATTCGGTCTGTAAAATGTCCTTTAAAATATTTTATTTTAAAAATATTTGTCATTGCCCTACCTGCTGCTGATAAGCCAGGGTCTTCAAAGTACTCGGTCTTTGTAAGACATCATGAACTCTGTTTATCAGCCAAAGCTTAGCTTGAAAATGAATGTTTTGCCCTCCTTGCTGATCAGAAGACACCTATAAATCAGAAAAACAATGCTAAATGCATCACATCGCACACAAATGCAGTCTAACAGATAATAAAATAAAGGATACTCAAGTGATTCACCACTTAACATTTCTTAACAACTCGCATAGTGGTAAACTGTTACATTGGGAGAGCTTTTTTGAGCTTTTTATTGAAAAGCCCATTGTAACATCTTGCATAGGTGTCTCGCCTCTATAGTGGGTGTGAAATTTCACAATCCTGTAATTATCACAAAAAATCACAGCAGTCATTTAATGCAGCGATGTCAAATGATCAAACTGGAATCACAGTTTTCACGGTCCATAAACCCCCTCACAATTCCACAGTGGATTCAGAAACACTTTTACTCACTAGGCACAATAGGCACACGGACAAATAAACCTGGTTAATTGGTGCCAAATGCTGACACACTGGAGAACAGTTACATAACACTGAAACACTGGGTGCAGCTGAAAGCATAAAAAGCTTTGCATGCGGTGTGTTGCAGACAGGATGTGCTGTTTAAAAGTAAGGACAATGCAAAACTTTAAAGTCAAATGAAGTTAGTAAGTCATTGTGGTACTGGCATGAATGTTGCACATCTTAAGTCAATTCGTATGTTTTTTCTGGGCTATATGCGAAGATCAAGGACATTTTGAACGCTTAACTCTTTCAAAGCATGAAACATGTGACATTTTGCCATTTTTCGAATTGTCTCTTTTTCTCAACACCTGACAGTCACCAATCTGCCGATGCGGTTGGAAAAAAAAAAGCCATGAAAGTGACTGTCAACTCCTCAGTTTAGGAAGAGCATGGGTGTTGTTAGGAAGACAATTCAGCAGAGATGGGATGATGCCACGCTGATGCAACCACAGTTAGCAAAAAAGGGAGTCTTTTTTTAAAGAAAATCTTCATCTTTACAAATATGATGGGTGATCTTTATAAACCGAATATACAAAACTACGACTATATTACTGTTTATAACAATTGAATATCAAAGTGATGTTTAAAGAGCGAATATCTGACATCAAAACAACAGTATTGCTAACGAGCCAACTATTTAACACTGAAAAACGAGTTCAGACTCTATGTTTAATACATTCAGCTAACAGCATCCAGACACTGAAAAGACAATTCACAATTTTAAAATATATATCAGGGATTCTTAAGCGTAATATGAAAGTTTAGCAATAAAAAGTAAAAAAAAGAAGCCCCAAACAAAAGCAGGAAAAAACTTTTCTTTTCCCATTAAATAAACTTTTCAGTTAATCACTTTAATTTCCTCAGTGTCACTGAATTAAGCTCTAAAGGGTTACCATTGTCAAACTGGGGTTCTCCTCCTTTAAATCTGAGTTACTGACAATAAAACTGTTAAAAATGATACCACGTTTAAAAAAATACAGCAATCCAAGCGAGATAGGGTCACTTGAGTCATTATTTGAAAATAGTTACTTTTGTAAAACGTTCAGCAATCATGAATCATAAATCAAGACAAAATGAAGCTCATAAGTGCACAATAAGCATTTATTGTGTGAATACCTCACAGGCATTCGCATTATTGAGTTCCTGTTTCTCTTTATTCTTTATACTTTATTCTAGTTGCCCCATGATTCTTCGCCGTGGAAGTACTTCCACAGTTTTTTATCCGATTTTCGCCATTCAAACTTTAAAAAATTCTGCTCTTTCTGCTAATGCCCGCTCTGGCTTTTGGTTCTCATTACTTCTATACTTTTTGAGATATTTAATTTTTTATGCAATTTTTTTGCCCATTGACATGAATGGACCACATCATCCGTGTGGTCACTGATTTTGCTTGCTGGGTTGAGCTGTGTTTTAGCTCAGTGAGATGAGCAGCCGTTCTCAGAGCGGGAGGCCCGGGTTCAAATCCCGCTTATGGCAACAATTTTTTCAGTTCATAGTTACTTTTTTTTTAAAACTGTTTTCAATACAAATTTAAGCTTCTCACCCCTTTTCAGCACAAATCCCAGATTTTTCAGCTGTTTTCAGCAGAAACCTCTTTTCAGCACAACGTTCTGCTTCTTTACCTCTTTTCTGCAGAAATTCTGCTGATACACCTCTTTTTAGCCGAATTTTCAGCTTTTTCACCTCTTATCAGCACAAATCGCTACTGCTTCTGCTCATTTAAGCAGAATATTCAGTTCTCTTCTCTGTATACTGTGAACCAGTTTGGCTCAGTGAGATGAGTTCCTGCCTTGACGCCAGGAGGCCTGGGTTTGAACCCAGCTTGTGGCAAACCTTCTTTTCAGGAGATAGTTTAAGTCTTTCGGTCTTTTTTTTTTTTTCAATCTTTTCAGTGCAAGTTTAGGCTTCTTCACTGCTTTTTAGCAGAATTTTTGACTTTCACCTCTTTTCAGCAAAAATTCCAGATTCTTTAGCTGTTTTCGGCACAAACTTCAGCTCTTTTCAGCAGATTGTTCTCCTTCTGCTGTTTTCAGATTCTACTACAAGGCATTCACACAGCATTTTCGCAGGAAATGCAAATTTTTCTAGTTTTGAAGTTTGAAATGCAGGTTGTGCCTTGTAAGCACTTGTAAGAATTTGAACAGAGGTGTGGACTCGAGTCACATGACTTGGACTCGAGTCAGACTCGAGTCATTAATTTTATGACTTTAGACTTGACTTGAAATAATGTTCTAAGACTTGTGACTTGACTTGGACTTTTACACCAATGACTTGGGACTTGAATTGGACTTGAACCGGTTTACTTGAAAAGACTTGATATTTTACCCCAAATATAAAATTTAACACGCATATTATATAGAGATTGAAAATGTGACGTCATTCACGGGTAGAACCGCAAAGGATTCTGGGAACTCGTGGCAAGCGGTACTAGCGCACGCAGGCTTTCAATTAAAATCAGTTATACAGCGATAAAAAGAAACACAAAAATGTCAAGAAGCTGTTGTATTATTAACTGCAATAGCCGGTCGCATGACAGCCACGGGAAGCCGACGGGTAAAGAGATCGGTTGTTATCGGATTACGTCGTTGAAGAGAAATTGTTCGAGCCATGTTTCCGAAGTAATAAAGAGGCGACTGGATTGCAGCCATTCAAAGACCAAATATAACGTCCCAGAACCCTCCAGCTCACAGGTTAGTCTGCTCCAAGCATTTACACACAGGTCAGTCTGCTGTTGTAGTTAATGCGTCATTTTTCATAACATAATTGGTGATATAGGTTACAAGCAAGTCTGGCGCTGAACAGAAATTGTCGCGCTATGCTCCTTTATTTATTGTGTTTATTGTGCATAAATAGTGAATTGTCCTGACACAATATTGCGTTTCGCTTCTGTTATTATGGTACATTGACAAAAACATATACTTTTATTCACAGGATAAAACTGTTGTTTTGTATCACTAATTGTCCAGTACGATTACAGCATACAATATTGTTGTCACTGCTACATTTCTGTGATGCTACCAGAAATTATTTCCACTACTAATTAATTACCGTTGAGCTCAAAGGTCCTATTAATAAACGGTTAAGGAATGTGTATTTATGAAGACGATTTGTGAGACTGGTAAACTTATGATACGTACGATGGTCTTTACTTTCTACACGGTGCATTTCAAGGTCCTGCACCCATCCGTCGGTAAACTGTACCTGGGCTTGTTGCAGTGACCGGAAGTTACTAAACTTCATGAGTGTATGCACTCACTCCAAGAACCGTATAATTATAAATATGCATATAAATATGCTACAATGAGATAGCTGACTTCATCTAACTAGCAAATGTTTTCCAGGCTACGTTGGTGATACAGGTTTTTTTAATGTGTATGATATTTTTGTCATGCGATTTTAAAGCCGGTCCTACAACCGCATCCAAGAATAACATGCAGCTTATCTCAGAACTGTCGGTGAAAATTATTCTTGGAGCTAGGTTTAATTGAGCTGCATTCTAAAGAGGTGCAATTTCACAATTTGTGTATATTTTCTAAGTTCACTATTTTGTCATGTGTTGAGAAAAACACAGATTAAAAAATTACATGGTCTAATATTTACATTTAGCATAACTGCAACATGCTTTTTTTCGTTTTTTTTTTTTTAAGACTCGAAAGGACTTGAAATTCAACGTTTCAGACTTGTGACTTGACTCGGACTTTTACACCAGTGACTTGAGACTCGACTCTGACTTGCCTGACATTACTTGAGACTTGACTTGAGACTTGAGGATAAAGACTTGAGACTTACTTGAGACTTGAAAAACAATGACTTGGTCCCACCTCTGAATTTGAAGGTAATGAACATTTGAAAGGTCAGGAGCATTAGGCCAGAAAGCAATTTCTTGCAAGATTTTATGGAATTTCCAGTGTGAAGAAAACAGAATAATCAGGCGAATTTCTGCAAACTGCAGGTATTTCACTTTTTTTCAGAAAGTTTGCTCCTCAGTTACCTCAGATCAGCATATTTTTGCATCCTCCAAGAAACGCTCACGCTCTGAGTTTACAGGTCCCAGGAATGCTCGAGTACAAACAAAAGTTTGGCACTTCTGGCTTCCTGTCATCATTATCATGTTTGACTACGGCCAGCTCTGAGCAGACTAACATAAAAACTATCTAAATACTGCTTCCACAGTCTTACCTGGGAGGAAAGCTGAATCATACTGGTAGGTGACACAATGAATCTTTTGAGCATCCATCAGTATTTAAAGAGGCACCTCCTCTAAGTGCACTGCTCCACCACTCCAGTCCAGATGAATAGAATGACTCGCACTGGACTTTATTTTATGTTAGGGGGCAGGACAGGTTTAAATTGTTTATGATAAGATAAGATAAAGTAGGTCTTAAATTTAGCCAATATCACGTAAATAATGAATGAATAATGAAATTATTTTTATTACATGAAAAAAAATGGTTGCGCCTCTTCATCTAGGTCCATTTCAGTTTTTAGGTTTCTTGTGAATTTATTTTTTTTATTCTTATCACATTTAGTCATTTTTTCCCCTGGATAATGAACAACCCTTTAGGTTTATGTTATTGCTAATAATTGAAGATATTGTTACAGAGAAATCACTTATTCACATTTCATTTTACAGTGATTTAACAATAAGCTACTTTTTCACCCCACATGGGTGAAACTGTGATTGTTGCCATCTTAAAATCCATTCCCAGCAACTTTTTCTGTGCTTTGTCATCATCAACATGTGAAAAACAAAACACTCTTCAGCAGCATTCTGTGTAATTCAAACAAATTACTGCAGCTGTGTGTCCTTTTTCTCTTTTCACTATCACTTCTCTTCTACACAGAGGAGAACTTGCTATCACTCTCTATCATGGAGACCTGAGAAGTAATTTGAGAGAATATAGGAAATCAGGAACTGCAATAGAAGTAGACGAGGTAGGTGGGGTAAAAATGTGGCTAGACCAAGAAAGTAAATTACAACATTTCATCACAAAATGAGCTCTGGGATGCACTGAGGATCCCAGACTGATGAAATATGGCAGCTTGAGGAATTCAGTGAGGAATGAGAGGATTCACTATCGTAAACCCTAACCTGAGGTCCATTGCCCAACAGACAGCCTGTGATCTCGTTATATTTATTAGAGATTGAGGCCGCGAGTGCTTGGAAGCTGATGGGAATCTTTCATGTTTATGGTCTAGATATTCCTTTAGAATGCCAAAACTGGAACAGCACCTGCATAACCTCTATTGAGCCCCGGGTCTTTGTGTTCGAGCCAGCATCTTCACAGTTGGGTTGTTTTGTGGCAGAGGAGGAGGAGAAATGAGATAGGGACATAGGTGAAGGCAAAGAAGTGCCGGGCACAGCAGCAGACTGTTGTGCTTGTACACAAGTGAGAGAGCCTTTTTGTTCTTTTTGGTTCAAACAGAGAGGGTAATTTTTTTTCTATAGGTGTTGACTATCACAGAATCCACAGATATACTGCCAATCTTTTTAATCTATCGAAGACATAATAATATACAGAATCACATTCACACAGTATAATTTCTGTAGCTCAGAACTCACAGTTGTTATAATTACAGTATGTCGTACATTAGCATTCATACTAACAAGCAGGAGTCCTTGGAATTTGTATAAAGCTGGATAATTTCAACCAGTTTTAAACATCTGTTCTCTTTTTGATCCTTGTTGTCATGTTTTCCACAGAACAGTGAGGACGCAGAACGATGCACACAGTGGGTTCGTACAGTTAAATTTCAGATTCTCTGATACGTCTCAGTTAGATTCATTTCATAACTTTTCTATACCCAAAGTCACACACTAACCTGGTCGTGTTGCAGCAGAATAGTGACACAAAACTGCTGCTCTGACACCCATAGCCATCTTTGAGACCATCCCTATCACTGCTTACTGACATACAATGCAATCCTCTAATACCAAACTTGAGTTGCTATACCCTGTGAGCTTAATGAGTAAATTCAATACATAAAATGCAAAAAATGAAAATAGAAGATCTGAGGCTGTTAAAAAAGGACCAGAGCTCAAAAGAGTGGCTAAGGGTGTACACTGGCTTTTTACTGCAGTTTAAAAAAAACCCAAACTTTTATGGATCCAGTAAGATTTGACAGACGTAAGGCTTGTATAATGGCAATTATGTCCATGCCAAAATGTCTAGAATGGGCATGAGCATGACTAAAAGATCAAACCGTTAACAATCTGTGATGTTGTTTTATGTTTCCTACATTGTCATGAATCCTTTATTGTTTCTGAGCCTGCAGAGTATAGTAAGAGTGACATCCGGACACAGCTTAGGACCTCACACCGCAGCGTTGCACCCTTCTAATCCTTGTTACCACTGAACACATATTTGTCACAGAAACTCAGGTACTTTGAATTCAGAGTGCAAATACTGACAAGCATTGACGGCACGGGATGGAAATATTATTATGAAAACAAAACAGCATTAATCGGCCCCTTAAAGTGCATCCTGCAGATAGCGTCTGTGGTTTGATTTGGGTAGAGAAGAGTCCTTGTATTCTTATTTCCTTGTTGAACTGGATGCTTGCTGCTCTATATTCCTCTCAATTTTCTGCCTTGTGAGCTCCCTCAGTGTGTCTTCTCTTGTCTGAGCTCTTTGGTAAACCATAGCTTGTTGCTGTAGCACACATGAATGCAAATGAGCTCGCTGAAAACACAGGCGTTTGCAACAAGAAAATTATACAGCCCACCGCATCATGTTGTATACTAGTAAGCGAATGAACAGACCTATTAAAAATGGACAAACTCACCCTTTTCCATGTTTTCACGGACAGTCTTCTTTGCGTTTCTATGTTTCCACAGCTTATTCATTTGCAGCTTTTTTCTAATATCTGCAGCACAAACTGTAAAGACGCATTGCATTTATTATTTAATTATTAAAAAACCCTCTAGTGTCAGAATCTGTATGTTTTGAGCCTATTTATCTCTTTTAATACGACACAGATCAAGTCCAAATACTTGGACGATGTTTTTTTGTTGCCATCGTCTCTGCACAGAGGTTCAGTTTAGTATTTTCACATTGTGGGCAAAGCTTTCCAACTTTGCCTGCTCGTACTGAATACAGCAACCCTAGCTGTCATAACATTTACTGAGGTCAAAGCTGCTAAATCAGAGGTTAGTGTAATCGAAGTGGTTGCGGTTTGGGAGGAAGCCTTGCTCTAAACAAATCGGAGCAGGAGAGCAAGTGATTTCTAGAACCCTTCACTATTTCTGTACTGTATGTGGGAGGAGCAGGCTGAAGAAAAAGAAATGCTACAATACAGGGACCCAAAGCCAAGTGATTTTGATCTTAAAAACCCAGAATATACATGAGAAACATGCCACAAGAACGAAACATACAGCTGGAACTGTGGATGTTTTATTAGTGCTTGTGCTACAGCTTCCCCAAGTCTCCAATCAAAACCATTGCAACTTTAAACATTGATCATAGAAAGGCTAGCAGCTATCTTCATTATATGATGCAATTTTGCACGACTATTTGTACACCCAGATTTTGGCATTTTTCTAAATAACAGCAAAAATGTGACTGTGGCAAAAATCTTTTATGCTTTTTCATTACGACAGTTTTTGCATTTCAGAAACTTACACTGGGTCACTCTGTTGATTTGATCTGATTCAGTGAGCTCATTGCACATTAGCCCCTGAACTCAAACCACAAAATGAATCTCCTTTACTTTCTTTTGCCAAAATCGTGATGACAGTGACTTAATACAATAGTGGTTTCAGCTGAAGAAGCTTTTTGGACCATGCAGAATGTTATGTCCAGTGCAGCATGTTGCCTTTTGAACTTTATTCTTTGTTTCACATGTGCTATTGTTCTGTCTTATTTGCATACCTGTGGGGATCTTAATAATGGGGCTTTGTCACTGAAATTGTTATCATCAAGCTCTGGCTGATGTGTGGTGCTGGCAGAATAAATGAGATAGGTTTCTGAATAAAGAGGATTCACAACACCGTGACTTAGTCATGCACTGAATGTTAAACTCTAGTATTTATCAGGGGTAGTGGGTAAGATGTGTAAGAATAACTCAAATAGCCTCGATGTGCACTTTGTTCTACTGTGGTTCTAACTGTGGACAAGTGCTTTTTGTGGGAGACAGAGGACACGGGAAGATAGAGTGTTTCCCTACATGCTCCTGACAGATTGTGGGGCTGGTGTAGAAAAATGCCTTCAACAGGCTTCTCAGGTGAAAAGTCAAAGCATTTAACGAGCCTCTCGGCATATAAGGACTTTAAAGAATTAGCACAGGATGCCATTGGGCCATGGTGTCCAAGTCCAGTACTGATACAGGAAAGTTACACGCATGCATACAAAGTTTCAAGTTGATTTCCACAAATAAATACAGTTATGGACTTTGAATTCATATTTATTGGATCATTGGATTAAATTCACAATGACAGCATTACAGCCTATAGGGAGATGTAATGCTTCAGCATGTTAGGTAGTCCAGCAATATTGTATACCATTTTGAGTTGATGCATGCAGAAAAGTTTTCAGGGAAAAAAGTATTGTGTGTGTGAGTGTTTTTAATCTCTCTCTCCCCCTCTCTCTATCTATATCTATATCTATAGAGAGAGATATGCTAAAAGGTTTCTAGTGTGAATTCAAATCAAATCTTTCTCTCTCTCTCTCACACTCTAACCAGGTACTCTTTAGTGCTTAAACCAAAGTAGCTGGTAGAAGCAAAATCAAGAGTAAGTGGAAATAAAATGAATCAGGGAGCAGAACCGAGCAAAATCTCAATGTAAAACAGAGCATGGGACAAACCATGGTCTCTTGACTGACTCTTGATACCCATCAAACCTCCTAACTTGGGCTTTGCAGGTCTTTAAAGTTGATCAAAGGTACCAACAATAAAAGTTTGCAGTTTCTTCTTCTGGAGCATTCAGGTGCGTGTTAACACAATGCCAGTGATGACTGACATTAGCAAAGATCGGAGAACAATTCACCCTCAGGGTAGACCATGCAATGACAAACTGGAAAGAACCAAAAAGATTTAAATCTCAAACTTTACAAACCTCAGTTAGAATGTTAAAATTCTTGCCAGTACAATTAGAAAAAGACATTGAAAAGTATGGCTTATTTGGAAAATGGCTCATTTAGTGTCGTGTCACCTCTTCACCTACTTCTGGTTCCTCAGGTAAAAGTAAGTCAGTACTATTAGAGGCAGTGTCTTCAGCTTACTGGGCCATCTTCTTTGGAACCAACTCCCAGTTGGGATTCAGGACAAAGACACCCTCTCTACTTTTAAAATTAGGGTTAAAACTTTCCTCTTAGATAAAGCTTATAGTTAGGGCTGGATCAGGTGACTGAATACTGGCCGTGATTCTGCCGAAGGTTTCTTCTTGTTAAATGTAAGTTTTTCCTTCAAACTGTCACGAAATGCTTGTTCATAGGAGGTCATCTGATTATCGGAGTTTTCTCCTCTGTTGTTACTCTGTTATTGCAGGTTCTTTACCTTACAATACAAAGCACATTGTTGTGATTTGGTGCTATAATAATAAAATAAAATTGAATTGAAGGGTTACCAAGAGAAAGCCTATTTTCTCTAAAAGAAAGATGGCAGCACGTCTTAGATTTGCAAAGTTGTGTCACGGACCCGGTGCCGGGGACTCGGGGTTCGTGAACAGTGTGGACCTTTATTGTTATTAGTGTATTGGATGTATGTTTGCTGCACTGTGCTCTTGTGTTCCATGCTGGTGTGTGTGTGTGTGTGTGTGAGGCTGGAGGATGAAGGACAGCCACCTGCAGGCCTGATGGGTGTGGCCCTGCCAGCTGCTGGTCACGCCTAGCTTACCACACACCTGCTTCTGATCAGGATCGTCGGGGGAGCTACTTAACAGAGCGATGGAGCTTCCTCCGGCGCAGGATCGTTGAGTTAGACTCCATGAGGACAGCGGAACACAGGACTGCAAGACACACGGGGTGTGTGAAGGCACAGGGGCAGAGAGCACGGGATACCAGCACTTGGGAGAAGACACGTCACGGGAGTCGAGGGAGCACTTTTGGAGATTTAATGTGTGGTGTACAATTACCTCACTGTAAATAAACCCACGGTTCATTCCATTAAGTCTGCGTTTTGGGTCCTTTCTCCTACATCCCCCACGGTCTGCCCTCCAGACCGTGACAGAACGATCCTGCCAGATGGACCCAGCGGACTTTTCGGAGAGGTTCAGGAGGGAGGTGACAGACAAAGTAAATCGTCTATGTGAACTGTGGCTGGAAGCGCACGCGGAGGGTTTACGTTGTGCTGTGGAGAAGCGGTTGCAGGAAACACTGACTTGTTTCCCTGGGTGTTGGACAATCTTTTTCCGATTGTGGCGGATTTCCTGCTCAACACCCTTCACCTCCACTCTCCGATCCAGGCTGCCCCCCCCACTCGGCCAGCCTGAGGTTCTTCAGCCTGATACGCCGGCCCCGACGTCTACCCGGAAACGGCGTTCGCGCCGCCGGCGTTCCTCACCGCAGCCGCCCTCCCGGACATCTCAAGAACCGGCTGTGGTGAGTAATAAGGACACTTTTTCATTTCTCACCCCATCTGCTTTTTTGTTTTCAGTGGATGGTGACACCGCTGACGCTGCTGCAAGCCGGCCAACAGTACAACTAGCGTGGCCTCATTCAGCAGTCTCCACGCCACTGGCGGCTTCACCATCTGCGGTTGTAGCGCCGTCATCATCCCATCCGCATGCAGTCACCCCTCGGCCATCTTCTTCACCGGCTCTACCTTCACCTTCCCCACCTGCGGACACCGCATCACCATCTTCGCCTCCGGATCATCCATCTGTGGCTGAAGCGCAGCCAGAGGTGCCCGCACGGCCAGCTGTTGAGCCCTGCGAGCCGGAGCAGGAGCCCGGAGAGCGGGAGGAGCTGCTCAGCGAAGCGGAGCAGGAGCTCAGGGAGCGGGAGGTGCCCGCACGGCCAGCCGTGCAGCCCTGCGAGCCGGAGCCCGGAGAGCGGGAGCAGCGGCTCGGCGAGCGGGAGCTCAGCATGCCCGAGCAGGGGCTCAGCGAGCGGGAGGAGCTCAGCATGCTCGAGCAGGAGCTCAGCGTGCCGGAGGAGCTCAGCATGCTCGAGCAGGAGCTCAGCGTGCCGGAGGAGCTCAGCATGCTCGAGCAGGAGCTCAGCGAGCCGGAGGAGCTCAGCATGCTCGAGCAGGAGCTCAGCGAGCCGGAGGAGCTCAGCGAGCCGGAGGAGCACAGCGGGCCGGAGGAGCTCAGCGTGTCGGAGGAGCTCAGCGAGCTAATGCCGGAGGAGCACTGTGAGCCGGAGGAGCTCAGCGAGCTTATGCTGGAGGAGCTCAGCGAGCCGGAGGAGCTCAGCGAGCGAGGGGAGCCCGCGTCGCCAGCTGTGGAATCAGCGAGCCGGAGGAGCTCAGCGAGCCGGAGGAGCTCAGCGAGCGAGGGGAGCCCGCGTCGCCAGCTGTAGAGCTCAGCGAGCCGGAGGAGCTCAGCGAGCCGGAGGAGCTCGGCGAGCCGGAGGAGCACAGTGAGCCGGGGGAGCCCAGCGAGCTAATGCCGGAGGAGCACTGTGAGCCGGGGGAGCCCAGCGAGCTAATGCCGGAGGAGCACTGTGAGCTGGAGCAGCTCAGCGAGCCACCCACTGAGAAGCCCGCACCGCTGCTGGCGGACCTCAACGAGCCGGAGGGACCGGCGTTGCCAGCAGAGGAGCTCAGCGAGCCTGGTGAGCCCGCGCTGCCACCGGAGGAGCTCGGAGGTCCGGAGGGATCCGCTGAGCCAGAGCTGGAGGTCGGCGTGCCGGAGGGGCCGCCATGTCCAGCAGCCCGGCCGCCACGTCCTGCAGCCCGGCCGCCACGTCCTGCAGCCCGGCCGGTACATCGAGAATCATGGGTTGTGCTGAGGCGGGAGCTACAATGCCGCCGCCACCGGACCCGTGGCAGGCCGCCGGAGGAGCAACGCCGCCGCCACCGGACCCGTGGCAGGCCACCAGAACCGTTCCACCGCGGCTGCCGGACCCATGGCCGCCCGCCGGAGCTCCTGCGTTTCCATCAAGGGGTTAGAGGTAGGCCACCTGAACTTTTTTGCCGCCACTGCCTAACCCGCAGCGGGTCCCGCTTGTTTTGCCGTCCTACAGGTCGGCCGCCAGAACTGTGTTTGCTGCCACTGGACCGGGGGATTGAACTGTTGAACTGTGTTTTTCTTTTGTTGCTTTGTGGTGGCTGTTTAGCGGAGTGGTTTTGGGGCCCTCCGTCCTGGACCCCCCGCCACCCGCCCTGGGTTGGTTGTTCTGTGGTTTTGTTTTGGGTCGTCGGGAGTCGACCCTTTGAGGGGGGGTACTGTCACGGACCCGGTGCCGGGGACTCGGGGTTCGTGAACAGTGTGGACCTTTATTGTTATTAGTGTATTGGATGTATGTTTGCTGCACTGTGCTCTTGTGTTCCATGCTGGTGTGTGTGTGTGTGTGTGTGTGTGAGGCTGGAGGATGAAGGACAGCCACCTGCAGGCCTGATGGGTGTGGCCCTGCCAGCTGCTGGTCACGCCTAGCTTACCACACACCTGCTTCTGATCAGGATCGTCGGGGGAGCTACTTAACAGAGCGATGGAGCTTCCTCCGGCGCAGGATCGTTGAGTTAGACTCCATGAGGACAGCGGAACACAGGACTGCAAGACACACGGGGTGTGTGAAGGCACAGGGGCAGAGAGCACGGGATACCAGCACTTGGGAGAAGACACGTCACGGGAGTCGAGGGAGCACTTTTGGAGATTTAATGTGTGGTGTACAATTACCTCACTGTAAATAAACCCACGGTTCATTCCATTAAGTCTGCGTTTTGGGTCCTTTCTCCTACATCCCCCACGGTCTGCCCTCCAGACCGTGACAAGTTGGATCTGAACAGACCACAAGACTTCTGGAACAATGCCCTTTGGACAGGCTACAGTAGAGATGTGTTGCCATAATGCACAACACCATGTTTGTTGAATACCCAACACAGGATATCTTTGTAAACACCTGATAAGCATGGTGGTAAATGACAGATGACTTGTATATGTTTTGCAGTTACAGGATCTGGATATTTTGCAGTTATTGATTCAACAATGAACTCCTCTGTATATCAAAATATTCTAGACTCTAATGTGAGACTGTCTGTCTGCCAGCTAAAGTGTGGCTGACACTGGGGTCATGCAACAGGACAGTGATCCCAAGCACAGCAACAAATCTACAACAGAAAGCCTGAAAAGGAAAAGTCCAGACCTCAAATCTGTCACGGTCTGCAGAGACAGGCCGTGCGGTGGTGTGTGTGATGGACCCAGGTGCATACACAAGTTAGTAGACGGGAGTGGACTTAACAGAAAGCGAGCCTTTATTATGGCTGAAGACAAAGTGCACAAACAAAGCAGGGATGGCGTGACTAGACTATAACTAAACTGGGAAAACGAATACTGCGACAAACTAAGAAAACTCAGACTATGATGATCACTGCAAGGACTGACCGTGAAAACATGGAGGTGAGAACACAGACGACGCGACACAGACTGTACGAAACACAGAGACTAAATACACATGAGGGATGATCAGGGGAAGTGGATGCACACGGGGAACACAGGTGACACTGATAATCATAACAAGACACGGCAGGAGTGAACGTAACACTGATGGGAGATGGGCAAAGTAAAGCAGGAAGTACACAGAGGTTCAAACAGGAGGAGAGAGAGCACGGGGAGAACACAGACATAACGGGCTGGGGAAAACATAGAATAAAGCACAAAGAGAGACGAGGGCTCATAAATACACAGAGGGGCACACAGGGGGTAAGAGTCACGAAGGGAAAACACATAAGGAACAACGTAACAGATCAACCCAGGAAGCATGGCCTAAATAAAGAACAAAATACAAAAATACACGAAAACTAAGAATACTGGGCCCACATGGCCCAGGACCATGACACCACCCCCCCCCCTAAAGGGCTGGCTCCTGACAGCCCAAACCCGAGAAACAAAACACAAGCGAAACAGAAAACACCCCACCCAGGGCGGGAGGCGGGGGACCAGGACGGAGGGAACAAAACGAACCAAAAACAAGGAGCACGAGAACAAAACTGAGTCCACAAATACACAAAAGAGTCCAGAACAGGAAGGCGAATGTCCAAAGAGGCCCGAAGGCCAACCCGAGAGGCGACAACACAAAAGTCACGGGAAGGGTGGCCACGGTGACAGAACAGATCCGGAGGCCGACCGCGCGGAAGGCAGCGGCGGCGGCGAAGCAGTTCAGGGGGCCGGCCGCGCGCAAGGCAGCGGCGGCGGCGAAGCAGTTCAGGGGGCCGGCCGTGCGCAAGGCAGCGGCGGCGGCTCTCCAGTGTCAGGCGTACTGGCCGAGGCCCGGTGGGCGCGGGACCAGACGAAGCACAGGCTGAGGCGGGACCAGGCGAAGCACAGGCTGAGGCTGCAGCAGACGAAGACTCTGAGGCTGCAGCAGACGAAGACTCTGAGGCTGCAGCAGACGAAGCACAGGCTGAGGCTGCAGCAGGCGAAGCACAGGCTGAGGCTGCAGCAGGCGAAGCACAGGCTGAGGCTGCAGCAGGCGAAGCACAGGCTGAGGCTGCAGCAGACGAAGACTCTGAGGCTGCAGCAGACGAAGACTCTGAGGCTGCAGCTGACGAAGCACAGGCCGGAGCTGCAGCTGACGAAGCACAGGCCGGAGCTGCAGCTGACGAAGCACAGGCTGGACCAGGCGTAGCAGAAGGTGGCTGGATGGGCTCCTCGGGCCCTCCAGCTGATGTGGCATGGTGCTGGACGGGCTCCTCGGGCCCTCCAGCTGAGACAGGAGGCTGAACGGGCCCCTCGGACCCTCCAGCGGAGACAGAAGGCTGAACGGGCCCCTCGGACCCTCCAGCTGACGTGGCATGAGGCTGGTGCGGTTCTCCAGAACCCCCAGCTGACGAGGAAGGTTGCTGAACGGGCCCCTCGGACCCTCCAGCGGAGACAGGAGGCTGAACGGGCCCCTCGGACCCTCCAGCGGAGACAGAAGGCTGAACGGGCCCCTCGGACCCTCCAGCTGACGAGGTAGGTGGCGGCGTGGGAGCCGCGGAGTCCTGGATGAGCTCATCCGAGCTCCCAGCAGGAGCTGATGCAGAGCCAGAGAGATTTGAGACCCCTGGCTGAATGTTAAGCTGACCAGCGGACCGTACTGCTATCGGGGACTGGGCTACAGGAGCTACTGGGGCCTGCGCTACAGGCGGCACTGGAGCTACTGGGGCCTGCGCTACAGGCGGCACTGGAGACTGAACTGAGGGTGGCTGCGAGGGAGCTAACTGAACTGAGGGTGGCTGCGAGGGAGCTAACTGAACTGAGGGTGGCTGCGAGGGAGCTAACTGAACTGAGGGTGGCTGCGAGGGAGCTAACTGAACTGAGGGTGGCTGCGAGGGAGCTAACTGAACTGAGGGTGGCTGCGAGGGAGCTAACTGAACTGAGGGTGGCTGCGAGGGAGCTAACTGAGCTGTGAAGGGCTGCGAGGGAGCTAACTGAGTTGTGAGAGGCTGCAGACCCTGGCGGCTCCGAGGGCCCCCGAGAGCCAGGCGTGTTCCCCGAAAGATGTGCTGACAATCGGGGGTAGGCCACGGCTTTCCCCGGAGCTCCTCCTCTACGTGGGTGCAAGCTGCTTGCTGCTGCTCACAGAGACCGGGCTCCATGATTTCCTTAGTAGGTCTTTCTAAACAACTAAACACCGTACTGTCAGTCTCCGAACACGATTCAGTCATAGTGTCCGGCCCCGGCAAATCAATGCTCATCTCACTCTGCTTCATAGAGGGGACGTGAGGCACGAAAACGCAGTCACTCACCGGAGTTAATGCGGTGCCACGGCGGCGCCGGCGCCGCCCCCTTCTGGTAGCTGGCGCGATGGGCGCTGATGGCACCAATGCAGGGGGTGATGTAGCGGCGATCTCCCGGTCGTCCGCCCACATCCTTGCCAGAAATGAGGCAGGCGAAGTAAAGTCTAAGCGGATTGGAGACGGCGAGCGGCTGGTAGGCTGTGCAGCAGGTGAGAGGTCCTGCTCCGAGATGAGCCAGGGCTTCCACCGGAGCTCGTCCTCCCGATAAGCCCGTAACACCTGCTGCCGCTCTTCCTCGCCAAAGTCCATGGCCTCCGTCGTCTCCGTGCGCCACGCCGTGCGGCCAGACCGCGGTGAAGACGCGGAAGCCGACGGGGCGCGAGCGGAAGGTGTGTCGGTGGCGAGCCTCACCGTTCCAACTGCAACTGCTTCTGGCTCGCGAAGCAGCGGGGAAACGGGACAACAGCCGGGCTCTGGCGGCATAGCCTGCACACTAGGCAGCCGTGGCTGCGGACGGAGTTGGAGAGCGGTGACGAGAAGGTCGGTGATCAGCGGGTGTAGTGCCTCCCATAGCCAGGGAAACACAGACACGCATACTCCCACTTGGCGGGCCAACTCCTCCCGTTCCTCCTCTCCGGAGCACCGCAGCCATCTACCACATAGCGACTCCACCGTCTGGAGGATCTCCCTCTCTTGTGTCGCTGGGTCCGACATGGTCGCGTCGTACTGTCACGGTCTGCAGAGACAGGCCGTGCGGTGGTGAGTGTGATGGACCCAGGTGCATACACAAGTTAGTAGACGGGAGTGGACTTAACAGAAAGCGAGCCTTTATTATGGCTGAAGACAAAGTGCACAAACAAAGCAGGGATGGCGTGACTAGACTATAACTAAACTGGGAAAACGAATACTGCGACAAACTAAGAAAACTCAGACTATGATGATCACTGCAAGGACTGACCGTGAAAACATGGAGGTGAGAACACAGACGACGCGACACAGACTGTACGAAACACAGAGACTAAATACACATGAGGGATGATCAGGGGAAGTGGATGCACACGGGGAACACAGGTGACACTGATAATCATAACAAGACACGGCAGGAGTGAACGTAACACTGATGGGAGATGGGCAAAGTAAAGCAGGAAGTACACAGAGGTTCAAACAGGAGGAGAGAGAGCACGGGGAGAACGCAGACATAACGGGCTGGGGAAAACATAGAATAAAGCACAAAGAGAGACGAGGGCTCATAAATACACAGAGGGGCACACAGGGGGTAAGAGTCACGAAGGGAAAACACATAAGGAACAACGTAACAGATCAACCCAGGAAGCATGGCCTAAATAAAGAACAAAATACAAAAATACACGAAAACTAAGAATACTGGGCCCACATGGCCCAGGACCATGACAAAATCTGCTTAAATCCTGTGGAGGGACCTTGTGAGCTGTGGACTGCAAACCTCGGTGAACTAAAGCAATTCTGTAAAGAAGAAGGGCCAGGATTCCTCCACAATGAAGAGAGAAGCTGATAAATAATTACTTTGAGTTATTGCTGTTAAAAGTGGTTCTACAAGCTACTGCACAATGGCATGTAATGTATTTTTCACACACAGCTTTTGCCTTTTGGCTTAATTTTTGTTAAATAAATAATGACACAGTGCAATATGTTAAGTGTTGTTGTTATTATGTCATGAATTGTAAATCCTTGAAACTGACAGATGATGCATTTTTTTTTTTTACCATTACTATAAAATGCATCATAATATCAACTTTAAAACCTTTTTTTCCCTGTTTCTTATTCATATGGGGGGTGTTAACATTAGCTCAAAGCTACATCAATGTCTTTTTATTGGGCATTAGATGACTGTGAAATTAAGATTTCTAGAATCCAAAGATTCTTCTTACATTTTAAAGATATATTTTAGCTGCTTGGATCAGCTTTGACATCAAAACAGTTTAAACGAAATCTATTTAAAACTTGATGCTTATTGACTTTTTTAATGCTTTTTAAAGTATCCTTCTATAAACACAACACAGAAGGAAAAAGGTCACGTTTTTAAAGAATTTGAAAACTTGTTAATTTCATTTCATCACTATCACTGTGAATCACCACCATTATCATTTTTTCTGACATTGTTGATCTCAGTCAAATCCCAGCACTAATCGGCATCATTTGAGCTCTCCTTCACTAAGAATGCATCTAGAGGGCAGTCCCAGTGGCCGACTGTGAATTTGGCTGCTGCCTGAGTAAATTTTATACTAATTACATGCAGATTGCAGCAGTAGGTTGGATGCATTTAAATCTGGTACTAAATATTTCTTTAACGTGTACAAAATATTAAGGTTTGCTCAGAAGAATAGAAGCTGGAGACCTGTACTACCTGCCCCAGCCTGGTATATGCAGTAAGCAAGTAGGCCATGTGTCTAATGTAAGACATGTTTGTCAGGGAGCCTTTCCTGTGTTCTCAACTCGCAACTTTTGTTTGCTTCTATCAATTAGAAAAGAAAAATATCAAGCTTCTCTTCTAATTAAGAAAGAAACAAGTTAGGATATGGCTTTCTACACGAGGAAATGAACACTATTTGCATTGTTGCCACCCAAATTTGCATTTATAGTGTTTCTGTAAGCTTATTTAGTTGTGTGCTTAATCATCAGGGATATTTCACAGGAACAAAGGGCTCATTAAACTCATGTAAAGCCTTATATCAATACTGTTGGCTTTTATCAAGGCAAACAGGAAGAGAAAACATCTCTAGACTTGGAAGTTTTGATGAGGTTGGGCTCATGCAGACCCATGACTTCTCCAAGCTGGAGAGTTTCCAGAATTAGTGAGATTTATGACAATAATTTGGCTGATACAAAAGTGGACACACTGGATGTAAATAACAGCTGGAATGATTAATTTACTCCAAAAAGTGACACACGGAGCAGAGTGTGCACAGAATGGCAAGTAGCATGGTGAATATATTGAGTCACTTTTCATTATCAGTGGAATTACTCTCTCCTCTGTTATTATAGTGCGATAAAGACCAGCCACAAGGTTGCTGAACTCATCCAGTGCTCTTCTGCAATGCCATGCTTTGTAATCAGATGGCTAAATTACATTAGTGTGGGCAATTGCACTGTGTAACTATAAAAACACTGACAAAATGAGGGCAGGAGTTTTAAAAAAGTATTTATGCCTGGTGCACATTAACTGTAGAGGAGTAGCGCAGTGGTGACTTTAAATCTGAATGACGAGCTCCTCACCTTACCTATGAGGAAAACTGATGTCTGCTGCTTGTATTTATAATCTCATTCTTAGGTCATCTCTTGTGGTTATAGCTAAGGGTGGGGATATTGATCGACTAGTAAACTGACAACTTTTCTTTCATCTTTTTCATTCTGTTCACCACAGCAGACCAGTACAGCATCTGCACCACTGGGGACGACACACCAGTCAATCCATCAGTGTTGATTTTCATTCCTGCCACTTCAAATAAGCTGTGAACCACTCCAGTGCAAGCTGGAGGTTAGTAACTGTACCAACAGTACCACATCATTTGCAAAAAGCAGAGATGAGTGTTTGAGCCCACCATAACAAAAACCCTCTACTGCTTGGGTAGGCCTAGAAATTCTGCTTATAAAAATATAACTAGAATCAGTGACAAAGGCCAACTCTAGCAGAGTTACCCACACCCATGTGACCCAAACTTTCAGTGCAACTGCACAGGGTTTAAATTGTCCACAACAATGGGGATGACTAATAGATGGACTCTTCTTTCTAGTACACTGGCAGAGAATTTCCAAATGAGGCTAAAGAGTGTGTTCCCTATGGAAGCCCGTTTCCGCCACTAAATAAAAACAAAAAAGCTAGTATCCATAACTCGAAATTTCGAGAAATATAACTCAAAATTTTGAGTTACTTTTCTCAAAATTCTGCTGTCAGACTCCATAATAAAGACTTTAACTGATCAAGCACACACATCCATACATATGCAATAATACTAAGTGCAATAATCCTTTCTGTCATCGTTGTATTTTTACTCAGTTGTATATAGTATTTGTATTTGTATTCTATTTTTATCTTATTGTATATTTATTTTATTTTATTCTACTGTATATAGTATTTTATTCTATTCTGTACAGTTGTGTACTGTATTTATTCTTATTGTATTCTAATTTTTGCCTCATAACTTTTGCACTGTCCACTTCCTGCTGTGACAAAACAAATTTCCCACGTGTGGGACTAATAAAGGTTATCTTGTCTTATCTTATCTTATCTTATTGACATCCATATTTCTTCACTTGCTGACTGGTGGGCTTGTTCTGGTCCTGGAGCTGGCTGCAGATGGGGTACTCGTCTTCATTTTGTTACTAAATGGTGCTCAACCTCATCCTCTTCTTCAAAGTCACTGTCAGACTCTGAATTTTCAGAAATGTGAAATATTCTGAAACCTCTTTGTCAACATCCGAAGCTCCTCTCTCTTCCAAAATCAATTGGATGGCCCTCGCAGCAGATAATCTTTTGCCATCTTGATCAGTTGTGATAAAGAACCACACTGGCAAAGTCTTATTTATAGTATTATGCCCTTAATTAGCAGGAGGGACAGGGAATGAGAAAATAAAATTTGGATCCCTCAAGAAAGAGGGTAAAATGTGTGAGATGTCAGAGCAGACGGTGTTGATAGTTGAATTTTCAACAATGTTGCAACTTTGTGCGAGAGCAGGAGGGGAAGAAAACACTATCAGCAGCACCAGAAAGGAGGAAGACAGAGTGTGGGAACACAGGACCTTCACTTTCAACACTTTTATTAGACCTGGGTCCAGTGGACCCGAACACCTTGTATGTAATGTAAATGCGTGGGGGGAGGTACAGTATGAGGTCATTGAAAATTAGTTCGGATTTATGTTCTTCACAGAAAATAAGCCAAAGCCAATGAATTTCAGGTTGAAAAAATAATTAATTGTTTCATTTTTCTTTTGAAAAAAAGTGAAAACGGGTCTCACAGACCCGAACACCATACAAGGGTTAACTCATAAAGATGGGTCTGTTTCTATACAAACTCCTAAGAAATGTAGCCAGCTCATAATTTACAGCTTGTAAAATTGAAAATGCTATGCTGTGTATTGTTGATCTAGCTTGTGCGCATTTTGCTGTTAGATTGGGCTGAGACATACAGGCTGAAAGATAACAGGTCAGACATAACTTTGAACTGTAATCTATCATAACAAGACAATGCAGTTGTTTTTTTTGTTCTTTCTTACAATGATCAGATGTCACAGTCTCGATGGAGAATGAGTGGAGGACTCAGGTGTGGACACTGATGAGGAGACGAAATTACTTTAACGAAAAACAAGCCTTTATTTGTGGCTGATAAGAGAGCATACAAAAATTAAACAAACTGGTTGAGACCAGATTAAAAAAAACATGTATAAACTATTACAAGACTAGAGAGACTGTGAAAGCTATGAACGCTGAAAATACTATAAACCATGAAGGGACACTATGAAGTCTAAACCAGACATGGGGAAGGGAACACAGACGAAACCACACTGAACACAGGAAGACTGAGGGTGAGGTGATCAGGGGAAAACATGAGGAAAACAGCTGACTGGAATGAACATAATGGCGCCACAGTGGAAGCGAAAGCTAAGTACATAGAACATGGAAACAAGACTTAATAAGCAGGAAACATTACGAGACACAGACGTGACATAAATTTAACCAGCACCACAGAGACATAAAGCATGACGGGTAGACATGAAGCTGGGAGACTTAGAACAGGGGACGCAAAAGGATCTGCAAAGCAAATGACTAACGCAGCAATCTAGGCATTGTAGCACTTAATAAGGTAAACTAAACTCAAACCAGAACACGAATAGAAAACAAAACACAATGAAAATCAAACACTGGGTCACACGACATCAGACTTTAAATGTTGCGTGCAGCCAGACGTGTCTGTGTTAAGACAGGTTCAAGAAAACATTTAATTAGCATAACTGTCATAGTTTTTAAGCTATTTGTTATTTTTAATCACATCCCAGGCAACCGTCTTGGGGTTTTTTCCTCTCTCAGAAGCGTTATTAATTTCATGCCCAATTCCCTGTTGTTGCTTTCTGCCCTTGAAGGTGGTCCAAAACCTGATTCCTACCACAGAGGCTCCGCTGGGTTTCATTTCATTTGCAGATGATATGATGTCAATCATACTGCAAAATATCCTGACTAGTAACGAGCAGCTCATCTATGAGAGTTTATTTGATTTGATTTTAAGTTATTACAGACGGGACAGACATGACTGGGGGATAGGGAAGAGAGAAAGAAAGAACGAGAGGGAGGGAAAGAAAAATAGAGTGAAAGAGGGAGAGAGGACACTTAAAAAAAATTACCTGGATCACCTGTTGAGAGGGGAAAAAAATAGAAAACAAGCAAAAAGAGAGCAACACAACACACACAACATCATTGCAATAACCTAAATAAATGTAAGTAACAGTAAATATGCAGCACGCAAGACCGACAGCACACAACGTGCTTTGAGGTAGCAGTCAAGAAAGGTGTAGTCTGTATCTGCGAACACCTGTGTGGATGAGTGTGCTTGTATTCAAAAGGTTTCTCCATGTAATGATCTGCTAGAGGGTGTGGAGAGCCATAGGCCTGTCCCCCAGGGCATGAGGCAGGCATGGAGGAGATCCTGGCCCCAGAAAATCCAGAGGCCCCCAGAGTGCGAGAGCCCAAGGAGCACCATCGGAGGGGCAACCATGCCACCCTCCTGGAAAGAACTGAGGAAAGCCCCAGACGTGGGGTCACCCAGCAGCCACGGTGCAGAAGCCACAGTGGGCTATAGTGACGTGCTCATGAGCTCTGCTCCCTCCTCCTCTGTCTCCCTCTGTTCAGTGTCTGGCTGTCTGTTATGTTCTCGTCAAGTTTTCATGTTCCATACCAGGTTTTCATGTTTAGGATCTTTCATGTTTTCTTTCTAGTCTACCCAGTTTAGGTTTTTGAGCAGCGTTGAATTGTTTTTTAAATCATCCACAATAAACGGCTCGCTTTCAGTTAAGAATCAAGTTTTAGTTTTGCATGTCTGCATTTGGGTCCCCCTCCTCACTCCACATAGTCTGCTTCGACTGACTGTGACACAGGACATGCAGGACATTTTTGGATTTTCTGTTTGGGCCTTCATTATTTTACAAAATAACCAAAGTGCTGTCTTTAAAATGCACTGTTTTGTTGTCTTAACCCTTTTCAGCTATGACTAAATTTCTATGTTAAGATATTTAAAAAATAGAGATTAAATTTAAGCGATTTGATTAAAATGGTGGATGGCTGAGTTTGACATTTTACTAAAACGAGTAATTATAAGTGACTTTATTGCTCACAGAAAGCACACACTCAGTGGATCTGCACCAGTGAGTAACACAGAAAAAACTAACTCTTCCAAAACGTTATCATCCATGTTTCCATGTAATTCCGTCTGGATTTAGGTTTACAGATTAATTTCCAACTCTGTGACTGACAAAGTTAAGCTACAGTAAGTGACAGTGACATTGACTGCAGGCTTACCCTTCCACAAAGCCAGTAGAAATGAACATAACGAAAGCAGAGCCGTAGCTGAGACAGCAAAGTAAGAAGAAATCCAATGAGGATGTCTCTATACGAAGGATATTGATGTGCTGTGGTTAATCTCTGGCAGCTTGCCATGAAGAAGTACTGGCTCTGAAACTAATGCACACCTGTGGGAATAAATCAATGTTTGCAATGACAGCTGCTTATTTTTTATGGAACTGAAATGTAGAAAAATAATTCCACGGCTGCTGGTAGAGTGATTTGTGTCCATGGTTGTTTTTGCTAATTAATTTCCCTCCTTTTGCTCCAGAGAGAGGCACATCTTATTACTCGCTGTATATCTTGCTGTGCTACTAACCATATGAAAGCCATTTATCACCTGATCCAGGCAACAACAGGTGAGGTTGGATAAGCTAATAATAAAAGCACCACAAGCAATGTGGATTGGAAAGACAGCAGTACATGAAACAGTGGAATTGTGGATTAAAGTTATTACTTGGGACAGTTATATTAATATTTGTCAATCGGTATTCCAGGAAAACATCGAGGAACAAAGATTGAGCTGCTGATGCAATGAAGGTGAAATATCTGGAGTTACCCTTGCGAAATGAATTATGGGAGAGCATAAAGTCATTTTCTGAGAATCACAAGAAACTGATGATTACAAAGCCTGTGAAAGATTAATTTCCTCAGTGTGACTGAATCATTAAACTGTCCAATATCATTTCAATATCGTCTTAATGCTATGTTCAAGTCACATGCCTGTGGTTTTAGAGTGACAACTTGCACCTGCTAAGGAGGCTCTTTGGATTTGAGTAGTAAATTTTAACTTTTCGGCTTCTGATGAGAAATTAGTAACGGCTTTGTTCAAAGTTCAGTAACTAGAAAATCCATTGATTAATGCTAACGCTAAAAAAACCCTGACATGTTTCAGCTGTTTACATATTAAAACATGTAATTATACAGTCAGATAATGAAACTGAGTGGTAGTTTTCAGCTGAAAACCAGAAAGTATTTAAAACAAAGACAGGAAAATATACACAATAGGGAGACAATTTAAAAAGTAGTATTAAGTATATTTTTGTAAAGTGCAGCTGTCCTGTGCATGCCTCAAACACACACGCATACACATGTCATGCCTTAAAAGACTGTTGTCTATGGAGTGAGGTGATAGAGTTAATAGCTCTGGGGAAAAACAGTCAGCATACAGATTTGGGAGAGGACTTCCCAAAATCCCCTCTCCTGTTTTAACTGCACCGAGTCCTTTCTGTCCTGTTTCATACAGCTGCCATCCCAAGCTGTCATGTTGAGACAGATGATGCTTTCAATTGCAGTTCTGTAGATGTTTGCAGAGGAGAGCCCAGCCCTTTAAGGCTTCCTGTGGAAAAAGAGCCTTTTCTGGGCTTTGTATCTCCTCCATGTCGTCTTTTCCCCGGACTTCTGTGGTCCATATCGACCTTCTCGGTCGTACTGCTGTTCAGGATCAGGCTGTTTTCTGAACACCATTGGGTCCGGTGCTGGATCTCTTCCCTGTAGTGATATGAGACCCACTAGGTCTGAAAACCTCACAAGGGTATTAGAAGAGTAGAAGGCAGTAGAGCCATGTGTGAATAGAGTGAAGAGGGCTGGGCTGAGCACATAACCCCGTGGTGTACCTGTGTCCAGGACAAGTATGGATAATGCATTAACATGTTCTCTATGTGCCTGCGTGGATTTTCCTGGGGTGATCCGATTTTCTCTTACCTTCTGAAGATAGCTGTGTTAAGTTAACAGGTGATTAAACGTACTTTTGCCATAGATGTGATAAATCCCTGTGATGGACTAGCTGTGTGTTTTGCCCAGTGTTGGCTGGGTTAGGCTGTAGGCCCTGAAAACGGATGTGTAGATGTTCACACACAGTTACAGTAGGTTTATGCTGTCTGTCTTGGTCTTGGAAGTGAGAGTGTAAACCTTTACAGTTTTACTAGTTTACTAATATTGGGGAAAAATTGAATCAGCTACACTGGTTCAGTGTCCTAAAAGGACATGTTGACAAAAACGGAAGTAAACACACTTATTCTCCATGCTGAAGGGTTTATTGACATGGATAGTCTTTCAGAGCACTTGAACTCTTATTTACCAGTATGACCAGCTCACAGGCACTTTAATGAATGCAAGTACTCACTCTGCACAATCACACCACTGAAATGGCATTCGGAATGGTCCACTCTTTACTCTTTATCAGTGTTGGGAAGGTTACTTTTAAAATGTATTCCACTACAGATTACAGAATACATGCCCCAAAATGTATTTTGTAACGTATTCCATTACATTACTCAATGAGAGTAACGTATTCTGAATACTTTGGATTACTTAATGTATTATCATGCTTTTTACAACTACATGAATGTACTATTGCTGTGTGATTTATTACTATTACTGAAGGTTACTCGCCCTACCAATACCAACTAGATGTTTAAATCTTAATATAAAATGAGTAACAAGGTGGACATTAGGTAAGGCTGCACAAAACTATTCTGCACGTATATAAAACAGGTCCGCGGCTCCAAACCGTAGTAAAGGGACCTCTGGCTAATACGTCGGGTTCTGTGTCGGGCTTATAGCCGAAAACTAGCTTTACTTTGTTGTTGTGTGGGTCAACTTTGCTAGCGAGAGAAAGAGAGAGGCGTTGAAAGGCTGCTCCAACTGAACTTCTTGTTTCGGAGGAAAACACGAACACAGTGTACAGTCGAGTCTTAATAGCTTACTTACAACTGGGCTACACTGCCTGTGAGGCTACATTCTTTAGGTCTATGCCTGTAACACTCTGCCTATTGCCTTTATATTAAATAATTTTTTGAACAATAATTTGAAAAACGATTCCTTCACGTCATTATGCGGGCCACAAATAGGTTAGAGGTTGAAACACAGGCATTGGAGCCTCTTAATGCGTGTTTTGTTTGGGTTTCCACCAGCGTGGAATTACCAAAAATAGAGATGGCATAGCCTAACATATGAAACAGGAAAAGACCGCCTTGTAATCCATTTATTTCAACAAAGTAACTGTATTCTGAATACCACCTTTTAAAATGGTAACTATAACAGAATACAGTTACTCATATTTTGTATTTTAAATACGTAACGCCGGTGTTCTGGGAATCCATCCTATCCGTTGTTTCTGCGCATGCGCACAACACGAAATTAAGTGGATAACCCTACTACCTTTGTGAATGTGACATACAAGCATGCTAACAGCTAAAATTTAGTGGCAAATCATTCTACCTTTGTTAATCTGAGCTAGAAGCATATTTTCACAGCTAAAATTCAGTGGCGAACCATCCTACCTTTGTGAATAACAGCTAGAAACATACTCTGACAGGTAAAATGAAGTGCCAAACCATGTTACCTTTGTAAATGTTACCTACAACTTTGAGCTTAAATCTGTTCATCAGTAATTTAACACATAGCTGTGTCTTTTCCCCTGTCTTTTTACTAGCCCTTCATTTGGCACCTACTCAGAAACTTGTTTACACCACTTAGGATGCTGCAACAGAATCACAGACAGCTTAATGTTCCAGAGCCTAATTAAAAATCAGTCTATGACAGTGATCCGACTGCTCCCCAGGGACAAGGCTTCCTTCAAGATGTTTGTATGGGTTACTCGAACTCTTCATATTTTTCCAACAAATGTGTTCCTTGCCCTTACAGTGTACACACACAGCATCCTTTAATATGGACAAGTTCAATCCCCAAAGTCCACAATGTGTGCAAACAGAGATACTGCACTAAGACCAGCAGATGTCTGCACAGGCCAACCGCAAGAGCAAGATAACCAAGTTTCTCTATGATTTATATGGAAATCAGCACAAGACCTAGACTATGCAACAAAAATGGAATCTCGGTGCTGATATGAGATTTCAATTACTTTGTTTTTGTTAGGTAGGGCTCAATCACACTTTCCCTTTCTAGTGTTGGGACGAGAGAAATCATGAAAGGTAGAAATATCTCCCACCTTGTTTTATTCATTTCACCAGCCGTGTTTTTGCAAAGGGTGCTAATAGAGCAGCATGCTGCCTTTCAAACAAATGTTGCCTCTTTTATTTTAGTGTTAACTGCTTTCAAAGAGTTTGCTGTCTAAAGAATAAAGAAGAAACATTGTATTTTTTTCTTCCACTGAATGAGCTTTTTAAAACTCATTTGGCATCCAGATCCAAATGTGCCAGCGAGATTAATGGCGCTCAGTTAAACTTGGCTATTGTGGGTTTCAAAACAAGCTTGTTTATTTAATCTTCAGAGCGAACGGTAATAAACTAGGAGTCAGCTGACGTATCTTCTTCAACCTTGTGGCTGTAGTTTCAAGGCCAACATAAACTTTGATGCATCCTTTGAGACACACTGCTTCATTCCCAAAGGACTCGATGCATTAGATCATTAGGGGATTCTGATGAATGCTTTCAGAAAGCCAATTTACAAGACCAAAGGATTCTTGATAAAAGCTTGTGTCACAGCTGAGGTCAGCTGAGGCTGAGTGACAAATTAAAGGAAAGAAAAGACAGTCGTAAGAAGCATTATTATACAAATCACCTGTGTTTGACTGACCCAATGCAATCACACAATATTAGAAGACAGTTACAATGTAATGCATCCTGTTGAAGGGGTTGTTGACAGTGTTTAATGGAGTTTTCTTCTTTGGACAGTTCTAAAAAAGAGAGAAAGATGAAGACGCAGATGTTAGCTGTGAAAGTAGAGCCAACGGCCGTGTGGTTAGCATGTTGATTTCCTGTGTGTCTCCTGTCCAAGACCACAGATTTATCTACAGTGTTTTCATTTTTCCAACCTTCCATGTTTTATATTATCCACGAGTATGAGCTTTACTCTTTCTTTTCCTTTGTTGGCTTGAGAAACTACTCTTAGATAGATTGTTCAATTCAATTCAGTTTTATTTACTGTATAAAAATCACAACATTACAACATTATGTGTATCTGTGTGAGATTTAGGGTGATGTCATCCTGGAAGGTACCACTCCCATCAGTCTCGCTGTAACAGTCAGGTTCACATTTCCTTGAATTTGTCATCCATCCCTACGCCTTCTTGTCTTGTACATGAATGAATGTTCCTGCTGTTGATAAGAATGAATTTTAGAGAGCGAGGGGGAATGTTACATTTATGGAAATTCACAATGGATTTGTAGGTTCAGCTGGGGAAATATAAATCAGTCTTCAACTTCTTTTTCCTCTTAAATATTAAACAATTGTGACTCAAAATCCTGTTTCAAACACCTCCAGGCTATCAGTGATTAAACAGCTTGTTTTTGAAACCAGTGTAATAAGCATTTTTTAACTGTTTTACCTATTTACTTTCTGCCACCTTTGGGGAATGATATCATCACTCCATCTCAAGGCATGCCAAGACAGAGAAAGAATCCACGAGACAAAAATTAGCATGCGATTTCCACGGCACTGTGACTAAACTCACTTGGCTGAAGTAGTTGTGGATGTCTCTCATAAAATCTATATTACTTCTGGGCTTTGAGAAGATAACAGGTGGGATTTTGCGATGCAATTAGAATTTATCTAAGATGGTTTAGCCTCTCCTGTTGATGTGCCAGCCTACATAGAGGTTGCATCCTGTTATGTGAACATAAACTATTCCTGGCAGGAGGCCCACCATCATTCCTTGACTTCATGGAAACTATAGTCAGGCAAAACTGTGGCTCACACCAACTTTTATATCCTGGCTTCTAAGGGAATTGGCATAAATCAAACAGCCCGGAGCAATCGAATGTGGGCAGATGACACAGAATACAAAGCGAAGCACAAAACTGAAACATGTGAATAGACACCTTCACAGAACCATTACAGGACAATCATAGAGGAAATGTCAAAGCACCCGGGTTTGTAGGCGTACTCCATGATGAGGTGAATTTAAAATTAATTATTAGCCCAGTGGGGTTATTGACAGACACCACCTATATATTCATTTAACTATGTGAACAAAATGACTTTTCTCAGGCAACTTCCATTAATTTAGCTTAAATAAAACAGCATGCAGCAGGATTGCTAAGCTACATTTGAATCGATGAAAAGGAGCAACATAAAACATCTGTCTGTCTTTCTTTCTTTCTCTCTCTCTGTTAGGTGCTCATGTGTGAGCGTCTGGTGCAGGTGGGGGACGGAGAATGAGTGTGAGCATTTGAACTTTGCTTTTTTCACAGTGGTAATTCACTTTTTCGTCCTGTTGCAAAATCCTTTTCCCCTTGTTTTTTGTTTGGTGTTCTTTTCGGCAGCGCTTAGCTCGGTGCGATGGCCGGAAGAAATCATGCGACGGAGGGCTCTCCCAGCGGCATGGTATTAAAATACCATGCCGCTGGGAGTTTGGTTTGGCTGTAGGGGAAGTTGTTGGGTATGAAAGTATAAAGGCAGCTTCTAGGATGATTCATGCGGTTGTTATGTTTGTGGATTCTGTTGACAAAGTGAATAGCGTAGTTGAGAAGGGAGTTGTTTTGAGAAGTACGTATACCACGTACTTTCCTCTAATGAACCTGGCGAAGAAGATCATTCTGTCTAATTTGCCACCTTTTGCTGAATGATGGGTGTTTTAGAAAAGGTTTTTTCTTTTTTTGGAATCAATGGAGAACTATGAAATGTCAGTTTGCTTCCTTACAGCAATGGCGGGACATTGGTAAAATAAAGATTTAGCATTTCTGTATTCAATACACATGTAATGTCACAAGAGAGATGGTGAAATCTATTGAAGAATTAGACTGATATAGTGGATCTTCAACGGTTGAGTGAGTCCACAGGAGACCGAGGCCATTTGCAGGCCCTTAAAACTAAAAACACTGTTTTGGCTGATCTGCTAGGGCTCAGAGCACAGGGAGCCCTGGTCCGTTCACGTTTTCAAAATTTTGCTGAAATGGATGCTCCCTCGAAATTCTTCTTTAGCTTGGAGAAAAAGAATGGACAGAATCGCCTTATTCATTGTATTTGATCTGAGGATGGGAAGGAGCTGACCGAACCCACTGCATAAACGAAAAAGGGCTGTTGACTACTTTTCAAAGCTGTATGTCAGCGAGTTTAGAGAAGACTTCGTGGCAGGTGCTGAGTTTCTCAGTAACTTGCCAGAGGTCTCAGAGCAAGACAATATCATCTTGGAGCTTGCCTTAACTCTGCAAGAACTGCAGGATGCATTGTCAAGTATGGAAAATGGTAAAGATCCAGGAATAGATGGCTTGCCTGTGGAATTTTATAAATCATACTGGTCTGTGTTGGCTGGTGATTTGTTGGAGGTTCTTAATGACAGTGTGGCTAGGTGAAAGCTCCCCTTAAGCTGTCGCAGAGCTGTGCTCACTCTTCTTCCCAAGAAGGGGGATCTTTATGAAATAAAGAACTGGAGACCAGTCAGCCTCTTGTGTGCTGACTATAAGATCATCTCAAAAGCACTGGCATGCAGGTTATAGAAAGTGATTGATCAAGTTGTGCATGCGGATCAATCCTATTGTATTCCTGGCAGATCAATAGGAAACAATGTAGCACTAATTCGGGATTATTTGGATGTCTCTAATTTATCGGGCTTGAACTTTGGTCTGATTTCCCTCGACCAAGAAAAGGCTTTTGATCGGGTGGAGCTCCAATATCTTTGGAATGTTTTGAAGGCTTTTGGTTTCTCCTCTGGTTTCATTGCCATGATTAAGACCCTCTATTGTGACATTGAAAGTGTTTTGAAGGTCAATGGTAGTTTAAGTGCTCCCTTTAATGTAAAGAGAGGTGTTCGACAAGGTTGTGCAATGTCTGTGTATGTTGTACTCTTTAAGCATTGAACCTTTATTATAACCTGCATGGGATAAAACTGAATGGCATTTCTTTACCTTTTCAACTTTCTGCATATGCGGATGATATTATTGTGGCTATAACGGGAGAGTCAGATGTACTTGCTTTAACACGACTCATTGAATGTTTTGGTAAAATTTCATCCTCTAAAGTTAATTGGAGTAAGAGTAAAGCTTTGTTAGTAGGTAAATGGACAAGAGCAGGACCCAATTTACCTGATGACCTACAATGGACAAAAACTGGTTTAAAATATTTGGGTGTTTATTTAGGGGATAACATGGAGGTCATGAAAAATGGGGAAGGGTTTGTTGAACTGGTAGAGGGTAGGTTACAGAAATGGCATTGGCTTTTACCACGAATGTCTTACAGGGGTCGCGTACTTATTATTAATAATCTATCTATCGGCACCATCTATCAATTTTGGAACCTCCACCTAACCTGTTGGCCAAATTACAAACTATTATTTTGAACTTTTTTCGGGACAGGCTTCATTGGATACCTCAAAGCGTTTTGTTCCTGTCAAAGGAGGAAGGAGGGCAGGGTTTGATTCATCTCGAAAGTCGGAAAGCAGCTTTTAGGTTACAGTTTTTACAGAGTTTTTTGTATGGGGATCAAAATGTTTTGTGGAGGCAGGTTACAGAACACTTATTTTCTAAAGTTGGCAATTTGGGGTTTGGTAAGACTTTGTTTGCGATCACTCAAGGTATGGTGTAAAGTGTTTGTCACCTTTCTATGTTAGTGTGCTAAAGGCTTGGGGGCTGATGGAAACAGAACGACGGTGGAAGTCTACATCTTTGCATTGGCTTTAATGGAACCTATTCTCAAAGGGTCTCGTTTGGGTTCATCCTGGGATGATGCAGCAATGATGTCAGAGCTACTGAAGAGAAGGGGAGTTACAACGGTAAGGCTTTTGCTTGAACTTGCTGGAGCCAAAATGGAAGATGCTGTGTCCTTGGCAAGAAAACTTGAGGTTCGCTCTCTCCGAATTGTGGGCTTGATGTTGACAAGATTCAAGCAGGCACTCTCAGACGATGATAAAAGACTTGATTCCTGATAAAACGGACAGTTTCTTTGGCCTGTGCTATAGACAGCAGCTCAAGGACTTTGACAGCCCTGGTCCTTATTTGGAGAAGGAGAAGTACCACTGGACACCACTGGATTCGGTGACTGGGAAGGTGTTGTATAAAAGCTGTGTTAAGGCAATAAACAAAACAAAGTTAAATGGTAAAACTGATACGCCTTGGAGAGAACATTTTAAGGTTGGTTTTGATGTGGGCCCTGTATGGGGGTCGCTGTACAAGCCAGCATTGACCAAGAAAGCTGGTGATTTACAGTGGCGGATTTTACATGGTATCATTGCGGTAAATGCTTTTGTGTCCATCATTAAGCCTGGGTCTTCAGATGCATGTCCTTTTTGTTCAATGAGAGAAACTATTTTTCATTGTTTTACACAACAGTGTTTTATTTTTGGTTTTTCATATGACTAAGGGAAGAAGAAAAAGGGACTACTTTCTACAACTACTTGAGTAGAAAGTACAAGATTGATAATGGACGAAATACTGATTGTGTTGAGCTCTTCAAAAGTATGTCGAGAGCAAGAGTGATGTTAGAGTATAAATATTGTTTCAATATGAATGGACTGGATGTTTTTCAAAATCTTTGGGATTGTAAAGGTAGTCTGTTTACTTTAAATAACTCTGAACTTGTATTTAGCAATGTGTTGGTTTGAGCTGACTGTTTGTATGGTTCACTATTGAGTGAATAAATGTGTTTTTAAAAATCAAATCTTTCTTTCTTTCTTTCTTTCTTTCTTTCTTTCTTACTTACTTACTTACTTACTTACTTACTTACTTACTTACTTACTTACTTACTTACTTACTTACTTACTTACTTACTTACTTACTTACTTACTTACTTACTTACTTACTTACTTACTTACTTACTTACTTACTTACTTACTTACTTACTTACTTACTTACCATAAAAGAATCAAAAACACGCCGCCGGTCAGTCTGCTAGTCTGAAGCTAAAGAAGACTTGTTGTGATATACTTTGATATGACAGCCTCTGGACCTTTCTGTGCCCTGTACCCTGTAACAGCCGCTGAGCACAGAAAAAGATGTGTGTGGTAAAACATACAGATTTGGATCTGATGTTTGTACCTCTCTGAATAAGCAGCTAGCTGTCCAAGCAGTCACATGGTGTATACAGCGAGGAACAGTGGGAAGATCAATACTAATTGAGTTCTCTGCATGAGCCATTTTTGATTCAATTAAAAAACGCTGATGGGAAGTTTTTGGTCTTTTTTTTCTTTGCTGTTATTGGTAAACTTGAGTAGACAATGATGATTCATTCACTCTTTTTAAGTGGCACTCGCCTCAAACCCCTGACGGGCAGTCAATAAATGAGGAAAGGCAGTGGTGAGAGCTATTAAAAACCCAATCACATAGTTCTGTAATGTAGTTAAATACATACACTGTGAGTTACATATTGCAAGGTACATATACAGTTATATCCATCCATGACATATATTGTAAATTTGCCTCACTACACCAATCCAGTCACCTAATCCCTGGCTGATCCTTGGACGGTCCTTGACCGTAACGAGATCCCCTGCCTGTGATGTGGTCATTATCACCTCGAATAGCAACACCCCAAACAGCATTTAGGAAAACTGGTGGTAATGCCTTGTGTATGCACCAGAAGGAGTAGTGACAAAGAAAGCTTCATTTAATGATTGTTAAACTGAATATTCATGCTTTTTAAATTTGCTCAGGGTTTCTACAATTATCGCAGAATCATAAAGCTTTCTGCAAAATACTTATATGGATATTTACATGCAGCAACTAGAGGTTGTGCACACAGAACAGGCAAGATAGAAGGCAGAAACTAGTGCTTGCTCTGTATGTGATTATTGATGATTAATGTTTCTGAACATGAAAGCATGAAACGATTAATCAACCACACTGCTAATGTTTTTCTACAAACAGTCAAATTCCTAAAGAGTCAGCCCCCCCACTGCCTCCAGCAAAAAAACCAACCTTTTCTTTGGAGAGATGAAACCAAAATGAAGAAGAAAGTTTGAGGAAGGAAAAGAAATGCTCATAATCCAAAGCGCATCACATCATCAGCCAAACAGCGCAGTGCTGAGTGTGTAATGGCATGGGTGTGTATTCCTGCCAACTGATTCAGTTCACTGCTGATTCAAGTAGCAGAATGAAATCTGAAGTGTATAGGTCTATCCTCCCTGCTTGGATTCAGACTAATCCTGCAAAAATGATTAGATGCTGCTTCACTGTGAAAAGGGATAATGCACTGCAAAAGCAACCCAATATACTAGCCATGGGTTGCTTTTGAATATCCAATTTCTCAAGGCAAAGAAATGGGATATTCTTCAATGGCCAACTCAGTCACTTGATCTCAGCCTAACAGAGCAGAGTTTCTAGTTACTAGAGATAAAACTGAATGCAGTGAGCACCTCAAACAGCAACAACCGAAAGTGGCTCAAGTGAAGGGATAGCAGAGCATCTCTGGGAGAGAAACATAGCATTCAGTGATGTCCATGAATTCTAGACTTTAGACAGTTATAGAGAGCAACAGATTTTCATCCAAATATTGAAATCAATCTTCTTACTTATAACAATGTTCATTTTTTCAGTTCATTGTGAGGCTTTGAATATGGGAGACCATTGATAACAATGTGTAATGTAATTCTAAAAGACTTCAAGCAATGCTTTTTTAACACTATCCCGGGCAATGATGAAATAGTCCAGCAATCAGTGTTTTCAGGTGGTGATGTAGTGTTAGAAATCTAACTTTCTGCTCTTTGAATATATACCATCAATGATGATTTATGAGTCACTGATAAGCTCAAAATATTACTCTGGTGTGGGAAAGTGTTAAATCACTTGAATTAAATGTGAAAGTCTGCACTTGAAGCAGATCTTGATGTTTGATTTAACTCTGGTGGTGTACAGGGGTGAAATTACAAAACATGTTTCATTGTTCAAGACCTTAATGACCCAGCTGTAATATATAGAGTGACTCTTGTGTCTCACGTTCGAGCTAAATTGCAGCACTTTAAAACCCAAGAAGTGAATTGCAGAGCTGTACAATACAGCGACAATGGATTACCTGTAGTGTCCAAACATACTGCTTACACAGTGGCTCTTGTAGGTCGTGTCAGGCAGATGACAGTGATGCCTGTGATTTCTGATGGATGCTGATGAAATTAACTGATTGCAGTCCACCCCCAAGCATGTGTCTGTGTTTGTTTATGTGTGCCAGTGCAAATGTATTTTGCCTCAGGCTTGTTTCATTATGTGTGCATGAAAACATGACTGTTTGTTTACCCATTAAAAAGAGATAGACCACACTGTGACATATTCAAAACTCACCATTGGGGACTGTAAAGTAAACATATTCTTTGTTACTGAAGATAGAGACACAGTGGTAAGGAGAAGGAAATGATAGTGAACATCCCAGCAGCTCATTGCCTTTTTATGCTGCTTGAAATGCCAAAGGATAACTCTTAAGCCATTAGAAAGTCTAATGTTGAGTGCATGAATATCCTCTTCCCTCTTACTGAGAGATGCTGTCATTACCAGCATCATCATATCTATTCATCTTTACCCCTCATTATAATGAATGAAAAGAAGGAGTCTTTTTATGTTACGTTAAGCCCCACAATACCTTGCAGCTTCCATCAATTCCTTTCCTGAAGTGGGATCCACACGAGTTAATGGTATGCTGCAAGTGTCTCTGTAAAATAGCTAAGCATATTTAGCTACTTTATATATTCTATTAGAAGCACTTAAGCTATAACACAATCTGAAATACTCTAGTTTAGGTTATCTTCAAGTGCAAACAATTCCTTCCCTCGCTACTAAAATCCAAAGTATTGTGCTAAAGTCTCGACCCACTCCTCATTTCTTCATATTTTGCTTCCAAGGAGCCAGATTTTCTTTTCATTTGTTGGAGAAGTATTCAGCAATACTTCTCCAGGCATTCTGAAGGTCTTTTGTAGGTTTGGCTGCTTGTCACTCATTGTCAGTCCAGCTCTTGTACCGGACCATTTTCAGAGGAATGTTTGTTTTATTTAGTTATTTTTGCTTGTTAAGCCATTTAATACTGACTTATGAATCGCACAAAAAGGCAACAAACACAAGCAATAAACCAGTCTTGTTTCCACATGTAACAGACAACTTAGCAAAGAGCAAATTTTAAATTGCCTCTTCAGGCAGGTTGTTGCTGGTGTTCTGTTGCAAAATTACTTAATTTATTCCTATTTCTATAGTTAAGTAATACAAATGGCAAAGATAATGAAGTCTGACAGGCATAAAGTAGTAGTTAGTTATTAGCTGAAAACTTGTCATATAGTATCTCAACATGGTGTACAGTGTGTTCTAAAAATATTTGAGGAAACTGAAACGAGGACAAAAGTAGAAGTGGCAGGGGGCGCTGGTTGAATTCAACTACATGCCATATGGCTGGGAGTGGCCAACCTGGGTTTGAGTCCAACACATGGCCCTTTGCCGCATATCTTCCCCTCTCTCTTTCTCCCTCTGCTTTCTTGTTGTTTCTTTACAGTATCTGTCAATAAAAAACTGTAAAAGGTCAAAAAAAAAAAAGAAGAAGTGGCAGGCTTAAAAAACTATCTACAGCAACTGAACAGTATCTGTGTCATGGTCTGCGGTGGGTGGCTGGAATTTCCATAAGGCTCCTGAACTGACCTGGGATCCGCCCCTGGGCAGGGCCAACTCCAGCTCCTGCACACCTGGAGCCTATTGCAGGCAATCAAGCCAGAGGGATTTAAACCACACATTTATGTTCATTCACTGCCAGTTCGTCATCAACACATGTTGGTAACAGGCCTTATACTTCAAGTTCTTGCTGTGCTCTATCTTGTTAACAAGACTCTCTTGTGCTGCAGTTGCTGTATTCACCTTGGCTCATGCTCCACCTCTGGACTCAGGATACCAAGCAATCATTTTGAAAATCTCTCTGTGCCTCACCTGCCTGCCCTCCTGCCATCACACTCCATCTGAAGCCCCGGATCTCAGGCCAGCCTTTCCACGCCACTCCGCTTCCCCTGGATTCTCATCACCCCCCTCTCAACACTCCATGTCCCCTACTGCAAGTAAGAATTGCTACTCTTACAACTGGCCACTTCAGAGCTGCCTCCACTACCTCCCTAACTCCTCTATCTTCTCTCTTAAGCGTGACTGTTCCCTGCTCAGCTCCACTCTGCATCTCAGGCCTCATTCCCTCGCCCTAGCCACGTTCCCAAGGCCACGCCTCGTCAAACTCCACGTCTTATTGTTTTTTTGTCTTTGCTACGTTTTCTTTTTTTGCACTTAAGCCTAATAAATTGTTACATCATCTGCTGTCTCTGCTCTGGGTTTCTGCACCTGAGTCCTGTTCAGTACAGGCCACTCGGCCCCCTGACAATCTGAAAGTCAAGTCCTTAAGAAATTGAAAAGAAATCCAGCAAAGGCCTGATACAGGAGCTAAGAGATGCATGCATGTCAGCTGATCCATTTAGTTTGCCAAACCCTTATTAGACTTCAATATATATGGAGGGAGGTTAGGAGAGAAGTAAAACAGTTAGTGTTGGGTAAGTTACTTTTAAATTAGTAACTTAGTTACATTACTAGTTCTATCAAAAGTAACTCAGTTACTTCAAGTTACTTGTTACTTTCAAAGTAACTAGTTACTAGGGAAAGTAACTTTGGTTTTACTCAGAATTCTCTTGTTAATGTGTTGCTTCTTTAACTCGATACCCAGCAAGATTGCCAGTCTTCTAGCTTGCTTACTTGCCACAAGTGCACTGTGCCACCTACCAATAGAAAGGAAAAAATAATCTGCATATTTCCACAAGAGAAATCCCACGCCTAGACCGCCATTGACCGCCGCCATGATTCTAGCCTACGTCATAGCGTCATGTGCGCTTTTTACATCCAACACGAAAACTGCAGTCGTGGTGCTTTCGATTGTACTCGGAACTCAAAAATTCTGCCTTCTGAATAGGAAGATGTAGGTAACACCAGACTGCAGATGAGCTGCTTACATGGCTGGAGTGGGACAAAAAGTTGGCCCAGGCATTTTTACTAGAGACTGGCCCACCATTATAGGAAAAATCATA
This sequence comes from Aulonocara sp. 'chitande type north' Nkhata Bay, assembly GCF_057382095.1. NCBI lineage: Eukaryota > Metazoa > Chordata > Actinopteri > Cichliformes > Cichlidae > Aulonocara > Aulonocara sp. 'chitande type north' Nkhata Bay. The sequence goes on from NC_141352.1 coordinate 31,760,611, forward strand.
AAGCCTTTGAATGAAAACAAACGCTGTTGTGACAGTGATGTACACTGTTTTGATGGTATATATGTATCAATCTATCAATCGTTTGTTGTAAGATTCAATTATTTTTTAAAAGCGAGACATTTTAAATGAGAATAAGAAAGAAAAGTACTTTGTGCCCCCTCTCCCTGTTAATGCCCTACCTGCCCCCCTGGCAACACTTTGCTAGACCCGCCCCTGCACAGTTACAAGCTGTCAGCTACATAGAAAAAGGATCCTGGTGTTATTTGTCTCTCAGAAACAGTTCATAACTTCCCTTCAACTCATTCATGTCACCCAAAAGGTAAACCTGTTTCTCCATCACAGCTCTGATTCAGTAAGGACATCTCCTGGTTTCATCTTCATGTTTCCCTCTCACCAGATAACCAAACCGACATCATGACCAGCAGCTTTTACAGCTGTGGCTCCAACAAACACCAGCTGATACTAGAAAGTAAGATTAAATAAATTCTAACAACAGCTGATCAAGCTTAAACGTGCTGCTGTTGTTTAGCGCGACATCCGCTGGTTTCTTCTTTCTGGCGCAAAGTAGGCAATAAACAAACAAGAGAGAAAAGCCGATCAGCTGATCATTGATCAGTTTCACGATTGAAGTAGCAACAGGAGAGGGAGGGGGGAGAATGAGAGAAGAAGAGGCAGCTGTTCAGTCACACACTGTTCTTTACTTTAAATCCATCACAGTACAGCAAACTACCCTGTTTATCCTGCACTAACCTGCACACAGTTGATCTACCTCAGTTTGCTTTGCAGCATGTTTCACAATATGAAAAACTAGGTTCAAATTTACAGACTCAATATCTGAGTTAAAACCATGAGGACTTACATGTAAGCTTTACATTTCCAGTTTATCAACACGTCATTTGTCTTTATGTGACATACCCTGGTGATTAATATACAAACAGGACTACCTTTCATGTGTTTCTGTTTAGGCTCAAATCGGTTTCATGTTTGAAGGCTCTCAGTGATGTGAAACAATAACTCCCTGCAAATTTGTTAAACCAAAAGTAACTAGCTCATTTTGAAAATATAAGGAGTAGAAAGTACAGATATTTGTTTAAAAATTTAGGGAGTGAAAGTAAAAAGTTGTCAGAGAAAAACTACTCAAATAAAGCGCAGATACTTGAAAATTCTACTCTTCTAGTCATGACAATGATCCCAAACACACTGCTGATAACAAAACATACCTGGTTAGAAAAACACACAATAGAGTCATGGATTGGCCTCCCCATAGCCTGGATCTCAACTTTATTGAAGTAGTGTGGGATCATTTTGACATAGAAAGGAACAGAAGGGAACCAACATCCAAAGGAAAGCTTTGAATGTCCTTCAAGAAGCTTGGAGAACTGTTTCTGAAGACTACTTAAAGAAATAACAAGAAAGCAGACTAAGAAAGTTCAGAATATAAAGAATAAAGATGGTCGTTGAATTTCAAGGTTTTAAGAATTGTACAAACTGTTTTTGCCTTATACTCTGTATTTCCATGTATATTTAAAAAATACAGTATAAAGAAATGAGGTACGGCTTAACCCTCCTGCCATCCTTTAAAAAACTCGCACCCATCACCCTAGGGACCATTCTCAGCCACGCCATAAAAAGACCATATATCCATATTTTATTCCACTTTAAATTAGCCAACCTTGTAAAACTACTTCTCCCTGAAATATTCATGTAAAGTTTTAATTATATTTTTGTTGTTTTAACCCTTCAAATCCCAGTGTTATTACATGAGCGCCCTGTGTTATAAGCCCCAAAAACCAAAAAACGAAACTAAATATTTCCACAAAAAACCAGTTGAAGTAATATGTGATTGTCATTATAAGTAGGCCTTTAGATGGACCAAAGATTGGCACCAACATACATTTTGACCTGCCATTATTTTTTTTGCATTTTTTTTGCAATTTAAAAATTAAAACTTCAAGGCCCTGAGTCTTCATTGACATCCAAGAAAAGAAGAAAAAATAAAATCATATGATGATAATTTGGGGTTGAAAAATAGCGTTTATAATGGAAGTCAATGGGCAGAAAATGGTCCCCAGGGTGATGGGTGTGGGGATTTCTGCTGCTCAGCCATTTTAGGCTGATTTAAGGAATTCACACTGGAATATTAACATTGACAGGTAAAAACTATCCTGTGGCAAGTTTGGTTATATTCCACTGAACACAGTGGAAATGGCAGCCATTTAACACATAGCAGTGGCACAAAAAGGTCCCAAGAAGGCAGGAAGGTTAAGACTTGTGTGCAGTACTATACTTCTATTTTTCCATCACCTTTTAGGAGAAGTCATTTGATCAAATTGTCCTGTTTAAGATGATACAGGTTGGGTTTCAAAAGGGAGAGTCATCTGCAGCATACCTCAAACTCTTTTAGATGAGTGCTCATATGCTAATATGAATACTGCATGCCTATGATGGACACAAACCAAACAAGGCAAATGGCTTCCACTGTGGGATGCATCGTTTCCTGATTGGAATAAGCCGAATGACTAGACTAGGGTGCTGACTGCTTCTTCATCAGATCAGGGGCGATATTCATTTTTAGCAGACAAAATAATTTGAATGAAATGTACAATAATTCGTTTTAATGAAAATGCGCCGATATCGTCTCATGGTTTTGGTTTTATAAAAAATACAAATGTTCTTCCACAGAGACATACATAACAATAATATCTTACAGGGCCATCTTTAAAAGAATGGCAACTACATTTTACAATCATTAATACGTTACTTTCAAGGTTTAAATACTTTTAAATAGAATTTTAATAAGACAAAGAAAGCAAACACTGTATGTAAAGCAAGTAACAATTTTGCAACAAAACACAGTCATGTCATAGCAAATCACTGTGGACAAAATGTTAACATTCATGCAAAAGCGTCTTGTGCTGGCAGACCTGACACTTAGCAAATAAGGCATACTAGTCTGATCAGCAGCAACGGAAATGTGTATAAACTGTATAGCATGTTTTTCAGTAAAGCATTAAAGTCCATGCTCAAGTCAGCCAAGAATCCAGAGGCAAAAATTAGAAAAGTTCAAGTAATGCGAAGTAAAGAAACCACAGTCCATTTCAAATAGAAGAAAACATGGTCAATAAGGAGGTCCTTGTATCACAAACGATGGTGCTGTAGTTGTAGTTGAAAAGTATCACACTTAAGAATCATCATCAGTTTTTATGACATGAAAAAGGGTCACATTAAATATTACCTGATGCCCATTATTCCAAGCGTACAGCGCCCTCTCTCTGGCATTGTAGTCGAGCATGGAGATGTGAAAGTACTGGTTGTGGAAAGGAATGTCTATGTATTCATAGGTTGAAGTCTTGGTAGAGTAAGCGTAGTAAACCTTTGCTCCCGACAGGTGAGAATTAGTAATATAAAGTGTCCCGCAGATCATGAAAGATTCACCTGCGTTCCTTTTGGAATATTCGGTGGTCCAAGTCTTTAGGACCTGCAGAGTGTCAGGGTCGATCTGAGAGATGACAACATTTCCAGCATTTTGATTGGTTGCGTACACAACCCACATTCCCAGTTCATCAGCCATGACGTCGATGTCAGAGTATCCCCCCCACGTATATGGGTACATGTTGTAGAAGCCGGCAAATTCCAAAGCTCGCTGGGCCAGCACGCTGCCCGTCTCGAAGTTATACTTGACAATGATGTTGCTCTGGTACTTGTTGTAATAAAGCGATCCATTGTAGACCATGTGATTTGTTCCCTCCCATTTAAAGGGGAGGCTGTAGGTTCGAGAAACCACCCCTGCTACAAAGTCTTCCATTGTCTTGTATTCACGTACAATCTTGCTATTGCTGTAGCTGTCCATATACCAAACCTAACAAGAGATGATGGAGAGGACAGATGGTTAGAATCAGCCATCAGCAATACAAAATCAAATCTGAATCATTCTTGATATTATGAAAAAACCCCACATCGTACATCTTTTTAAAATCACCCCTCCCAAAAATAAATAAATAAATCAAAACCCCATCTATAAATGCAAGCCTCTTCTTAAATTGCTGTGATATTCTGCCCACTTTAACAACAGAGCACATCGCTGATATTAAATGCATCGCACCCTCATGCTCTCATAACTCACCCTGTTGTTTCTGGTTGATGCGAGAGGATCAGTCATCCATGCCCCAAACCGGGTTCCAGATGTCTTTATTGTAACAGGTCCAGTGATTTTCATTAATTTCCCACACGCTGTTAATAAAGAAATGCAGCGATAAGATGTGCTGTGGTGCTTTTTGTCTCTAACTAGATTTCTGAAGCCAATTTCATGCCTGTTCCACCACAGAGTGTGCCCTCCGTGCATACTAAGGTAGCAGTGGAAGCAAGATGCTTAATTTAACTTAAAACAGAATTACACAACTGATGTTTTAAGATAAGATAAGATAAGATAAGATAACCTTTATTAGTCCCACACGTGGGAAATTTGTTTTGTCACAGCAGGAAGTGGACAGTGCAAAAGTTATGACGCAAAAATTAGAATACAATAAGAATAAATACAGTACACAGCTGTACAGAATAGAATAAAATAATATACTATATACAGTAGAATAAAATAGAATAAAAATATACAATAAGATAAAAATAGAATACGAATGCTATATACAACTGAGTAAAAATACAACGATGCCAGAAAAGATTATTGCACTTAGTGTTATTGCACATGTGTGGATGTGTGTGTTTGTTCAGTTAAAGTCTTTGTTGTGGAGTCTGACAGCAGTGGGGAGGAAAGACCTGCGAAATCTCTCCGTCCCACACCGTGGGTGCCGCAGTCTCCCACTGAAGGAGCTGCTCAGTGCTGTCACAGTCTGCTGCATGGGGTGGGAGACGTTGTCCAACAGGGATGACAGCTTAGCCGCCATTCTCCTGTCACTCACCACCTCCACTGGGTCCAGAGGGCATCCTAGAACAGAGCTGGCCCTTCGGATCACCCTGTTCAGTCTCTTCCTGTCCCCAGCAGAGATGCTGCCGCCCCAGCAGACCACACCATAAAAGATAGCAGAAGCCACCACAGAGTCATAGAAGGTCTTCAGGAGTGGGCCCTCCACTCCAAACGACCTGAGTCTCCGCAGCAGGTACAGCCTGCTCTGCCCTTTCCTGTAGAGGGCGTCTGAGTTATGAGTCCAGTCCAGTCTGTTGTTCAGATGAACACCAAGGTACCTGTAGCTGTCCACAGCCTCAATGTCCATACCCTGGATGTTCAGTGGTTGCAGTGGAGAATGCTTGTGCCTGCGGAAGTCTACCACCAGCTCCTTGGTTTTACTGGCGTTGATCTGGAGGTAGTTCAGCTGGCACCAGTCCACAAAGTCTTGAGTCAGTCCTCTGTACTCCTTGTCGTCCCCATCAGTGATGAGGCCGACTATTGCAGAGTCATCAGAGAACTTCTGCAGGAAGCACTGGGTGGAATTGTGGGAGAAGTCTGCAGTGTAGATGGTGAAGAGGAACGGAGCCAGAACCGTTCCCTGTGGGGACCCCGTACTGCAGACGACCCTGTCCGACACACAGCCCTGAGTCCTCACATACTGTGGTCGGTCGGTGAGGTAGTCCAAAATCCAGGTAGTGAGGTGATGGTCCACTCCAGAGTTCTCCAGCTTGTCCTTCAGAACCGAGGGAAGAATAGTGTTGAAGGCACTGGAGAAATCAAAGAACATGATTCTCACAGTGCTTCCAGCGGTCTCCAGGTGAGCGAGGGAACGATGTAGGAGGTGAATGACGGCATCATCCGCTCCAATGCCAGGCTGGTAGGCAAACTGAAGTGGGTCCAGTGATGAGCTTGTTAGGCGCCGAAGCTGAGCCAGGACCAACCGCTCCAGGGTCTTCATCAGGTGGGATGTCAGAGCCACCGGCCTGTAGCTGTTGAGGTCCTTGGGGCGTGAAGTCTTTGGCACTGGTACAACACAGGAGGTTTTCCAGAGCTGTGGGACTCTTCCCAACCTCAGGCTCAGGTTGAAGAGGTTTGTAGCTAAAGGAAACTCAACTTATGTCTAGTGCACAGTTCTTTAGAGTATCTGAAGATTAAAAATGTACACATCTCTTTCTCTATGCAGACCTCCTCCACCTGTTATTTTGGTAAGTTATAACAGGCTTGATTTAAGCACAATTAGTAATGGATGGTTGATCTTCAAGTACGGAACAAGTGTCATTAAAATTGCCATCATATTAAGAAATCCATCTTCTGCTTGTTCACTTTGCCCCCCACTCAAAGCATAAGAAAACAGATCCCTGAAAGTCACCATGTAATTTGAATGTTGCCTACTGTACTAATTAATAGCTTAACTTCCCGGGAGAAACTGTGCTTGTAGATATTAAAGGCACAAAGTGCTTGCTTTTTGGCCCATTAGGAAGAAATTAGGCATGGCACATTACTCTCACTTCCCTCAGTTAGAGATTTTAGAACATTTAATGTTAAAGGCCAAACATTACAGCAGTCCTTAAAAAATGTCTTTCACCAGCATGAATTCTAGATGAAACACACTGACATTCACAAGGTTTTTTATTTCTCACAGTTGTTATATCTCAGAGCAACATTTGTCACTCTGAGATGTAACAAGAAATAAGCAAAGAATAGTAAAAGTATCTGAAGTTGGACATTCAAAGATTTTGAAGCTTTGGTTATATTAATTATATTATATTAAAGTACTTTGTGAAACTGTGTGCAAGTGTAAAGCCCCTGCTCATTTTTTATATATTTTGCTTCCAAAGAGCCAGATGTTTGTGTCATTTTTAAGTGATCTTGAACAATTTAATCCAGATTCTCTTAAAGCCTTCTGGAGGTTTTCTTTGGACATTGGCTGTTTTTTTTTCACTCATTTTCAGTCCATTTCCTGCACCTCACTGATTTTCTAGGGTTTCAGGATACAACCCTCAAGTTGCGTCTGGCAGTTCAGCTGATCCATCTACTGTTTGGTGAAGCCTCATCACCAATGGTCTCAGTGGAAGAGTGGCTGCCTTTCTTAATGAAGGAAAACGCAGTATGCCACGTTACACAAAAACTGGACTGAAAATCTCACGCAACAGGTGATGGAGTGATGAATCCACATTTTTGGTTCAATATGTTGTCAATATATATGGAGGAGATCAGAAGAGAGGTACAGCTATCTGTAAAACACCGTGGGGGCTCTGTCATTTGGGCTGCATTTCAGTGGTCTTGGGGATTTTTTCAGAACTGATGCAATCATTGATGCAGGCAAGTGATGCTGGATTTTGATCCATCTGGAAAACATCTAAATGGTAAAGGCTTCATTTTTCAACATGACAGTGATTCTAAAACTGCTGTAAAAGCATGTCTGCATAAGAAAACACACAATGTAACTGTGTGTTTTGTATTAATTAACATTATCTAATGTTCTTGTTTATTCTGGTTATGTATTCTGGTAAAATTTTCCTAGTTCTTCGGTTTTGGTTCTGAGCTTCTTCTCTTTAGTCTAGTCTAGTCATCCCTGCCCGTATGTTCCCTCTGTTCCCTGTCAGTATCTTGTCTCTGATTTCTGTCAGTCTGTCAACACGTTCTCACTCCCAAAGCGTAACATTTTACGCTAGGTGACAAATCATCGGTATATTGCGCTTACGGTCACCCAACAGGTCCCTATTTTACGAGTTCAGAAAAATGAGGAAACATGAGAGAAATGAATCTACACATTTACGTTTCTGTTACTTAAATCACTTTGGAAAACACTATCTAACACGATTAATGTGGTGGTTAAGATTAGGGATAAGGTTATGGTTAGGGTTACACGGCTGGAACGTGTTTTACTGCGGGAGTGTCATTCTGTTCGATTTCATCCACAATCCAGCGCGTAGCATAGGAACACAGAAGGTCACCTTTCGCATTTCCATGGAACGCCTCGGAATGTGACAAATCGTTGGTATATTATGCGTCAGGAGTGAGAATGGGCTGTGCTCTTAGTTCTGTCCTGGACATTCTCTGCTTCTGCTTGCATTTTCACCTTTTGGAATAAAGTTCACTCGCATCACAGCCTGTGCTTGCATCTCGGGTCTTTCTCATAAACAGTAACAGTATTAGTTCAAGAAGACTACTTAAAGAAGTTACAATAAAACTTGTCTAAGACAGTTCAGACTGTGATGAAAAATGAAGGTGGTCATACCAAATAGAACTAGTTACTTTTGTTTTCCACATGTTTGAATAAGTTGCTGCACTATTTTCCTGTTGTCCTAGCAACATACACAGAAATGAGCGATGGCTCTAGACTTAAGCACAGCACTGTGCATTTCCCTAGGTGGTTAATTTCTTTAGCAGGATTACTCACAAGTACACCATGATGGCAACTAGGGCTGCCACGATTAGTCGACTAGTCAGGATTATGTCGACTATTAAAATCGTCGACGACTAATTTAATAGGCGACGCATCGTTTGAAGCTTTGTAAGATCACAAAGGACGCAGGAATGAGTACCGGTAGTAGGATTTAAGAGTGTAATAACGGACTGAAACAGAAGATGGCAGCACTGCATGTACAAGGATGCCAGCTGCCGTTAAACCCCGAAGAAGAAGAAGCTGTGTCCCAGAATTCATAGCGCAGCCCAGCGCAGTTGTCAACAATGGCGGCAGCTAGTTAGTTTTAACTTTACTCTTATTATTCTTTCTGGGTCACAAAATAAACGTTTAACATATTTTCAGGCTTGAATGTAGCTGTGTAAACCTCAAATATCTGCTCAGTTTATCAAGACACCACATATTTTCAAAAGCGCTCCGACGTTTTCGGAGACGTCTGTTACCCACTAGCTCGTTAGCTAGGCGGGGGCAAGGCTAACTAGAGCCGTGAGAACACCGGACTCCCGGCAAATCGTTTTCAAACCCACCGCCGTCTTTCGCTAGTCAGGTTAAACATATATATAAGTCACTTAGATAACTTAAAAATGTTATTGTTTGGCTTTTAGTATTTTATTTGTTCCTGAGTAAATCGGTTTGGCTGAGATTAAAGTTATAGTTTTTGCACAGCTAAAACTGTCAAGCAGACAGCTGATTATCAGAAGTGTGAGACGCTGGAGAATATACTCTGGTGTCCTGTTATATTTTAGAAAGCAAGGAGTTTATTAAACTTCACCGAAACAATCTGCAAATTTCATTAAAAATTAATAAACTACCATCTTGTCTTTATTTTTAGTTAGCACAAACACTTCAAGCTGTAAGCTAATGATAGTTATATAAGACCAGATGCTGCTGGTGCAATAAGCTGTACGCTGTACGTCCAATGGATGATGATCTGATTAGTCGACTAATCGCAAAAATAATCGGTGACTAGTCGACTATCAAAATAATCGTTTGTGGCAGCCCTAATGGCAACACCTATAACATCAATACTCCTATGTGAACTTGTTACAACATACTAATGCCATTGTTTTTACCACACACAGTAGTATTATTTTTAGATGAGCACAGTTTTCTCAGTACACATGTGGCTTCTTATTTTAGTTTATTGTGATAACAAGAAGAATTCAAACTTTTTGTACTATCAGCAAAATGCAGTGCACACTACTCACTCAGCTTGCCCATACAGCTGCGGAGCCGACTGTCTAGTCGCAGGACTCGCTGATAAAGCTCATCGTAGTCATACGCCCCAAGTTCCTCCTGTATGCCTGTCAACACCGCAGACAGGTTTCTGATCTCATCCTTGAACTGAGAGATGAGTGCAGCATCCATCTTATACTGCTCCAACACAGGGATCAACGGCTTCAGCTCGTCCATCTTGTCCTTAAGCTCCTACAGAAATGACAGCAGCAGAGATGAGAAACAAAGGGGAAGAGGTGGGAGATCGCGGATAGGTGCAAAAGTTAGGAAGAAACGAAATTACTGTATGTCAGGAAATGTCCATGGTAGAGTTTTATTGTACTGTAGTAGAACAGTCAGCCTTACATGAAAGAATAAAGTAATGCTAGCACTGACATCTAGTACTATTAAACACAAGGAAATGGACCAATTTCCTATTTGCAATGATACAATGAGATTGGAATTTGTTGGTGGTCAACCAACAGCTCAATTTCTGATTTTCCAGCTGCTTGTTGCGAATCTTTCAGTTCATTTGGTGTCAGACAATTTGCCACACCAGAAATAATCCTACTCCCCTACCAGCTGTCCAGTACAATCCACACGGGGCAGTGACAGCAGCGAAAAGAAATCTAAGATTTGAACCCTTTCTGAATGATTTCTGAAGGGTTTGTGGTAAATATGCTATACATTTTTATTATTATGGTAAAAATTCAAGGGAATCTGTAGGGTAGTTATTAGCCAACTGCACTAAATTAAGCCTCGGACAACAGTGGCTTTCTATTCACAGTGTCAATTAACTCAACTAGTAAACCCTTTCATGACTTAGTATTTCTTGGTTTTCTCTTCTTTGAAATATATTAAGTTAAAAGAACTGTTAGATTGAACTTATGTAAAGACTTGCATGAGAAAAGATACTGAGCCTGTTTACACTTTAACAGATTCATGGTACAGAAAGGCATAAAAACAACTAATTCACATAAATGAAAACAAAACACAAAGATCCACTGAACATTAACCAGGTAAAAATAAAACACCTGGAAATTTCTGGCTATGATGGATTTCCTGTCATCCTCAATCTGTCTGAACTTGGTTCTCAGACCCTTCATCTGGTTTTCCATCTTCATGACATACTGGAAATCCCTCTGAGTGCGCAGGTTCAGCACCTCAATGGACTGAGACATGTTCTGCACCTAGAATAAAAGAAGCCACGTTAAAACTGGAACGGGGGTTCCAATGCACAAACTGAGACGCTAGCTACAGTCCATGATATGGTTGTAAAGTAAATATATGACCTCTTCTGTTCTTTCCTTCTTTCCAGCCAGCGCAGCTAACTGAAAGGCACTTTGATGGGTTTCCCTGGTGAGCCTGTGTGTGCCTGAAATTTGTAATGGGCTATTGTTGAAAAGAGAAAAAAAAATCCTGGAAAGGCCTAGCAGCACCCCACTTCAGTTAAATTTCACAATAAAATACCTCGTATCGGGAGATGAAAGGAAAATAAAGCTTATAGAGACTTGTTACGTCTTTATTCCTATCCTTTATAAAACAACGTGTGTGTGCAGGTGTGTGGTAAAATCGTGTGTTTACCTTCTCTAGTAGCTGGCGGAGCTGTCTGCTCTTGGCGTCTCTAGAGCACAGGCTTTGTTCTGGTGCCACCACTGTGCAGATGCAGCGCCCATCAGCATCCTGGGCTGAGCTGTACACCTGCCAGCCCTCCTTTGGACCGATAGTCTGTAAGACCCAACAAATATATGTAGAGTCTAAGGATGGATAATATATTACATATACTCTAGTATATATATGGAATATGTATAGACTAAGGTCTGACATCCTTCACTTGTTGTAACTACCTATGTCCCATGCAGTATATGATACATGACTACATGACTTGCCCGAAGTGACGCTCAGCTTGATTTTTACGAACATTTATAGAAATGTAAGTTTGTAATCAAGTGCAGGTAGTTGTAGAATGAAAGGGAATGAGAGAAAGCCTAAAAATATTAAATATTACTTTATAATTTTACAAGAGGTAGTTTAAGAGGCATGTGTCCATTGCTTCATCAACTAAAGCTGCTAAATCAGTCTTTTGCACTTTCTGTGATTTTATGGACCAATATCAGTAATCAGATTTGTGACTTTTATTTTTTGGGGATGTGCAGTTTGTCTGGCCAGTCTGAGCAGGTGTCGCACACCTAAAGCTTGTGTTGGCTACGCTGGTGTGTAGTATAGTAATCCACTCTGAATTTAATAACACCTGAAAATCAAAAAGAAATGCTGTTTAGCTTTGGAATTAATCTTGATACTGGGTTTGGTCACTATTGGTAGCAGTAAGCTAGTAAATAAAACTGCTAAACATTAGTAACTTACATTTAGAGCACACATAGCAACTCTGTTTTTTTGGAAAGGTCAAGAAAGGCCTCTATTCTGCAAGGTTCCTATACACACAGTACAGTATTCAGAGTATTGCTCCTGCGCCTGTGCACACGTCAACATCAATGTGTGGAGAAACTTAAGCCCTTACTAGCCTGCTGTCATGCTTGCCATGATTGGATAAGGCAATTCAAGGATGTCAATTAACCTGTGTTGAGTGCAATACTTTTCACCACATCTGTCAGAATAGCTTCTAACACATCGATTTGTCCGATTTGTCAGCAATCCCTTTGGTCTTTTCTTGTTTAATCTCTGCGTGGATACATTTTTTGACACTATTCCCCAACTTTTAAGTAAGTTTTTACTGAACTGTTATGTTATCATGTTTAAACTATGGGAATATCTCAGTATAATGCATAATATATGACCAGAATCAAATACTCTTAATAAAGTAACACAACAGATCTAAAAGTCATCTATGAAACTCTGACAGCTTTGAACTGTGTGTAACTTACGTAGCTTCAAGTACCTTTTTTCAATTATTCATAGGACTCGGGGCCATGCACTCTCTAGCTATAGAGATTTAGCTGACTCTCCAGTAAAGCAAACAGGAGCCAGAAGATGCATTTGTAATGATATAAATATTTATGTGCTTGTAAACCTTCTCATTCACTGTAATCTGACATCTGAAGAAAAAAAAATGGGAAGAGGAGGGATATGAATAGACAGAAGAGTTGAAGAGGTGGTTATGTAGGTAAACAACATCTGAAAAAGGGAAAGAAAACAGAACATTGCTGACAAAGAAGTACTTTGTACAGTAAGCACAAAATGCTGAGATGAGGAATAAACAGGTAGGCATTCAAAATGTACTGAGGAAAAATGAAAGAAAATTGCAAAAAGTTGCAAAAGCAAAAACATTAAAAAACTAGGGCAGTGCAGTCCATCTCACTGATGCTTAACTATTGATTGCTAAATATTGATTTATTAAAGCTGCCTACTAATGCAAGACAGCACAGCTATAAAGAAGTGTAACAAATCTTTTACAGTAACGTCCAACACGATGTACATATCTAAACCTGGCGAGCTACTGCCGTATCATTAAAATGTTGGGTTTTTTTTGCCTGTCCCGTTTGGTTCTTTTGCCATCAGAATTATTGTCTAAAGGCAAAGAAAGATGCCCAACGGATTTACTTTATTTACTTTACCAAATTGACCATCCCAGCCTGGGATGGTCTATTTGATTCTATTTGATTTGTTTATTTTATTTATTTTTTTATTTTCACTTGCTAGATACGGGACAGACTTGAATGAGGAAAAGAAAGGGGAGAAAGGAAGAGGGGGAAAAACTGCGGAGAAGAGGGACGGGGATAAAGGGCAAAAAACAAAAACCAACAGAATAAGCTGAGAAAAAAATCCATATATCAATCACCTGGATCACCTGTTGAGAAAGAAAAAAGAAAACAAGCAGAAGAAAACGAGAGCAATACAATAAACAACATCATGATGATTTATGGGAATATAACAGTAAATACTAAATATTAAACATTATTGTGCAGCACGTAAGATCGACAGTGCACAGTGTGCTTTGAGGAAGGAGCCCAAAAGGGTGTATGTGTGTGTGAGTCCCCGTGTGTACACCTGTGAGCGTGAGCGCGCTTGTATTTAAAAGGTTCCTTCATGTAATGATCTGCTAGAGGGTGTGAGGAGCCACAGCCCCGTCCTCCAGGGCATGAAGCAGGTATGGAGGAGAAACTCCAGACATCCAGAGGCCCCCAGAACTCAAGAGACCAAGGAAGACCAACAGAGGGGCAGCCGCGCCACTGTCCCAGAAAGAGCTGAGGAGAGTCTCAGATGAGGGGTCACTCAGCAGCCGCGGAGCAGAAGCCAGGGGGAGTTGCAGTGACGCGCCCGTGAGCTCCGCCGGCAGCCAGCTGCACCAGAGTGACCGAGCCCCAGGCCGAGAGGCCGAGGACACCCCATCCCCGAAGTGGCCCGAGCAAGCCCCAGGCTCCAGGCCCCGACAAGCAGCCACCAAGGAGTGAGCCTGGACGCCCATCCCCGGACACCAAGAACCACCAACGCACTGATGTCTGAGGGCGTCTGCCACCGGCAGGGGAAGTGGTGGTGGGGGGAGATAGGCCTCCATACCTTGGAGGGCCTGAGGTGTCCCCAGAGAGGTGGCGTCTGATACCCAACCTGACATATAGACACAGACATACAGGCACACACAGATACAAACATCCATTCCCACCCTCATGCTCTCATATGCACTTACTCCACACTCAACCAACGTGGAGACAGACATAAAGAGACGCTGTGCACACGATCACACTCCCCAAGCGTACTCTAGGAACCGGGTCTAGGTACCCTTGCCCCTGGAGGGGGAACTGCACCCAGACCCAGGTGGTGTTACCCTTTTCCCTGCAGTGGGGAGAGGCAGACCGCCCCGACTCCGCAGCAGCAGGGAGGCCCCACACTCCAGATCCCAGTTGGATGGCCAACTCCTCCTCCCAGCCCCCCCGCTCCAGCAGGCCGCAGAGAATGGGGGTGTGTGAAGACTCCAAACCTCCCTCCACCCGCTCATTGTAGTGTTGATGCATGTGTGTTCTAAGGTGCATTTAAAACCCAGGAGCGCATGGAGCTACCTGCCAGAGAGCAGCAGGTAAGCGCATAGCCCCTCCTGATAGGCCTCAACGTCTACGTGTATTTAAAATTGAGAGGTGGGCAACGACACCAGGGGTGCCGTATCATTAATAAGGGACGATGTTTTTAGCTTGTTCAGCACAGTGACATTGTGTTTTACTTGTGCTGCCGTGTAGCCGATGAGGCAAACACTAATTTTCCGATATATTCTTCCTCCAAAACACTAAATACAAGAAGATCTTGCTCCAAGGCTACATGGGGTTTCACAGCTCTGCACACCAAAGCTCAGTCATTTATCATCCTTACAAAACAGCATCCAGCAGCCGAAAGCTCTGCCCGCTCATCCAGCGAGGTATCGCTCTCCTTGCAGGAATCATAGACATGAGCGCAGAATTGCATGAGTGGTCACATGCAGTATTTAACACGCACACAAGACACAGTATGAGAACAACTGTTTCCTGCAGTTGTTCTCATACTTGATCTCCCTATGTGTCTTTGCCAAGGTTTGACTCATGGATTTTTGAAAGGATGATTTACAGCAGTCATCAATATTTCTGGAGTTAGGTTGCCAACAGACACTATTTTGTGCCAGCTTTCAATATGTTTACAGTCGAAACCAGCAAGCAAGCCCAGAGTTTGTTATTTCCCCATGATTTATAACAAACCGGAGTAAAAACCTATGACACATGCTAACATAGGCACAGACGATTTTGTGAAAGCACTCAATTTTTAACAAACCTGTTATAAACATTTATTTTTCTATGTGACTAAGATTGAGGATTTTCAATAATATCTGAGCTTTTAAATAATATGTTTCAATATGAAACTGTCTCTATAGCCTCCTACTCTCTGAGTGACCTCACAAATCCAAAGAAAGTCCTTCATAAATAGCAAATCTCGGTTCATGTCATTTGAAAGAAAGCCCCTTTTGACATTTTATTGTGTCTACTGACAGATTTAGACTGTTTACTACAGCTTCCTGCTTCCTGGGAGATTTGGAAGTTTCTGCACTAAAACACAACATGTAGAAGAGTGTTTCAATGCAGAAAACACATCATGACATAATAACACAGTGAAATGAAAGAACAAACCTTTACTGGACCCATTTAACAACTATGTACCTGTCTCCAAGTCAGATCAGCAATCATCAAAACTCGTAATATTTTAACTTTTATTACAAATGTGTTCATTCAACATAGATGTAAACAATGTTTGCTGGTCTTGATTTACTGACTCAAAGATTACACAACACCTAAGTAATGAATGAATTGTTTTCGTTGCTTTTATTGCCGCCCACAAAATCAGTCTCACTTCTGGTCCTCTTTATTGTTGGACTTGTGTCAGGCTGCCTGAATGAACAGTGAATTTGCCCCTAAACCTTTTATGTCTTAGTGAATTCCAGAGTGACATTTACAGTACTGGATCCGTCATCAGGCCAACAAGCAATAAGCCGATGACAGGAAAAGAATGGAGGCACCCCTCACATAATATGACATGCAATACTGATGTCATTTCACCAGCTTCATGTTGATTGTTTTGTCTGTTGTTTTTATGGTTTATTGACTAGTTTACTGTAACTGCTTGTTTATCACTTATATTGCTACCAATATTTATTTTTGCCCAGCGGTCCTGAACAGCTGCATCTTCTGCTGAAACAAAGCTTGCTGCTCATGCAAGGGGCTGTGAAATTACAATGGTTTGATAATTTCAGCACAAAACATCTCACAATCTCATGGAAGAATGGTGGGATTTCTTAAAATGTAATGTAGATTATGAATCTTAGTTATTACGTTAATGATCCCCTGCCCTTTTCTTACTGTGGGACTGACATTTGTGAGTTTGAGAAAAACAAGGCTTTCAGTAAAGGCTGAACATATGCTGGTCAACAACCTTCTAATATGATTCTTTATATTTATAGTAATTGGTTAATGTATACACAGAAAAAGCAGGTCAGTGTCATCTGCCTAAAATACCTCAGTACAATACACTGTGCTTTACAAAAGCTCAACGCGACCACCAAATTGCAAACAGTAATGATATAAACTAATCATGGTTAATACATCTCAATTTACTTGTCGCTGCTGAGTGAACCAATGTGTGTCCATTATATACAGAACAGTGAGTGAGTAAACAAGGAGATGATTCAACACAAACCTCCAGTCACATCTCACATTAGTGCATACAGTTTGTTCTACACCTCATGGGGAATTCACGAGAAATCACAAAGAGAAAAAAAGTAATTGCCTGTTTGTTGCCTTGCACCACCAGAATCAAGTTTGTATGTTGAAATGCGTAATTGTATTGTCCTTTCATGGTCCAAGGGCTTTGCTGTTGGATTCTTGGTTAATACACTGTATTCGAGTTTTGGGTTTCTGTTTGGTTCTCAGTTGTGGATTTAGTGTTTCAAATAGTTTTAGAATTTTGATTCTTGCTTTAGTTTGTCATTCTAATGATGATTTTTGACTTTAGTGATTCTGAGTCTTAGTTCTTGTGAAATTATTGAGTTCTGATGTTTGTTTGGCTTCTTGTTGTCATTCGAGCCTTGTGAGATCTCCCTATTTGTGTTTCCTCGGCCTCGTTTGTCTGTTTGTGTCTTCTGTGCGACACTGTCTGTTATCACTCTTAGGTTAGCCTCTGGTGTCAGTTATCTTTTGTTTATTTCCTGCTTGATTACTTTATGATTACGAAGGTTACGTTAGACTGGTTTTACGTGCTTCTCTTCTGTTTTGTCTTTATAACGAGTTCCCCATTCATTTTTAGCATTTGTGACTTTTTGCTTGAGTACTAGTTTAATGCTCCCTGTTTTCCTTTAATATTTAGTATTCTCTTGCATTTTGCTTTTGGATACCCTTTAAGGTTAAATGATTCCAAATAATTATGACATATCTTCAATGGTCTTTATAGATTCCCTTTAAAAAGAAACAGATCCCTGGGGCTTATTCTTTTCCTGGCCACTAAAGTAATAAGCTAGCCAAATACACTGGTTCTCATATAGTATTGTGCGTTTCTATCCTACAAAAAGCACTCAATACAACATACTTCATTGCCCCCCATTTATGCAAGCAGTTTTTTCAATGCCCAAGTACTTGCTTCCTAACATTCATACCCTGATACACATAACAGAGAGCAGTAGAAGTTCAGTATTGTGCAAGGATCTAGGATGCAGACTGGAGCAGCCAGGGATTGAACTATCAACCTGTCAAATAGTGAAAGAGCTGCTCTACCTCCTGAGCTGCAGCCATGGAGAGGAACTGATGCATTGGACTTCACCAGCAAGGCTACTCTGGGAGAGTTTCGCCAAAAGATTAGCGGGGTCAGCATCCAGAGGTAGACTGTCAGAGGTAGACTCACCTTAGCACTGGCTTAAACCAGTTTCTGCATAGCCTGCCAAGGAAGAACACCCCTTGGAATCAGAAATTCCCTTTAAATAGAGAGCCGGTCCACACTTTTCCCTAACCCTCTAACCTTAACCCCTGTATATGGGTAACTGACAGATCCACACACCTCCCTGTTGGACTTTATTGATTGCATTCCCCATATCCTCTTCTCAATTTAGCCTTCAGTGTAGATAGTCCTGTCTTACTTGAAGTATTTTCTGCATTGTCTGTGAATGTTTCTGTCTTGCTCCCTTTGTGCTGTAAATATATCAAGTCATGGATGAACAAGTGCCATATGGGAAACTGGGACTGTTGTGGTTGGACCAATAAACTTAAAAAGAGATCAAATAATTTTGAGCAAAACTGATTCCATCTTAACAGAGTTCATCTTGAGTTTAGTTGGTATAACCATGAATAGTGTAATCATACATTCTGCCAGCTTCACACCTAACTGAACCTCCACCTTGGCTACTACTCATTTGCCTTTAACTGTTTCTTCATTAACCTTTTTAATTCAAAAGATTTGGGAGACTTAGCTAGAGTCATTAGATTTCAATCACTTCCATTAATGATTGCATTTCTGTCCTGATCTGGTCTCTGCCCTCTTGCACTTTTCTTTTGCATTTAAAATTTTTTTCCCCTTGTTTGTGAGTTGTGATCAGTTTATCCGGATAAATTTGCACGTTGAATTCTGGACTTTTTTTTTCTTTGCAAGCATTTCTATAAAGTCACAGCAGGTATAACTTGATAGAGGATACTGTAGCTCTTTTTCAAGGGCTCTAGCAGCGGAATGATTTTGTTCAGTGCTGAGTAGATCTGTATTAGCCGCTGCCAAGATTCACAGCAAGTCTATATACCATAGCTGACTGTCTGCACTAAATGAACCCCCCTTCCCCCTGCTGTGTATCGCTTTGGTCTCTTGATATAATTTCTTTAGCCATTTTCATTATGGCTTATTCTATTTGCTACGCTCTAGCAGTATGAGTCTGTGAGCAACCCCTCAGAGGAATAAACCAGGTGAGATGCTGGGGCTGAAAAAATTAAAAGCTTGTCATTGACAGCAGCAGAAATCAATGCGTTATAAATACAGATTAATAGCAAGGTAACTGACTCCCTCAACAGTATCAGTCAGAGCTGCAGAAAAGCCACAAATAGTCTAATTCTGATAAGCTGTCATCACTTGTTTGTCACAGTACTGTAAAATATGGAGTTATGACTATATGAGGTTCATTCTCAGATGGTAATGTCTGAAGTGGCACTTCCATCTCCACAGTGTGAAGTCTTGACAGAAGAAGGTGACAGACTGGAAATCCCTTCACTGTCACACACCTTAACTTTACTAGTTGTCACTACAGCTCGTCTTTGTCCATTATGTTGTCGAACATTTGAATTCCACGAAGTTACGGCAAACATACATGTTTGAAAAGTTTCCCATATTCTTTGCATTTCCTGTCTTTAAACTCAGATTAAAGCTGGCATTGTGTGACATTAAAAGACCCGTAAATATGTATAGAAACAAATCTAGCTGCCAGTGATACCGGCAAAGCTAAATCTCATATCACAATAAGGCTGCCGTTCTGCCTGCGACAAGACAGAGACCTAAACAGATGCTATCTCTCCAGTCATCTATCAGCCTGTCCAAACAAAAAGCCACCAGGGTATTGGAGGCAAGTGGAGTGGAATGCGCATGTCGGTGCTGTAACTGATGATCATACGGCTTAAATGACTTAACATTTTAACTCTAATGGCACGGGAAGATGAACTTGCATGTGCAGTCTGTAAGCAGTCTAATGCAGACATCCAAAACAGCGCTGACAAATGGTGACGCCCCAAAACACAGGAGAAAGAGCAGCAATAATCCTAAAACCAAAAAAGGGTTTCGGAAAGATAGTGACAAAGAGATGCCGCATACTGTGGAGTAAAAAAGGGAGGAAAAGAAGACGCAGCAAAAAGCAAAAGCCATCTTTTCTCTCAGATGTGACTATAGTGAAAGGCAGCGAGATTATTTTTTCTAGAGGCGTGCTACCTTCTTGCCTTTTCTGACCCCAGTGAAGAGACGATTGAATAGATAATTTTGCAGGCGCTCTGCACATTTTGCCCTAGACAGTCTCTGAATGAACCACAGCATTATCTTGTTCACACGCCTGTGCTTCTTCTCCGGGGGGGTACTTCGATGAGTCTTCTTACTGAATATGATGACATGTCAGTCATAGGCACCACGGAGGATGATAATGAAACGGTCATCAAACATTATCAGTGAAGTAAGGCCAGTGGACAGCTTCAGGCCACTGTGAATGGCACATGCATACACAAGCAGAATACTAAGGAGATCTCCCATGTAAATTTATTTTGGGATACGCTGAGAAAAGCATGCGGATGCTGGGTGCCAAGACTAGAATCTTTGTTCTTTCGGTCTTTGTCAGGAGTGTCCACATTCAGCTGATTCATAAGAGCTAAAGCTATGGAGCCTTTTTGAAATGCCACTCACATCCAGTCTCAGGACCCAACGAGGATTATTTTAAAGTTAATGTGTAGTAAATCTTGTAAAGCAGTCTGCCACAAAAAGAATCTCCATTTAATTGATGTTCAAATCAAATCTGTGTCATTAGCAATTACATGTCTTGGCAGCTTCTAAGGGTAAAAATGAGAGCATGCTCATTAGTATTACATAAGAAGGTTGAATCTTTGAAAAAGGACACTGCTGCCATATTAATGTCACAGAATCTGTAGATGGTCACATTTTACGAATTCTTGCTCTTTAGTACCCTTTGAATTCTCGCCTCCTAATTATGCTCTACGGTGGTGGTGGTGTCAGTAGGATGGGTAGGATGCTGAAGCTACAACGCAGATTCTTCTAGTACAAATTTAGACCTGGGTGCTGTGCAGCCCCTAGACCACATCTGGTCTTCTGATTCTCCATAACCAGTCGGTGTGTAGTCAGGAAAATTAGGATTAAAATGTAAATAAGTATACATCAAGCAGTTTGTCCCATTTCAGTCAACAAACACTCTTTTAAAAACTCCCCATCAGAGAATGCCTATACTGTTATTTGCAGTTTTGTGGAAAATCCCAATCACAATATGGTTATGTTGCTTTTATTTTGAAGGTGAGAGCTCGCCATACTGTGCTTTAGAAATTTATATGATTTCAAATCATTTTGAAATATATTTAAAACGTACAAAAAAGTGAATTCACTGAACTACGTTTTCATACCAACATTTGAGCAGCCACACTGGATTCCTGTAAAAAGTCAGAAATTAATCAAGCTTAATATTCAACCACTAACCCAAATGGTTCTGATCAGGAATGCAAGCAAATAACTGTAATTTTGCATATTTATCAAAACAATAACATGCTTTACTATTTTTTTCTGCTTTTTTTGTAAAACACACCACCAAACAAAAATGTCACAAAAAGCATACTGATAAACCACGTGCACCAGGCATAGCGGAATTGGCTCGGTTTGTCCCCAGTGTACCTTTTTTGCTTTCTGCTGACCACTACTCAAGCTCGGGCCTTCATCTGGGTCGGAATTTTCTTCCAGGTCATCCAGGTCATATTGACTAATTTTTCTTCTCAAATATTTATCTATTGCTATAATGTATTTTCTCACTCACAGGATGACAATTATGTAATATCGTCTTCTTCTTCTTCTTCTGTTTTAGTGGCAGTTGGCATCCCCTTGAATTAGAGCACGTAGTTGTACTGCCCTCTAGTGGTAGAGAATGTAATTGTTCTCCCGCTACCCACACTGGTCGCTTAGAGTACTAACCGCTGGAACCAGACAATCTTCATCGGCACACCTGATCATTTCTTATGGCACACCTATGTGATAGTGGTTGAGAAACACTGGCCTAAGTACTCACTCAAAGAAGCAAGAGGTAACGCTGTGTGATTGTGTGTTTAAGGATTTTACAATCTGGATCTCCATTACAAGACTAAAGACAGAGAAGCAGAATAAGTTGACCAATAATGTAGAGCAAAAATAGAGATCTGAATCTTTGCTAGCAAAACTGTAAAAGCAGCAAGCACTATTTTTTTTTTTTTTACCAAGCTTTGCACTGCAGGGATGTAGCGGTCAATTTATCAAAGAGTATTTGGTGGACTCTGATGTGCTAATAGAAAAAAAAGAAGAATTTCTAATGTATTTGCCTTTCCAGGCAAAGCGTAACAAGGTGGTCCAAGGAGCTTTAGCTGAAAATGTTGTCTTTTTCTTCTCGTCTCTGGATGAAAGCTGTGATGTAGTGTCCATTACACAACCCAGTTACTCATCTTCGTACATAGGAGAATAAAACATTTGATTTTAGGAAGAACTAGCAGCAGTGTGATCAGTGAAAGAGAATAGGACAGGGAGTAATTTGTTCAACTGCATGCATGGACAGGCTTGGGCTGAAATGGGACAAACTAGTAGGTTTTACAACTGCTGGGTGTCTGAATCTGACTGGAAAATGTAGGACTTTTGAAGCAGATACAATAGAAGATAAAAGGACTGAAGTGAACCCTGAAATTGGTATTGTTTAATTCTATTATACACCAGGATGTGTCGTGCATGTCGCTGATGTTAACAAATTAACTTAATCAGGGCAAGAGAATCACAAATACTTTGTTGCACTACGAGATTGAACATGGTGACATAGGCCACCACATATCTGTCAGGTAGCTCAGGATGGGCAAAGTACTAAAAAGAGCATAGGACCTCAGTTTTGTGAGAAAGAAATTATGGATTTCCAGAGCTCTCAGATGCAGAATGGAAGGCAGATATTGTTCAGACAATGAACTTTTCAGTCCCAAAAAAGACTGTATTTTACTCAGTAACAAAGGAAAGGGAACTGAAAAACAGCAGATGAAGTAATTAAACTACAAGAACTATAGCAATAGCACACTGGATAAAGTTAAAAGTCTTCAAAATTTTGAACATTTTGCTTAGTTCATATTTTTATTTGCTTATTGTAACATCTACTCTCACCAGTAACTGTTTATAAAGAGATAAAATTAACATTGAGCAGAACTGAGTTCAGCTTATTGATGCAGCCCATCATAACACTCCCAGTTTCTCATGTGACCCCTTGGGAAGAGAAATGTCCGCCTCTGGTCCAAATCCTGATGTAAAAGCAAGAGAGCACGAAGTCTAAAAACTGCCTTTTACCCACAAAAACCATCATATTAGTATGTTCAGTGCATTTCAGGCGGTTCTTTGAAGTTGTGTTGCAATTTATTTGCTCTAACTACTTTCCTTAAACTGAACTCCAACATTTCTACTTCAGTTAATGAGTTCCTTAAAATGTCTCTTAACAACTTTTTGGGAATATGCTTATACTAGTTGGCTCCAATAAAGCAGCATATATAGATATGGACAGTACTGCCAGTGTATAGCAGTATGTAGCTTGGTAAATACTTTTTAAACTCTTTAAGGTTGTCTGAGGCCACTGCCAATGAAGGAATTGGTGAGATTCTCTCTTATGAAAGCTGGGTGTGTGTGCTGACGAGTGGAAGAAGAAAGAAATGATTTTGAAGAAAAAAAGCAATACCTGATGGTTAAACTTCAGACTTTGGATTTGTACTGATCTATTTTGTACACAATTAATTCAAATGACTCTTTGCTTAACCTTAACCCTAAACAATCTTTGTCCTATTATAGCGTAACCTGTTAAACTCTGTATTTTGTTGCATGTTAAAAATGAGTACACTGAACTGTACTAAGATCAGTCACTGATATTGAAGAGTTTCTGGAATTATATTATAAGAGCAAGCATGTAACACTGATTGTGTGCCTGTCTGCTGTAATGCGCTCTACAACATCTGTTATCAGTTACATGCACAACATTGGTTGCAGACTATAACAAACATGCTGAATCAGGCTTGGAATTTAACTTCATCTGGTAAAATACAGAGAGACGGTCTCCGATAAAATCATTCCCACCTCCACTGAAGCCACCAAAGCTGTTGGCAAGGTTATCTACAAGCTGAATGTTAACTGACTGATATGAATTCCCATGTATCTTTTCCCAAAGGGTCTGTCATCAACCACACTATCTGGAAAAGCCCGCTAAGTACAGCAACATTAAGAATGCTGCTGAGGCTGCTGCTGAGGAACCCATGAAAGGAATCCTCTGATACACAGAAGACAAGGTGGCACCTAGAGGCTTCAACGGTGACCCTCACTTCTCCATCTTTGATGCTGGAGCTGGAACTGCACTCAAACCACCACAGCAACTACAGAAACCTGCTGTGTGACCCATTCGTGCATAAGGAGTCATCATTCTGGATTCTAGATGTTACAGCATCTGCACCAAGAGCAAACTCGTATACCTGATGAATGGGGAAATACCTTTTAAACGATTGTTATCTTTTCTGTTCAGTACTAAAGAATGTACAGATTCATTGTTGTAATGTTACTGATCTTGCAGCTCTTTTGCACTTTGAACAAAAGGCTGTAAGGTAGTTTACATCTCTACCTAAAAAGCAAAAGGTCCCCAGTTGGATTCCAACATTAGCACCCGTTCAAGTTCAAGTTCCAAAAATATAAAGACCAATTTCACGGCACATTTATTCCTCCTGCTCCAGTGCCTATGTACTGGGCAAAACGCTTGTGAACAAGTGTATTAAATAAACACTGACAGTAAAGCACATGAGTGGCTTTATAATGATGCACATTTGAGGTCCATGAAAGTTTCAGCTGTGTTGTAGCAGGCAACAGTCATATGAAAACATATTAAGCCAAATAAAGCCCTGACTCAAAAGCTAGTAGAACCCTGTTAAACGTAACAGCAAAAACTAAAAGTGATTGTTGTGACTGTTTTTTTTTTTTACAGCATTGCTTGAGTGCTTGAGTCTGGCTTCCTCCCACAGTCCAAAGACATGCAATTAGTGGGGTTAGGTTAATTGATCAACCTAAATTGCCCATAGGTGTGAAAGTGGAAGTGAATGTGAGAGCGAATGGTTGTCTGTCTCTGTGTGTTGGCCCTGCGACAGACTGGCGACCTGTCCAGGGTGTACCCCACCTCTCGCCCTATGACAGCTGGGATAGGCTCCAGCATCCTCTGCGATCCTGAAAAGGATAAGCGGAAGCGAATGGATGGATGCTTGAGTTCATTGAGGTTTAAGGGCTTTTGTTTGCACATAGCTCTCTCGAGGTCCCACCATAGCATTTCAGTTTGGTTGAGGTTTGGACTTTGACTGGGTCATTGCAACACTTTGATTCTTCTCTTTTTCAGCCATGCTGTTGGATTTTTGCTGCTGTGCTTGGGATCACTGTCTTCCTCTAAGACCCACTCTAGATCACGCCTTAACTGTCACAGATGGCCTCACAGTTGGCTGTAGCATTGGTATTCTGGTATACAGAGGAGTTCAAGGCTTAGTCACCGACTGCAATATGCCCAGATTCTCATCAAATCATTACCCCTCCACCACGGTGCTTGACAGCTGGTATGAGGTGGTGCACATTAAAACATCTCCACTTTGCTCTTTTCTGCCCAAGGATGTTGTTCCAAATGTCTTTTGAAATATCTTGTGGTTTGTTCAGAGGCAACCTTTCAAACCTGCTCTTTCAAAAATGTTCTTTTTGGAGACATGCCTATCTCTACTAAGAACAATCCTATTATTGGCCCATTTTAGAAACACATCTGGTAAACACCGCTTAGAAAGAAATTCATGCATTCTGATGCATGTTTACTTTGACTCTAATGACTATTTAAATTATTGACATCAGTCTAAAAACTCAACTCTGCTCCAGTTTGTCTGCATCTAAGTAAGACATCAGGAATTATTGTCTTTATCTGGCTCTAAATACCTCTGAAAGTATAAGATCCATTTTTCCAGGCTAAAAAGGTCTTCCAGTCCTCTCATGTTAAGCCTTTCAGCTCTTATCCAGTAATATGCAGCTGATATACAGACCGCTTGGGCTGTAATTATAGTAATCAAAAAGGGAACAGGGAGAGGGCTGTAACTATGCCCCTGGTAGTTTCAACATCATGTTTCAACTCCTGTAATTATGCTTAGACTTATTATTAACTAAGCTGCAGTCACTCAGATGAGAGGGGAAAAAAACTACAAGTAAAATAAAACGAGGAAATGTCACTTCAAGAGTTATAATCATCACCTATATAAAAAAAGATGGAAACTTTAAGCGATTGATAATTGCCCACATAACTGCAATCTCTTGGTAAGTATCTGTTTTTGAGTGAATATGATGGCCAGTCGCCAGAAAAGGGAGAAGCAAAGGTGCAAAAGTAAAAACTTCTTCAGGGCTTGTTTGTGGGTGTCTATAGTTGTCTGTATTTAGACACCGTGCTGCTAAACAAAAGGATGAATTCAACCGCTACAAACACAAGGTCAACTGAATTCTTCCATCAGCCTGCCACATACTTCTCAACAGACAGGTACAAAACTATTTTTTTTTTTTTTAAAAAACTGACAGAAAAGTCATTACAACCTCTCAGTGACTCAAAAGGTCTAACATCTCTTAGTCCAAAAAGTGCCTCATATTTATTCTGCTGTTTGCACAAACTGTCCCCATCCATCATCGGTGACTTGCTTTCTTTATTTCCAGTCCAAGAGCCCTGACAACCTCCTTCCTGCTTCCATCATGAAACAAGCAGCATCAGACTAATGACTTTGAGTGCCGACTTGTGGCTAACAGTTTGGTTGGTTTATGTTGACACATAGTTAGAAGATGTCATTTTTAATTTAGCTCCTGGTGGAAATAGTCATGTGAAGTGTAAAACCTCCATTGTTTAACCACTGTGTGGATATGAGTAGGTGTGTGCCTATGGCACCTCTCATCTTTTGATATGGCATCTGTGCTCAACAAATTTCCCGGAGTGTATCATCCATATAAATGCTAATCCAAGCTGAAAAACTGATTTCAAACAAGCAAGAGACAACATCAGTTCCTGACAGATAGCCTCCTTCAGCCCCGCAAAACAATAGCTACATAAATGCCTTTCTGTGTTTAAGATGATTAATGATCAGTGTTGGATCAGTCACAGTATGCTCTCCCATGCACCCATGATCATTTTTCATTTCATATTATTCATATGTGATCAAAACCTGATTAAGTGACCTGAAACATTTCAGCCAAAACTGAGGCTGAAAACAGCATCTCTGTAAACTGACAAACCTGGCATTTATATTAATAAAAGGGACTATTTGGACTCTGTGTGTGTGTGTGTGTGTGTGTGTGTGTGTGTGTGCGTTCCTGCAGGTTGTGTACTCCTGCCTGCCACCTACTCACAATGGCTACCAGAGAGGGCAAGTGCCTACACAAAGCTCCATCCCACTGGTGTTGTAACAAAATCCCCAGAAAAATTCACATTATTCACACCAGTTATGTTTTGTGCAGTCGTGCACATCATTTGTCATTTATATCCAAAGAAGAATTAATTATTCTAAGGAAACTGACAGGGATTTGCTGTTTTTGTCTCACCAAGAAAAAACTTTCCACAGGAAACAGCATTGCCCCTTTTGTCGCAAAAGACATGTCAGTCATTGATTACTTTAAGCCTCGCCATGAAAAAAAAAGCCTATCGTGTTAAGCACTCGCTAAAACATGTTAACACGTAACACCTTACATAAAAGCACTGTGTGATTATTTATAGACAAAATTGCTGCTATTAGCTTGGACTATGAGGAAAGATATGGGTGTTGAATTTGAAGTGGGCAGTTTAATTTTTGGCATCAGGACTGATGTCAGACTCTTCAGGTCAATTACGTCTCTCGTTCTTCTTCAATCGATACGTCCTCTGGGTGCAGACTATCACGTGTAATCATAAAACACAAATCCCAGTCATCATTTTGATCATAATGAGAGTAACACTGTGCCGTTAGCAGCCACTGTGTAATTACCCGGCTGGCACAGACCATAAGGGAAAACTACACTATGCAAATATTTCATTTTCTCACAAAAGCTCTTTAGGGATCCATTGTCTACACTGCAGAGGTAATATCTGCCAAACCAGATTGTGCCACTCCGCAACAAAGGAAAATTCATACCATTAGCCTTAGTTCTAGCCTCTTTGTCCAAGGTCTGGTTTGTAAAAGGTTATTTTCAAGTTGCCCAACTGAACATTTGAGGGGTAATGAAGGCAGAATGAACAAATAAACTTAAATGCCAAGAAGTAACAGCTGCCACCACTTACTACACTGAAGAAAGCATTATGTATAAGGTCTGAAAGCATGTGAGTGACAGCTTAATAATTTCCAGCTTAGTGTAATACCATAAAAGGTTTCCCTTTCCAGATCATTTTTAAACACTGAAGCTGAAAGGCCTTTGGGGCCATGCAAGCAATTTGCATGCAGCTCTTGATCAAGCACAATATCTCCTCAATGGCAACGGTGTATTCATCGATTTAATCACAAAGAGATAAAAGATAGAGAGCGAACTGAATGATAGTCAGAGGAAACCACAACTGCCTTTGCAGAAAAAACATCTAAAATATAGAGAGAATACCAACGAGCAGATTTACAGAGTTCACTAGTGATGAAATAATGAAAACATATGCAGTATATAGCAGGGATGAGCTAATCAACTGATTAACTTATAAAGTATACAGATAAAAGTTAGAGATGAAGAACAGAGGAATCATGAAATCATGTGAAGGAGAAAAATGAGGCAGTATTTTGAGGACGTATATGCAGGAGACACTGTCATCTTGATGACATAAAGAATGAACTCATTAAAAAAACTGCCACCTATTCATTTTCTGTCTGTGCGCTAATTGATTAATCACCTAATTGTTCCAAGACTAGTAAAGGATCAAGGAACTCACCCCTATGAATAAAGCATAGAGTGTTCTTATTGCGCTTTTGGAAACTGCATACAAATGTTGGATGAAGTCGATTTTCTGGTTTTCCAGTTGGGAAGAACCACAGTTTCAGCACCACAGAGTGGACAGCTCCACAGAAAACCTTGAGCTCGATAAACTGAGCTTCAGACTTGAATTTTTGAGCAAAAAAACTACACTTGAAATTCTACTTTCCTCCAATTTTCTGAAGGTTAAACGCAAAGACAAACCAACAAATCCTGACAGAAACAGCGTCACTGACAAAAGAGCGAGACGCTCCTTTGTGGAAGATTTTGCTGCTGAAGTATTCACCATATAGGGCACGGATGGTGGCTTAGGGCTGAAGCTTCACATCTATTAGACAGGAAACAGCCCATAGCTTACGGTGAAATGCTGTGCACCTCTCACAACTGCATTACAACCTGTTCAGCTTTCAAACGAAATGACATCCACAAGTGGCCAAGATGGGTGACGAACCAAAATGTATTATTCACAAAAGAATGATTTCCTTTTATTTTCATAAAGAAATTGAACAAATTAACTACGTGGCCGTTTTTTGGCTTATTGGGAAAACAGACCCAGGTGAATTTAAAAAAAAGAAAGAAAAGAACGCACGGTGTATTTGGTAATAAGCCAAACGCATTTTCTACTAACTAGCACTGCATTTAGAAAAAATGTGGGACGGCTTCAGTTTACATTTTAGAGAATGGTTCCAGGCATTATATTTATTCAAAGTTTTCATGGAAATAAGGGCAGCTATGCGCACCAAACCCAAACCGACGTGCTGTACTTCCTGCACATTCGTGAACCTCATTAAATCCCGTTAAAGCACTGCGACTTTAGAGCGAAGTTGGGCATACCATCGTAGAACAAACTGTGGCATCTATCAGTGCGAGGGTTACTGTGGAGAAACTACAGGTTGTGCATCCTCACCCCTTAGCAGGCTAGTGCGCGGAAAACGACATCCTCGCTCTGTAACGGAACAAGTGTCAAAAAATCAAACTCACCATAGAGGGATACAATCCGAAGATGGTGAGGGAAAGGACCGGGTACAGGACGCTCAACAGGACCCGCATGCTGACGGGCTCCGGCCAGCCACTTTTCTCCAAGATACAGTCCTTTATCATGGAGCTCCTGTCCTTTTGTTCACCTCACGCGTTTTTCTTTCTTTTTTTATTGCTGTGGGACCGCAGAGAGAGCGCTCCGACCGCGGCACTGCAACCACGCGTTCAGCGACATCACACACAGCGCTCCGACTGAGGGCAGTGCCGAGGAAAAAAAAGTTTTGAGACAGGGGGAAATATTCAAATATTTCAGTTCCAGCAAGCTGCAGGGGAGGCGCTCCAACCATGTGACTGCACTTCTATCTATCTGCCTGTGCTGAATGCCTTGTGAAAAGCGACCAGATTTTTCATTTACACAACCTTCACGCAGATAATGTCTTAAATGGCTAATGAGGCCATTGTGGGACAGGAGGTTTCAGGTGTGAGATCATTATCCGAATGCTGAAGAGGTAATGGTTTATCAGTTTAGTAATGATGGGGGAATGATTGTTCGGTAGGATATACAGTGGGGCAAAAAAGTATTTAGTCAGCCACCGATTGTGCAAGTTCCCCCACCTAAAATGATGACAGAGGTCAGTAATTTGCACCAGAGGTACACTTCAACTGTGAGAGACAGAATGTGAAAAAAAAATGCATGAATCCACATGGTAGGATTTGTAAAGAATTTATTCGTAAATCAGGGTGGAAAATAAGTATTTGGTCAATAACAAAAATACAACTCAATACTTTGTAACATAACCTTTGTTGGCAATAACAGAGGTCAAACGTTTACTATAGGTCTTTACCAGGTTTGCACACACAGTAGCTGGTATTTTGGCCCATTCCTCCATGCAGATCTTCTCGAGAGCAGTGATGTTTTGGGGCTGTCGCCGAGCAACACGGACTTTCAACTCCCGCCACAGATTTCCTATGGGGTTGAGGTCTGGAGACTGGCTAGGCCACTCCAGGACTTTCAAATGCTTCTTACGGAGCCACTCCTTTGTTGCCCGGGCGGTGTGTTTTGGATCATTGTCATGTTGGAAGACCCAGCCTCGTTTCATCTTCAAAGTTCTCACTGATGGAAGGAGGTTTTGGCTCAAAATCTCACGATACATGGCCCCATTCATTCTGTCCTTAACACGGATCAGTCGTCCTGTCCCCTTGGCAGAAAAACAGCCCCATAGCATGATGTTTCCACCCCCATGCTTCACAGTAGGGATGGTGTTCTTGGGATGCAACTCAGTATTCTTCTTCCTCCAAACACGACGAGTTGAGTTTATACCAAAAAGTTCTACTTTGGTTTCATCTGACCACATGACATTCTCCCAATCCTCTGCTGTATCATCCATGTGCTCTCTGGCAAACTTCAGACGGGCCTGGACATGCACTGGCTTCAGCAGCGGAACACGTCTGGCACTGCGGGATTTGATTCCCTGCCGTTGTAGTGTGTTACTGATGGTGACCTTTGTTACTTTGGTCCCAGCTCTCTGCAGGTCATTCACCAGGTCCCCCCGTGTGGTTCTGGGATCTTTGCTCACCGTTCTCATGATAATTTTGACCCCACGGGATGAGATCTTGCGTGGAGCCCCAGATCGAGGGAGATTATCAGTGGTCTTGTATGTCTTCCATTTTCTGATGATTGCTCCCACAGTTGATTTTTTCACACCAAGCTGCTTGCCTATTGTAGATTCACTCTTCCCAGTCTGGTGCAGGTCTACAATACTTTTCCTGGTGTCCTTTGAAAGCTCTTTGGTCTTGGCCATGGCGGAGTTTGGAGTCTGACTGTTTGAGGCTGTGGACAGGTGTCTTTTATACAGATGATCAGTTCAAACAGGTGCCATTCATACAGGTACCGAGTGGGGGACAGAAAAGCTTCTTACAGAAGACGTTACAGGTCTGTGAGAGCCAGAGATTTTCCTTGTTTGAGGTGACCAAATACTTATTTTCCACCCTAACTTATGAATAAATTCTTTACAAATCCTACCATGTGGATTCATGGATTTTTTTTTCACATTCTGTCTCTCACAGTTGAAGTGTACCTCTGGTGCAAATTACTGACCTCTGTCATCATTTTAAGTGGGGGAACTTGCACAATCGGTGGCTGACTAAATACTTTTTTGCCCCACTGTATATATGGAAATGCAGTTGTGGTGCACAGCGCACTTGTTGAAAGGAAAAACGCGAAATTAAATAAAAATAAAAAGCTGAGGAAAGCAGTGCAGATGCACGACTGAACTGATGAGAAAGAGAGAGAAGCTTTAATAGTAAATGGAGAAATCTGTCCATGTTGAATATCTAAATATTTCAGGTACAGTGCACTGAATCTGTACACATGTGGTTCAGCTAGAGATCTGTGGATATAGTGGATGGAGGATTATGAGTGAAAAAGAAAGTTTTTACTGGACTCCGTGAAGTCCTGTGAGAATCTAAGTACACCCCATGATTTAGAATCACTCATAGCAACAACAGCTTTAAGTAATCATTGTCTATATCATCATTGTGGGGGGATTTTGGTCCACTGTTCTTTACAACATTATTGAGCATTGGGACATTGCAGCACCTCAGTTCTCCTTTGCAGCCATTTTTGTGTAGATACTGTGCTTGGAATCATTTTCCTGTAGCATGACCCAATTTGGGCTAAGCTTTAGCTGTTGGACAGATGGCTTCACATTTGACACTAGAATACTTTGACATAAAAAGAAGTTTCTGGTCAACTCAATGGCTGCAGAGTACCTGGGTCCTGCAGCTGCAAAAACACACCCAAATGATCAACCCTTTACCTGGTGTGTGGCACTTGGTGCTGGGTGTTTGTGTAATATGTAATTATGGTGCTATGCATTACGGCTAAACATCTCTGCTTTGGTCTGGTCTGTCCAAAGGTCATTCTTTTGTGGGTTGTTCAGATGTAACTTTGCAAACCTACAATCCTCTTGTTAGAAAGAAGAAGCTTTCACATGGAAACCCTCCTAAGCAAGCCATTCAGTCTTTTTCTAATATTTTTGTCATGATCTTTAATGTTTAACATGCTAACTGATGCCTGTAGCATCTGAGCTGTAGCTCTTGAATTTAGAACACTACACGGTCTGACTTTGGGCTAGAATTGCTGGCATGTCCACTCCTGGGAACATTGTGGTGTTGTTTTAACACACTCCATGCTCCAGACCAACGAACAAAAGGTGCTCACACTTGCTGATGATCAAATAATCAAATGCATTTAATTAACAGAACCTGGTTGCAACTTGATGCGACTTTTAATTACTATGGAAAGAGCAAGGGTGCATTTACTTTTTCACAATAATGCATAAAACTCCTGTGAAAACTTTCTTTTTCACATAACTGTATGTTCAAATAACAAATTCCCACTTTACTAGAAAAGTAAAATGGGAGATTTACTAGAAAATAGCTCTTGAGCAAGAGCGATTTCAATGAGAAAATACCCATTTAATTTGACTTGAAACAGTGTTTTAAGAGAAACAGTTTTTTTTTTGAGAAAAAAAGAAAAAAAAAGAAAGAGAAACAGTTTTTTGAAACACTCATTTTACCTAACATCAGAGAATTTGTTTATGAGTACTAACCAGTATCACCAGTATGTCTCCATACTGGTTACCTAAATGCCATCAGGACAAATAATAATGCAAATTATTTTTATATATAAAGAGAAGCTTAGTATTGGTCCATACTGTCTACTTCTGTTCTTTTGGTTCAGGTATCATACTTGAGAGCTGGGACTCACACACTTAAAATATATGTATAAAAAATCATGCTGGAATAGATATGTATTGTGTTGGCTGTAAGACTGTGGCTCAGACTTTGCTAAAAGAGTATATCTACTTGATGCAAAATAGCTTTTCCGGCCTAAGAAGGTGTTTTTCTCCCACCTCATGCATGTATGTGATATACTAAACTTTAGGGGAGGAAATAGCAGATGCAAAACAGGCTTTGTAATAATAAAAAGCCATCATTGAGAATAGACTGTGGTTCCTTACATTTTCTTGAGAAGATGAGGGCCTCTGTTTCTTTATGACTCTTATTTAAAACCTGGGCTGAGAGATTTTTATTTACAAAGTTGGTTACTGCACAGCTCTGTGGTTACATTCATATAGTTTCACGAATATATCATGTCTGAGATATTCATAACTGAAGCAGCAGTAGGGAGATGAGATGCTGGTGCAGGGTACAGTGATGAGAGGAAAGCAGCAATATAATGCCATGCTGGCAGTGGTAGTCAGCAGGGCTGTTGATGATCTGGTCATCTGGTTTGTGACACTGTGTTGGGGGTTCTCGTTGAGTTCTGTCAGTCTCAGTCTATCCAGACTGCTTCTCTCGCTCTTCACTGTCTTACACTGATCTATGTTTCTAGACAACAAGCCGGTTGTTACGAGCATCCTTTATTCTTCAGGATGTTTGAAAGCTTTTGAGCTCTGTTCTCAAATTTCTAAATTTCTTATTTTTTTATTGAAGCAGCTACACACACTCACTTTCTACGT
Source organism: Aulonocara sp. 'chitande type north' Nkhata Bay (assembly GCF_057382095.1). Taxonomy (NCBI): domain Eukaryota; kingdom Metazoa; phylum Chordata; class Actinopteri; order Cichliformes; family Cichlidae; genus Aulonocara; species Aulonocara sp. 'chitande type north' Nkhata Bay. The sequence goes on from NC_141352.1 coordinate 31,794,851, forward strand.
TTGCAGCTCCCCACGTTAAGATAAATATTTCAAAAAGCAAAGCACTAAAAGTGAAAAGTTCATCCTTGCTATTTTATGAATTGGAGATCATGGTGAGAATGCTGAAGCATACTTTGAAGCAAACTAAAAGCATAAATCAGTAAAATGTTCTTCACAGGGTCATCAGTTCGATGCTTTAATACATTTGTACTTGAACTTGTACAAACTTTAACCTTTAAATAAGGAGGATTATGGCTAATGTACATGCACATGATGATTAAAATAAGGTTATTTTGATTCAGCTGCAACACAGATCAAACAGACATGCAATTCAACCTTATCTTTCTTAGACCGATCTTAATACGTATTTCGTGGATGGATTTCCATGAAATCTTGCACAAACATTCATGGTCCACATGTGATGAATGCTAAATACTTTAGTGATAGCCTGGCTTTTGCTTTGGTTTAACCTTCACGTCCATGTTATCTTTAGATTAGACAAAGTATTACAGACTTCTGGGCATTGTAACGGGGGTGCAGTGGTTAGCACTTTGACCTCATAGCAATGAGCTTCCAGTTTCAATTGTCCTCTCTGTGTGTAGTCAGCATTTTCTACCTGTTTCTAGTTGTTTATATGGGTTTCCTCCTACAGTCCAAAGACACGGAAAGGGTAAACAGTGACTCCTGTTAGGTAATGGATGAGAGGTGGATAAAGTCCTAGTGTATAGCGTCTAGACTTGTGATCTAAAACAATTTAAATAGAGAGTAAGACTAGAAAAGCATTACATTGCATTCACACAGAATTTGCATATTGCCTCTAGAAAAATTTTAATAACTTCAGCCATGTATAATTATTAGCAGCATCACAGTTTTATGGCATAAAAATGGCATTCACATCACTATGTAATTAGAGGTAATTGACTCCTCTTGGTGTGCTAACACTCGAAAGTGGGATGATAAATATAATGGGATATAATCTTATAGCTATCTATATAAATTAGAGATGATGTAACATAAGCATGCTGACATGCTCGCTTTGAGCATCAAAGAGCCGCCAGGATGAAAGCACAATAGAAAAAGTGACATACAGTAAAGACAAAGTGTCACCAGTGACACTGTTGCCACTGTGCAATGATGCGCAGTGTTACACTGTGTAAACACAGGGACTTATGATTGGTTGATGCCTCAACATTATTTCTGTGCTAGAAATGTTGATCCCAGCCAACTTTGATTGGTCACCTTTCCTCTTCATCCGTACAAGGTCAGTCAATCCTTAAAAAATTAACTTAAATCTCCAGTTTGTCCTACTCAGAATGCAGTTCAGTAGATGCTGGTGTAGCTGATGAAATGTTTAATTCTGAAATTCATTCAAATAAGCCACATCCAATATCGTGTTATTATTATTCATGCTGCTACGAATTACGGGGTAGCTAAGTAGAATTGTGCAGAGGATTATGGCTAATGTACATGATGATTAAAATAAGGTCATTTTGATTCATTTGCTACACAGATCAAACAGACATGCAATTCAACCTTATCTTTCTTTCACCCATCTTAATATGTATTTACATATATAGAAGGAGGTCTATAAAAAGAAGAAAACATTCTTCATTCACTTCCCAAGCTCTAAGCCTTAAAAAAGTTATTATTGTTATTTTCACCTGGAAAAAACACCCCCAGATTTAGTCAACAGTAACATTCAAGCAAAATCTTGAGCTCTCTGAATAAGACACACTTTAGTTTCCTTATCCTCATGCCAAAGTGAGATTTCAAAAATACCAGAAAAAATAGTTTTACTTCTGAATTATATTATTAAACGTGCTTAAAAGACAAGACAAAACAAAAAATCTAATTTTAAGCTGTAAATATTACATTTTTATACTCTGAGGCAGTGTCATTAAAATTAAACTCTAGTTTTCAGAAGTTTTACCTGAAAGAAAGAAAGAAAGAAAAACCTTTATAAAACACACTGAGCAGACAAAAGCAACAGGACAACTTAAACAGATAGCACCCAAAAAAGGTAAAAAGGCAATAAAGCATTGAGATCTCCAGGGGAATATAGTAATTTGAGGGTAGTTTGAAGGTAGTTCAAAGAAGTGAGAAGTCCATACTAACTGAAACCACCTTCATCAAGTGCAAACATCGGGAATATGAAAGGTTAAATATTAATTGACTCTTTATAAAGCTTTTAAAACAAAACAGTTAGGACACACCATAGGTGGACACTAAGCTTGTGTCTGGTTCACTCGTGATGCCCCCAAATGCTCTTAGAATAAATGTGTAAAACCTTTACCATGAACAAGTCTGGATCATGTTTTCCCCACCAAACCAATTAGATTACACCAGGTGAGATCAGATTAGCATTGTGCTTTGTGGCCTTTGCTTATTCACCCCCTCATATTTTACTTCTAATTCCTTAGAGTTCCTTAAAGGATGTTTTTCAGCAGTCTGCTGTTCCCGGTGGTTTGCTGTATTCAGACTGCAGCACAGTGTTTCTTCAGTAGCAGACAGAAATGTTGGTCATAGTTTTACAGCAATGGGGAGTGAAGCAGTTTTCTCTACACCACCATAAACACTGCTTACCAATGAGCCCCACAAAGACTTTCTCAGCCCTTCTTTTTTAAATGAAGAAACACTGACAGTGAAAGGAAAAGCAGCTTGCATCCGTGTTTGCATCTTAATTAAATGCGACCTCTAGTTTTTTTTTCCTGGGACAATTAAAGGAATTAAATCTGTAGTTGAACAGAAAAGAAATACCAGAAGTGATGCGATGCCTGTTCCCACCAGTATAATGGAGTCTTAATGGAGCAAGAACAGAGCCGGTTCAGACGGTTAAGTTCGAGTAATTAAAATTAAACAGACCTGCTACTGCTCGGAGAGCAATGGGCTTATTTCTATATTCTTTAAGAAGATTGTGTTTGGGAACTCCAGGCTCTGCTGTTTGTCATGTGCAAAGCTGTTAACACACATCTATGTACAATGCTTTTGCGTCATTCATTGCTCCATCTCTGAATAGTGCTATTTGTTTTGCTAATTTAAAGCTTCCATCCGATCGCTGTTTTTTACACCTTGAAACAGCTCAGTCTCACACTCTCTTTGCTTCTCATCTCCCTGTGGTCTTCAGTTCTATTTTGGACTTATCAAAGGTCATCAGCAAAACACAGAAGTACAGACGTCCATAATGTATCAGCCGTTTAGCTGGTGTATGAGACACCATTAGTGTTATTTCACATTAGCTGACATGTTTGCACATATGTCTGTGTGCTTACCAGATGTAAGCTGAGGTTAAAGGTTAATGCATCACTGAGGGATAAATGTTTGTGTGTGAATGCGTGTGTGTGTGTGTGTATGTTCATCTACATTAGTTTTCTTTGTAGGGCATCTAATAAGTAGTCTGGGGAGCTGGCCAGTCAGAGTCTCAGTAAACAAGATTTACCAGCAGCCACAGTGGGTTTTTTTGTTTTGTTTTCCCAGTGGTTTTGTTCAGAAGGGGACTCTTGAGCTTTAGCTCAGCATGGAAGGGCCGACTTTTAAAGATAGTTAAGCCGTGGATGATAAGAACACACCAAGTCCAAAGGAAGTGTGAGCACTTCACATGGACACATCTTAGTATGGGCACGTTTTCACTCCAGCATGGACTGTTTTTTCTGAGGTACTAGGTATCTGTAAAGCCTCCAGATATTTGAAGTAGCAGCATGGCTGTTAGATAAACACTGATGTCGACGGTGTTTTTAACTGTTTAGTACTTACCTTGTTCAAGCTGAAGCTGCCAGTCTCACTTCCAAAAATCAGACACTCCAAAGCAGGGCACAGCGGTATGATCGGGGCATGTAAAGTATATAATGGTACACAGACAATAAGAGCCGCAGTTTTATAGATCCTTTGTGTCTGATATTTCATGGCACCAGATCTCTACTGCAGTGAAAGAATTGTGAAAGATATGTTTGAGATAGGTTCGTTACTCATCAAGGCAAGTTTCATTACAGTTTATACAAAAAGTTTGAAAAAAGCACCAAAAGCGATGTGTGGATTCCATATGAACATGACTAATAATTGAAATAAGTAACTTTAATCCACTGATAACATAAAGCTCATGGTGAAGCCAAAGGAAAGGTCAGCAGAGCAGTAAAGGCTGTAGGATTCATCACCTGTGAACCTGTGAATGTGTTTTCAAGAAATCAATGAGTGGTTGTTAAACTGAGTCACCCATGAGAGATGAAGCATACCACGAAGCATGATGTGCTGCTTCATGCAAAGGAGTTATAGAGTTCTACTGTGCAATGCAACATTTTAACTTGTTGTCGTCATAGTGGCAACAGTGACATAATATTTGAAAAAAAGTGCTTTGCATCCAATTTATACCATAAAAACAATGTGCCTCCATGGATTTCTCCAGTCTGGTTTAAAAGACGTAGACAGCCTGTCCATGACAAGTGTCTGTCAGAAAAAAGTGTTTGTTCACATTAATGAAAAATAAAAATGTTTCGAGATATCTCATAGAGCTATAGGTAGACTTGTAGTCAAGACCGCCTAATCCGAGACCAAGACAAGACCAAGACCAGAGGGTATCGAGACCAAGACAACACCAAGACCAAGTCGAGACGAGACCAAGACCGAGACCAAGACCGGTCTCGAGACATCCAACTCTATCTATAGGGGTCTTGTGTTCTTTTAGTGAAAGGTAACACAAGAGCAGCACTTGTGCAAATCAGGGGGACATCTGAGTCACCAGGGGGCACTCTGTTTTACACTTTAGTTTTAGTTTTACACTTGAATTGCTGAAGTTCTTTTCTGTAACATGATTGATGTCACACAAGCATAAACACTGTAAGCTGATTAAAGGTGTTTATCTCCAATCAGAGGAAATAAGGAATAAACTGATTTTCTTTAAATAACTTTCCACAATAAAGATGCTACTTAAGTGTGTGTACAGTTAATACTAATATATGTTAGATATATATGAAATATATCAAAACTAACACAGTTAACAGGCATAAAATAGCAGTTTTTCGCCAACAAGGTAATTCCTGAAGACCCATAACCTGAAAACTTGAGCCTGGATCTTGTAATTGTTGAAGCAATGTGGGATAATCTCGACAGAGAATAGAACAAAAGGCACAAAAGAGGTTCGGTTGTCCTTCTATGTTGGAGAGCTATTCCTGAAGACTACTTAAAGAGAGTACAAGAAAGCTTGCCTAGGAGAATCCAGGATGTGTTGAAGAAGAAAGTTGACTTTCAAGCTCATTATAAAACATGCAAACTCTATAAAAATATAAAGAAAATAGGTTAGCTCAAGACTTGCTCAGCACTGCATGTTTAGCATTTGGTGCTCTATACCCTATTTGAGAAAAGCATTAAAACTTACAATGCTTCTTACATCCTCTTCAGTTTGTCAAGACTCTCTTCTTTTCTTACCAGAAACATCACACAGGCAGACATTAGTGCACCATCCATAGCTCTGAAAGCTACAAAAAGTGAGTATGCATGTGAATTGTGTTTTTCATGCCAAAGCTTAATAGACCAATATCCTTTTTTCCCCCAAATTGTTCTTTTACTCCTTCCTCTATTTCCCCTTTCTTCTGTTCTCACCCTACCATTTTGCAGGAATTGCATTCCTTTTGCTGTGCTCATCTAAAAACCTTATATGCTATTGCTTTGCTATCCTTTTACTGTCATTCCCTCTGCTGTGCTATTCCTTTTTCATATGCTTGCTTCCTCTTTTCTGGCATTAGTTGCTCAGCAACATCAAGTGGTATTTGTTGGTACAGGAAAAAATAGTGAGGCAGAAACAGCAGTTCATTGTGAGGGGTCTTTTTTCATTTTGCAGAGCTGCAGGGTCCAAAAAGCAAATAACTTTGAGTGGAGTTATACCGAGGTTGTCTTTTAGCGATTAAACATTTTGCTAGTTATTATTTCAAAACTTAGAAAATGAAATAAATATTGAATTTATTTATTTGATGTGTACATTTAAGTATAACCTTTCTTCTGATGTGCAATGAGTGACAAGCACACTGTTAATACAGGAGTGCACATTACTACAGCACCAGTTTGTGGCAGTTATCCACCGTACAATACTGGGTTTTATGGGATGATGCCAAAACCACATTCTTGATGAGACAATAACTTTACCAGTGATCTGCCAATATATGTATACATATACAATGGATACAGTGAAGGCTGTGAATATGAGTATAGTATTAAAGTGGTGGATGAAGCCACTGTGACATCATACAAGGTTATTTTAAAGTCACAACTGCAGTTCCAGTGCGGAGCCCTGGTGGGCAATCCACTGTTCCAACACATATGTGAGAACAAACTGCAAATTCTTTATAGAGTTTATTAATTGCACACTGACAATATTCACTTGTAAATTCACCTCTGGGACTGTTGCAGTATTTTAACCACTAAAAACAGTGACATGCCTGCCAGATTTCCACTTTGGCGATGTTTATATATGCCACATCTTTTAAAGTCTCTCCGGTTACTCTGTCATCAAAGTGTACAAAAGTATATGCAGTTATATGTATCACATCAGGATGTGTCAGTAACGTGGATGAGGAATTTCTTCATTTTCAGGCCAAAGTTGCCAGTTAACTAGCTAATGTAAGTTAATAAACAGTTCAGCATTATCAGGATTAGTTCTCAGGACTAACATCAAAATTACTCAGAATTCTGGGGCAATAATGACAAATGAGAAGGTTATACAGGGAGTGCAGAATTATTAGGCAAGTTGTATTTGTGAGGAATAATTTTATTATTGAACAACAACCATGTTCTCAATGAACCCAAAAAACTCATTAATATCAAAGCTGAATGTTTTTGGAAGTAGTTTTTAGTTTGTTTTTAGTTTTAGCTATTTTAGGGGGATATCTGTGTGTGCAGGTGACTATTACTGTGCATAATTATTAGGCAACTTAACAAAAAACAAATGTATACCCATTTCAATTATTTATTTTTACCAGTGAAACCAATATAACATCTCCACATTCACAAATATACATTTCTGACATTCAAAAACAAAACAAAAACAAATCAGCGACCAATATAGCCACCTTTCTTTGCAAGGACACTCAAAAGCCTGCCATCCATGGATTCTGTCAGTGTTTTGATCTGTTCACCATCAACATTGCGTGCAGCAGCAACCACAGCCTCCCAGACACTGTTCAGAGAGGTGTACTGTTTTCCCTCCTTGTAAATCTCACATTTGATGATGGACCACAGGTTCTCAATGGGGTTCAGATCAGGTGAACAAGGAGGCCATGTCATTAGTTTTTCTTCTTTTATACCCTTTCTTGCCAGCCACGCTGTGGAGTACTTGGACGCGTGTGATGGAGCATTGTCCTGCATGAAAATCATGTTTTTCTTGAAGGATGCAGACTTCTTCCTGTACCACTGCTTGAAGAAGGTGTCTTCCAGAAACTGGCAGTAGGACTGGGAGTTGAGCTTGACTCCATCCTCAACCCGAAAAGGCCCCACAAGCTCATCTTTGATGATACCAGCCCAAACCAGTACTCCACCTCCACCTTGGCAGCTGCACGCTTGACTTTTCTCAGTTCATGGGCAGTTATTTTGCGCCTTGGTTTTTCCACATGCTTCTTGCGACCCTGTTGACTATTTTGAATGAAACGCTTGATTGTTCGATGATCACGCTTCAGAAGCTTTGCAATTTTGAGACTGCTGCATCCCTCTGCAAGATAGCTCACTATTTTTGACTTTTCTGAGCCTGTCAAGTCCTTCTTTTGACCCATTTTGCCAAAGGAAAGGACGTTGCCTAATAATTATGCACACCTGATATAGGGTGTTGATGTCATTAGACCACACCCCTTCTCATTACAGAGATGCACATCACCTAATATGCTTAATTGGTAGTAGGCTTTCGAGCCTATACAGCTTGGAGTAAGACAACATGCATGAAGAGGATGATGTGGACAAAATACTCATTTGCCTAATAATTCTGCACTCCCTGTATGACATGAACCTAGTCAAAACACGAATAAATGACATACTAACAGCCTTGGCTGTTATACTATGGAGGAGGGATTGTGGAATTTGGCCACAGCATTTGCATGACAGCATTAGCAGTGTGTTCACATTCAGAGGCTTACCCTATGTTTTCCTAGCTGTTGTGCAAAGACTGAGTGGTCAGTTGTTAGCATTTTGGCTAGACAGTCCTGATAAAAAAGCTAGAAAGCACAAATAGGAGCTCATTTTGCCTTTCAGCTGTATTTTCCCTTAATTATGTGACATCATTTGAAAACAACAGTATGAAACTATTGTTTTATAGCAGCAAGAGGTGATGATACTTGGACAAGAGTGCAACGTCAGCCGAAAATGCTGCCTAGCTTGGATAGCAAGGTGTATCCTGTAGACTGCTCTGTCATACACTGTGCGTGCATACAGTCTTAAAAATAAATCCACTCCTGTAATCAAAATCAAATCAAAAACAGATGTGTGGCATTGCTATAGCTATGCTAGTCTTTTACTTGTTAATGCAGTTTGACTTTATTAACAAAACTTCCACTTTCATATGTCAGGCTGAAAAAAGTCCATTTGCAGAAATAACTGCTCAGTGAATAGCATTTAGCTGCAAAGCTAGGACTGTATTAGTGTACCTTATCACTGTGAGTCATTAATTTTGCTTCAGATGATGTCATTAATAGGAAATAGTTGTCATATTTTATTTATTATTTTTTTGAAAATCAAAAGCTCATTATTTTGCAGATTAATGTTAACCCACTATGTGAGAATAAAGTTTAAACATGTTTTATTTGACCTCTTCTCTGCTCTGATTAGCATTCTTGGCTTTATGAAAGGAAGTTTTGATAAATTCTCATGGTGAGAGATAAAATAGACTCATTGAAATGGTGTTTTCTATTCAAATGAAGCTCAAGAACCTTCAGTAACACACTGATCCTACTGCGCATAGCTAATTACAATGTATAGTGTGCCAATTAGCTTATACTTGGATAATTGGCTCTTGAATGCTGGAAGTTGAGTGGCCTCTTGAGTATGACTCCTCCTTTGTTTGAGCCAAATAAAGATCTCTTTATTACTCACGATAATAAAATAGGTTTTCGCTTGTTAGTCAGATTTGATATTTAAGACAGTTAAGATCAAACTTAAGAGTGTAATGCATTCTGCCCCTGTATCTGGTATTTACAAGATTATGCTAATTTAGCCAAAGGATTAGTTCGATTAGCTGAAAACCAATTTTATTAGGGAATATATATTTCTCCATTATACTTAAAGCTAATTTACCAATAGCTGTGCATTTAGGGAAAGAAATGCAGGATTCTCTGTCTGGATTTCCCACAGATGCTGAGGTTAAAGGTTACTATGTACGCATTTGACATTATAGAAAGGTATACTGTGTGGTACTTATAGAGTAGTAATGCACAATAAAATTAGAGTAAGCACTTTGCTCATTATGACACAGACAGTAAGTTATTCAGTTTTGCTGTGTCTCTCATTTCTTTATTGATTTATTCAAACATGCACAAACAAAAATGTAAATGCAGCATATAGGGAAAAAACCAAGTCATCTTTATTCTTCAACACAGCCTGAACTCTCTTAGTCAAGCTTTCTTGTATTTCTTTAAGCAGTCTTCAGGAATAGTTTTTCCCAGCTTCTTCAAATACATCCAGAGATTTGCTTTGGATGTTGACTGCCTTTGGTTCGGTTCTCTGTCGAGGTAATCAACACTTCTTTGATAATGTTGAGGTGCGGGGTCTGGGGATGTCAGTCCATGCCTGTTACTGATCCATATTGTGTTTTTCTAACCAGGTGTGATTTTACTGCATTGGCAGTGTGTTTGGGATAATTGACATACAGAAAAAGACGTTCCAGATAACACTGCATGCTGGACTAAAATCTGACCACACTTTTTTATGCATTCCCAGTCCATTTTGACAAAATCCCCAACACCACCACTGTGTCTTACAGGCACCTATAAACACTCATTGCTTTACCTCTGTCCTGACCTCCTCAGTTCCCACATATTTGATGCTACAGATAAATCTACAGCAAAAATCGTTAATTCGATGGAATCTTTTAATCTGACTCAGCAAGCAGCAGGCCACACTCATAACAAGGAACATGTTTTAGAGCATGTTTTTCTCTGGGCCTGAACACGGACTATTTTTATATCTGAACACACATGTATTCTTTTTAATTCCTCCTCAGATCTGACTCATCCTACCATCTATTTATCTCTCGCATCATCTTTAAGTAGATACATTTTCTGCTGTATTTAACCTCAATTATCCTTTTTTGTTTTCCTGAACAATTATGCAAATTTCATGGTCCAGTCATTTAATGATTACAGGTTATCTGTTTTAAACGAAGCAGCTCCTTTTAAAACCAGAAATGGCCCTTCTGCTAAATCCTTACCCTGGATGAATGAAAGTATTGACTGTTTCAAGTGTAGCTGACAAAAAGTGGAGCATTTGTGGAAATCCAGAAAGCTCCAGGTTCATCTTAAACATCATTATCTAAGAGAACTCCTACACTGTTTTAATCACGAGCGACCCAGTGTTTGAGTTTTATGTATCTTTTGTATTTGTGCCTAGCTTAGTTCACCTAGTTAATTTCTAGATTGCTGTTTAGTCTTGTTCCTTAGTTGTTTATGTCATCTCCCCCTGTACTAAGTCTCCCTGGTTCATGCGTCATGTCTGCGTGGTTATGTTTAGTTCATGTCATGTCTAATCTCCATGTTTCGTGTTTTACTTTGAAAGTCTGTATTCAATGTCAGTGTATTCAGTTTCACCTCTCAAGGTTCAAGGTTCAAGGTTCTTTATTATTTGTCACATGCATAGTTATACAAGTATAACACACAGTGAAATGTAGCCTGACACGCTCCTCGACATGTGCAAAAATGTCCTGTCCTGTCGTTAGGTTCATGTGTGTCAGCTGTGCTCCCATGTGTGGCCACTTCTCCTGATCATCCCTCATGTGTATTTAGTCTCTGTGTTTCATGTAGTCTGTGTCGCGTCGTCTGTGTTCCCACTCTCCATGTTGTCACAGCCAGTCTTTTGAATTCATAGTTATGGTTTCCTGTGTCTTCATAGTTTATCCTGGTATCACTTCCCCAGTTTAGTTATAGTTTAGTTTTGTCACTGCGCTTCTGCCTTGTTTGCACTCCTTGTCTTCAGCCACAATAAAGGCTCGCTTTTCGTTCGACCTCAGTTTTCGTGTCCACGCCTGTGTCTGCACCTGAGTCCTCCACACTCTCCACACTCTCTGCGACCGTGACAATACATACATACGTACGTATGTATGTATGTATGTATGTATATATGATCCTGTGGGACTTCCAGATACAGACGGACAAAATGGTGGTGGCTAACCTACCGGACATGGTGGTGGTAGACAAACAGAGGAAGACGGCCGTAGTGATCGATTTAGCGGTTCCGAATGACAGCAACATCAGGAAGAAGGAACACGAGAAGCTTGAGAAATACCAAGGGCTCAGAGAAGAGCTCCAGAAGATGTGGAAGGTGAAGGTGACAGTGGTCCCAGTGGTAATTGGAGCACTAGGTGCAGTGACTCCCAAACTAGGCGAGTGGCTCTAGCAGATCCCGGGAACAACATCGGAGATCTCTGTCCAGAAGAGCGCAGTCCTGGGAACAGCTAAGATACTGCGCAGGATCCTCAAGCTCCCAGGCCTCTGGTAGAGGACCCGAGCTTGAAGGATTGACCGCCCACAGGGGCGAGTGGGGAATTTTTATATATATTTTAATGCATAGAGACTGGAGAAGTCACTTGGATGAGTGACAAAACGTTCCTCCCACTGGAAACGCTACATCCAGATGAACAGAATCAATTTTGGGTGATTTAATGCAAAGAGTTTAATATTTTGCTCCTGTACTTTTAGGTCTTTCTTCTGCCAGCATCTTTGGGTTAGCGCTGAATTGATTCTCTCCCTGTCACTCCCGTGCTTCCACTTGGACATCCTGAATGATTTTAAGGACATGACATACCACTGTTACACAGATGATATCCATCTATATAAATCATGCAGAATATACAAAAATGTTCTAAAGAACTGGATGGCAGCTAATTATTTCTCTTTAAAAAAATCATTTTTGTCTCTCTTAGCTTTTTTTCCCATGGACTCATTTCATCCTCCTGTGAAAAATGTGGGTGTTTTGATCAGTATTCAGCTTTGATAAGCATCTTGGCTGTTTTGTACAAGTTTCTAAAAAACAGCCAAGATTATCATTATGATTATATATGCTTTTACCTGATCATGCATCGATTATTCCAATCCATTATTCCTTTGCCTAAGGAAAACATCCCTGGATCACTTACAGAATGCTGCTGCAAGGCTTCTCACCAGGTCATCTAAAAGGTCCCATGTCTAAGGTCAGCTCATCAATGGTTGTTGGTGCTGCCCAGGTCCAAGTTAAGGACACAAGAAGACTGTGGAGACAAGGAGACTTAAAGGTTGTGACTCCCAGGTTGTGGACCTTGCTTCCATTGCACTTTCTGTGGCCGCTGTTGATACCTTTAAAAGAAGCCCAAGATTTACCTGCACATGTGTGCTTTAGTTTTTTAATTTAGTTTTGTCTATTCATACTTAATGGTTGTATCTCATTTTATATTGTAACACGTTTTGTGACTTTTGTTCTTGAAAAGCTCTATAAAATTAAACTTTACTACTTACTGACATAAGAACAAAACAGCTGCCCTTCCATTGAGGCCATTTCAGATCAAATGAAGAGCCAGTTGCGTCTCTCAGGACCTGTGTCAGGTCTTTATTGTATTTTTTTCCTATTTCCTAGGGACTTTCAGATTCATAGGTTCTTCTACCATATACAGTTTTAGATCTACCTACTACTTATTTTGTCACCCACTTTTCTCATTTCCTTAAAATGTTCATGAGCACAGAGCACACCATACCAAGTTTTTTGGCATATAACTGGTTAATCACCTTGTTTGTTATCACTGGCATTTTTAATAGATTCTGCTAAAGAAATGGGAACAAATGATATGTTTTTGTAACAGATCGCCAGCAACAAAGTGCCAAAACGTACTATTTAATATAGGTTCTTTACTCAAAACCATAAAATGAGGGGTGGCTAAATACTTGTGCATGGTAACGGATTATTTGTATTGTTATTTGATCCTAACTGGCCACCCACCAAAATGGTAGTAATGTCTAATAATTCAACCCCAGTGAATAAGCATAGCCTACATATTCATAGTGGTATCAGGTAAATATTAAGAAAAGTCCTGCTAACACAATGCAGCCTCACTTTCAACATACCAAAGGCGTGGATCTCTGCTCACTCACTTCTTTAAGAGAGCTGCTTTTCTGTTTGGAAGAGAGACCAAACCCTGAGACAGAGATCACAAAGCACTGCTAATAAACACTAAAATATGTACACTCTATGAATATTAGTGCAGACTTATGTCTGGATATAAGAATCTACTATCAATTTTTTGATGCCAACTAGAACTCTTAAGTTTAATATCGCGCTTATAAAGAACACCCTGAGTATATCTGATGACATGGGTGAATTATTCCATTGATTTATTCCCACTGTTACTCACCAGATTCTGAATGATTCACAGTGGCCTGGATCCTTGCTGCAAATATAATTAGTTTGTTTTCTATATCCTCTCCTCTTTTCAGCCCACTTTTCAGATCTCTGTGTTTTTTCTTCTTCTGTTTTGACATGAAATATTGTATACTACTGAGATGCGTGGACAAGTAATTTCACTACTCTTGCTGCATGACTGGCAAGTCTTGGGGAAATGTCAGCTTGCTCATGCTGAAACACTGCTGAATCAGTGTGGATTACAATTCAGCAAAATTAACAATAAAAATATGGACCAAAGCTGCTGTTGGCCTTCACACAGGGGACACTGGCAGCAGTTAAAAGTCCAGTGTACCCCGTTACTTTGTACACGGTACACCTTGGCACACCAAGTATTGTAATGACGTCATATCTTTTAGTAATGAAGTAATTTAACGTGTTAGAGCACTAAAATCAGTAATCAAATTACAGTTACAATTTTGTTGTAAGTTCACTTAATTTTTTTTCCTGTAAGTATCAGCTCATCAGCTGATACTTACAGCAGCAGGAAAATGGTGGTGTGGGCTACAGCTGTTCATGAGTGAAGATATGAACATTTCTTTTATTCTTAGTGCACGAAAGAAGAAGTGTGGAATGGTAAATGGCAAACTGCCACCACAACAAAAACACAATGGCATTATACTGCTAACACAACTTTGGCTCTCTGCAAGCATTTGCACATACAGCATGCTAACAAAAAGCTAGCCAAAAATCCAGAATGATGTTCAAGCTGAGTGTATGCTGACCCCCAACCCAACATCCAGAATCTGAACTTAAATAGGCAGCAATGAGAGGTCAGACCTGCAGCATTCATTTCTACCTGTTCATGTTTCTCAGCAGAATAACTGTGGAGATCGCATTGAAGTCTAGTTAGGCTGGTTTTCAATTTTGCCTTGTGTTGTCAACATTATGTTCACATGTGAGCACTAAAAGAAAGATAGTGTGTCCTCATTAGGGGCAGGGATAACTCAGCAGGTAGCGTGGTGGCCCCATGATTGGAAGGTCAAGGGTTTGAATCCACTGAACGGCTACCCTAAGGTACCGTCCCTACACACTGCTCCCCAGGTGCCCAATAGCTACCCACTGAGTGAATGGGTTAAATACAGAGAGGAATTTCCCCACGGTGATCAATAAAGTATACGTTGTTGTTATTATTATTATTATTAGGAGGAGGATCTGTATTGGTGTTTGGGACTGTAGCTTTTTATGGAGTAATACGAATATAATCTAATGAGTAGTACTTTCTCCAGTGAGTAACTGAGTAATTTAATGCAACACTTTTTAGAAAAGTAACAAGTAATGTGCAACAAATTATTTTTTATGAGTAAACACCCCAACACTGCTTATTAGTCCAGCACTAACCCATCTTCAGTATCAATTGCTTCCATCTAATGCAAAATGTTCGAGAGCATTGTCAGAAACATGTGGACCCATTGTGCGGCTGTGAAGAGCACATCTTGCCACACTCCTTTACTTGTGAATGACTCCTGCACTCCTTTCCAGCTGTACTATTAACCAAAATTTGGATTCAACAAGGACTTTTCTTAGGGGATTGTTCAAAGTCCTTCTGGAAAAAGAGGTTTAGTGAAGGAAGTAAACTGAAAGGGGCTAAAACAGCAGAGTAAATTTAGACATTTTTCATCACACAAACTCCTAAGTATTAAAGCTAAATGTGTGTGAATGTTTAAGCTAAGACCCATACAATTTTTAGGCATGCATTTTTAAAAAATCCCCTTAAAGTTCGTTTGAAGAGAACTGAGTGGCATCAACAAGGCAACGATTTTTCACCTTATTCTTAGCACCTATTCATTGTGTTAACAACAGCTGCCATCTTTTGAGTATTCTTAATAGCTGTGATTATTGTTTCACTGTGATTTAACAGAGTAGAGACATCAAGCAAGAAATCATGAATTTGCTTTCTACATTTTTATAAATTACCTGTCTCCTAATTGTTTTGCAACCTAATTAATTTTATGACTAATTAGTTCTAAACTACAATAAAAGACTGCTGGTTCTTGTACAGTGCTTTTCTACTCTAACTGGGCTTTTAAAGCACTTTACACAACTTGCCTCATTCACAGAAGCACTTTTATCTAACATTCACGCTCTGAGCGAAACTTTAAGTGTCATGCAGACTGGAGTAGACAGGGATTGAACCATCAACCTTCTGATTAGTAGGTGACCTGCTCTACCACCTGAGCTACAGTCACAGAAATGATTCGTTTCCCCCCCCCTCTGTCTTCTACAGGGAACAGAATAGCGTGCTCCATAGATGTAATTTTCCAGGTAAAATGTCAGGCTCCATGTCAACATGCCCTATCTCAAAGGTTCCAGCATCCACGATCTTCTCCTATGTGTAAGTGTTTGTGAGATTAAGGTGAAGATCAGTTCATTTTCTTCGGCCTCCTGAGAAGAGAAATGCTGTGACACTTTTTTTTGTTGCTCAGGCTACACAGAGATGAAACTGCTCTGGAGATGTATCATTAAAATGTCAGGCCAGATGGATCGCGGTCAAATGAGCAATGATTGCTTTCAATTCACCTCCATTCCCGAGGGTCTTAATTTCAAGTCTCAGTGGGAAAAATGCCTCCCAAGTTTTTCACATTTAAATGCAAGAATATCCTTTACTCCTGTCTTTGGTCTTCATCTACTTTAATTTATTGTCAATAAATGCAGTAATAGTGAGAGGCTGAAACCTCTGCCTCTCTTTACAACCACCTTTAATCAACATCCGTTGAGGTGATGAGGCTGTTAAATGAAATTTGCAATGTGTGAACAAGGTTGATGTCTTTAATTTTGAACTTTGCATGGACATAAAATGAAATTCTATCAGCATTTGAATGCAGGAACAAATGCTTTCATATCCAAGAACATTAATGTCCTCTACTCCAGTGGTTTTTTTTCTCCTCACACAATCTGTGCTGAATGTTGTGGAAAAATTGTTATGTTATGTGAAGGCTGAATGAGGACAGCCACATTCCATCATGTCATTTACTGCACCGAGGGCCTGTTTAAAATCAGAAAACAACCTCTGTGTTAATGTATGTAAGGAATACATAAGGGATAAGAGCGGACACTTAATAAACATAAAGGCATTGTCAAGTAGGACAATATAGTCCACGTTGTGCAGCCATGGAGGGGGTTCTCAGGTCAAAGGTTCAGACTGTTGATGTGAAACATCATCAATTTTTGGCTCAATTAAGAGATTTGGTTCAAAACAAGTTTTTCATTACAGGTTGAACACACAGTGATATTTACCAGGGTGATTTTCTGTAGATTTCTAAACCAATTTTAATGAGTCAGAAAGTTGTTAGTCATTTGAAGGTCATCACCATTCAGCAACACAATTTCAATAACAATGATAAAAGAAAAAATAGTGATAGGAACCCAACAGGCTAACCATCTACAGCCATATTGACAAACAAAGAAAGCAGCTGGCTCTGAAAGGATGACAGCATCTCAGTGGCGTATAGTTTATGTCCAAATGAAAATGTCAGTCTTTCAGGTAGACTATTTTGGACGTCAGGACTTCAAGTGGTCGTGATGTGAATAAGGCTGTCGAGGAGGTGCACGCTAAAGATCAGATCCATCAGTGGTGGGTGGATATGTGCGACCTTGTGTAGAACATTCTTACCTGTGAAAAGCAAACGGCATTCTTTGCAGAAGGAAGCAGTGAATGTGAAAGTGAATCCTGTCAGAGTTTCATGGCTTTCTCTTATTTTCCAGCCATCCTGTGACTGAAGAACTATTCAGACCTTTTTCTTCAATTAAAAAAAATGTGAAAGGACCAAGTATAATATCAGGAAATTTGTTAGAAATACACTCAAGTACATACTGAAAAACAGTAGTTAATATGCAAATTAAATGCATATAACGTTAACACAGATGTTTGATAAGCATGCAAAAAAATGGACAGTCAGTTTAAAAATAATATTTTAATGCAATATTTAATTATATATGAAGGGGAGTAAAATGATTTGTTAGACCGGGGGAAAAAAAGTATCATTATGTATTATTCTGCTACACAAACTGCTGTTGTGAGTTCAGTAAAAAGGACCTGATTGCAAAGATGAACAGCAGTCAGTGAGGTAGAATAAACCAAAGGTACTTGGATAAAGTCTGTGGGAGAAGCTAACAAAGGTTGACAGTGAAATAACAACAGGTGGCTGATGAGTTGCTGGGTTAGGGTTTAGGTAACTCCTACACAGCAAACCCCCAGGGGACAATGTGACGGCACAAAGAGACACTCAGAAAGGATGCAGGACACACAGACAGTTAAGCAGAAGGGTGCCTTTAATTCAGCTAACATGTCTACATAATCTTTTCACTCGACTCTCATCTCCAGTTTTGAGCTCTTTCTAGCCAATATGTGAGTGAGAGCTGGAATCAGGAGAAGGAAGAGATGAAAAGCCAAAGCTGCCAAATGACTTTGGCTCTTCAGCCAGTCACAAGACTGAGGAGGCGTGGCTTTTTGTCACATGGCGCACCACTTGATAACAAATCTCTGTAGAATACAAATGTGTTCCCATTCTCTAAGCTCCTCCAAAAGCTGCCTCTTTACTTTCACCTTGAAGTTCAATTAAAAAACTGAAAGCTTATCCATGATGATGATGATGGAGGATGATTTTCCAGATCACAGGATGAGAGAAGTTGTGTAAGTTAGCATAAAGAAAAGGGGGGAGGATATGTGGAAGCAGGTGGAAACAATCTGAAAAAACAGGTGAAAAAAAAGAATGTTAAAAGCTCCAAGTAAGAGAACAAAGATGAAGGGAGGGAGATGCAGCAGGGATGGGAATAATGTAGTGTGAGTTTTAATGACACAGTATAGTAAACACACACACACACAAACACACACACGCGCATACACACACACAAACTGACCAAGTAAGCAGAAGTAACTGCAGCATTTTCAGAGAGTTAATATTTGATGTAATCCTAGAGACAGACCACAGACTTCACTCAAGATGCTTATAATACACTCAGACTATGCAGGTTTTTGCTGAACTTGTTTACTTCGAGGTATTGTTTGTCTGACATCAGCTTTATTACAACTTTATAATTAAATGTAAATGCAGAGCCTCAATTCCCTCTCTGTATCGCCCCTTTGTTTCCTCAGATGTATTCCTGCCCTTTCAAGTAAAGAAATTACTTTTGAAAAGTCGACTTGTTAAATGTTTTAACAGGTGCTGCCAAGATCTATTCCGCCTGCCCTGTCTTCCCCCAGCCTGGGGTATTTGAATCCCGTGTCCTTGGCTGGTAAACACAATCTTCACGCTTGTCCCTTACCTGCTATTTAAGAGCGTATCGGCTCACTACTTCCCAGGAGATGTACTAAAATTTATTGGTAGTGAGGTCAGAGAGCCTGCTGTCCTGTTCGAGATTCATGGCCACGCACCGGCTGCAGCACCCGGTGCATAGAATGAGAGGGTGGAGCGCAGAACTCATCTAAACTTATTCAAATGAGAGTGTGTCTTTGAAGCATTGCATGGGGTGAGCTTTGTTATGGTTCCCAGTGGATGTGCCGTTGACAGTCTCAGGTTTTCTAACGAGGGGAGCCTTGGCATTTGCCTTAGGGCTTATTCACAATCACTTCGGGTGCTTCTCTGATCACTCCCTCTGCTTCTTTATACCCTTCTTTTTAATTGTGTGACCTTGAAGTCCACTAGAGGATTTTAAAAGGCAAATATAGAACAAGAACAAATACACTAGCTACCAATTCAGGCCATTTTATTCAATGAATCACTGATAACAGTCCAAGGTTTTTCTCCAAGGATGTTCTGAGAGTGACTGATACCAGTCTGTCCACTCGGACTCCTTAAACTCATCCAGAAAACTCCTACATGGTTCTGTCTTTGCAGTCAGTCTATGACATGATTAAGACTGCAGACCTTGAGACATACCTGATGATGTTCAGCAAGAAGAAAGCATTCCACTGATTAACAATCAAGAGGGCATAATATTAACATATAATAAGTATGTCTGTTGCTTTCTTCTTAAAGAAACTGAATTGAAACGACACTGAGCCCTTGTGTGTCTGGAGTGTTGTTGGAACAGCTCAGATGCATATTGAAAAAAGTCTTGTGACTTCTAAACCCCAAAACACTCTATACTAGAAATCAGTCCACCCTACGAATCGGATCCCCCGGCACAAACAGACCAACGTAGCACACGTAGTTAAGTGCCAAGAGGATTTACATGAATTATACACTCAAACAACCTTTACCTAAGTGGATGGCTCAACACAGAAGAACTACCTTAGACCCGAACTTTGCATTTACACCCATAGCCCAGTGACCACTCTTTCAATGAACAGGATGTACATGATCCGTGAAGGGAGGGACACTGGTTTGAGCAGGGAGTTAGAGAGGCCACTTACATAAAAAATGAAGTCTTAGTGTACATCTTCTCTGGATTCTCTAGTTCTCAGTGAAAAGTACACATTACCATTGGACAACAGTCATGGTTCTCAAAATCTAGACTCAACTCCAGATCAATAATAATGAAGGAACAATAACGAGGGAACATACATCACCAGCTTGTGGTAAACCTTTTGAATTAAAGTTGTAAGTCTGCACTTCAGCCACAAGTTGATTGTTTTATTTAAAGCCCACTGTGGTGAAGTACAGAAAAAAATCGAATTGTACAAACCTTTAAGGGCCTAAATTTGAAGTCTTTTAAAAATGTGAAATTATTAGGAAAATAAACAGCTACTTATTAAAAAACCTGATACTGGACTCCCCTCGAGGTCTGTCAGTTTAATTACAGGGAGTGCAGAATTGTTAGGCAAATTGTATTCTTGAGGAATAATGTTATTATTGAACAACAACCATGTTCTCAATGAACCCAAAAAACTCATTAATATCAAAGCTGAATGTTTTTGGAAGTAGTTTTTAGTTTGTTTTTAGTTTTAGCTATTTTAGGGGGATATCTGTGTGTGCAGGTGACTATTACTGTGCATAATTATTAGGCAACTTAACAAAAAACAAATATATACCCATTTCAATTATTTATTTTTACCAGTGAAACCAATATAACATCTCCACATTCACAAATATACATTTCTGACATTCAAAAACAAAACAAAAACAAGTCAGCGCCCAATATAACCACCTTTCTTTGCAAGGACACTCAAAAGCCTGCCATCCATGGATTCTGTCAGTGTTTTGATCTGTTCACCATCAACATTGCGTGCAGCAGCAACCACAGCCTCCCAGACACTGTTCAGAGAGGTGTACTGTTTTCCCTCCTTGTAAATCTCACATTTGATGATGGACCACAGGTTCTCAATGGGGTTCAGATCAGGTGAACAAGGAGGCCATGTCATTAGTTTTTCTTCTTTTATACCCTTTCTTGCCAGCCACGCTGTGGAGTACTTGGCCGCGTGTGATGGAGCATTGTCCTGCATGAAAATCATGTTTTTCTTGAAGGATGCAGACTTCTTCCTGTACCACTGCTTGAAGAAGGTGTCTTCCAGAAACTGGCAGTAGGACTGGGAGTTGAGCTTGACTCCATCCTCAACCCGAAAAGGCCCCACAAGCTCATCTTTGATGACACCAGCCCAAACCAGTACTCCACCTCCACCTTGCTGGCGTCTGAGTTGGACTGGAGCTCTCTGCCCTTTACCAATCCAGCCACGGGCCCATCCATCTGGCCCATCAAGACTCACTGTCATTTCATCAGTCCATAAAACCTTAGAAAAATCAGTCTTGAGATATTTCTTGGCCCAGTCTTGACGTTTCAGCTTGTGTGTCTTGTTCAGTGGTGGTCGTCTTTCAGCCTTTCTTACCTTGGCCATGTCTCTGAGTATTGCACACCTTGTGCTTTTGGGCACTCCAGTGATGTTGCAGCTCTGAAATATGGCCAAACTGGTGGCAAGTGGCATCTTGGCAGCTGCACGCTTGACTTTTCTCAGTTCATGGGCAGTTATTTTGCGCCTTGGTTTTTCCACACGCTTCTTGCGACCCTGTTGACTATTTTGAATGAAATGCTTGATTGTTCGATGATCACGCTTCAGAAGCTTTGCAATTTTGAGACTGCTGCATCCCTCTGCAAGATAGCTCACTATTTTTGACTTTTCTGAGCCTGTCAAGTCCTTCTTTTGACCCATTTTGCCAAAGGAAAGGAAGTTGCCTAATAATTATGCACACCTGATATAGGGTGTTGATGTCATTGGACCACACCCCTTCTCATTACAGAGTTGCACATCATCTAATATGCTTAATTGGTAGTAGGCTTTCGAGCCTATACAGCTTGGAGTAAGACAACATGCATGAAGAGGATGATGTGGACAAAATACTCATTTGCCTAATAATTCTGCACTCCCTGTAGACAAAGAACCAAAGAAAATGTGCTGCCTGTTGACATAATGACAGTCATTAAATCATAATTAAATCAAATCAGTGAGCATGCAACACTAGTGAGTGACCCTAATTGCTTACTCCGATATACTTGTCAAGACAGTCGAGCCCCCCCAAAATGCCTATTTACCTAATAATGGAATTATTTCCCAAATGCCCAGCAGTGCACAGTAAATATGGGAGTACTGAGACTGAGATTTTCTTTTAATTGGAACCAAGAATGTGCAACTGTGAGAGGCAATGTCTTGATGCATGCTCAATCACCCAGGTAAGGAATTCCCCCAAATGTAAATGTTTCCACCTGTCATGCGCCGCGGCGCGCGTGCACAAAAGGATCCAGACGCAGACTCCGCGCTAACAAAAGACACTTTATTGTAATAACGAAAGGCGACCTGGGAAAACTAGGGAGCAAAACAAGAAACTAAAAACCCGGGGAAACAATGACACGAGGAAGCCGGGATCGGGACCGTGGGAGGCTGCAATAGAAAGGGGAAATGATTACTAGGGAGCCGGGAAGCGGGGAAAACACATCAGGACGGAGTTAGAGTAGGGGGCTTACGATAGAACAGGACCGTGGGAGCTCGGGAGGGAAGTGTGGCAGTCCGTGAGCAGGAAGTCCGTGGGGATAGCGAATGGGCCAGAAGATGCACCGAGTGATCCAGTTGAGCCGGAGGACAGGCAGGTGGCAGACGCCGAGTCGAAACCTGGACACAAGTAGGCGGATTAAACACAGTTCCAACCAGAAGTGAATGCACGCTTTCGTGGAAGTCTAGTTACCACTGTGGGGGTGACTACGGACTGGCGTGGAGCATCCGTCAGCACCGGGTTAAGTAGATCCTCGTGTAGTCACCGTGATGGAGAACAGGTGTGCCGGTGATGGCCCAGTGTGTGGCTACCCGAGCATCACACATTCCACAGACACAGGACCACGGACCATGACACCACCGTTTTAAAATGCCATGCTAAAATGCACTTGTGTCTTGTGGCTATGTCTTCAAACCCTCAAACACACAATAATAACATGGACTGAACCACCACTCACAACCACTAGCACTTTATATAGCCTCTGTAGGAATTATATCTCACTTATCTTAACTGCACTACTGTATAGCTCTGTTTAAATAATCATTCTGTACATTTGATCATTTTTAATCCTACAACTGTTTACAACTTGCATAGTTCCCATTTCTGTATAACTGTATATCTCAGATTTCTGTAAAGTTATTTATTTCATATTCTGTATAGTTTTTCATATTTATATCCTGTTCATATCCTGTACATAGCTTGTACTCACTACAGCCTGTACATACTTATAGTTATAGAATATTCACAACATACTTCATACCGTGTACATTATAACATACCATAATAGACCCATTTCTGTAATATACTCACATATCTATATTATTGCTAATATATATTGTAATATATCTATATCACTAAAGCACTTCTGGATGGATGCAAACTGCATTTCGTTGCCCTGTACCTGTGCATGTGCAATGACAATAAAGTTGAATTCTATTCTAAAATACACGTTCTCCCCTTCAGCAGGAAGTGGTGGTGTGGTCCAATTATCCCTCTTTGTATTAAAGGCTTCAAACCACCTTTTGTCTGGCAACCCCCAGGGATCATGGCAGGTAAGAAGCAAGTAAAGAAACAAAGGTTAGTCAAAAATCAAACAAAGTAATAAACTGGTATGAAGACATAAGTAAACTAAATGTGCATGCTTGCAAATAGAACAAATGTACCTAAACCAATAAATAAACTTACTGGAAACTAAAATGTGTTATTGTGTTCAAGTGAAGAAATAAAAATACACAAGAGTTACCAACTCTAGAGTGTGGCCATGGGTTTGGCCATCACAGTCTTCTTTGGACGTTCCCTGGAATTACAGGTTCATTTATGTTTTGCCAAAGTCTGATGGTGTTTAAAATCAGATTTTAAAATACATATCAGGCATTTGATGCACCAAGTAGTACACTGTTTCATCCAAAACATGTTTCCTCTTATATCCTTTGAAAGACCCAAATATCTTTGTTGATGACACATTTTTATCCACTGCCTTGCTGCTGATATCTCTAGAATGTGACACAAATATTTAGATGACAATCTAGTGTTTTTGTCATTTTATTTCACATTTCTTCATCTTCTTTTTTGTTTGCTTTTGTACTGAAATTAGTTTTTTAAATAACGTGTAAAGCATATTTTCAAAGTCTTTCAGCTGATTACAGACAAGCTTGTAAAACATTTTTAAAAAAATGTTTAAAAAGTCCCATGTAACTGCTAGTTGTTATCGATGTAATTTCAGCTCACCGGCTTCCTTCAGCCCTTTTATCTTCTTTAGACAATACAGTAACATGTGGGAATGAGGATGCTAATTAATTCAAACACAAAAATAGCTTAGAGCACACACAAACACACATAAAGTTGTCCATGTTTGAATGTGATAGTGACTGTCAGGAGATCATTTCCTTGAGTTTCCCAGCCAGTGTCTTGTGTTTCCTTATTTTTGACTATTGCATTGAGCAGAAATCCAGGCTGGTGCATTCAGATGATTGTCACTCACGTTCTGTGCTGACTGAGCACTCAGCCAGCATGTGTGATGCACTGCTTTTAGTTGCAGAGTCATATAGGAGTAGTAAAAATGAAGAAGTGCACATCTGGCGATAACCCAGCTGTCATGTAGAGATGTCCTGAACAGAAAAGAGAGTGAGAGGAAATTTGGAAGGGAGAGAAATAGCCGTTCAGAGCTGAGCTTTGCTGTTATTTCTTTTTAAAGTTTAACATTTGGGGGAAATTTCTGCTGTAATCATTTATAGTTTGAGGATTAGCCAATTTTAATTCCATAATAACAGTTGAAGTCTGTCTTTGAACACTGAAACCACAAACTGTCTGGTCAGATTTGAAGTGAATAACACCGGTCCCGATTGCCGCTAGAAAATTCAGTTTGCATTAAAGCTCGAGAGTCTCCGCTTAGCTAGTTTACCTCATTTGAACCATGAAGCTTCTGTTGCTTTCAGCCAATCAGAGCCTACTATTGTGGCACTGACAACTCCCTATTTTCAAATTGCATTCAATTTAAGTCATTTTAAGTAAATTGCACTTTTTTTTGTGAAACATAACATTGAAAATAAAATAATGATAATTAAGTAATGGAAAACATGATGTGACTCAGTAAGCCATCAGCCCTCGTGATTTAGCCTTTCAGGCTGTGTGTATTGACAAAATGACAAAATTACCTCCTGCAAAGGTAACATCAAAGTACCAAAATGGTAATAACGTCATTCAAAAATGCAGTTTGAATCAGCAGGATGCAGTAGATGAATGATCTCACTCCAACACAAGGCACACTGGCATTGACGCACAAGTTCCCTGCAGAAGAACGTGATTTGCTAAACTACTTTACAGCCAAAAGCAGCCAAGCCTGCGCAACAAAGAGCTCTGTAATTATACTGACAAAGCAAGATCTGGAGAGGTAATCACACCGGCAGACATTACCAGACTTAGAAATGTATTTGTGTGATCTACTGACGGCGTTTGAATGTATGAGAACAGACTCACCTTTATCATTTCCGTATTGTTTTGCAATCAAGCAGACCACAAAATGGTGTGAGTGATGACTAAAAATAAGTACAGGTTTTATACATGTTTTTATTTTACAGAACAAGCAGAGGAACTGCTCGGTGTGGAATAACTGACGTTAGTGGAGGAATTGATCAAATACAGTGGGGCAAAAAAGTATTTAGTCAGCCACCGATTGTGCAAGTTCCCCCACCTAAAATGATGACAGAGGTCAGTAATTTGCACCAGAGGTACACTTCAACTGTGAGAGACAGAATGTGAAAAAAAAATCCATGAATCCACATGGTAGGATTTGTAAAGAATTTATACCTAAATTAGGGTGGAAAATAAGTATTTGGTCACCTCAAACAAGGAAAATCTCTGGCTCTCACAGACCTGTAACGTCTTCTGTAAGAAGCTTTTCTGTCCCCCACTCGTTACCTGTATGAATGGCACCTGTTTGAACTCATCATCTGTATAAAAGACACCTATCCACAGCCTCAAACAGTCAGACTCCAAACTCCGCCATGGCCAAGACCAAAGAGCTTTCGAAGGACACCAGGAAAGGTATTGTAGACCTGCACCAGACTGGGAAGAGTGAATCTACAATAGGCAAGCAGCTTGGTGTGAAAAAATCAACTGTGGGAGCAATCATCAGAAAATGGAAGACATACAAGATCACTGATAATCTCCCTCGATCTGGGGCTCCACGCAAGATCTCATCCCGTGGGGTCAAAATGATCATGAGAACGGTGAGCAAAGATCCCAGAACCACACGGGGGGACCTGGTGAATGACCTGCAGAGAGCTGGGACCAAAGTAACAAAGGTCACCATCAGTAACACACTACAACGGCAGGGAATCAAATCCCGCAGTGCCAGACGTGTTCCGCTGCTGAAGCCAGTGCATGTCCAGGCCCGTCTGAAGTTTGCCAGAGAGCACATGGATGATACAGCAGAGGATTGGGAGAATGTCATGTGGTCAGATGAAACCAAAGTAGAACTTTTTGGTATAAACTCAACTCGTCGTGTTTGGAGGAAGAAGAATACTGAGTTGCATCCCAAGAACACCATACCTACTGTGAAGCATGGGGGTGGAAACATCATGCTATGGGGCTGTTTTTCTGCCAAGGGGACAGGACGACTGATCCGTGTTAAGGACAGAATGAATGGGGCCATGTATCGTGAGATTTTGAGCCAAAACCTCCTTCCATCAGTGAGAACTTTGAAGATGAAACGAGGCTGGGTCTTCCAACATGACAATGATCCAAAACACACCGCCCGGGCAACAAAGGAGTGGCTCCGTAAGAAGCATTTGAAAGTCCTGGAGTGGCCTAGCCAGTCTCCAGACCTCAACCCCATAGGAAATCTGTGGCGGGAGTTGAAAGTCCGTGTTGCTCGGCGACAGCCCCAAAACATCACTGCTCTCGAGAAGATCTGCATGGAGGAATGGGCCAAAATACCAGCTACTGTGTGTGCAAACCTGGTAAAGACCTATAGTAAACGTTTGACCTCTGTTATTGCCAACAAAGGTTATGTTACAAAGTATTGAGTTGTATTTTTGTTATTGACCAAATACTTATTTTCCACCCTAATTTACGAATAAATTCTTTACAAATCCTACCATGTGGATTCATGGATTTTTTTTCACATTCTGTCTCTCACAGTTGAAGTGTACCTCTGGTGCAAATTACTGACCTCTGTCATCATTTTAGGTGGGGGAACTTGCACAATCGGTGGCTGACTAAATACTTTTTTGCCCCACTGTATATCCTACCGAACAATCATTCCCCCATCATTACTAAACTGATAAACCATTACCTCTTCAGCATTCGGATAATGATCTCACACCTGAAGCCTCCTGTCCCACAATGGCCTCATTAGCCATTTAAGACATTATCTGCGTGAAGGTTGTGTAAATGAAAAATCTGGTCGCTTATAAGCAGGAAATTGACCGAAGCAAAGTTGTATGATTGTGTGACTGTAAAGCCTGTATGATTAAATTTAACCCCTAAATGTAGCTGTTTGAAAGGGGAAGCCCACGCCTTTCCATCACACACCTTTAACAACTTTAGTAAATCCTGAGAAGTTTTGTAATCCCCAGAAAGGGTTTGTTCCGTTGAAAACATTTAATCTTATTTCCATTTATTCTAAATATCTTTTGCTTTCAATACTATATGTTTTCTGTTTTTAGTGGTATGAGGTTCCCTTGTATTATAATTGTATGAGAAACTGTTGGAACGTCTACACCCCAATCTCCAAATAAATAACATGTTCCTCATTTTCATGCCACGGTGTCAGGCATATTAGCTTGCTGTATATGAGCTTGCTAAATCAATCCTGTCTTGTTTTCATTAAAAAGGAGCTGTATGCTACAGTTCAAGGTGATTTTGATTAAGAATTACCGCTTTCTTGACTCACTAGAGTATCTTAGCCACACTTAGTTCTTGCTGTGACTGTGAAGTCCCTGTGTGATCCTAGGGGTGCCGTGTAATCTTTTCATATCCACTGATCCAGAGGAATAGAGCAGTAATTTGGACAGCCAAATGCTTTTCCTACCTCTCTGCTGAAGCAACTGAAGACTTAATGTTCCCTGTGAGTGGTGTCCTTGTAATTATTTACCTTCTGTATACACTGAACCAACACAAACATTTGCTGGAGTCAGTAAAACCGGACTTGATTAGGTCTATGAATGAGTTTAGAAACAAACTAGACCCATCAACAGCTTATAAAAGTGCTGTGGTTTTAGGTTTTGGATATCTTATTCCAAAGCGATCTTTATCATATCCAGTTAGGGACATGAAATAAAGATTTATGTTATTAAAAAGCTGCTGGAAACATGATCTTGTGTTAGGGACAACCAGAATATTGTGTTTTCGCTGAAATTTGAGGGTTTCCCCCACTTGACATTTGGCTTCTTTCAAGTTGCGCAGCTTAGTGTATCTTTGCTTTGTTGTTAACAAGCTATTGTTGTGATGCTTTTGAGCCGCGCTACTCACTAATCATCAATCATTCATGCAGTGCAATTGCAGCTTGTTTTGCCCATTGATCTCCTGTTAATAAAGAATGATGTTCTGTCAGCGGGACTCTTTGAGATCTTGTTCACCTCACAGTGTACGACAGCAAATGCAGCAAAACTGACATTTATATGGTAATGTAGGAGATTATTATTACAACTATCTTTCACAACAACTCGAGGAAGTTTGATTGCTTCATTTGAATAAACTCTGTGAATTGAATATTTAAAAAGAGCTATTAAGGGTGTGAGCAATCTCTTGAGACAAACGTGGTATTTGCTAAAGGACTATAAAGAAGGTAGCGTGAGTTGTGGAGCTGAATTTGCTTCTGAACCCACGGGGAGCATTTCTTGATTGTTTTGCTTGTGTGCAGTTCCACATGAGTATTCTCTTTGGTCGCTTCCCTACAAAGACCCACTATCTAAAGGGGAAAAAAAAGATAAAAGAAAATGCAAAGTCCATTTCTTTTGCTGCCTAGCACAGACATGTCAGTTGTTATTATGAGGATTTCTTCTACACCTTTCAAGGAGAAAATAAAAGGTTTAGCGGTGGTCAGTCCTTTGAAGTGACACAGGCCATTGCTAACATTTGTTTCAAGAAGGCACAGGAGGACTGAATACTAATTAGGCCTGTTTTGCCCCTCATAATTTCAAGGAGAGAAGAGGAGCTGCAGAACTGCAGTGATTTGGCTGGAACAACCTACACAACTGTAATGGAATTACATTTATTAGAAAGACAATGGGCACTTTCAGGATGACTTAAGACTGTAGAGCAATAGTTTTACATTTGAAATGCATTTATTTGATTTCTCATTAGATAGATGAGGCCTGTCTCTGTTTTCGTTAATACAATCACGTCTAGTTACTGTGGAGTCCAAGAGGAATCAGCAAAGACACACAACACTGTATACTTGCCATACACGCTTTCATTCAGCTTTTTCAAGTTACTGATAAAAAAGCAAGGCCAAGTACCAAGAACTTTCAACTCTAGAACAAACCTGTGGAGATCAGCTATATTCTAATGACCTCAAAGGCTAATTTAAACTCATGTCTCTATTAAACAATGATAAAACTAGCCAAACTTTTCCTTCTCTCAGTGCACCAAAGATGTACTCAGAAACTGGATTTTCTCTTTTTGATTACACTCTGAAAATGTTTTATGCACCAGAGTTAGTGATTATGTGGTATTTTGCAAATACTGTTTCCATGATTATATTTCGATAGCAATTTTAATATTTAATTATTAATTATTGCACTTTTAATATGCTCCTGATTTGATTTTGCTACCTTTGCGCAGAGGCAGACCAAGCTAGCTGTTCATTGCGTTAACTGGTCATTACATTAACCAGCAAAGTGTTTCTATTACTCTCTGACACAAACATTGAGCAAATTAAATGGTCAGGTTTGATGTAATTTGTTTTTGGGAATTTTATTGCTCGTGGACACAGCCAGGATAGTTTATTATGATTGCATATTTTCAGTTATTCTGTTAAGCAAAACTAGCTAGCTAGCCTTCTGGCTCATATTTACAACACTTGATGGTGGCATTTCATCTTTATGGTCTATACACATTATGGATTGTAGGAGTTAAAACAGGCCTTAGCTCTCCAATTCTAACTTGAACTTAACCACTGTACTCACAATTTTCCTCTGTTTAAAAAAAATGAATTAGCGATTTGATGACAAAGTATTGCTAGTAGTAGCCATGTGCTGTTAATCATATGCACTTGATTAAGCTTAGCAGTTTGGTGGTCTGGAGTGTTCACCAGAATCTCACCAGGAATGGACCACCCAGCAAATTCACTACAAGGTCAAAGTGTGCACTTTGCAGAGAAATTGCAAAAAAATCCAAGCTCTACATCTGAGACTCAGTTAGCATGTGAAATGTTAAAGTTCATGTCAGTGCCATTAGAAAGAAGGCTGAAGTACTGTAGTTTGGCTTGTTTGGAAGAGTTGCAAGTTGTACAAACAACAAGACCTCTGGAACAATGACAGATGAGACCAAAGTGGAGGTATTTGGCCCAAATGTGCAGTGCCACAGTCAAGAAACCAAACACAACACATCAGCTCAAATACCTTATGCCATCTGTCAAGCACAGTGGTGGAGGTGTGATGATTAGGGCTTATTTTGTAGACACAGGGTCTGGGAACCTTGCAGTTGCCATGCCAACTGTGACCTAGTCAGTGCACCAAAACATTCTAGAATCAGATGTGAAGCCATCTGTCCAACAGCTGAAGCTTGGTCCAAATTGGCTCATGCAACAGGAAAATGATCCCAAGCACAGCAGCAACTACAACAGAATGGCTAAAAAAGAAAAAAAATCGAAGTGTTGCAGTGGCCCAGTCTGAGACCAGACATAAACCTGACCAAAGTGCTATTACTGATAGTCCCTGCTGCTGATGGTAGCTCTACGAGCAACTGAATCATGCGGCGTATGCAGTTTCTCACAGGTTTGCAGAGTGCTATGAAAACTTTCTTTTTACGATTGTATTCTTACTTATCAGATAGAAAAAAAAGGATAAAAATGCTTTAATGATACTGTAGAATGAGATTGTAACCTCATTCTCAGCAGTTATAAATTCCACTTTATTTTGTAAGAGTGCTGTAAAATAGGAATATCTGCTGCTCTAAATCCTTTTCGTTTAGGTAGCTGTGCTTGGCACCACACTGAAAGGTCACAGCATATCTTGGTATATCTATTTTTAAAGTACTATTAATGACTTTGGTGAAGGTCCCTCCCCCACCAGGGCTAAAAATATTTCAGGAGAGGCAAGGATACATAGATGAGTGGGGGAAAACCCCTCAAGTAAATTGCGCCCAGCATGTAACATCTATATGCAAAGAATAATACTCTAACCCCACTTGCTGCAGTCTTTACATCCTTTTCTGTATACGCCCAGTTTTTTTTCCACCAACTGAATGAAATAAAGTGTATTCCCTGGAATTAAGTGTTATTGTGTGCGCATGCTTCTCAAATAGGCATCATAGTGAAATACAGCATGTATTTCACAGGCTGATCAGGGGTAAATAAGCAGCAGATACTGAAACATTTAAAAATGAAGGCAGGTAAGTCTCTTTCATCCATTCCATGGCAAATAAAAAACATTTTATGTTTCCATTCATGTACTCCAAATGAACGTAAATTAGTGTAAGATGGTACTTTATTGGTTTCAAGAGATGGAATTGCACCAGCCCAGAGTCTTAGTTGAATGAACATATCCTTGATTTAAAGCATTTCACATGTACAGTAGGTAGATCTTCTCCAAAATCATCTTACACAAACTGTTGAGACATTCAGTTCACTGTTGTTTAGAATCCGGTTTTTAATATTTAAATGAACTATAAAAAGCACATTAAAACATCTTAGTTACAAAAATGGGTCACCGAAAGGGATTCTCAATGCATTCACAGAGGGATCTGAACAGTGGATCTCTAACAGTTAATGTATTTCTCTCTTTTAAAAAATCCCCACCCAAATATATATAAACTTAATTGCTTAACCAAGGTATATACAGGGCATGGCAACCTTGCATCTTAAAGGTTATCAAGAAAGTTTGAGGTATCCAACCAAAATGAAAGCCTGTCAGAAAATGGAAAAAACAAAGAAACAAAACAAAAGAAAAATAGAATTAAATAAAAGAAGATGAATGCCATGATTGCTTCCTACTAGCACGGGATCACAACATTAGTGGGAGATGTTGTCATATACGTGCAGGTGTAATACTTCCAGTTGTTTCACCTACGGTCACAAGGGCAAAACAGCAAGTAACCTCAAGCTTTGGACTGTCAATATATACAAAGGGCATACAGTCTAATTTAGCAATAGAGAACTGTTTGAATGCTCACTTTTATTTTCTTCATGACATGTACACAGTAAGTGTTGGAACAAAAAGACAGAATTATAAATTGACTTGACTTAATGATGCCTTTAACTTACACGGTATGTCTTTAAACCAGCGTTGAAATGAAAGAGCCAAAAGTGAAATCTGATACACATGCAAGTTTTGAAAGTGGATTTAGAAATAAAAGTTTTGTACAAAATAATAATTACAGTATTTTATAATTAGCAAAATACACCTTCTTTTGTAGCACCTCTTTTAGACTTTGTGTGTGTTTTGAACAAGCACCATTGTTGTTTTCATACAGCACCTGGAGAGTCCAGAGAGGAGACGCGTGTCACCCCCCTCGGTTATGTCCGATTCACCCTCCTCTGCCACACGATTCGATTGTCCTTCACCTTTGCTCCGTGACGTGGTTAAGTCATGTGGTTCGAGCCCCACAAGGGCAACAAGTATTTTCCTGGGTTACACATACATACATGGAAAGACATGTTTGCTACACCATCTCTTATTCAAAACTTGCATGTGGCATGGAAAAGGGTGGGGGGCTAAAAATGGGGTTTGGTAGTACCCAGAATGTCTCAACTTGACTTTCTTTGTTGGCCCCATCAAGTCCTTTTTTTTATTTTTTATTTTTTTATTTGACTTTTTCATTTGTATTTAGCCAAGGAAGCAGACAGGCCCAACTTCAAACCCAAACTTCTGGTTCGGATCCCCAAAGTCAGTCAACATGACATCGATAATTGGAACCTGATCAATTTTGGGAGTATTAATCTCCATCACAGTCTTTCCGTAGCCCTTCCTCGTCTGCAACAAGAGAGAGAGGAACACATTAAAAACAAGCAGTCAGATGAGAAATGATCAGGAAAATAAACCGGGACCTTCAGCTGTGTGCTCAATCTGTAAGCTCATCATAAAGCCATTTCATTTATATCTTAGAGAAAAAAGCTACTGGAAAAACTCTGTTTGAAGGAAGATGTTACCAACTGATAACTTTAATTGCATGAGTAATAAAAGTTGTAATTAAAGTAATTAAAGGTGCCAGCAGCTCAATTTTTTATCCATTCTCTGATATTTTCTCATTTTTCATATTGTATGAAGGTTTGGAACCAGTTGAATGATTTAAATTGTGATTTAGATCATTCAACTGTGGATGTAAAAGCCCAACAAAGCCCAGCATTGGAACCATGTCAAACTGCATTGTCTCTTTTAAGTAAATGAAATACTTAAAATAGCTCTATTCAACAAATGTGAATTAGATAACAAACAGAGATTATAGCCATTCAGAACAGGACTGCTCTTTATCTTTAATTTAATACACCGCAATAAACATTCTTATTTAGGCGGTCAAGCTTACCTCGCATCCATCTGAGATGGCCTTGATGTAAGGGTTGTTGTCGTAGGACATCTCCTCATCATTGGCACCCAAGAAACGCAGTGCCTTGTTGTAGCTGTCGCTAGAGGCGTCGTACCACGCCACAGACTGGTGGCAGCTGTAGGTGAAGTTTTGCCTGGCTGAGGCTGTCAGTAGTCTGAGGAAGGTCATTTGTACCATGTTTATTGCGTTCCCATCTGCGTCGACATAGGAAAACTGGACAGAGATGGAAAGAGAGAGAATGAGCAGCAATTACCAAATGTTTGTGAAATAAATCTAAATAAATGTGATGACTGATACCTGATCTTATTTAACAAGAACAAAATGTTCTGTCTCTCCATGCAAGATCGTACAAACTATGTGAAAAACAGTGCAAAATAATTTCAGATCCCTAAATACTTTAAGTTGAAGGACTCATGTGGATAGTAATGCATGTGGATAGTAATGCATGTGTATGGATGCTCTGCATCCATACACATGCACAGTCTTGGAAAGCTTCAAGAGAAACAAGACCTTTAGACACGACACAGTTCTGACAGATACTTTGTGTAACTCATGTCTGAACATGTGCATTAAAAGCACTCACTATCCAAAGTCAGGAAATGCACCGGGCTTTCAATACCTCAAAGTCGTGTCATTTTCTGTCACAGCCAGCCTTTGTGCTGTTGTGGAATGAACCATGACACCAGTTTGATGGAGCGGGACAAACCTGTTTCTTTCATTGGTGAATACAGTAAATAGATGACGTTTAGAGAGAGATTTTCACTGTCCAGGGACAGAAGGAGGACAGCTGGAATGCTAACATCCTGAAGAATTCTCCTCGGCTTCACTCTGATATTTTAGTGATACTTTCTTCTGTATATGGCAAAGTCTGGTTACAGAAATGTTTCAACAGTAACCATTTATGTGTGGTGTTACTGTCTAAGCAAGTTTTTGAAGTTCAATGAAAAACTTCAGTGTATGCACCCATAAAAAGCAAATCCATACCTGCTTTAAATGTGATTGCTTTCACTCTCAAGGTCATCTTCTTGTAAAGCAGTGCAGTGCTTCCAGCACCTCTGTTACATTTACATTACTCACTAAGAGTCCATTTTTGACTCCTTGACTTCTTGCATTTGTGATATTATCTTGATCTCAGGTTTGGCAGAGATCAACTTCTGTGTCAAACTGACTGAAACTTATGTTTAGGGATGGGTATCGAAAACCGGTTCTTGTTGAGAACCGGTTCCCACTGTTTCAATTCCTTGGAATTGTTTGCCATTTTTGCAAACGATTCCCTTATCGATTCCAGTCGCCCCGAATGATGTCATCACGTTGCGGAGCATCATTTACCTGGCAGGAAACACGGCGCGTAAGCGGCTCAGACGCTCAAAAGTTTGGTTATACTTTACTAGAACGGATGACAACAGGGCAACTTGCAATACTTGCAAAGTAGAGATTTCATTTAAGGGAGGAAACACTACGAATATGCAAAAGCATTTGCTCAGAAAACACGTGATAACCTTAAATGAATGTCGTGTTTTTAATTCCGCTCCGGACTCGTGAATCTCAACCCAGCAGCAGCGGTAACGTTTGCACGTCCTCTCCCGTTAATGCGGTCAACTAACAGTGCATATTATGTTAGCGCGATCTGCCTTATTACAAAACCTGCCATTACTGTGCGTTTAGGTGATCATGATGAGAGAGACAGACAGAGTCTGGCTCAGATGCTGGCAGTTCTCACTGCAGTCTACCGGTAGCGTCTCCTTTCAGGCCAGGATAGACGAATGTCACCCAGCAGTGTCTAAGTTTGTGGTCAAAGGCTTGCACCCATTTGCCACAGCAGATGCCCCCGATTTTAGGTAAGTGAATGTGTTTAATTGTAGGCAGGGACATTACTGGATATTCTTGTGTAATTGCTACAGAAGAATATTTATTTTATTATTTTACATTTACAATTTTTTTTCCTGGGGACCCTGTGACACCCCATTGAAGAGCCGTAGGCTGTGGATCTCTTAAGATCTCACTGTTGGGTTTGTAAGGCCATGTTACTCCTAAATTTCTATCTTGTTCAAAGAGAAGATATAAAACGAAGTTCCAAGCTAATCGAACTTAGTGTTCTCCTTTCTTATAAAGAATCGATAAGAGAATCGATAAAGAATCGAATCGTTAAACAGAATCGAAAATGGAATCGGAATCGTGCAAATCTTATCAATACCCATCCCTACTTATGTTGCAGTTTGGGCCTCCAAGTCAGGAGAAAGTGCATTAGATCAGATCGATCTTTCTTTCTTTCTTTCTTTAAAAAAAAAAAATTTTTTTTACAATTACAACTGTGAATCTTGCCCAAAAGAAAAAACTGGTAACAGGTTTTTGCATTTTTTTTATTGAAGTTTTTGCTAAAACAACACAATGATGGGACACCGCCTGGAGTATTTGCCCCTGTTTTGACACACTGGAGTTGATCCAGCAATTGGGATAAATGAACACTTCCAAGTGAAAATGGGACTTTGACTGAGTGACTGAAACCTAGCAGGACTGCTCAAAGAGACAACTTTGAAAGAGTTTGCAGCCAAATTCAAACTGAGCTTCTTTTTTTATTTTAATAGGTGCTGAATCATATTGTTGAACCAACAGCTGACTAAATATGTTTCAGTCTATGTTAGATCTCTAAGAGATGGATGAGAGATGAAAACAAAAAGAAAACTTACTATTTTACCACGCTTAAATTCACTAAACCATGATCCTGGGACTTCTTTGGGCCACGAAGATATTCTGACCTTTGGAAAATAAAAAGACAAAGTTTATTAATATTTTAGATTACCACAGGCATAATATGTGAACATTTCTGCTGTATACAGCAATGCCTCAAGCATAGCATCAAAGTTTATCATCTGGGAAAGAAGATAAAACTTATATCTCCGAGAGAACATTTTCACAAACTTCTTGAGTTGTGTGTAGTGTTTGCCTGTCGGTGGTGTTTGAGGTGCTTGCACAAAATCAGATCTGAACAGGTTTCTACCTGCAGCAGATCAAACAAGTTCTTATAAACAATGGCAGCCTTGTGATGTGCCTTCTGTTGCGTCATTGTCTTAGCATAATGGCTTAATAGTAATTTAGAAAGGATGATTAACAATAGTCAGTTTGAAATAACTCGTAAAAACCTAAGTTACTTACTCCACTGGACTTCTTA
Organism: Aulonocara sp. 'chitande type north' Nkhata Bay; assembly: GCF_057382095.1. Taxonomy (NCBI): domain Eukaryota; kingdom Metazoa; phylum Chordata; class Actinopteri; order Cichliformes; family Cichlidae; genus Aulonocara; species Aulonocara sp. 'chitande type north' Nkhata Bay. The sequence continues at coordinate 31,831,730 of NC_141352.1, forward strand.
TCTGGATAAATGCAGGTTTCGCCTCCGGCAGTGAAGTTACAGTAGACTTTGAAGGAATCCCCTGAGCAGCCTTGATTCGGGTCAATCCAGTACTCACCTGAAGAGAACCAAGAACAGCCAAAATTTCTCTTCAACTTACATCGACAGAAAATTGCAGAAAGCTCAGTTTCAAACGTTAGTGTGCTTGATTTCTTTACCTTAAGTAAAAATTTGTTGCTCATTTTCATGGCTCACACACAGCTGGATTAAATGATGTTTTTATGCCTGAGCCAAGGTACATTTTATTCCTCAAAGGAAGTAAAGCAGCAGTAATAAACCTACTGCGCAGCAACAGCTATGGTTATAGACTTTAGAAGCAGATAATCCCACATTGTACCGAGAGGAGAGACGGCCTAAAATTCATGCATTAATTATAAGGCAAAGACAGGGCACAAAGGTTTAAAAAGGAGATATACAAAGAGCTATCAAACAAACACTAATGCTCTGAATTTAATTCTTTCAGAGCAGGTCTGCCAATCACTGTTATACCGGTTTTATTTTTTTCAATAGAGAATCCATTTGTCACAATAATGGCTGTTAGGATGAGCATTAGTATCTGAAAACATGAGGAGAATCTCTGGTGGCTGCTTCTCTCTGCTGATACAATGAAACATGACAACAACATGGGTGTGTTTTCCTTTCAGGCTGAAGTCTTGCTGGGCTTCAACTTACCATCGGCAAACTCTGGGTGGCAGAGCTGCAGATCTTTACATGTCCTGGCGGGGTTGTTTTGGGTGCCCATGGGGTATTTCATGCGTTCAATATCTTGCTTGAGGTTGTTGAGGGAGCCAAAAATGTCCTCCATACCCTCGCCATAATCCATGATGGTACCATCTGACTGGATATCACTGGAGCGCTTTGTCTTCTTTGGTGACTGAATTGGCAGAGGCTGGATAGCTTCACCTGGTGGGCCCTGTAAGGTGTTTTAGATTTCATACAATATAAAAATATACAACAGACTTTGTACAGGAAACAATGAAAACAGTAGTTTGAAAGACTCACAGGAGGACCAGGAGGACCAATTGTACCAGTGTCTCCTTTTGGACCAGCAGGACCCTTTAAAGTTTACAAACATGTTATTAAAGCTCCATTTAAAGTAAATGCTGATTGTCGCAGCAGCAATGCATTATTAGAAACATGGGTTTGTACTCACACTTGAACCCTTGGCTCCTTTGGGACCTTGAGGACCCTGTATGACAAAGAACACAGTACAGCAATTTAGCAAAGTCATTCTGTTATGACATTAATATATAAGTAGAATAAGTAACAAACATACGGGCAAACCAGGTGGGCCTGGGGGACCAAGAGGACCGCTGGCTCCAGCGATACCCTGTTATGAGATCAGATCGAAGTAGAAGGTACATATATTTGAGAAGAAAAACAAAACAACAACAAAAAACATTGCAGGGAACAGAATTACTGTCAAGCTTGAATAATTGGTGACATAAAAAAAAATACGATAAGAGAACCAGTGACATTCAAAGAAAACTATCAAAAGTGGCCAAACACTGCACTTGTGACAGGCCTGTTGCTTCTCAGGCCTTAAAGTAAACATACGAATCTGAATAAAAATGTTTACATTCTTTAGCTTTGATAAAAGGAGGCAGTGCAGTATCACATGGATAGATAACCAGCACACCACCTTAAATCACTAAACGAAGGCAGGCTGAAGACTACAGCAGAATGTGTTACAAATGTAACATATTCAGTGATCCTGCAGTGTGTGTATGTTTTTAATGGATGAAGGCTGTCATGTCCTCCTTTCAGTACTGCTTCTTATTTAAGTGGAAAAGACAGAATAAAAGCGGTCTGATTTTTAATGATGTGGCTCAGAATGAAAGCAGTTTTTCACATCACACAGTGTGATATTATAACAGCAGTGTCACACACACATAGGAACTGACCACGGTGTTAATGAGTTGTCAAAGAACATCTATACTAGTGTTGATGCTCATATACTTGAACTGCTCGTTTCCATGATGTTGATATTCTACATGCTAAAGCAGTGTCAACTAAAGAGTTTGGTTTAAACACCTCACAGCCATAATTATACAGTTTTCTCTACACATTTTAAGCAATTTGCATCAGTAATCCAATGAGACAAATGTTTTGGATACAGCAAGAGAAGAGATGTGCAGTGCATTGCAGAGCTCTAGTAAAAAGCTGTGGTCAAAAACAAGTGACTGTGGCAAGATCTGTGGCCACAGTAGAAGGGCAAATGGGCTAAAAATGGCAAGAGGTGCAGGGCAAGTGGCCTGTGGACCAGTGTGGGAATAGAGTCATCAATCACTTACACCGTCGCCCTTGCCACCAGGAGAACCTTGAGGCCCGGGCAAACCTCGGTCTCCCTTCTCTCCTTGCTCGCCAGGGGGTCCAATCAGACCAATCAAACCTGGGTGACCCTGCAGGATGAAAACAAATGTCACTTGTGAACTCTACCATAAAAAAATGTTCATATCTCCTGACAAAGGTGAAGTTATTTCTTTATCCGCAAAAATGAAATGCACGTGGGAGGCTGCAAAGGGTGAAGTTTCATTACAGTACAAATCCTCAGGGATTAAAACTGGAATGCTTTTCTTACAGCACACACCGAAGAACTTCTCTGAAAATCAAACATGAGCCAGGCCAATTCACAAGTACGTGATTACTGAGAAACTGGTGAGTTCTAACCGGGCCCGCTAAATTGACAACATGCAACACGGTGCCTAAATTGTGCACTTTTAAACTGCTCACTCCCAAGCCGACCCTGTCAGTGGGTGGGAGGCAATTTAGCTTAGCAATGTGTGCTGTCTGAATATCCTCTGCAGTTATATTTCATCAGCAAATTTGACAGTGTTTAGTTTAGACAGATTTACAGTGATACATCACATTCAACTGCATATTCAATCACTTTAAGGCATTTTTCCTTACAGAAAGTATGACAGAACTCATTTTGGTTCATTTTAATTTAAGGGTATAGTTGTCTTCTTAATTAAATCTGTTGCTTTTGATAATTTCCAAAAGGCATGGAAGCTGGGTAGAAGTTGTAGTCTTGACTCACTTCTGCCCCAGAGTTCCTCTCTCTAATTATAGGGTTATCTCCTATATCAAAAATGAGAAATGAAACCAGTCTGCAATCAGACGAAGAAGAAAGTGCTACGCTCACCTTTTCACCTTTAGAACCCGGGTCACCTTTCAGGCCAGGAAGACCGGGAGGACCCTGAAGAACAATAACTGAAGTTAAAAATCAATTTTCACAGAGACGAACAAAAAAAAAAAAAAAAAAGAGAAAAGAACTCATGACAGTACAAGCAAAACTGTAAAGTTACAAGACTTGATTTTTTTTAAATGAGGCAATAAAGAGAAAGAAAGAGAAGACAGTAAGAGAGAACTTGGAGTGTCAAAATGAGAGGGAACAAAATAAGTGACTCAAAAATCACACGTTTCACAGAGAGGGAAGCAAAGAAACAACACAAAAGATGAAAACACTTTCAATTGAGACATTATTTAAGGGGATAGGCTATGGTTTTGTTAAACAACCAAATCTGGAACAAGTCTAATGTGAGTTAACCTCTGCAAGTCTGGAAGCAAGACTGTTTCAAAAACATCCCCTTCCAACAGCACCAGATCTAGTTAGACAGATAAATGCCAAGGGTAGAAGGCAGGAGAGTGTAGGGGACGCTATGCATACTAACCATAGGACCTGGTGGGCCATCTTGTCCTGGGGAGCCGGGCATTCCTTGTTCACCCTGTGAAAAACCATTCAATTGTAGTGAGCATTATAGGCTGCTGTATTTTCTCTGGTCTGCCATTGATTTTCTGTGCCCAGCATGATGATTAATAGCCCAAACAGGGAAGAAAAGTGTGCTGGAATAAACAAGCGAAACTAAAGTATAAGTCAAATGGGAGTATTGATTATTCCATGAAGTCTATCATCATGCCTTAGCCGTAGTTTTTTTTTTTTAGAAAAAACGTGTGTGCACTTTGAGTGTGAGTCTTAGTTTAAGCATGCGTATCTCTCTGGAGTATATCGTATGAACAGGAAGGCATCATTGCTGAAGCTTCAACTTACAACAGGGCCAGGGATTCCACGCAGACCCTCTGGACCAGGTTTTCCTGGAGGTCCCTGGGGGCCAACTGGTCCTGTTTTACCTGCTGGACCCTCCACACCTGACTCACCCTGTATTTGGACATACAAATGATCTAATGGTATAACTTAAGCAAAGTTTTGTACAGTTGAGCAAATGCAGGTTTTAAAGTAGCTAGTCCAAAGTGTTCAGTCATTGAAGAAATTTAGGAAATGTGTCCTGGAGCCTACAAGCAGTAAAACAAACAAATAAATCAACATGCACACGGTTTTTAGGAAAGCATAGCCTGCAAGCACTCACCACAGATTCAAAACCAGTGGTATATAGCTGGTTATTCATAAAAGTCTTAATGTGTAATAGCAGTGTGTAATATAATGGGATAGATTAAAAACTGTGTGTGGCGTTTGAGATCTGCAACACACACACACAACCTTGTTAGTTTATTAAGTATTTTTCTGAAGCGACTCAGCACTACAGACTAATTTCAACTGCAGGCTGCTTTGAGTTTTAAATTATGCCGAGAAAGTATCTCGTCTTTAGACTGGGTAAATGGGGGCCAGTAAAAAATTCATATATAAATAAATGAATAAAATTAAAAAGATCCTGAGTTTTCAAAGTTATGTTGCTGCTGCTTTACACAGGGTTGAAAATTGGCCCAATAGATGGAAGTTACTCTGGCCATGTTTTAATAAAAAGCTCATGAGAACATAAAGTCCTCATGTTCTACAGCTGAATACTGACAAGCTGTATTCTGAAACACAGCATTATGCAAACAGAGCACATGGAAATAAACCATGTCTGAGCTGCAAGGCACTTACAGATTAAAGGCTTATTGCAAAGCTGTCAGAACAACTTTACTGAATTTATTATGACCACTGTGTATGACATTTGCAATGTTTTCGATCAGGAATCAGATAGTTAAGGCCAAATCTCTGTTTTAAGAACACCGTAGAGTGTCATTCATTAACAGTGATTATCAAACATGTATGCAAAGTGTGCAACACTACTGGCATTAAAAAATATTATTTTCTTCAGGTTAACATCCACATCCTCCCTGTTATCCATAAACAGAGAGGCATCTTGTTGCAAGCAGCATCTGGTGTTAAATGATTTTGCCTATGCACAAAGCAGCAGAGTATGTGTGTACATTTAGACAATGATGAAACAAAGAAATTGGCTTACAACAAGTGCAAACTCAAGAGGAATTTCAGCGAGCACAAAAAAGAGAAACGCACGATAACTGAAGAATACCTGAGGGCTATACGTAAATAGCCTTGACTTCCTTTGTAGGCCTCGAAATTAAGCCACAGAACAATAGGAGAAACAAGTGAATCTTGGTTTTACTCAAATAGACTGTGTTCATAAATTTCCATCTAATCTGCGATGGAAATTAAATGACTTCAGCGCTTTTTTTGCGATTTTAATTCCACAATGTGGGCGCAGTGAGGGAGGAGGAAGTCCGAGGGACTTGCTGAGACGGCTCTACTTTGCAAAGGAAGAATTGATTTTCCTACCTTAGCGCCCTTCTCTCCTTGCCTGCCCTCTGCACCAGCAGCCCCCGGAGGTCCCTGAGGAGGATGATAGTACACTGCTTCAGCATTCCGACATAACATCAGCACAAGCCAACTGTACAAGAAGACTGCACAAACGCGTACAGGAAATGAACACCAGAGTTATTCACAGAAGTTGTTACTCTGTCTGTTGGCTCATTTTTTCAAGTTACATGCAACTCTGCATCATGCATATTTTGGTCTCAAAAGGGGAATCGCTGGAAATTTTTGTCAGTTGTCTTTCTAATTAAATTCTTGGTGGATATTTTCTTCAAACAGGGTGGATCTTTCTCTATCATCCATTGTGAAGTACAACAGGTCTATTATGCAAAGATCTATCTGAATGACTCTTCTATGTCTGCCTTCAATAATTTGCAATCAGCCATGTTAAAAACAGAAAAAATCACATTTAAGAAACACAGGCGTCTTCGGTCAGAGCCAACTGTTGTTGGATCCTCTTATCTTTCTGGTCAGGCTCTTCGAGGCCCACAATGATTTCTTTCAACTCCACCCTCTTCAAATCCACTCTCCATCCAAATTCCACTCTGATCTGGCCGACTGCAGCCTGAGTGCTATTGACTGAGAGCCTATAATGTGAGCTTGCCTCCTGTCTTGGCGCTTTCATCTTCTCCTGATGTGCACCTCTTACTGGTGATGAAGAGGCAGGCTCTTGATCAGCACAAAGAACCATTTCAGTTGTGGCACAATATACAGCAGCTAGAGTCAATAAGTAGGTTTATGTCAAGGTTTCTAAAGCACCTTGACATATGCCATGTGTTTAGGACAGAGATTATTAGTGTTCCAGTTAAAAAAAAAGAAAAAAGAAAGAAAAGCTGTGGCCTGTACCCAAATAAAAAGAATTAAAACCAGACGGGGTTAATACGTTTTCCCACCTCTCTTTTTTCAGGGAGCATAGGTGAATAAATTTCCAGCATTAACGCATTATAAGAATAAATCAAGCTAAATTTGTGGACAGGCTCAACCGACTAATTAAGAATCACAGGCTGAAGCAGACAACGATTTAAGGACGGTTACAGATTTTTAAAAGGCCAAATGCAGAGAAATTACAAAAAAGTGTTAGGAGGAGTTATGTATGAGCGACCGGGCATGGACTACCAAGGATCTGCGTGGAGGGAAAAATGGCCCTTATCCTAACTATAATCCCTAGGACATTAAGGTGCAGCATATGCTGATACCATGCTAAAGACTCAGAATATAAATTTGACTGGAGACATTAGAAAAGCAATCAACCCTGGTTTATAAATGCACAACATGTTTTTTTATCCCATTGGACCGAAGCCCAGTGCTTTTCTTTGAAATGCAGTGAGGCACTCACGATTGTAACTTTTCATTCAAATTTGGGAGAATAGCTGCTCATTTTCATGTGGACTTTGAATTTCATGTGGGATTGAAAATATGTTAATGTTCAATCCTTGACCTGCACATTCTGTTCAGCAATTTATTTTCTTTGATATTTTTCACCGAAATCTCAGCCTCATGAAGTATATGAAGGACATCTGCTTTACTCACGTTGTCTTTTAGTGTGGCTATATGCTTTTTTTTTGTTTTTTACATTTTAAATCAGGCCTGCAACCTTGAGAAGATTCTCCCAACGTTGAAATTCTCTATTATGGCAGCCAAAACCGCAGTGGTGACAAATCTCAGCTGTCACACATACTTTGACTGGTTGCTGTGCACTGTCCTGGCCTTGACATCACTCAGCTCTTCTCTTTTAATAACATCCTAGCAATTTTTCCATGTCCATGTTTTTGTTTTGCTCTGCCTGTCAGTCTAGCACCCATGGATCAATAGTGTGTCAGACTCGCTATATCTCTCTCTCGCTTTTGCTCTTTCTGCCATATGGACCTAAATGAGTTTGGAACCCACAGATTCTCGCTTTTTTTCTCCTCTTACCAGCAATTTTTTCGGTAAGCCTTTCCAATTTCTTGCTATGAAAAAAAAAATTGATTCATGATTTTCACATCCTGACGTTCATCTCTCAGTAGGCTTTAAGGTGGCTTCTCTTCGCAGACAGCGTAACGCCTCGACCCCTTAAATCTCCCACTTTGTTGTCCCCATTCTACTTTTAATGAAAATGAGTCTCTCCGGGCTTTATTGCCAAAATTGAGCTGTCGAGGAGGAGTTGTCGCAAAGCGAGGAAGAACACTCGCCCGCTGGCTAAAGAGGCTTTGTACAGTGCCAACAGAAATCCCACCTCCTTTATCTATTTTAAAAACGACCTAATACACATCTCAAATGAGCATAATAAGTTAAGATGTTGTAGCTGATAAAAGCGTTAGTCAGCAATGACAACTGTAACAATGGGACCATCCGATTGGTCGATTGTGGATTGTAGCTGGAACCATACCAGTGATGCAAACAGTTTGAAATGAGTTTTAACTGCCTCAGGCTTACTCTCTTGCCAGGTGGTCCAGGTGGGCCGGCTTCTCCTGATGGACCTGGAGGTCCCTAAAAGAAGCAAGCCAAAAAACAAAAGAAAACAGAGAAACACTATTAACAGTTTGCATAAACAAGTAAATCTGTACTGATTATGATTTTTATGAAAGCACAGCATTCGTCTTCTGTCTGCCAGAAGGATAATAACACAGAGGCCGAATACACATTTTGGGAATGCTAAACCCCTCCATAGTCTGTAAGAGTTACACCCAGACCCAAAGTTGGATGGTGCACAGCACTGCTTGAAATAATACACACTGTGTTCCCTGAGATACTTTCATCCAATTATCTCTGAGTTAATTGCAGACAATCAGAGTGTTTTTTTTAAACATTCAAACTGGTAAATATTCACAGTGTTAATCAGCTCATTTTTGGGATGACTGCACAGTGACATATAAATACAAAAGTCATTGTGTGTAGATCTGATTTCAAAGAAGGGGAAGCCATCATATGAAGTTCACATTATGTATTAATATACCTTCTAAATCAACATATTTCACTGCAGCATTCAAAGATGCAAACCGGCTTCATAAACAAACAAACAAAAAAAACAGAATATGTAACATCGGTCGAGTTTTTCTCTGGCAATGATAAAGGCTTATTTACATCCATAAATATTCAGAGTTGTCATTCGTTGCACTTTACACAGGGCCAGCACATTAATACGTGGATTTTATTTCTAATTATACTTAATGAATCTACAAAGCAGATAAGTCCATTTACCCTACACCCATACCTATGAGGTAACTAGCATGAATTAAAATGCCGCAGTGTAAATTATTTACTCACTAAATATAATTAGAGCATTTAGTGGCAAACTTGTGGTGGAGTACTAAAGTCTAATATAAAACTAAAAAATTAATAAAAGCACTTTGACAGAGAAACTGACTATTAAGCTGATGTCCTCATATGATGTGCTTGCACCAAGTGTACCAAATGTTATACGTGATATAAGGTCATGCAGTCATTTCTTCATTCCAAATTATAAAAAAGTGTCAACTTACCGGTTGGCCAGCCTCTCCATCCTCTCCTTTCTCTCCTGGTTCGCCATCAGTGCCCTGCAAAAAAGACATTAGCGATTAGTCTGACACTGGAATATCCATTAGGACCATACTCTTTAATTCTTGCATTAAACATGATCCACCTGGAACAGAGTTATACGTACTCTGTACTCTATATAGGGCTAACATAAGGGTTTCATACTTACAGCTACACCTGGCTCTCCAGGAGGGCCAGGGTCTCCAGGGAATCCAACAGGACCCTTTGGAAGAAAGAAATAAGATGATGAGATGCATCCGTGTTTAAAAAAAGACATAATTTTCCTGGCTTCAAGCATTAAGGACATGGTTAGTAATTTCGACAGTGATTTAGACTTGGTGTACTTGGTTACAGCCTCTGAAGGAAATATGATGGACTTAATGATAATGTTGCAAATCTTTGAGAAAAGGCTTCACTGCATCCCATTTCTATGCAGGTATAAAATATAATCTCCATCAATAAAAAGGCTTTTTAGCTCATGAATATGTTCTAGGCTAAAATTGCCTGCCTTATGGCTGCAAGAGATATTTCCTTTGGAGCAGTAAATTTAAGCTTGTCTGAGTCAATCCTAAAAAACTCTTATAGAGATATTGAGAGTATGTGCCAGACGTACAGGGTTGCCCTTGGGGCCATCATCTCCAGGGGGTCCTTTGGCACCAGCAGGTCCAGCAGCTCCAGGTGGGCCAGCTTCTCCTTTCTCTCCCCTCTCACCTTTAGGTCCCTGTAGTGATGGGGGGCAAGGGAGGGCATTCATTACATCAATTCCACAAGAGGGAGCATTTTTTTCTTCCAAGGCTGACACTGAACAGGATGGGGTGATAAAAACAGACAAGCAGTCAGAGGCTGCTGAGAGACACTGGATCCAAAGATCATCCCAGTGTTGGTAACAGAGCACAGCAACCCTGGATGGTCAAAAACACTGATGTGAAATGAGGTGCAACATATATATTTTTAAAAGCCTTATTTAAATTATATAGATAAATAAAATATATTTTAAAACCTCCCTGATGAAAAAATATGCTGGTTATGATTTTCAAGTTTTCAAACCGTGTCTATTATTTGCAAGTCCAGCTGTTAAGTGTTGTAAAGGATTAAAGCTGATTTGGTGAGAAATCAGGAGAAGATTTGGATACATGCGAAAAAATCTTTTATTCTGAAAATTCTGACTTTAAAGTAATTTGATTGTAACTTTAATGGAATCTGGTCAGTATATAGTCAGTTTATACAAAGATCCTTACTGATCAATAATTTGAGTAAATAAATCTTTACTTTTACACATTTCAGGCTATTTTTACTTTTTGCTTCATGTTTATGTGGGTGAAAAATCAAGTCTTTGAGCGTACGAGTTGGTAATTAATGTCCTTGGTTTCTGCAACATTTCTTAAAGTAAGATGATTCACAGTTCAGTTAAGATGTGGAAACAAGCAAAGAAACAGAAAACTAGAAACTCATGTAGTCCACTACTGTTTCATTTCTTAATATTTGTATTATTAATTAATTTATTGTGTCTGAATCTGATGTACAGCATGTAAAGGTTCATGCGTGTAAGCAAATAGGATGACAGCTAGATTTAGATTTATTTTATACTAACTAAACTATACGGTACCAACACTATTGCTTATGATAGGAATGTAAACTTCACCCTAACTCTGAAACTGTCACACCAGCAATTCAAAGAGGAACTAATAGAGGGCATACAGACACCTATAATCACACTTTTTTTACAACTTTTCAATCTGCTGTTGTACCTCAATAATGATAAGTTAAGAGCTAAAAAGCAAACACTGATGGGTGTTTTTCTTCGACAACAGCAAGGTCAAGTGTATGACTGCAGTACGTTAATGAGTTTAAAGCTTTTAGAAGTAACTCCAAACAAGTATGGCACTGAAGAGCACTTCCGATTTCTTGTGCAACAGCCCCAATGTAACTATCAAGGAGGACAAATCACAACTTAAGCTGCATTAACACGGATGTCTGATGTTTTAAAGGCAACTTGCTTCAGGGTTGCTGCAATCATTGTTCATAAGGTCAGAAGCAGTGTGCAGATCCTCCTGCTAATTAGGCTGCATCTTAAGAGGAATAGACTCAGCTTGGCGGGTTATGTGGATCCAGGGTGCAAAGCAGAAGAGTCATGCTGAGATGACTCTTCTTCTGTTAAATGTGAGGAACAATTACTATCATGGTGATGAATACACAGTGTCACTTACAAAAAACAAACAAAAACACCTCCTCATTAGGTTGGAGTTAGTGGTAAATATACCAAAAGTTAGTGAGTCTTGTTTTTTTTCCTTGTCACCATTCAATTGCAATGGTGTGCACAAAGTGAGTTTATCCATTTTAAAGACGGGCCCTTCAATCATGCTACAGTGCTAGAATCTACAGTAAAATACTGAATGTATGTCGATAAGCATGGTCCAGTGTGTAAACATCTAACATGTAACACAGTGACACAAATATACATTAGCAACACATATTTAGCTTGACAGAAAACAAAAACAAGAGCTTACTTACCTTAGTTCCAGACTCTCCAGGTGGTCCTGGGTTTCCAGCCTCACCTTGCTCACCCTGTGGTTAGACAAATGTCAATGTCAAAACAAATAAATCTTCAATATCACACTTTTTTTTTTTTCCAAATTCAGATATGATATCTGAAATTGAGCCATAACTACGTAAGTCATACATGAGAATAAGTATTATTGTCAGAATAAATAATGATATTACTAACAGTTAACTCTATTAAGTCTATAACTGTAGCTGACTAATAATGTGCTACTATATTCAAAGTATTTGTAGTCCTAGTCCTGGAAGTGCTATAATTTTTTTCTTTTTTTTAAAAACGACATTGTGTCCAAGCTCTAAGTCATAAAAAACATACTGAAATGAACACACGGTGTTAAAAAACAAGAAGGTGACTGGGTTGTCTGAAGTTGGCTGGAAGGTGTAACAGACTCTAATTCAGTCTCAGTGCCTAACATCCTTCAGTGCAGGCACAAAACACTGGGGTGCCAAGTTTTGATTCTTACCTTCTCACCTACAGATCCCATGGGGCCCACACCACCTGGAGGACCTTGTGGACCCTGCAGCAGGACATAAGAAAGAGATAAATCATCATCAATCACTACAGGGAAGGACAAGTAATGATATAAAGGCCTCACAATGTAAGTTGATAGAAGTAAAAAAAAAAGTCACAGTCTAGTATGCATATGAGTATAGTTGTACTTAGTACAGTTGTTAACAACTATTTGTACGTACATCAGCTCCACTAGGACCCTGAGGACCTCTGGGACCAGGTGGACCAGGGGGGCCCTGCAGGAAAGAGTCAGAGAGTGTTACAGTGTATTTAACAAACTTTTATAAGTACTAACAAATATCGAGTGGTTTCTCTCTTACCATAGGTCCAACATCGCCGTTCTCACCCTTTTCCCCAGGAGGTCCTGGAAGCCCCTGTGGGCAAATAAAATGAATAAATGATCATGTTATTAGAAAAGAAAACAATCATTTTACTAGAGTTGTTAACTGTAGTCACAACGGCTGATACTACTGATGCAGTGATGCTGTAAAATATTAAATGTATCTGTGAGCCAAATGTGCACAAATGAATTACTTGAATTCATGTTTCACCTGCTGTCCGTGTTCAATTAAACATCCAGTGAGTATGATCAGTAAGGTCAAGGAAAACTGCTGCCCTGAAAGGTTGAATTTGTTAGACTCTATGTTACGTACTTGTTGCCTGAGCAAAACGGGGGGGGGGGGGGGGGTTAAGCTCCCTTATGAATTCTTCGGTGAAGGTGTCATGTTCTTATTCTACAATTCTTCCTGCAGCTCTGCAGACATGTAAGAGAGCACTAATCTATTATTTCTTTCTCCCTTTTGCAGTCAGTAACTTGTACATCCTTATTCCAAGGTGCAGGCATAAATCCTGCTCACTAATTCTTGTAAAATAAGCTGCGTGGTCCAGACCTCACATGTGTTTTTGATCTGTGACATTTCTACCAGTAATTGCCACGATATCACTGCTGAAGGTTGCTTTGCTTCTGTGTGATTTAGGAGTTGATCGTGAGTGAGTGGTGGAGGTTTGCTGGGGGAGATCAAAGAATTTATTTCTCCCCACATTACACTGAGGACACACAATGAAAACAAAGACCCTGTGCTGACTGTTTTGAGCTTGTGCATGCATGCGTCTCAGCATGTGTGTGCTTGCTGGGTGCTGAAAAAACGGTGTGTGGATGCATGCTAATGTCTCCTGTGCTGAGTAATATAATCTGTGTAAAGGTCCCGTCTAGTCTAAGATCATTAGCAGTGCTACTCATTATGTAGAATAGTAAATGTGCTCAATGAGGCCAGGCTATTGGAGTGGGTTAGTCCATGCAATTAATGGAATCGTGATGGGAAGTGAATTACTCCCAATTAAAAGTCCATTGAATAAAATCCTGCAGAGACAGGATAGCACCTCGGATTGATAAATAGCAGTCTATGTAATTTGATCAAGACAATGACCCCAATCTCTGCAGTAAATGCCCAACACGTCTAGCTTAAGAAGTTGATTACTAATAAACAGATAATTACAAAGAAATGAGGTCTATCTATGGGAAAGGTCCTACCTCGTTAGAATATTATCATAGTTCAGGAAAACATCATTAAAGTTTATGTGTATCTTTTTGTGTCAAAGTGTTGGGTTTTTAAAATGCACCCAATAACTTTAGTCTGGCCTCAAGTATTTCCTTGGATGAATAACCCTCACCAATGAATACATAGAAAAGAAAAGTACGCCACTGATAATAATCTATTTTGCAATACACGCACTGGCAGGCCTCGTTGGTTTTTGTGAATTCTTTGCGGGGGCTGAGACTGGCACTGCACAGAGAAGCCAGGCCGTGATGAAAAAAGGATTTTGCCGTTGAATGGAGGTGAGAGGTGCAATCGTTGCAGGTCAAAGCAAGTTTACTGGACGTGACATTCCAGATCCAATTAAAGTGCTTAAGCAATAGTGTAAATATGAATTTGTTTGTGTCTACCATTTTTCCACCGTAGCTTGTAACCTGAAGGTCACAGTGTAGTTAAAAAAGGTAAATGAGTGTTTCTGACTATAACGTGTGACATCATTAGACACACTATTGCAGGCAGACAGAATGGAAAAAAATAACGTGAATATTATCCTGTGTGACAGCTATATATTACAATTTGTATTCATAGTTATGGCACAAACCTGCAGACCAATAGGACCAGGAGGTCCAGGGAAACCTCTGGAGCCCTCATCTCCCTTCTGTCCGAACATGCCCTGTTGTCCTCTGGGACCAGGCTCTCCATCACCTCCCTTATTAACAACAAACAAAAGCAAAGATTTGAACAGCACTGCTGTGACCTCCTGCTCAGGTTTAACTTCTCATTCTTTGTCAGTACTTACAGCAGGACCAGGAGCGCCTACAGGACCTTGGAGACCGGCTGGACCAGGAGGACCCTGAAACATACAGTGAAAATAATGCCACCAAAATGCACATCCCCACAGAGTCAAAGACAAATCCAAGCACCCACGAATCACTTCCTGAGTAGAAGTCTAACGGGCTATTTTTTATTTTGAAGAAGGATGGATATAAATGTTCTGTATCACCTACCTGTTCTCCCTTGTCAGCTTTGCTTCCTTTCTGACCTGGTTCTCCAACTTCTCCCTGGTAAAGAAACAAACACACAGTCAGTTTTTGAGATAATGAAAAATGACTTGACTAATAAACAAAACATGTCCCAAACCCAACAATAAACAACAACAATAATAGTTATCAGCTAGTGCTGATATTCTTCTTCTCTGCATATTTGCAAATTCAAGCCCAAACACCAAATGTAGGATTTAAGACTTCTAAATGAGCACAATACTACATTCTGTTATTGCAAAATCATTGAAAACCTCAGCTTAACAGAAATATACATTATCTATAACTGTAATGGTGAGAGGGTATACCGACACAGTCTGCACAAATGCACTCCTGGGACTAATTTTTAGACCTGAAACTAACTATGTCAACCTTTCTGAGGGCCATAAAGGTATGCATATGTATAATATTTGTTCTCGATATTAAGGTGGAATATCAGAAAATGGTTAGGTTAGGCTGAATATTGTTTTCATTCCCAGTTTCAATTAAAGATAAATTACAGCATTTAATACACGGTGACAAGTTTCATTCTTAATCTAATTTTGTGTAATGGAAGAATGAGGTTCAAGAAGAAAATAAGTGCTTCCTGTCAAGGTGCAATTAGGTACTTTATTTCCCGAGAGTTCACGCTATGTATATACAAGTACAGAAATGTATTTTGTCAGTCAAAGTTAATGCACTGCAAATCTCTGCATGAGCATTTGTTTGGCAGCTTTTATAGAATGTCTGATAGTAACCCTAAAGGCCATAATAATTACAAGAAATGAATGATGCAACAGCATCTCCTGCAATTGTGCTTTCTGTTACATCTGTTTATGAAGATGGATAAGCAACAGTTAGAAAAAGAGGAATATATTTTTGTTGCAGATTAATATGGGAAAATGATTGATTTACCCACATGCCCCACTTAGGGAACACAAGCAGCTGTAACAGGATGAAATTGGTGGTGCTGAATGTAGGTAACTGACCTTGTCACCATCCTCACCAGGTGGGCCCTGGGGTCCAGCAGGTCCAGGCAGACCTACAGGACCCTGGACACCATCACGACCAGCTGGACCTTGAGGCCCCTTCTCACCCTATAAGAAGACAGAAATGTCTTTTAATTATATTCTGAAAATTGGTAACCAAAGAAAGGACAAGAAGAATGAAGCTTTAGGAGCAAAGTAACACTTACAGGTGCTCCCTTCTCCCCAGCAGGACCTGGGGGACCCTGAGGGCCAGGTCTACCAGATGGGCCAATTGGACCTCCTGGGCCAGCAGCACCTCTCTCACCAGGAGAACCCTGTAAGCATGAGCACAATACGGACAATATTAATGAAAAACAAGGGCAGAAGGATTTTTTAAAGATTTCAGTTTTGTTGGCCTGGTTGCACTGAACAAACACCGAGGACATTAGGAAGATGGCAAACAAAGACCCCACTGTGTCTTTCTGTTAATAATATATCAATAGATACACAGCTACACACAAAACCCTCTTTTTAAAATGGAAAGTGTGAAAACATTAGCAGAAACATGCAGTATCAGGTGGCTTTCAAGTTCTAAAAGAGAGCAAAGCTCATTGAAAGTAGTCAGCATTATCTCCTGTCAGGGAGCCGATGTCTTAGTGGTTCTCCAAGCCCTGAGCAACTCTCACCTGCAGCTGCATTACAAAATGAAGCAGACTTCTGTTGCATATATATTATACTACTCAGTGTTCAGCTCAATCCATAAAACATGATTATGAATGACACTCAGCACTTTTTGTTTTATATTATTGATGCAGTGAACCAACCTGCATACACACTAATTTTGGTTACAGAAACACAAGATAAAAACTCTGAGTATAAAAGCCAAACAGATCATTTAGACTCTGTTTTTATTGAACAAATGCTTTATGTAGAGACAGGGATGCATCTTCTTTTTTTAAATGATAAATTCATACAAACGACTGGTAGTTTTGGCTTACTGAGGCTGTTCTAGGCAAGGCAAGTTTATTTGTATAGCACAATTCAACAACAAGGTGATTCAAAGTGCTTTACAGAGACATTAGAAACAAGAACAAATAAAAAGCATGATTTAAAATTGATTAAAACTACACTAATCAAACTTAAAACACTACAACGTTCAACATAACAATAACCCTAAATATGTAAATAAATAATAAAAACTTAAATCTGGTTTATATTCTATTTAGCCAGTACTGTGTTGCGCAAGTGTCATGATGACACAACAAACAAATATCTGAATTAAAGTAGTATTTGAATATTCAAGTCTTAATAATACTTCAAATGTATAGTGCGGAACTATCTAGAACAACTATCTAGAAGAATCTAAGATGATAATATAAATGGCATGCAAACCAACACAATCCAGAGAGCATAAAAACAGTTATCTTTACATAGCTCTCAGTACTGTACTTACAACAGGACCAGGTGGACCCTGGGGACCCTCTCCTCCCTTCAGACCAGCAGGGCCCTGAGGTGAAGATGGAACAAGAGACATAAATACCTTCACACAGCTGTTGAACTTTGTGTTTTAATTGCATTTAACCAAGCCAATCTCCACTACAGCTGAGCGCTGAGATTTTCATCCTAGTAAACACAAATCAAAGGCCAAAGCTATAGATTGCTAGTGTATTGTAAATCTAATATCTGTAATACATATCTCAGTCACAATATACAACACTTCAAAAAACACATTTCATCTATAATTGTGTTGTTGTGAATACTGCAGGGAAAGTGTAGTGGGATTCTTTTGCAGATAGATGGCTGCTTAAAGTTGCAAGCGATTGTATGGGTGCATACAATTTTCTCCATCTTGTTCTGCATATGCAAGCTTGTAAATTCAGTTTTGCTCATGCAGGGGTGTGCATAATAGGCTAGACGCATGTGTGCTGTTTTATATATTTGTCAGTTCCCATCATGTGCATGTGCAGCTCCCAAGTGGGCCACAAAAGAACACATAGCAGTATGGGTAATGAGTTTTTGCTGGCTCTGGCTGTTTGCTGGAGTAAATTACAATGGCAGAAAACAATCAGTGGTGCTGCTGTCCTGCAGAGCCCGACTGACCTTGAGGATGGAGGAAGCACAACACTTCCTCTCCCTGCAGTATATCCATTCCCAGATAACCCAGTCTAATTGCCAACATTTCTCACTTAATAATTTATTAGGTAAATAATGCATATAGAAACAGCACATAACTTTGCCCTCCCCACAAGAAAAAATGTTTGAGTTAAACTTTTACAAATGAATCCCTAATCAACAATTCCCAATTCTGTAATACAGGCCCAAGATCCATTGCGGCTGTTAAAACAGCGCCGTCGGTGGCAGCAGAGCAATGCCGAGGCACGCCTGTTCATTTGTAAAATGTCGCTTTGGATTTCCTCTGCATCGGATTGATCACTTGGTGTGAATTCCGGGGCCGGAGTCGGTAATGAAGTGACTTGCTCTAGATAGATGCTGGTTCATTTATTATGTAGCTATGTTCTGTCACTTTCTACTAGCAAACACGTGTAAAGGAAAACTGATGATGATGAATAGATGCAGGTGAAATGGAGCACTTACCGGGGCACCGGGTAAACCTCTCTCTCCAGGGAAGCCACGAAGACCAGGGGGACCGTCTTTACCAGGGGATCCCTGTGGCCCAGGATCACCCTACACAAGCAATAACATGTGTTTAATTGGACTTACTATAATTCAAAATGTTGCATTAATTTTTGAGTATAACTACAAATGTGTCATTTGAAACTTTCCTGTACCATACTAATTCTTTACATTAAGACTGTTATAAAAGATGAATCATCTGTCACCATTCACAAAGATTAATTCAGGCACTGTTGCTGAATAACAAAAGCTCACTTTCCATAGAAAAGTATTGAATAGCTTCACTCTTCGTATAGTCTCAGTCTGAAAAGGTCTTCATTCTTTACTGCAGGAGTATGTCCTTGTAATAAAAAAGACTTACAACTACTGTTTTGGTATGTTTGATATATATAGAGAGATTTTTACACAAAACGACATCATCTACATAACAACTGCTAACGTAACTTTACTGCATAGGAACTGATGATGTTAGTATGGGTTTGGAGATGCAACACATGTGAAAAAAAAACCAAAGGATTTTTAGTTGCACTACAAAGAAAACCTTGAAATTGAGAAACTTATGAAATGACCAAGTCACTTAATGATTCTCATCCCACTGGTGGAATATGCATTGCAGCCATTTATGTATTTAAAAAAGGACTATACTGCAGTGCTGGCTGCTGAGTAGCAGGAGGCAGAGAGAGAGAGAGGGAGAGATACATAGTACTGGGAAAATGAGCAAATATGTGTACTAATGCCTCTGAACTCCCCGGCAGGGACAGGAGTGAACCTGTTTCAAAACTGACAGCCATCATGAGCTATTAGATGCAATTAGTTTTACAGACACATGTTTCCTGTGGATTCATTAGTACTGTCATTACACAGTCAATAAATAACTCTTAATACCAATGCAGTATTGCTTTTGCATCATCAGGCACAATATGAAACATAAAGACTTCAGTCAGATTTTAAAAAGAAAATCAAAAATCAAGAGTGCTCCACTCCAGCAGCCAGTTTCTTGCTGCAATGAAGCAAAACAAAAACCCAAAAAACAGAGAAAAAAACACAAAGTTCACATCCTTCTGTCTTATGTTAGGGAAGGGTTGCACAAACTCAACCCTTCCCTAACATAAGACATCTCCTTCAGAAGTTCTTTTGTGTTCTGCCTACAAGAAAAAAAAACTTTGTACTGCATCCTCACTGAGTACAGATTTTTATTCTGGTTTGTTTGTTTTTCTTTTTCTTTTATATGGTGCAATTCTAAAACAAGGACATTTGACTTCAGAAAAAGTAACTTCTGGCTTCGTCTTCTCTTCTTTAGTGCTGGCAGGCTGACTTTATCTGCAAACAGGGAGGCAGAGAAGAGTAGGCTTGAGAGGTATAAGAGGATTTGGGCTCTGCTGCCAAGGTCTCTTCAAAGTGTCCCTGGCATACTGATGCGCAGGTCTGAACGGAGTAGACCTGACTGGCACAGGGTTTGGAGTTAGCCGACAGACTTGATTAAACTGTCTGCTTGGGGAAGACAGGAAGAAAATGAAAGAAAAACACATGAGGATTTGAGGGTTGTGGGGGTTGAGGAGCAGGGTATGCTGAGTGGCCCTAGGAATCAGGGGGTTGGTTAGGAGCAGCCCATACGTCTACAAAATGCCTGCTGTCTGCTCCTAATGGGAACTCACTTCTCGAGCAGGGAGGCCCAGTGAGAGAACGTAGCCAGACACTGCTCAAATCTCATCCTCTGTATCTTCAGCAGTCACTTCCTTCAATTTTGCACTGTCTAGCATAGAGAGCAATGGTGATAGTCGGGTGATTGCTGCGAAACACATCCCACACTGTTATCAAAGGAATATGTAATCTATCAAGCATTGTATGCCCCCCAAAAGTATAAGTGTTTATGAGGACAGCTGGCTCAGTCTGCAAAATCAAATCATGTAGAACAATGTGTAGGTTTAATTTGCAGCCCGTTTATACCCTCTTGAACTTCCTATCAATGTCATGAGCATCCTCTTCTTCAGTTTACAAGAAAAGCCAAGGCCACTTTTCTTGTTTGTTTTTGAGTGTTTTCAGAAGGTTAGTGTGTAAAAGTGTTAGCTGCTAGAAAAGCATAGTTTGCTATTATACTATATCTAAAATAAATTGGAAAAGTAAAATTAAAGGGAATCCAATATGCATACCTTGGCTCCCTCTTTGCCAGCAGCACCTGGAAGACCCTGCTCTCCAGGTGGGCCAGGAGGTCCAGGGTGGCCTCTCTCACCGACGGGACCAGTTTCTCCTGTGGGTCCCTAAGATGTTATCACGCATTTGGATTTACAGGTCAACGTATGAAAATGACCACAAATCAGTAAGTTACATTTAGAAAATAAGTAATGAAAGGTTGAATTTCACAGCTGTTTTTTAACTTTTCTATTTTCGTAACCTTCTTTAAAATGTGCCATATAAATAAAGCTTATCAGTTTTCACTTATAATTTACGCCAGTACAGTAGAGCTCAAAGCCAGTAGGTGTCCAAGATCCAACTGAGTAAATGATGACCTATCTACTGTATATGAGCAATTATGTGTTTTCTTTTAATTGCCCACAGTACTTCTTGTTGGAATAAAATTGTAAAATAGAAGAATTTGATCCACAGCACTGCGAATACAGCACTTACTTTATATCACCTTCTGCTTTGCTGTTTGTTTAGTAATATATGTATTTGCCTCTTCTGTATATCTCCTCTTACCTGGGGCCCAACAACACCTCCTGGTCCTGGAGGACCGGTCTTTCCTTGGAAACCCTGAAAAAAGAAAAGAGAGAGAGTATGAAACCTTATTTATACAAGTTACAGCAGCATTGGAGACATAAATCGTATCTATTCAAGCCCATGTGCAGCAATTACTGTGATATTATTTATGATGATGAGCAGGGATTTACTATATGTTTGGGTCTGACGTTTCCTTGATTCTGGAACAAGAGTTTTTCAGCTTCTATCTACAGTCAAGGATATATTGTTTTGCAATACAGTGCAGGGTAGTAAATAACTAGAGTTATATGTACAGTTGTTTAATATGTTGTATATCTTAATGTCTATGTGGACATTAAGTCTATGCAATAAGCTTTACAGCTTTTTTTGCTTGCAGTCCAAAGTAGACATGAAAAGGAAGGGTCACACAACATACGCCTCTTCTTTAAACCAAACCAGGCAATAAAGACACTCAGACAATAAAGTGGGGTACCTGTACTTGGATGCTGTAATTAAGATTTGAAAATAACACAACAACAGACAACAGATTTGACATGACATTTTCATTTGTTTGCTATGAGAGTGATGGATTTCTACATGAGGAATAAAAATGTGCAAAATTATGAACATTTTGGCTTCTAAGTCCTGTCCTTCTTCTTACACTGGGCTTTGGTCGCTAACAGAACACGTCACTCTTAGACTGCAGGCTAACTCGTGGTTCATAGTGTATATAAAAGCCTTCAACTTTCATGCCCCTCTTCTGTGGAACCAGCTCCTAGTCTGGACTTAGGAGACAGCCACACCCTGCACTTTTAAGATTAGGCTTCAAACTTTCCCTTTTCGATTTTGCATATAGTTACCCTTAAACATCCCTTAGTTATATACGCTGCATTTAATCATTAGTTATTATTAATCTCTGGCTCTCTTCCACAGTGTATCTATTGTCCTGTCTTCCTCCCCTCACCCCTACTGGTCAGAGCAGATAGATGCCCCTCCCTGAGCCTGATTCCGATAAAGGTTTCTTTCTGTTAAAAGGGACCTCCTATGGTCCCTTGAGCAAGCACCAACTCATCTGATTGTTGGGGTTTTTCTTGAATTTAATTTGAAATCTTTAATAAAATACTGACTTTATGTCATTGAGGTAACATAAAACTCCTGTCATGTTGTGTATCAATGTGTAACTAGCCAACTTCAAAGCCAGCAGTATAATAGTGTAGCTGCTCTACTACTACTGCATACAGCGTTAAGTGTACAAGTCACCATTAAGTTATATGTTCTCTGGGAGAATACAGACCAGTTAGTTGTAGTTAACTTTTAAGTTTACATTCACAGCATATGGCTGATTTGCATTGAAGTACTCCCTGTGGATACGTTTAAGCACATTTAAACAGCAAAACAGGACGTGCCAAAAAAGATCCAAGTTCAGAATTTCCGAGCATTGAATCCGACAGTGCAGTGCAAATCCGATGAACTTCTGTCTTCAGGGAGAGGAACAATCCAATCCACATTGACCAGAGTCCAAGTGCACTCCAGTATATTCCTGAAATACTAATTAAACAGTTTTCTTAAAACACACTATTAAGTGTACTGATACAAGCAGATAAAGAATGGTATCTTCTACCTGTATCACAGCTGTAATAAGGCTACACACTTGTAGACAGTGAACAGTGTACAGCTTAATTAAGCTTCCTGAGAGTTACTGAGAAGCAAACAAGTACAACCCCAGGATCAGCACAAGAGGAGCGTTAGATGAAATCAGCTTTTTCTATTGGATCCCTCATTCTCTGGCCTTTTCTATAACCTGTACACACTGAGGTATTACAATCGCAGCACATTTGATTTGCAACTTATTATCCTATAACTAAACAAAGTTTCAAATGCAAACTTCTTACAAAGTCAGTACTGAAAGACTTATGACTCCAGGCCTATTGATCACTATGTGCTGTGATTTATGATGATGTCTTTTTTAAAGGAAGCCCTCAAGCCAGGCTGCTGCAGCATCGGCTTAGAGACACCGGCTCAAATCTTTATTTGCACTTACTTAAATGTAACTTGCATTTCTGATGATGTGCATCTATGAGCATCTTTATTGTTGTTTGGAGCCCACTCATCAGCACATAAACACCTTAATGAAGACTACTATTGGGGCCTGAATTACAGAAAAGGCAGGGAAGCACTTGTGTGTGTTGTATTATATTATCTAAGGGAAAGAGGCAGATGGAAAAGGAAGCTTTGATAAAGGCAAAGTCAAGCTTTTAGTAGAATCATTGTCCTCCGAGCCTCGTCAAACCATGGTGCACTGATGCATACCAAGCGCAGAGGAATCGAAAAGCGGGGGATTCTAACTTCATTTGATCGAATCTTACTCCGCTTTGTTTTTTTATTGTTGTTATCTATGTGCCAATTCAGCCATTTTTCATTTAGCTCATGCACATTTTGGAACAATAAACAAACAATACAAATAAAAAAGCAACAAACTGTTTTATCCTGCTGCAACAAATATTATGTTGGCTTAGTTATCTGTAAGGTGTTATTGTTAGACAGTAGGCAGTGATACACAAGTAAACCTTAGTGGAACTAAACAGTCAAGGCTTAGCATCTATTCATTGGATATTTGCAAATATGCCAAAGTAACAATAAGATAGAAACTCCATCAGAAGTGGATGGCTTTACCTCGACGGTGTCTGTGTGTATTCTGTCTGTGTGAATAAAGACCAGCTGAGTAGCAGACTCAGGCAGTATTCACAAGGGCTTTCTCTTTTAGAGTTTGCTTTACGAAATGGGTCTGCACCTCTGGCATCCCACTGAGATGTTGTGCCAATGATTTCATCGTTATCTACTGCATATGAAAGCACTATACATATGCTTATGTATAATAATATAATAATAAGTCTTGTTTTGAAGTAGTTTAAATGTAGAAAGCTAAAAAAAAGCCAATATGTATAATTCTTAGATCATGCTGGGTTTAAGTTCAACGTGAGGTCTGTAACGTTCATACAAGATATTGCAATTACTCACTGTTTCTCCGCGCTGGCCAGGGTGTCCGGGCAGCCCATCCTTGCCAGGTGGTCCCTGTCAGGTAGAAAACAAGACATACATTCACCAGTTTTTTCATTCAAAGTTTTTTTTCTAAGCAACAAGTTTTATTACTACAATTTTGTGCAAATGGTTTGTGGGCAGTGTAAACATAATATTGAGAAAGGAAAAACCCTTGAATATCTCGAAGTAGTTGAATGGCATGAAAATAGGCTCAGGGCTAGAGTTTTTTTGTTTATTTTTGTGTGAAATAAACATCGTTACGGGCTGAGACGTGAGAGCCAGCTATGAATGTAACCGGAATCAATAGGTGGAAATTACCACTTGTCTCCTGCCTTGACTGGGTAGTGAGAAAATGAGCTCTGCTTCAATAACAGTTAGAGTAATGACCTCTGAACAGAATTAGGGATATTGCTATGTATTACTACACCCTATGAATTCTTCAAATTGAATCAATTGTGACTTCTAATGTTTGAAAACAGGCTATTTTGCTATTGCAACACCGAGGAAGGGTAAATAAAGTAAGAGATTAGACACAGAGCCTTGCAAAACCACAAAGCCTCAGTGTAGATGCTTTTTTAGTCTGAGAGGCCAAGTGGCTTTCTTCTGTTCCAAGGATGGAGAAATACTTACAGGGGGGCCTTTTGGTCCAGGGAAACCTACTGGTCCCTGTGGTCCTTGAGGTCCCTGCAATCAACACACGGTCAAATTAAGGTTATGACATTATGCAAAAAGGCAAAACAAAACCTAAAAGTGAAAAAGTGTCAGGCTCTGGGATTGCTTATGGCTAATTTCGAAACAAGGTTGGAGAAGTGGAGCTTTTCGAATTGAAAAACTAGCCTCACCCTGAGGTGAGTAACTGTGCCTCAGGTCATAAATGATATGATGTGACTACTGGTAAGACTCGCCTCACTTTCTAACCACACAGAAAAGTAGTGAGAGTAAAAGTGTATCTGGAGTTTTTCTTTGCAATGATTTATTTGTCCAGCTAACCTTAAAATTTCAGTAGCATGGATATTTTTTTGAAATCCAATATTATATTGTTATAAAGATAACTTCAAAAAAAGTCCCTATCTGATCTGACTAAATCAAGCAGACAACATCACAGGGAGGATTATAATCATGGCAATAATAATAAGCCAAAAATACCTTTTGAATTCTCCAAGTTCATCAACATAAACATTAACTCCAAATAAACTTTGTTGTATCCTAATATATTACTTTTCATTGTTGTAGAAAAGACCAGGGGGACCTCAGCTTATATAATTAATGAGGGGTTGAAACCAGCTGAAAGCTAAACTGCATGTTAAAAAAATCAGGGTAATGACTAAAAGCTGTTATACAAATAGTATCTTAATTACTTAAGGGGGGAAAAGTGTCTTGGCCACCCACAATGTTACAAATAGAGACATTCATATTGTGGGGTTGTGTATCCGAGTCTGTAGAGTCAAATATGCTAAAGAAGGATTTCAGTTACTTTACATTATTGAGGTAACAAGTGTTTTATTTAAGGAGATTAAACATAAATCGATGAAACATCTAATACAAGTTTAATGTTCTGCAGTCTAATAAAAGCTTCAAAGCTGACTCCATCATTTAAGGTTATCTTTTAATCATCCTTATTCATCAGATTCAAATTTATTTCACCTCACTTGTCCATGTTCATAGGAGTTTAACAAAAGAGGATGTTCATACTGTTACAGAGTTCATGACACTACATCTCAGATAGCTTAAATATCAAAGAACTGTTGACAGCAGTCCATTAATATCTGCTTCAATCACTGTGCCGTTACTGTATTAGATCAGTAAAAAAGAAAACTTTAAGTCTGTGAAAGCATATCTATGATAAACATTTACCTTTGAGACTGAAAAAACGATTTTATGACTGATTAATGATGAAATCCCTGTACCTAGCCGAGGACAAGTAGGAGCAACATGTGCCATTATTTCATTTCTGTTGTTACCAACTTTCAACTTTCAGGAAAGAGGCTCAGTTTTCCCGATCAACTAAAATTCATCACACTGTGTCAGTACAAATAGTGCTGGTAGGTAAATGCTAATGGAAACAGAGCATTTGCTGCAGGTGCTTAACAGCCTTCCTTCTTTCAGGCCTTCACTAAATCAAGCCAATGTTTCTCATTTCTTTGATACACAACAAAATCAAATTCCACTAAAACGGCACTAGAGACCTAACAAAATCTAATGAAAGTTATTAAATAAGGTGTCACTGCTGGGAATCTCTTTTTGTGCAGCAACTGCACACTGTTTCCTTTCCTTTGTTTTGCTGAGTAAGCCACCCAGCACTAAACATCTAGTTTTGAAGCGCTTTCTTTCCTTTCTTTCCTCCTTTCCTTTCGGAGTGTCAGTTTGAAATGCAGCAAAGGAGCAATTTACTTTATTGCAATGCTGGGAGCCAAGTGATAGGGTGAAAAAACACAAAACAAAAATGCTGCTGTCTGTAGGAACAGTGATATAGCATTAAGGCAAAATCCCAGCTGACAACAACGTATAGAACAGAAGTCTTATTATAATATTATATGATGCCTGAATTACCCCTCATTAAAAATGAAACAAACGATTTATCGATTGATTAACTAATTTCTTAATTATTATTTATCCTCCTGTTGAACTAGAAAAGTAAAAGTAAGGCACAGCCATCATTTTAGTAGATGCTAGAGATCTACTGGGAAGAAAAAAAGCATATAGGTTAGCATCTTTTCTTACTATTTATCTTTAATGCTTAGAATCCAGTTTGATGAGATAGACCTAATACCAACAATTACAAGTATATTTCTAATGCAAGGACAACAAAAACAAACTGGTATGGACCTAAACCTTGTGTGCTTTTAAAATGCATAACAGCTACTGCAGGCTCAGTGTGTTGGACTTACTCTCTCACCAGGTGGGCCAGGAGGACCGTCGTTGCCTGCTGTGCCCTTCAGCACACAAAAACAAATCATCATCAGCTCAAATAAAAAAAAAAAAAGCAGCTCTATTTAATTATGTGACAAAGTAGCAATTTAATTGAAAAGTCTTGACTCTTTGTGAGTAGTGTTTTGTTGTAACGGCTATAGCATCAGGACCTTGGGTCCAGGTTTTCCTGTTGGACCTCTGGCTCCTCGAGCGCCCCTGGGACCCTAAAGAGAGAGAGAGACAAAGTCATGTTAAGCACACGACTTTATGGCAACAACAGTCTAGTTCAACAGCTATAATATATGCACATAATTTGACTGGAAGAATAATTTAAACGATTCAACAATGTTTACACTAATAGCCCATTAATCACAAAAAATATGGCGTGAACAGGACCTACCGTCGGACCTCTTTGTCCTCGCGGACCAGATTTGCCAGCAGTGCCCTGTTAGGTAACAAAAAAATTTAAAAAGGCTTAAGCACAGATTCTGCTCGTCTGTCCTCATCCAGCATTAATCCACTTAACATATGAAACCCCATTAACATGTGTTCCACACAAAGCATCTCTTCTACATCGAGCAACAACCAGAAAACAGTGTGTTCCCTGTTCAAGCAGGGAACACACTGTAGTGACTCATTATTTCCTTTTAACTGATAAATAAACAATAATTTGTAATTACAGGACACAGTGCAATGTCATTTACCTGTATGGGCCTACTAAGAAAACCTTGAATTTAAACTGTGATCCCATTAATAAATGTAAACGGCTCATATGGAAATATAAATAAAGAGTACAGGAGTTATGTTCATTGAAAGCAAAGAATTTTTAAGTAACTATTTGGCTTCTCACATCAGAAGAGAAATTTTGACTTTGGCTGGATTGCTTTATTTCACAAAATAACCTCTGTGTGCCAAATAAAGCTGTTAGATGGACCTGGCTTTGGTCAAATAATACAGTTTAAAGTATCCACTTAATAAAAGATTTTTAAGCCAATTTATTTAATAACTTTTTATACTTTTAATAATCTTTATATTAAAGTGGATTTCAAACTAATACTCTCTCCCACTACCTCCACCTTTAATAAAACGAATGGTGTTGAGCTGGGGATATCTGGCTTACTGCACACGTCAGTGGTGAACGTGCAAATATGAAAACTCAAACAGCATCTCAGCAACTCTCCAAAACTGCGTGAGTGCAACTCTTTTTCAAGCCAAGAAATGAGGCCATGGGCTCAATGAAAGCACAATTGTTTCCGCACCTTTTGTTCTCTCCCTGACATTGATTTCGCTGCTGTTATTCATTTATTTATTTATTTATTTATTTTTGTGCCGAGTCACCGTGCAGATGCTTTGTAATGGGAATCAATTTTCTTTTGTGCTGGACCGTGATGTCGTGGTGATTTTCATACACAAAAACTTAATGCATGTGTTTTCTTACCCTGCCTCCTTTCTCGCCATTGGCTCCGGGGAATCCAGGGAAACCGCTTGAGCCCTGTCGACAGGAGGTAGATATGTCGTGGAGGGAAAGTACAGAAACACAAGAGAAGCTGTGAGGGTCAGCACATGCATAATAATTAAAGCTCATCCTGTATTTATCTGCACTGCTGTTGCATGTCATCTTCAGTTACTTTTACACTGTTAACCCCACGCTCCTGTCAAATAGCCTGAATCTAGAGTTTGAAACATAAGGGGGTTAAAAAAAGCTGTTCCTTATCTATACTGCACTATACTTCTTGTTAAAGAACATTTTCTCAGTCCATATAAAATAATTGACACACTGAAACAAGAAGAGGGAAACTTTACAACATGGCACAAAATATCTTTAAACACGAGACAAAGTGACATTTTCTGTAATCATACTGTGAACAGGGGGATTTTTTTTTAAAAAGCTTACCTATTCTGCAGAGCCTCAAATGTTGCATTGGGGACATTCAACAAAAATTGAATCCATGGCAAACTTTACCTCCGTAAAGCAATAACACTAAAATTTTGCACTGCCAAAATAAAGCTGTGTTGTTTACTCATTTAGGGAATTATAGCCTTGTTAGTGACACCTTATTAAAAAGTGATGCCAATTTTTTAAAAATATTTTTTTGAAAAATAACTAAAAAAAATAAAAATAACCAGCGTGCTATAATATGGGATGTTTGTCAGCTGCGTTATTTCCGAGTAACCTGGCAAACCCGATGACTTGAAGTACCACAGCCAACAAAGTAAACCACCATTTAATATTTGTTATCTATTATTATCCAAGAAAAACACCAACAAAAAAACTTGATTTTTACAAACGTACCTTAGGTCCTTGTCTTCCAGGATAACCTGGCAATCCTGGGACACCCAGTTTACCCTGAGAGACATTAACACCACAAGTAAGCACAGGAATACAATTTTAGCACAACTGCAGTCAGAGCTATGTTACCTTTTCTCCAGCAAGACCAAGAGGACCAGATTCACCAGGGGGCCCAGCTCTGCCTTTAGGACCCTCAGGACCATCCTCTCCACGGGACCCAATCAAACCAAATTCACCCTACAATCAACAAATATATAACAACATATCTTAATTTTCCATCCAAATAGTAAAGATTCAACTAAATGTTGAGTCATCAGTGTTTTTATTTCAGTCAAGCTCCTCACCCGGTCTCCTTTGATTCCCATGTCCCCCTTGAAACCCGGGAAACCGTCCTCACCCTGAAATGAGAGAAGTTAGTGAATTTTCTGGCATTTTTGGGGTTAATTTACTATATTCTTGCTAAAAGCATTGTTTAACTGTCTGAAATTGATTATTTTTTTATTTCTAACTCCCTGAAACTTTTTTTTAAAAGTTATTTTTTGAAAATCTTTTAAAGCTTCAGCCTTCTTAGGTTCACTGTGTAAATCACAGGATTGACAGTGCTATCTGCTGGTCAGATAGTGGAATAGCACCTGCATGGAAACGTAAAGCTGTTGACATTTTCATCCTCTACATTTGCAGCAGTGCCCATTCACTTTTATTTGTGACTGTTTATATACCGATGTACCAAATTAGAAAACATTATATAATTTGCTCTAGTTTTAAAGACACAAGACACTCAGTATATCTACAATACACCGAATGATGCTCGGGTTTATTGACTTTGTGAATAAATGGACTGAAGGACACGATTGAGTTCATCCAAACTTATTACTCTTTTCTTTGAAACTTTCACTTGTCCATGTTTTCAACTCTCTGATGCATAATGCAGTACTGAGCACGTCTGTTGCCACCAACTCGCATCGCAAAGACCACACGCACACACCTCAAGAAAAGCACATCCTTTATTCATAACAAACGCTTTCTCCTCGAGGTTTTGGCTTTTGGATCTCTTGCTATAAATAATTCAATAAAAAATGATATGAATACCTGTCATTGTAGTAAGAACAACATCTCTCAGTCAGATAATGGATTTTTTTTACAGTGACACAGCTGTATTGATCTTGAATAAAAGTTATGCCTATCTATATATAAAAAATATTAGTTTAAATTCTACATGGATACATGCACAGTTCAACACTTCAGAAACTGCTTGGAGTTGATTGTAGTGGGCTTTCAAAAATATTCTAGAGCATGACAGCTTTACATTCAACAGTGGATCAAGGGTCACTTTAAGAAAGTCTCCGTCTTTGCTGAAGAAGGCTATCGACTGACCTGTTTATATTTTATATAAAAAAAATTGTGTAAAATAATATATATATTTTAAAAAGACATATATACCTTCTCTCCCTTTGATCCCTTGAGACCACGGACACCATCTGCACCCTGCAGGACAGAAGCCAGAGATTAGAATGATGACAATGATGTCTAGCAGGACAAACTCCTGTAGAATAATAAAAAGCGTTTGGACAATCAAATACATGCCTCATCAAACATCATACCTTAACACCACGAGGACCAGGATAACCAATGGGACCCTGTGGGCCTGATGGACCCTGGAGCAAAGAAAGAGTTTATGATTACTGGGGCTAACGCTTAGCAGATAAATGCAGATGGCATTAATAATAACTTGTAATTACATATTTAAATACCCGATTAGTGTCAATTTAAGATGGTTCGCCATTACAATTGCATCGTAAACAATCAGTGTTGGTCAATTATTGAACCAAGCTAAACTGTAATATTAAATACTGGCACAACATAAGCTCAGTTAACAAAAGGTTATGTGATCTGAATATGAATAACAATTAAAAAGTGAATGAATGAATAAATGAACAAATGAAAAAAATAAAAAAAATAAATAAAAATAAGATAAAATTCTGTGACTTCAAAACACCTACTTGGGCTCCTTTCTCTCCAGGTGGCCCCTCCTTACCAGGATGACCCTGCAAAACAAAACAAAGACATCACAACATGGTTAAAACTTGCAAAACTATTGAACTTAGTGAATGCTGTGACCTAATGTGTGTCACTGAGCTACGTGATGCAACCGTTTATGATGTTGAAGCAACTTCACAAAAAAGAACCCCAGCGTTTCTTTCTGAATTCATATTAAGATCAATTTCTAGCTTTTGTGTTGTCCTTCAAACACATGGCAAACCAACAAAAGAGTTACTATTTCAGAGCAAAGCTGAATTGTAGTGCATTCACACAATGCTGCATTAATTATAAGGGTAAACTTGTGTGCTCTATGGTGCTTTTTTGCAAACAATAGCATAGTATATTAGCAGATATACTACAAGTACAAGTTTTTCTAGTAATAATATTAAATTAGATATTTGTGTGATGGCCACTGATGAAGTAAGGTTTATCGTACAGACAGACAGGTTGCCCACAAACATAATGGATCCTTTGGCCTCTGACATCCCGATCTGAAGTGTGACATTGAGGTAGAGGGCTGTAAATCACCAGGCTCTGGCGCCTGAGGCCAGCTAAGGCTGTCTGCCTGTTGAACTTACACACCTCTCCAAGTAAGGGCAGTGAAGGAGGTATGACATGAACAACTACGGGTCGAAATAACAAATCCCGTAGGCTATTTATCAAATTTCTGGTGATGGAAAATGCCACGAGAGATGTCTGAGGTACAGTTCTGCCATGTTGCACAAAAAGGATTAAATAAAAATCAAAATATTGTCCATGTGCATTTTTTGAAGCACATAGCTTGCACAACAACTTCATTTATAGTCTCAAATGCATATGAGATATTTCAAGAAAAACAAACAAACAAAAAATCGGGCCATTTCCAAAAATCATTACCAACAGACTGAAGGTATAACACAAATAAGTCAAGGAGTCACTGTATATGTGTGCATCTGTGTGTGCGCTGTCTGTTTTCTTAGCAATCTACTTTCCACTTGGTGGGTTTATGCAGAGGATTCAATAGAGAATACTGTTGTTTCAGGTCATTTGAATGAATGGTTCTTATTTTACGGTATAAGCTTTTTATTTTTTCTGCTTTCACAACTTCTGATAACTTGCAGGTGAGACGTGTGAGACGAATATTCTCAAAACCACCTCCACATGTAAATTTTCAATCTGTGTGAGTTATGGCCACCACAATTTTACAATGTTCCAGACATGGTTCCTGACTTTTAAGGGGAAGCATGTAACTAATTTAACTTGGGTTTTGGTTTGATTTTTTATTAATGACTGCACTTTTTGTTTGCATACTTAAGAACAATTTTTAGCAAAATGTCCATTTCATCTACTCAGCACCCATAGTTAAATTCTTAATCTATGGGAACTAAAACTTCCCTTTATTTTTGCAAAACAAATAAAGGAAAGGCTCTCAAAGTGGATTGTCCACAAACTAAACTTTGCATGTCTATTGTTTCGCTAATCCTCAATGATCTCGTAAGTACTTTAGCTGTGCAGCTATCTTTGAACTTGGTGGTTATATAAAAGTGCACAATTTCCCCATATTTAAACGGCAGTACTAAACTACTACTAATACTAGTACAAAATAAAAAGTAAAAAATAGCACCCACAATTTTAGTGAATATTAAATGAGTAAAGTGGTGTTAGATTATCTTTTTTGTGGGATATGTATGTATGTAATATTGATATACAGTATGCATGTGTTTAGGTCACAAGAGCACTCACAGGGGGCCCATCAGCTCCAGGTAATCCAGGCAACCCCGACCTGCCCTGAGGTCCCTGCATGAGGAAAAGAAAAAGACAGATTTAAAAAAACGTCCAGGATTCTTATGAAGGTCACGTGCAGGTTCAAATAAGCTAAATGCAACTTTTTGACTTTAGCATAGATTCTTAGTTTTGATGAAAGAAAACTCAAGGAAAAAGAAATTCTATCATAAACAAAAAATAAATAAACTGAATTTAAATTTTAAATTGTAGTTAGATAAATGCAACTAAGCTTCCTTAACAAAGAGACATGACAAAGAAGCATGCAGTACATAGCATACTTAGCATGACTCTTGCTAACCTGCAGATACCAAATTTGCCTTATTTTGCCAAATAATGCAAAAGTTACATCAAATCATGGGTCTTTATATCTTATATCAAATACAGTTTACTGATTCGGCAACTTAATAATTCCTCGCAC
The DNA here is from genome assembly GCF_057382095.1 of Aulonocara sp. 'chitande type north' Nkhata Bay. Taxonomy (NCBI): domain Eukaryota; kingdom Metazoa; phylum Chordata; class Actinopteri; order Cichliformes; family Cichlidae; genus Aulonocara; species Aulonocara sp. 'chitande type north' Nkhata Bay. The sequence goes on from NC_141352.1 coordinate 31,865,265, forward strand.
AAGACTACGTTTTTTTGTACCAACAAACATTTCATTCACCAGGTACAAACCGTAATGCTTTAATAATAAGCTTTCAAATAATGAAGACAGAAATAAACACACTTTTTCTCCAGGTGGTCCAATGGAGCCTTGAGGACCAGGAAGACCCTGCAAAACAAGAGACAGATAGAGATGAGAGTCGATATAGCAACAACAGGCATGCTCAAACACATGCGCAAGCTGGATAAACTGAAGCATTTGTTGGAGCTGTAAATAGTTTAGCTGGTAAAGAAATGTTAAGCCTGTGTGTTTAAGTGTGCTTGTTCTTTCTAAGTGGGGTATATTGGTCCTTAGCATTCTTGCAAATCCTTAAATATTTGTTTATGTGCTCCCATATATGCATTTCTGAGTCCCTACCTGCCATTGCCCTTTATATTTGTTGGTTTGGTTGTGTTTCTGTCCTTGTTTCCCATGCTTTTGTCTTCATGTCTTTCAGCATTAGTTATTTATCTTTTGGTTACTTTCCGTTGTACTGTGAAAGTTCGTCTTCCCATTTGTCTTGTATTTTTACTTCCCACCTTTGCTCCTTTGCCTTCTATGCCTGACAGTCGGCCCATGTGCCCTTTTCCCCACTTGTGTGTCATTTTTTAAACCAATGCTCAGTGTATACAGAGGCTACAAGCAAACTGTCAAACTTGCTTAGGAAGAATCCTAACAGAGGGAAGTGACACAGAATCTCTCTTAGTGGCAGCCATAATAACCCTTAATAAAAACTGGATGAATTTTCTAATGACTAAGGAAAGGTGCTCCAGTGATTCTTTCATCCCCTCCTTCAGCAGTAGATAGACTAGACCAATCCTTTTATGAAGTGAAAGGAGATAATGCCCTCCCATTATTCATAGCGACATAATACATGAACATCATTAACTGCAATGAGCATCACTGACATGTGACAGCTAAATGTTCATTAGTAGTGCCGTTTCTATTTGATGCCAAAACGTGCTGATAAAATTTGAACCTTCAATGAGAGGTGACCTCTCCGGTGAACGTTATTTGTATTTAATGATGAGTCTGAATTCCGTCCTTTGTAACAAAGTGATATTTTTCACTGATTTCTCTCTTTCATAAGACCTGCATGTAACAGCACAGTAACACTGCATGAGGCATCTAAGATGTATTTTGTGTAGTCCATCTTTGAGACACTGTTTCACCACATCAACAACATCCGCTGCCACATTATTAAGCTGTCTGAGATTCTCTGACCGCTGCACTTCTCTTTTCCTAGGTCCTTATGAATTCTGCCTCACACTTTTCTTTGACCTCATAATGTTTTCCACTGAAGCACAACATAACACTATCTGATATGTGCTTATATATTTATGTGTGTGTATGTGTGGGTGTGTGTCAGCTTGAAGCAACAGTTGTAGAAGCTTTGCAGGAATTAAACCAACACAAAGACAATGAAAACCAAACCAAACAAATAGTTTTTCTCCTAAGATAAGTCCATGGAAAATATCCCTGCACTGCACTTGTCTTTGCTTGTTTCAGGTGCAGTGATGACACCTCGTGATTGATTCGTTCACCTGTGTCCCAGGGATTCCCTGCTGCCCGGGTGGGCCTGGCTCTCCTTGAGGTCCCTGAAAAAAAAAGAAGACTGTCAAAACTAGACAAGAAACATTATTCCCGGAGCAACTCTCACAAATACAGTGCAGTTGAATTACACCCAGTGTGGCACTGTTAACAGGTGTGCTCTGTCGCCAGGACTATTTACTCTCCAGATCACAAAGAAAAAACAATGATATCTCAGGGGATAAGTTACAGAAGAGTTTAATTAACTAATTGAAATATTTTGGTATGCCTACTTTTCCCAATCTGCTTCATATACTCCAATCTGGAATATAGCTGCCTTTTTAGTGAGCTTCATGTATTTTACTTTGGTTACAAAAGCAAAGTCCAAAAAATTCCACTCTTTCCTAAAATACCGCAGCATGTTTACTTAGGAGTCCAGGACAGAAATAAATGAAAGAGAGGCTATACTCTTGGTGGACATTTAATTCTCAAAAGCAGCAAAACTTATTAATAACACATTTCTGTAAGTTGTTGTTATTTATATATATTTATCTTAACATAATGTAACTTTTAACACATCTTTAAGATATAATGATCACAGCAGACTCACAACTGAGCACTGAACCTTTGATCTCACAGCTGTGCATTCTACAACCTAAAAGTTAACTTTAACAATGCGCACTGAGTTCAGCCCAGGGTCTGAAGATCTGCAGCACTAAAAGCTGATATGGTCACATGTTGGTGACTATAATAATGAGGAAGCTGTGTTTGTACCATGTTTCCTTTTGGACCTTGAGGACCATCAACTCCAGCAACACCCTGCAGAGGACACATTAAACAAGACTCGTGACCGATCATATTAATTGCAGGCAGTGATACTACATGGGGACATGGTAAAAGTCAGAGTACGTACAGGTGATCCAGGGGGTCCTGGAGGACCACGAGGTCCCAGCAAACCTCTTGGACCCTATGAGGAACAAACGAGTTCAAGTAAACTGAGAATTGTTTTATGGTCATAATATTCATGAATAATTGTCAGAGGGGCACTACTGCCCCTGCTGGATGCTTGTGTTAGCTTTTTTAAATGACTTAAGGAAGATCATGTTGCAGCTTGTTGTAATTTCATAGATCTGGGATGGCATGATATAATAAAACCAGGAGCCTTACACTCTCTCCAGCTAATCCTCGAGGCCCAATCTCTCCATCCTCGCCCTGAGGGAAGAAACAGACATAATCAGAGAAAATGAAATATAATGATCTTTACGGAACTTTTAGCGTTTATCATATTAATTCAAATAAACCAGACCAGGAAGTAAACAGTGGCATCTTGCATTATATATTAGTAATCATCACTTTTAATTTTAGGTGCTCAAAATCCTCTATCAGTTACAGCTTATGTTAAACCACTGCAAACATAACTGAATGCACCAACAGCCAGGAGTTGGTTAAGGTAGTTTCATAAGAAGAAAAGGTTAGACACAACCTCCCCTCGTTCCCAGTTCCCAGTCTCAACCCAGCTGCTGCTGCCTGAGGGCTGAGCTGGTGAAGCACATCTGATCTAAATAAGTATGTTGGTGATGCATCTCAGCTGAGTGCAGGTATTTGTGAGATAAAAGAGGAAGCATTTACTCTCTGTCCATCCTCTCCAGGGGCACCTGGGGGTCCCATTGGTCCTGGTTCTCCCTAAGAAAAAGAAGAAAGAGATCAGAAAGACACACAGGTTGAGGTTAATATCTCACATTATGATGTTCTTTTATTTATTTTGTAGAATTTTCTAGTTGGAGCTTTTAATTTGAAAACTACATTAGTGTCCTTTCAAACACTGGTTACTTTTTTGTTTCTTCATCCTTGCATACTAAACACATTATGTTTTCACTTCCTGCTGCATCTCACTATACTGTAAAAGCCTTCATACCAAACCTTTGATGCTATAAACCATTGCTCGGAATGAAACAAATACGACATCATAACACAGATTTTGAATAACCAGGTGACAGGCAGGATGTCGTACTCGACAGTGATTTCATTGGTAATTTTTCAATGTACAAACCAATTGCCGAGCTTCAGTGCGTGATTAATGCAGGTACATTAGTGGAAGCCATGTAGCAAATTATAAATTGTTAATCCATTTTCACCTCTTGGCATAACAGTTCTTCACTCAGCACACTGAAATTTAAGGATGTTACTCAACATGATCTTAGAAAGATACTGAAATTCCAAACTACATCACCCACTACAGCCAACTAAAAGAGATCCAAGATATCCAAACCTTTGGTTATTATTGTAATCTAAGACGGCTAATCCTGTATAACTGAGAGAGTTTGTTTTAATGCCAGTTTTGTGACTTATCACACGAGGAAGCAGTGTTTTGTTCACCTGCTCAAAAACATCTAGAGTTGTTTCTCGGGCAAACGATGCTCTGTTTTATATTTACTCTCAGTGGATAAATCTCACAGCTATTCTAAATCAGAGAGCTCTGCAAAAGGAGCAGACTGCACATGATTTAACGTATGAAGTGCCATATTATGCTCACCCTGTGTCCTTTTTCACCAGGCAGCCCAGGAAGTCCATCAAATCCTCTGTCACCCTGTAAGGAAACAGTACGCAATATTACAAAAGCAATCTTTATATGGACAAGAGCACTTCCACTATTTGCTCTTTTCTAGTGAAATAAACTTTAAATGTTATGTAGCAGCATTTGTACCTTAGAACCTGATTCTCCAGGCATCCCACGGGCACCATCAGCTCCAGCACGACCCTTAAAACAGAAGCGAGATTAAAAATATGAACACAGATTTTGATACCGCGGAGACGTTCAGAACATAACTATGGGATTCTAGATAAGTAAGATAATTTTTTTTTTGTTATATCTGCTTTAAAAACACGCACTTTTCTATTTTGTATTTTAGTATCAGTCTCCTTTTTCATTTCTGTAGAAAACTACCAGCGACTACGTTCTATTTATATCATCAGATAAAATGTCAATATTTGTTTTTTCATTTAGATTTACTCTTCCTGTGAACCAGTTGGCTTCCTGGATGTTGCAAATTCTTACCGATAGATGAAGAAAATGAGTATTTGTTTGGTTGTTATAATCAGTAAATAATGAATTAAAACCAAAGAATATGTTTATTTTTCAGATTTGACTCATTTTTGAAGGGCAGCTTACATTTCTCTTATTAACTCTATCTCCTCCTTGCCTCACTAGTTTTTAGGGAAAACGTTAGAAATGACAGTGCAAGATACATTTCATCCACTGCATCCATACATAACTAGCTTGCATACTGTTTATTTAATTAAGCAATATTTAATCACATTTTGTGACATTAAAATCAGCTAAGGTCCTGCATTTTAATTAAGCTTGTATTACTAACTTGCAAATGACTGGTTTATGTTTATTAGTATCCAATTAGGTCACGATGTTTGGCCCTGCAGAGGGACTGAACCGTGACACTAATTGCACCCTACATTCATAGTCAGTGTTAATGTTTTGGCATTTTCAGACAGATTAACTGCCCAGCCATTGATCCGAGGATTGGAGGGACCACAGGCCTTTAAGCACATCTCAAGCAATTGTTTGTTGGAGTGGAAATAAGCTTCTCAGCTACTGAGGAGAGACGACAAGTACAAACAACCACACAACAAACACAGAGGCATGCAAGCACACACACACACACACACACACACACTGCAGTGCGAGTGCTGGAGGTGAGTGAGTTCACTCACCCGCTTGCCTGCCTTGCCAGGCTGCCCTGGGGGACCTTGGGTGCCACGAGGACCCTGTAAAAGCACATGAGGACCAGTTTGGTGATCAGCAGCACTATTTGTTTCTCAGTTTGTGTGAAATGTTTTCACTCATTCATTAAGTCATAACTTATCCCTCACCTGAGGACCAGGGTCTCCACTTTCACCTTTCAATCCAGAAATGCCAGGTGGACCCTAAAGTAAGAGAACACAAACCAAGCATGCTTATATATACACATCTTTTCAAGCTTTTTTCACAGTTTCCTTCAGGAAAGATTATGGAAAACAGTTCTTTAAAAAAACAGCAGATGGCGACATTTTACAGCACTCAAACCATATACCAATGCTCATCAAAATAAACATCACTGCACCGATTATTTTTAAGCACAAATTGGCACATATGATATTATAAACTGCAAGACACTCCTATCAGATTTTTGAATCATGGATTATATCCACCTGGCTTAAACGCTGATCTTTATTTGCTGCAAACAATCAGCTTCTAAACGCTTTGTGCCAAGTTAGAGTTCAAACTTATTTGCAAGACTAGCCTGATAGCTCCAGGTCTAGCTGGCACCAGAGGCCTAAGATTACACATACAGGTACAGTGATAGATCGGTGTTTTATCTGGCATTCATCTCTGGGCAAGTCTTTTGTAGGGTCTTTTCCTGGAGATAAGCTGTGGATCTTGTATCAACAAGCCCAAGAAAAAAAAAGTTTGCCCAGTTGCAATATGTAAAGCAGCTGTTAACATGTGTATTTTTCCTCTGTTTCACTGAGCAACAAAAAAAACGTACTACTCTGTATTTGATTGTACTTTCTTCTAGTACCAACAGTACAAAGAAAAATGCACAAGCAACAAAAGAAGATATTTTATAATCCAATCTAATAAAACACTGCATTTTTAAAAATATGCATTTGATTAACTTGATCTTGAATACTTGTTCCAGATATATACAATGGCTGTAAATGACAACTTTAATGAATACAATAAACACAAAACTATGAATAATAAACATATTTAGAGATTGAAGAGCTGTGTTGCAGCATAAATTCCACAGGATAAATTCTCACTCACCACTGGCCCCGATCTTCCCGTCAAACCCATTGGCCCAGGGGGTCCTCTCATAGCCAGCTGCAGGTATGGGCACAGACAAGAGCAAGGTCAAATTTCACTGAGGCAAAAAAAACATTCATAATACTTTTTGCAAACTGCATAAACAGCACATGACGCATATCTTTATGCATTTTTCAGAATTTTCCTTCCCATTTTACATATTTTGATAGTCTGTTTTCTAGTATCCTGGCATGTCTGCACTTAATAATCCTTTTTTTTGGTCTTGGTTAAGAAAGTTGTGGCGCTGCTCACACTACATGATCACTACATCCTATTCTGAGATGCCTCTCATCTGGACTGCAGTAAACATTCTTTATCATCCTCCAGTTGCTGTCTCATTGTGATGACTTTAACATTTAATAATCAGATTTAGCAATTATTCGGTTTACCTGTTCAGTTATTGGGTCTAAAGTGAATTGTCTCTTTTTCTAAGTGCCCATCTCCTCTTCCACAAAGATGCAAAGACTACACCTGTTTCTTAGCCCACCCACAGACGCTGAGCCCCTGAAGTATTTTTAACAGTCTCTCCTGCCTGTCCACCTGTTCAAAGTGGCCTTTTCATGCTGTTGCTCTTTAGCCCACTCGGCATGTCTCCTTTTAGCCCCACAAGGACAACAAAATGCAGCACAACCCCTCCTCACCAAAATGCTGTCTCTGTCTTCCTTCCCCTCCTTTCCCCCTACAGCTCTATGTAGCCAGCAAGAGGGGGTAGGGGTTTGTCCACAGCCTTTTGGTTTCCCTGTGGCTTTTAAAATGTTGTTTCTACTTACTCTAGCCTGTGAAAGGATCGCCTGCGCCTGGGCTTCTTGGGCCGACACCACTGGACCCTTCTCACCATCCCCGCCGAAACGGAACTGTTGGACACACACAGACAGCGCATTTTGTTCAGCTCACTCTGTCATCACTACGCAATATCCTAAAAATGATCTTGGTTATGGATATATGATAAGTTTGGATGGAATGTAGTTCTGCTGTATGAGCACTTACTGGAAGCATCAGCATGGTACCAGGGGGCCCCGGCAAACCGTCAGCACCAGGCAGACCAGGGCGTCCAGGAGGACCCTGTGATACAGAAGAGGCAAAAAATTATTAATAGCATCAACATTGAAAACAAATTATGGCACGTGAAAAAAGTGTAAAAAATACATTTCCATAGCTGGTTATGTTTATAACATCTAACCATTAGCAAATCAGTTGTGGCAAAAGCTCTCTGGCAGTTTCCTGTGGACTTTGTCACATCTTTGTTGCCACTGTCGCCAAAGTGCTTGCTCATAGGGGGTCATAGGATTGTTGGGTTTTTCTCTGTATCTATTATTGTGCGATCTACTGGAAAAATATAAAGCGCCTTGAAGCGACTTTTGTTGTGATTTGGTGCTATAGAAATAAAATTGAATTGAATGGAATTGAATCTTTGTATGTACTACCATTTATATTTTGGCTGAATTCAAGAATTTATGATGGTACAGATCGCTAAAATGACTCAAACACGAGGGGGTGGAAAGCAAATTTATACAAAATGTAAAAACATAATTATCTATATGCTCTGCACTTTCATCAGTGCACCCTGTGACTCTGTATGTGTGTGTGTTGACACTTAAACAAAATGATTGCCTTTACTAATTTGCTGGGTGTTTATATATCTCTCTGTCGATCTATAGATTTTAACTAAACTGCATAGTTCATGTTCAGATTAAGGCTCTGGTCAAAGATGGGTTACACTGACCCTCACTGAGTACTTTTTTCCTCTTCCCAGATTACAGCCCTGTTTGACATTTTTTACATTTTCTGTCCATCTGTAACTACATAATAAGTATCTTTATCTGAGCTACAAAATTACAATTTTTACCCGACACACTGATGTAGCTAGTGTGGCTGTAATCATGTGTCTGTGTATGTGTGTGTCATCACGGCAAAAAGGCAGACGCGCAGATACCTGCTATACCAGGATTCACAGCAATTTGCTGCGTGTTTGTTTGTCCATATGTCTGTAGACAGGCTGTGTCATGACAGCATCAAAACTATACTATTTACATTCGGGACACTGTTTAGGTGTATAGATGGCAACAAGAAGATGTCAACTTTACAATATATATAGACTAGTTTGATGTTGGACACACAAAACTACTGAATCTCTACTCAGGTGATTTATTACTTTTTTTGCTCCTTTTTAGTTTAAGTTTTAATCTTATATTGTGCTATTTCTATTCATATCATTAACATAAATGCTTAATTGCACAGATACTAGGAGTGTCCATCGGTGAGCAACACAACCATCTGCAATCCAAAACTAACAACCTTTTTTCCATCTTTTCTTTTTAGCCGTATTTGTGCACATGTGTGAGCGTGCAGCAGAACTGTGGAACAGTTGGTTTTAAGACTTTTATAACAATACTTTACATCTCAGGTATAGTCTCACTCACCTTGGCTATTGCTGCTTATGCTAATGATGAGCAGCAAGGAAGTGAAAATAACAGCTCAAGACTATTTCTGTCTACTGACAATAATCTATTAATACACTTTCAAGTGCACTATTGTAGAAATGAATGACTGTCAGAGTTTGAATGTGCTAAAACTTGCTTTTAACCATTCTTACAACAAGAAGTTTAATTTCAGTGAACTGTGTGTAGCACAAGTAATGCCCCCAAGATCACTAGTGTTTGATATTCATATTAACTTTTAATGGTAAGCTACACACAGTTCATTCAGTATTATTCTCAATGCAGTTTTCAATGCAATTAGTGTGCTATAAAATTTCTATTCCTCACACTGCCTTCCTTTCACATATAAAACACTGACACAGATCGTTATTCTTCAACGCGTAAATGAAGTCTACCAATAAATGAACCTATAACAAAATAATTTCACTAATTCGGAGTGTCTATTAAGCTGTCCAGACATTCATTTTCTGAAAGAGTATAACCGGAAAGAACATAGTTGAATTCAGAATTCAGAGTAAATCCACATAAAAAACTATGAGCTTGGAGACATAAATGATAAACCTACCCTGTCCCCAGGATCTCCAGAGGTGCCTGGGGGTCCTTGTAGGCCTGCTGGTCCTGGAAGACCCTGAATAAGCAAAACAAAGTTAGCAGACCAACGGAGTGTCAACTCAGGAAATTCTGACAAGAGTTGATAATTTCGCATAATTAGGTCTCTTTTTTTCCCAAAAAAATATACTCACTGCTGGGCCGGGGGGTCCTGCTGGTCCTTCAATTAGCATGCCCTTAAAATACAAGCAAAGTGTTTATCACCACAAATAGTGGGATATGCAAAAGCAGTATCATAGATAAGTTCCAGATTAGATAATAATAGGAAAAAATTGTGTTCTGGAGATGTTAAGATAGCACTGCAATGGGATCTTTAAAGAAGTATATAAATAAAACTGTGGTTTGGGTTTGTCACTATTTCGTTTGGGTTTAATATGATTTAAAGTTCTAATAAAAGTGAGACTGCTCGCTCTGAGAATAACATTTTTCTAAAAAATATGTGTACCAGGAAAGTGATAATAAGTCATAATATTTGGACAATTATCGACTTTTTGGAGCTTACAGGTTCAATCACAGCCGGCTCGCCCTTCTCTCCCTTCTGTCCAAAGCCTGCTACGGAACCAGCGACCTGCAGTTAAGCAAGAAAAGTGGAGGCAGTTTTATAAATGTAAAGCTAAACCATGGAGCAGTTATTCTCCACAGGTACAAATAGCACTAGACTAAGTAAATCATGGATAATACAAAGCGAGACATTAACAAACACTAACAAAGAAGAAGGGTAATCCTCATGAGCGACAACGGACCTCTGCATGCTTGAAATGGAGTCGTGCTGTCATTGCATCGTCACTGAGCAGTGTGGTTAATAAATGATCACCCAATATAACATACCAGCGGTTATCTATGTAAATTTAGTATATTTTATTTCCCATTATTTTTCCAACATTGCAATTTAGCAAATACACATGAGTAGCTGAACATAACAAATGTATAATATGAGTAAGTTCTTCCTTATGGAGGTGGAGAAGGTGTGGTGAGATTAGAAGGTGCAAGTCTGGGTGAGCTGTGTGTGAGATGGGTAGTAAAAGGCATATAAGGCCTCATCTTAACATTCTACAGTATCAATACCCAAAGGCGCACAGACACATAATGCACTTAATGGAGTCTGGTTGTGTACATTTAGCACAAAGTTGGGGCCAAATTTTCCAACATAGACACAAAATGAGGAGTTATGTTAATTTATATGGTCTTTATACTGACTAAATAACATACTGTGACAAACTGTTGATTAGTAAAGTCTGCATGTTCTTTACAACTGTGTGGGTGCACTATGCAGACAGCTGCCTACGATTTATAGGCTAATTGCAGTCCACAGTGAGACGAGCAGAGGGAGGGATCACAGCCAGCTGCTGAAAGATGAGGTGGGTAGGGAGGTGCAATAGGCCTTGTTTGGTATCAGTGGGTGTAGGCTGGGTCAGCATACACTGATTAAAAGATGTGTATGGAATAAGTGTCTGTGCTATGTTAAATAGAAATCCACCTTAATAACAAAAACTATAGCGAAATAGATGCATGCATAGTCCCTATGACCGCTGAATCACCAGACACACACTGTTGAAACAGCAGCAGATCACCTGATTCCACACTTAACGTGTCAATGACGCATTTCCCATGCCAAGCAACAAACAAAGAAGACGTGCACTGAAGGACTAAGTGAAACCACGACACACAGAGTCTCTAATGCATGCTGTTCATGCGCACACCCGTCAGTCACCAGGTCCGGGTGTGATACTTACAGTACTCTCCGAAACATCGGTTTCAGCAGCGACCCCAGGCCCCACCTCATCATCGTAGGTCGCCTCAGGTTTAGGCAGGGCTGTGCCATACTCATCATACGCCCCATAATCATACAACCTGCTGTCAACCTCGCCCAAGTCATACTGGTTTAGGTCATACTCCTTAAAGTCATATGCGTCCGCACCAGTATCCAAGGTGTCCTGTGCTTCTGCAACAACGGTGGGCTCTGGAGCAACGTGAGTGGCCTCGGTGACATATGCACCGACAACATCTTCCTCCTCAGCCTTTCATGTGTTAACCAAGCCAAGGGGGTGGGGATAATAGTGAGCAACCAAGGAAATGACAATGTTAGTTAAGCGACTGAGGTAAAATAATCCATTTTAAGATGTTATTAAAGAAAATTGCAAGTTCATTCAACAGGAAATGCAGAAAAGAAAAGAAATGGTAACACTTCACTTATTTTGAATACCATATTGTCAATCTTAGATTATCTTTAATGTGAGAAAAACAACTACACTCTTTTCACTCTTCAATATATCACTCCATTACAGCCAAGTACTGTGATATATGTATTTCAATAAATTTACTTGTTATACCAGAAAAAAAGGAATAAATAAAGTGTTACCATGATAACAAAACATAATCATTATCAGTTTGGCAATCATAGATATAAAGAAAGGCTTGATGTTATCCGAGCCTGCTTTTCTCTCTCATCGTATGGCCGTTCTGTAAATGGCATACTGATGCAAAAAGCAAAGAAAGGCTCAAACAGATGTCACTAAAGACATCAGCAACTTGCAAAAACATCAAATTATTTGAAGTGAAGTAACTGAAACGCAAATAAAATCAAAATTAGCAAATCAATTTCTATTAAAATGTTTTAGCCACAGCGATTTTCACCACAACCACGATTACCTGGCACAATAGTGCTTTTCAAACACAGTGGTGATCGCTGTGGATTTAGTTCTAGAGCAAGACAAAGTGGATGCAATTACACTTGCTGTGGACATTTAGGCAAATTAAGCATTAAAATAATCACATCAACTTTGTCAAAAACTGCAGTATACAATGCACAGTCATAGCTGGCTGTGAGCGTTAAGCCTTTTGATCATAGTTCTTTTCAAGGTAATAAGAACAAATAGTGACCAACACAAGGCTCATGTTGTGATGGACAACAGGAAATTTTATTTTTTGTTTAGCAGATAATCTCTGCTAAATAATTTACAATCAGTATTTTTGGATGACACAGCTTCTGCCATACAAACACACACACATATGTATATATATATATATATACACACACACACACATATGTATATATACGAGCTAACCAAGCTAACCCGTTGACGCCGTGCAGCCCCACAAACGGGGCAATCCTCGCTAATGGAGATTTGCCACGTTAATGCGGTTACAGCGTAATTTTTATGAGATCAACACTGACAGCACTAATATATATGTATATATATGTTTGTGTGTTTGTGTGTGTGTATTTTTGTTTTTAAGCATTTAAAATTATCCTCTGTCCATCAATTCAAAGGTCAAAAGACAGAGATTCACTGACTTGAATCTCCATGTCTTTGTCATATCATACCAGGCACTTCCTTGGGTAAAATCCTGGTTCATACTCCCCAAAATAACTAACACAGAAGTGAGTTGAAAATTACCTCATAGGGTCCACTCGTGGCAAAGGGGGACTGAGTGTGAGTACCATCTACAGTTCCGTAGTCAATGTCTGTATTGTAATCTCCTTCTAAATTGTTTATCTGAGTCATGTTGAAAAAAGCAAAGAAGAATAAAGGTTAGCATAAAAGCTCAGACTAGAGGTTATTTGCTGAGGTCTTCTCAAGCTGACTGAAGTCGCTGCTACCTCTACACTGAGAAGGTTAGCGAGGCTGAAATCTGCCATCACAGATTTTCCCTTCTGAATTCAGGGCGGGAAGATCTTGATGGGATGTTCTCTAATCTCGAAATGAATTTTTACCCTAATATCGCCTCGGTGTTGCTCCGGTGCTGTAGCCTGGTAGCCAGGCATCTGATGTTTCTTCTTAGTGGAATACTTTTTAGCTTTTAAGGGCTTGGGCTTAGTTTTACTGGGGGGCTTTCTGGTCATCTTCTTTTTCGAGGACAGACTACGTTTCTTTCTCTGGAAGAGGTGACGGTGATAAATAATACCAAACATGGAAAATGGAAAATGGAAATGATTTGAAGCCACACTCCTTGATTGATGTACAGTATTTTTTCAATACAATTGTGTTTCCAGAAGCAGCTGGATACACAGTACTTGGTCTGCACGTATCACTTTACATATTGTTCATGCAGATCAACTAAAAAGGGCTGCAACTGGAGCCCTGATCATGTTAATACTACTGCGTGACAGTTGGGTAGAACAGGGTGCTGTACAACAATCAAGGACTGAGCTGTTCATGTGACACACAGGAACGATTTTAGGACACAGTCAGGCACAAGCGCACAAAAAACAAATAAATAAATGCATAGATATGAAATCCACAGAAGAGTACAGAGTTGCTGATATTCCACAGTGTATACAGTACTTTCAAAGATATGCTGGAAATTCACTTAAAGCAGATGGCATTCCAAGAGAAGGCTGTAGACAGACAAGACAGGACTAGCACACTGTGTATGTTTGCATCCACATTCAAATTTACACCTGCAGTACTGCACACTAAGGGCATGATCTCAATATTTTCATGTCGCAGGGCAAGTCGACCTTTTTAGCTTTGACATGAATGTAAACATAACAGTGGGACACGGAGACAATACACGAAAGAACCAAAATCTAAATGAGACAGCGCAAAAACATCTTGTCCTTCGCTTTTTCCATTTACCTGCGGCTCAAAATCATCATAGGTTGGACTGGTTTCTGTCGTTCCCTCTGAATACTCATCAAACACAGAGTAATCTAAATCATCAGTAGTGTACTGGAGAGGATGACAGAGGAGGGAGAGAGGTTTTCATGTTAGCAATAGCAAGACACATCTTCTTTCAACTTCTTTCAACAAGAAAATGACACACATAATTTAAATCAGCTTCATCATCCGATGTGTTTAAACAGCAAACAGTTAGAAAATATGCTTGAGGTAAGGTGTTGACAGTTCAACTACATTAAGCATTATCTGAACTGCTACAAGACACACAATGTAATGCAATGTTATATTCCATTATAGTGTATGCATGAAAATTATATGTATATTTTATAGCTAATATTTTTTATGATGGTCTTCAAATAACAACGAGTTGCTAAATTAAATAGTAGTCTTATTTTAGGAAACTAATACTGAATCTAGCAATACAGGTTTGACCTACAAGCAAACAGGTGGGGATGGTGTCAAATCTCATAAAACAGAGAAAAACAACAGAGACTAAATTACAAGCAGCATTTCAGGGACATCGTAATAGAAATTTCTCACAGAAGTCATGTAAATTATACACGACAGGACTTCTAAGATCAGCTGGAATACCTGGTCTGATTAAAAAAAATAAAAGTGGAACTATTATATAGCAGTTCCTTATTAAGGAGTGATGGTGACTTTTGAACTTTAATTTGCAGTCTCAACATGATGCCTTCATGGTTAAATGATTAAAATATTAAGGCAGGTAGAATTTCTTTTAGCAGTTACTAATTGATCAAAAACAGGTAGATCACACTTATATTGGCCCTTAAGGTACAAATACACCTTCCAGGACATCGCTGTGGCCAGATGTACAGCAGCTTCTGACATGACTGTGTATTCACCAATGAATAATCAATAGTGCAATTTATGGCATCTTTCTGAGTATGTGAAAAAATAAAGGGCAGGTTTTGGACAGCTCCAGATAACCGAAAATTCATGGATGTGTTGGATAAATATATCTGTATTGTACTGAACACAAATGGAAAATCAGCCAATCAGTACTCTTTTACTCCTTATTTGTATAGTCTGCAACAAAAATACAACATTGCAGTAGTAGTATAAGTTTTAGTCATGATTATTAAATCCTAACAGCTTTGCATGTCTGTCGGTATGTCAGCATGCATCACTCTAGTGCAAATGATGAACTGATTCTCCAGGATCATAAACCTTTAGGTTTGTGAAACAGTGAAAGATCAAGTCAAAGCATTGCACTTTACCCTGGGGAGTATTTCCCAATATCGAATTTATTTTAATACATTAAAATATAAAAAGAAGGGTAATTAAGGCTTTAAAACATCTAAGCCCCTCCTCTGTCACAGTTTAGTTTATATTCCTATTTTTATGTTAGCTACTATGGTTGATTTGTGGAATCTCCACCACCCTCCCTGGTGGTTGCCTGACCTCTTCTGGCTCCTGTGCCTGCAAAGAATCGCTGAGGGCAGTGTCACAGTCTGGGCTGTAATGTTCACAGTAGTCGTATGCTGCTTTGGGATCCTCTACAATCAGAAGCTGCTGGATGTCCCCCTGCAGAAAACAGAAAAACAGAAAAAATAAGCAAATTTCTACCACACATGAATTTCTTTGCCAGCTTTAAAAATATACAGTCAACATCTGAAATCCTTATTTCGTTGCATGTTAATTTGCATGAATATTACTAGTACTGACAACTCCCTAAAGGATTATGAAACCTGATCACTACCTCCCTGACAAGGCAATGCTGTACCCAGGCCTACTGGCATGAGGGTCATGCCTCATCTTGCTCACAGACTCACACAACATCCACACACACTGTGTAAAGTGGAATAAATGAAAATCTTAAATTATAGACACTTATAGAGTCTGGCAGAGTAGAGTCTTGTATGATTAAACAGCTTGAAGCACAGACCACAGAATCCACACCGACAAGGCGCAGGGAGGAAACCGAGTTCAGACACTGGGAAATTATTGTTATCAGCACTGGATTTTACCTCAGGAAAAATAAATAAACGAGTATCATCAAGACACAAGAAACACCTGGTGTAGTCGTGTGTTTTACTATAAATATAAAAGACTTTATACTCAGTACAACAACTATAGTGAACGAAAGATAAGAAAATGAAATGCAAACAATCCTGGCAATGCAGTATTTCTGTTTTTATCCCACATATGCCTTATCACATGTGCACAGGGAATATACATTGAGAAAAATAAAATTTAAGTGTCATTTGTGGTTTTGATCATTTAATTCTAACTTCATATCCTGCCACAGCACACAGCTTTTTTACACCACTTCAAAAAATAAAAAACATATTTGCCAAAAATGTTGGGTACGTAAAAAGCAAACACAAGAATCTTTGTTTCCCCTCGAATCCTTGTTCACAAGTCAGCCAGCTATCTGACTCAAACTCAGTATTTTCTGATTTGCCTAGCAAACCCACAAGACGACATGTTTACCCATAAAGTCGATTGTAGTGAGTGTCGAAAGGCAATTGTGTTACAGCTCAGCTGACCGCTAAATAAAGACAACCAATTAAGCAAAATTTGTATTGCACACAGTTTTAAGTTCCTAAAACACAAACAAAGGTAGATTTCAAACATGATTTATGAATGTTTACTGTGTGACCGGATACCGCAACGCTTGACACCACTCCAGCACTGCCAAGCCCTTGGTCTTATAGCCAAATCAAACAGTTTTTTTCTTTGGCGTCTAGAACTGCTTGAACTGAGTCTCTGCAGACTGACTTTGTGCATCTACACGCTACACCACCACTGAACCAATGGCTGGGTGAAGGGTGTTGGATCTGAGGCAGCTCACAGGTACAATCCCAACATATCTGTGTCAGCAGAGGCACTATAGGTCGAAGAGCAGAACAGAGTATTGGAAGTCAGACAGAAGAGGAATCAAGGAAGCTGAAACTTGGCAGGAGAATGTGTTTGTGTGTCTGTGTGCACGTTTGTGTGTGCATGCATGAACTCTCCTTTTGTTAAAAAAACAGATCTATGGAATCCTTGACATGTACCTCAGAATAAACATCAATGTGTTAGGGCTTGCTCCGTGTATAACGATCCATCCGCATCGTGTTTGACTGCATCACTTTGGCAGTCCAGAGAATCCTGCCTATGTTTCTGAATGTAGGAATGCATTTGTAAAAATTAAACCTCATACTGTCAGTTTAAAGTTAAACACACTGCAACTGCACACAAAAGTCTATCTGATGTACCATAGAAAGCATCTTCTCTGTCTCTGGTTCTTCTAGCTACTGCAGTTGCTCCATTCCTTGGACTGCCAAACATCTGATCTTATCTGTCATGCCTAATTCAAACTTTCTGTTTTATTAGGCTAGTCACAACATTTCTGCTCATGCCAAGTCATTACACTACATATATTACATTTTAGTAGCCACACTCTTGGATCGCACAGTGGGACAATTAAATAGCTGTACCCACAGTGTCTGAAAGATACCACACAACTAAGCTTTTAGTAACCACTCAGTACCAAGGTCCGGTCTCTTCCCTCTAAGGACACAAATGGAGACAAACAATAGCAGCAAAATGCCAGACACAGAGCCCAAACACACATTTATAAAGCTTAAGGGTGATGTCTTTTTGTTTAGTTTGATTTAACATACCTGTCTGTGTATACATTTACAAATAAAAAATTAACTTGTGTTATCATTTGAAGACATTTGCCATATTGTTCATTAAATCAAAATTTTACTTGTATAATGATCATTGAACAGCTATAAATCAAGCCTGGAAAGAGATTTGTGTGTGCCTCAGTCCAAGTGTTTTGGGGGAGGGGACTCAATAAAAAAAGGTAAGATCAAGCTTTCTCCTGAATCAAGCTGACATGTATTACCTCACATGTGTCACCATAAGACCAACAGTGAATGCTTGAACCCTGATTTGAGTCAGCTGTAATTAGTCCACGTCTGAGAGCCACCCTTCTGCACACAAATAGGTTGTGGAGACATGGTGTTCTCACTCAAAACCAGCTCAGCACAATTAGTAAACTTCTGACTGCGTCATGACCAACATATTCAACAATAGTTATAATTAGAAAAAAAATGATCAAAGATGGGCATTCACAATCAAGAACACCAGTAAAGTTTTAATAGATAAAAACATTTTAAATTAAATTTAAGATTTTATTCTTGGAGACTGCTGGGATGATAAATGTTGAAGCAAATCTATATGAATCATCTCATCATCAATATACCTGCCAAGTTCTTCTTTCATCTCTCAGGTATAAACCGAAATCCCACAGACAGCTTCTTCCTTTAACGGTTCATTAAAATGTCTTTCCAGTAAATAATAAGACTGCTGCAGACCTGCATTACAAACAAGAGCCAAACCACAAAACCAAGACAAGGTAAGAGAGAAACTAATATTAAATCTGGAAAGTAACACCCTGAGGGCTCCAGAGACAGACGGGGATTTAGAGAGAGCAGCTGGGATGGTAAAAGATGTTTTGTACTGGGAAACACCTGGGAAGAGTTACACCACAGTTCTAAGCCTGTCTTCTAATGTGGACTGCTGAGAAAAAAAGGGGTGAAAAAAGCCAAAGCAACTTGGAGTAAAGCCAGAACTCCAAAATATGCCCCTCCTGGCTACAGAATACCTCTGTGCAGCATGGAAGCAAGCCCATGAGGTTATACATTAATGACTGCACTGTTAGAGGTCAATAAGAAAAGGGAGGGCATGAATAAGAGCAGTGGGACTAAGATCAACAGCTGATACTTGTCAGTCCTTGTAGAAATCAGTTTGCTACTCTATACCTGCTTTATCCACCTTGTGAAGCATCCCATGCTACCAAAATAGTAAAGTTATGTAATGCCTTTGAAAAAAATCCACTTTCACAAAGGGCTTTGGCAAAGAAGTTAAAGCAAAATACAAGACTAAGAAACGGAGATGCACTGATCAACCAGCCAGGGACCACAATCAACTGATTTCCAAATTGTTCAAGGCGGTCTGTTTCAGGCATGCGCAACATCCACACGTGTGCACGCTCACAGCACTCACAGCCACATGCTAACATGTCGTTAGCATGGAAGCTCTTCACTGTGTGTGCAGACACAAAGTTTGCCAATGTAAACTGCATCTGTTGTCACAAAAGCAAATACCATAACAAATGTAATCAGACACTTAAATCACCCTCACCCACACATCCAATGGATCTGTTAAAGAATCTAACAAGGGAAAAGTAACTAAAATTAAAGCTATGCTAATTTTAGTTAATCAGGATAAGCAGGGTCAAAGCAGTTACGAAGAACATTATTATAATTTTCAAATAAATTTACCAGTTATTACATTATTATCTGAAACATGTCTTTGTTTATTTCACGGATCGTTGTTAACATGTACTAGTTAAGTCAAGGAGTCGCTAATAAAAAGTTATGTTTGTTTTTTTTGGAAAAACTGCATCTGTCTTATACTTTATGTAGCACAAAGTGACAGAAATAAACCTGGAAAATAATCATATTTGTGATCTGCAAAGGGAAAATTCTGACATATATCTTTTTTTACATTCTACCTCATCCTAACCACAAGGCATCTTGGGATATAAATAAACATGGAAGAGGTCCACGCATAGTAAAATTGTTGGAATCGAGAGGTATATTGAAATAACATCTATTTTTTGAACCATTAGCATGCAGCAATGTCACCTTTTTCTGTGACAGTTAGCTATTTGTTTGTTTTTCTCTCTCAGTTAAAGTCCTACTTCAAGTTCTAAATACAGAGGCAAGTTATCACTGGCCAAATTTATCATCAGCATGTGTCCTTTGACATACTGTAGCCAAAGGCAACATACCTTTAAGTCTAACCACAGTCAGCTGTAATTAGACAGCCTCATACAACAATTACAACAATATGTGATTTATAATCCTAGTAAACACTAGAATGCACAAGTAAGAAAAAGAACTCAAAAGGCAAAGTGATATATCTGTGCATTTATACATATATATATATGTGTGTGTATATGTGTGAGTGTTTTCACCAGGCATGAATAGACAGTCTCGTTTAACACAGTAGGGAGGCCTGAACCTAGGGAGGATACAGTGGGAGGAGGGGGTGGTGAGCATGGGTGAGTATGCAGGGAGGGGAGGAGATGAGCAACTAAGAAGGCCTGAAGGCTCAATGAAAGACTCCCATTCATCTAAGCCAGATCCCTTTGCCATGGTGGTCGCCTCAAACCTGAGGCAGGTACTGCATGAATAGACATTTATGAAAAATGCAGGTGAAGTTGGGAAAATAAATTCCAAAATTTGAGTAAAGAAACACATAACAGCAATGTGTGCTATCTAACCCTATAAATCAAACACTACTCATTTAACAGAGAAGTAAAACTTTTGGACAAACTGGAAATTTTGTATTCCTTACATTTCAAAACATTTTTTAAATTTTCTTATACATAGTTATATTTTTACCAGGTCAAATCTCATAAAACTCGAGCAATGACCAATTTTACAAAAAAAAAAAAAGATCAAAACATCAGGGGGAGGTCTGACATCATCTCTCATTATAAAAAAATTGGCATGAATGTAAAAGGTCGAGGTATTTCCTTCCCCTCTACTGTACATCCCAGCATGCAATGGGCACTGAGGATATCTGAAGAGCGCAAGGACAGAGAACAGACAGGAGACCTGTTCCAAAAACTACACAGAGAAGATCCTGTTAGGTGACTTATGGCTCATATTTTCAGCCCTTCCACTGCCAGCCTCTGACTAGACACACTGTTTGATACAAACACGGGCCTCAGTGCCCCCCCCCCCCCCCCCCCCCCCCATAAATCTAATCAAAACTGACAGGATATGTGAAAGCAAATCTGCTTATAAACGTTTAAAAAAATAGTACAACAAATAGGAATAAGTCGGCCATCATAGATCATAAACTACAATCTGGTTTTGTCAGCTGATAAACATTTTTTAGATGTTTTTAGAAAGATTATTCACTTGAGATGAACAATCCTTTTTAAGGGGCTCTCACAAAAATAATCAGGATATACAACATAAAAAGCAAAATAATGCTTTATAAACGTAAACAGGATAAGCAAACATGTTCTCATAACATGAAGTGGTGTGACTGTTTGTGCTGTCTATGTCTTTGTGTCTGATTTGAGCTTTTAAAGGTCTTTAATGTTGGATTTATATATTAGACACTGATGTCTTTGTTTTATCTTTTCTCATCTTTGTGGAATATATTAAAATACATAAGTGAATCATCCACATAAATATATGCTTTAATATACACCTGCAATGGTTACTTTTTTAAATAAAAGTAAAAGTAGGCAGTAAATCTAGTCTGTACCACTTAGGCAAACCTCAGTCCAAAATAGTTCTCATGCAGCCACCCAGTGACCTTTATGTTTCACCATAAATATCATGACAATTCAGCCTCTGTTTGTCATTATTTACGTCTGCCTGACCCACTGCCACCATCAACCTCTGGATGACCTGCGCCTCAAAGCAGAACAAACATCACACTGAACGAACAAATGGTAACAAACCCAAACTCCCAGACAGTTACTCATACAGTCTGGGAGTTTGAAGCAGAACAAAGCAGATTTGTATTCGATTTATATTCAATATCCCTTAGTTATGGAAAATTCTTCTGTGGGAAGATCAAATAAAACAGCAAATGTTAAAGTTGCCACAAGGTAGCTTTACTGAAAATGAGAAGCGACAAAGCTCAAATGGTCTCAGATATCTCATATCTGATACGCATGTTGTCAGGATCACAAGGATCTGTGCCAGCGGGATTTAAACTATAACCTACTAAACAACGCACTTTCAAAACTGGGTAGACAGTAAATACTCTTTCAAATTAAACAAGGGAAAAATGCATTTAATACACACAGTAATGGATTAAACTTCTACTTTTTCAGTCACAGATGGCAGATGCATGGTTCCTAAACAATGTGCCAAAATACAAAGCAAATGTGTCAAAATGCAGATTAGAAAACTCAATCACAAACACTGTACATATGCAATCCACCACGTTGACAACCTTACCTGGAAACCCTCCTGATCCAGTATCCTGGTGCCGAACACAGTAATGCCATCGGTGCTGACGGAGGCATGGTCACTCCTGGGGAGGTTTTTGGTGACCTTGTTCTTACAGTCTACAATGATAGTGGCCACTTTGTTCTCCACACTGATGGCTACACGATGCCACCTAATCAAGGACACACACAAGGAGAAAAGCAATAAATGAAAAAAAGGAAACATCTATAAAGTTCAATAAGTTAACTGCTTGTTATTTAATCATTTTTGAAATGTTGTTGCATGTTGTTGCTGTGGGAATTCTCACATAATAAAAAGGCCTTGACACAGCAGATAGCTGCTAAAAAATATTATTATAGGTGTCAAGTACAAATTAGGATATCTAATTTAATTTAATTTAATCATAATCTAAAACAACATCAGCACTTTAACAGTATGTAGTCCACTTTGACTGCTTCACAACACAACTCAAGGAGAAAGAAATTCACAATACTCATTACAATACATGCTCCAGTGTTTATGGTATATTTTGATCGGCAACCGCCATCGATGCAATGGGTTAACTGGGGTCACACGTGAGTCTGACACCTTCCTTGCCTCTGCACCATTTGCGCTGCACTTGAGGGCTATTGCATACCAGGCAGCACTGGACCACATTCTTGCCCCCACACTTTGGCCCTGTTTAACACGGGATTACACTCATTAAACTCCAAACTTAATCCTCCTTCTGGGTTACTTAGCATGACAGACGTTGTGAACATTGTGGAAAGTGTGTGTCAAGATCCAGGAAGGCTTGCCTTGCCAGAGCAGGAGACAGACAGTCAAAACATTGTTCACAGGTGGAAGATGAGACCTGACAACATCTTAACTTAAGATAGCAATCAAAGACCTTTTTTTTAATCACAGATATAACTGTTTCTGATAATTCATTTATCTGCGTGGTCAATTGTGTTACCAAAAGTGAAAATGTGTCTTTGAATATCAGCTAAGTCATACAGACACATTCCAGGGCAGGAAATGGAGCTTGGAGAAAAATAAATGTGCAACACTCTCTGGGATAAGCACTACGGCACAAAGGACTATTTGTCACCTTATGTGGCAGAAAAGCAATCGTTGACTTCAGTCAGTTTTCTCAGACTTTAAGTGCATATTGATCGGAGGGGTAAGATTATATTTGAAAAAGCATATTATTATATAAATCATATTTAAAAAGTGTAATTATGGCAAAACTAAGTTGCATCATATCTTATCCATTTTTCTAAATAAAAGAATGCTCCTTTTTACCTCATTAATAGCAGATCATTGTACCTCCCTATTCAGCCTGAGTGTCTGCTTGCTAGTACCAGTGAATCCATCCATGCATGCAGCTATAGCCACTGAAGTTTTAAACAAGACCTTGAGCTGGAAAGTCCTCCACCAAAAACAGTGCACTCTCTAACAAAGCAAGTAGCACATAATGGGCAAAACCGCCTACAAGACTAGCACAAAGCCGGCTCAGAGTATCTTTCATTTGCTGAAAAATGCTCACGAAGCAGCATTATTGCTGACTTTTCAAGGATTTGTCAAGCTTATTTCTATTATGATAACAGCATATATACTATAACTCATCTTAAGCCAATTTAGAGCACAAAAATATTGTGACTGGGTTCTGACTTCCTTCTAAAGTTCAGCATGTTCAGCAAGTGCAAAATCCTTTAATAACACTGGAAGAAACTGTAAAGCACAGCATCCTTTCTGATTATTTATCCCCAGCCTGTCCCTGCACATGGACTCTTGACAGTGACCTAAAAACTCCCACTGAGCATTTTGTGATTTTTGAACATGGGAGAAGATAATCAGGTTTATGCTAAATGTTAAGAGGCCTGTATTTCTGGTACTGCCCCTTGCCTCTGTCTCTAAAATACCAGAGGCAGTGAGTTCATAGATGAGGTCAGGTTGTCCATAGCAGTCCTGCTGTGCCCCAATAATCCAGTGTCTGTCTCTGACCTGTCTCTATGCCCACAGACCCCTGATGAGATGGCTAATCCGGTGATGAGCACCTGCAGCGCAACAAGGGGAAGATCTGGGTTGTTTTCTCACTTTTATTAAAAAGAACAAGTCAGTGGGAATCAGAAAATATTTAGCTTTACATGGTCATTAAACTATTTTTAGGCTGATTAAAATAGCATTCAATGCATTATAGGAACGCATAGTCCAGCAAAACTGGCACCAATAAATAAATGCTGGATCACTTTGTTCAAAACTATTCAGTGCTGCAAAATGCCAAAGCACTGGCATGTTTCCTTTGCCCCATGTTGCATTTTAACACCCTTCACTCTCCACACCCATTCCCTCTGAGGTCCTGTGCATGTGTTCGAATACGTGACTACGTGAGTGAATGTTCGAGATCTGACGTACTTTCCGTCAGCAAGGTTAAGACCATCAAACAGGGGGTATTCCTCTGGGACTGGCTTGCCATTATGATCCTCATACAGGAAGATAGGTGAGCGTCCAACCTCCACGCCCAGCTGCTGGACTCCTTGCTCGTTGTAAATGGACAGCAAGAAGGACTGGATGCCAGATTTGGGACGCACTGTGGCTAGGATGGCGAAATCCTCAGGAAAAACACCACCTGCATGGTCAAAACAGAAAAGTTAATGTGACTGAGATGATCTAATAAATAAAATTTAATTTCGCCCAGCATCACTTTTCTTTTCAAAAGTAATAAATAACTACCAATAAATATTTTTAGTACGTTCTCAGTAAATACTCATTTTATCACAGTGAATTACAATAATAATAACACTATAATGATGCGACATTACTCGCTTTTAATTTTGGTAAAATATTAAGGCGCATGGAAATCTACACATATCTGCATGGTATGTTTTTCTCATGCTCACCTAATGTCGTGATAAAAGCAGTCACTAGCAGTTTGCACATAGCAGTCTAAGGTTAAAGGTACTTACCAGGGAATAGCTGTGTGGTGGGGGCACTGATCTGGACCTCCTTGGCAACTCTGTAAGCTGTATCTGGCGTCGATGCTCTTCGGTTTGCGCAAAATCCTGTTGTTTTTGTCACTCCTTTGGGGTAATTTTCAAATGCTAATACTTTTAGGACATCCACTGGCTCTGCTGTTTAAAAGGCAAAGAAAACATCAGGTTATTGCAGCGATTTCTGTGGGCAACATGAAGGTGCGCTTCCTTTTCATAACCACCTCATGAACGATTCAGGTTGGAAACATAAAACGCAGTCCATCAAGATAGTATGCTAAAGTGAAGGTGCATTCTCAACAAAGTCCAAAGATATTAAGGGAACAATGATGAGTGTTGGGGCTTTTAACATTTTTTTTTTATATAAATAAACATGTCATTGTGCTTGTAAATAAATGCAGGGCACTAACAGGACTTCTACCTAATGTTAAATTAAATTTTTATAAATTATGGCTTTTTATCAAAAATATGTGTGTTATGCTGGTTAAATGTGGAGTTCAGTTTCTTACAATAAATAGTTAAATTAGGAAATGTGGCCTTGCCCAGGCTCTACAATCTCATCTGACAGGAAATGTCTAAGCCAAGCATACCAATGAACAATGCACCAACAGAATTCGAGCTCTATAACACCTGGATAGGTTTACCTTGATAAGACTCTTCAATCTGATGTGCTTTACATAAAGGAGCCTATGTGGGTGCAAATGGACTCCCATGGGAAAGCATTGTAATTATGCCTTCTATTCAGACCACTGTCTCATCATAAAACATTAGGTTGGGAAAACATCAACTGCAACATATACCATATGTATATATACCAACATTGGCCATATAGGCCATTAGCAGCTGGAAGATTTTTTTTTCCTGCCCAAGGTCTGATAAAAATGTGAAATATTTGATGGATAAATTCAGCAAGCGTTATTTATAGACAAATGAGTTTAACTCCTGAATATGCTCAAATGACAGTTGCTCAGTTTACTCCATGAAGCAGACAGCGGTATCTGAATAAATCAGGCAATACAACTGCAGACTGCTGGATGTAATAACACTAATGTGTTTTTCTGGAGCGGAAGCATGCAAAGGTGCCTGAAAGCATCAGTAAGCCTCTTCTGATCGCTCTCAAGCCGCTGTTATGGTTGGCATGTTGAGGTCAAATAACTCTTGTATTTCTCTAACTTCTTGACACAAGAGGATGTTAAAAAAAAGTCACTGGTGTCGATCTCAACACTTTCTGGTTAACATTCCAGCAATGGCAAGGAAAAGAAAAGAAAGAGCATGTTTCATTCATTCGGAGAAGCATGTGCTCTGGGAACAAGCTCCTGTCTTAACATCTACAACTGAATACTGAATGTGCCACTAGCAGCTCTCATACAGAAGGCTTGTATAAGATCATTAGATAGTCACAACAGGTCAAAATGCTAGCAGAGAGCTGATCTCCTTAAACTTGGTGCACTTTGAACTTTGAAATCTGAAGAAGTCACAAGGCTGTTCACAAACACCAACCGCTAATAGATCCCTCTAAGAAAAATCTGTGTTGGCTGATTAACTCACTCGCATTTCAACAAAACGCTCAAAGGAAGATAAGGCAAAGTATCTAAAAACATCTTAAATAAATGCGAAGTTGAGAGCATTATCAGCCGTGACTGTGGGAATACCCTCACTAAGGACAACATGGTCATTTTTGTAGCTTGTGAGGATGAAGCAACTACTTATTTTGGAGCGTGAACTGAGGAGCTTATTGTGAGTTCCCGCAGAGTTGCTTTCAGTTCAGACTCCAGGACTCATATGTTCCAGATGTGCCAATTTGGCCAGGCTACGACCCTCATACAGTGGTGCTGTGAAAACGTCAATACTGGCCAATCCATCAAGGTGGCCAAATGAGTGTGCACAGATTTTAAAAGAGTGCATCTGATGAGCTGGTGTGTTTGCCCTCAAGGCTAAGTAAATAGGCCACATAGCTGTGAGAAGAACTCAGGATGGACCTTCCTTAGTGTGGAGGAGGAACCAGTACCTGAGCTGCTAAATACTCTGTTGTTCCATCACTCCTTGCGTGGATGATAATGCAAACTATAGAGAAAGAGGAGAATGGGAGGAGCAATATAAAGCTTTGTTGCCATAAGACATCAAAATGGACAGATTTAATTTATTTGTCATGTTCACAAGTGTACATCATTGTAAACTGCATGTTCCAAAAGATATCATCATTCACATCTGAGGCCAAATACTCTCAACTCTAACTAAACTGTACATAACACTCCTATAATAAATCCCACACTCACTTTCTCATTTTCAGCATTTTTGTCTTTTAAGGTAAAGAAATGTAAAATTGGCTGGTAAATAGAAGAGGACCTTTTCACCTGCAGCTCCCTGAGACTCTAATAACATCTTCAGAGTGTCTCTCTCTCTCCCTCTCTCTCTCTTTCTATATATATAGCCCCTCTCCCCCACTCTCCCTCTCTGCTTCCTTTAACTTCCACCACGCTGCCGGCTAAAACAAGACGGCTTTATGCTGCTGTCATACCAAAGAAACTTCACTGAGACCAACCCAGTTTTCAAAGCATTTCCCCCCACTCCTCTTCCTTCACTTTACTTTTCCTCACACTATCTCTTTTTACTGTATGCCTCCATATGGAAATATGGGTTTGTTTGCCCCATTGTGTTTAAATCTCTAAATGAACTGACAATAACAATAAATGTGTGACAGCTTCAGCAGACAAAGGTCCAGCAAGGAGCTGATTAGCTCTTGTTCACAGTTGGGCATTTTAAGGAGAAGACTCTGGAAATGCTAGCTTTGTCTGCTGGAATGCACATCTGAGCCTACGCCCCAGGGGCTGAGAAAACGTGTCTGTACACTGCTAGATGGAGAGGGCACCCTACAGGAACAGCTCCTACTGCCATAAAGAGTGGCGAAGAAATTAGGACCATAGAGCACAAAGTCTGCAGGAGGATATTTAAATTGTATAAAAATGTCTCTAGTTGTTTAGTTATTAAACGGTACATTTTCAATTTAGACCATAAATTCAGTAATTTTCATCAAATTTAACAGGTTCTGTAGTACTTTAACACAACAAATGATACCAAAATGCTGTGTGAAGTAGATAAATGCACAACAACGTAATCATGAACCCCTGCATTTGCACAACATCAAGTGAAACAATTGAACTGCATTTATTTCTTGTTTTGCAGAACACGCTTTCAGTCTACCACTGAAAACCCACTAGACAAACTGCAGGTATTGGATAAATATCACTATGAAGTTCATGTTTATCTCCAACAGCCTTTTTTTAAACAAGGAGTCCTTACAGAGTTGTCGGCCAAGATGTGAGACCCATGTAATCCTGAACCATGTCACTTGTGGCTGTAATGGTAGGCTAGGCCCATACGCAGGTCTGCTCTTTGAAGGCTCTTAAATCATAGGGAAGCTCAAAAAGGACCATCATCAAATAACTGCTCAATACTTAGAGAGGAAGCATTCCCACCACGGACACAACACAGCCTTGTCCTGCAGCTGACCAAACCTTTAAGTGCAAAGTTGGTGGGTGGCAAGGGGGAGGGGGGATGCACAGGCCAGTTTTTGGGCTTTGGTGTGGACCAGGGCAGTGTGGAGATAGGGTGAACCTGCATGACCACATTAGCACCCACACCGACAGTTGATTTGCACTCTGCTCTGACAGGTCGGAGATCCACTGAGACCTTTCATAAAAGCGGATTTCATGAAACGATTGCTGCTGTTCCGCAAACCACAACTTTCACGTCAAAATGTTTGTGCCCAAGAACCTTCAATTAAATATCTTTCCACACGTTCACACGTTAGAATTTCACCCACTGTATAATATGAGACTGGCAATCAGATCACGGCCAAAGTTAAACACCAATCCACTGTTGAATATATCTTCAGCCAGGCATGAAGTAAAGAACTGCATTCTGATATGAGTGGTGCAGTTAAACAGTTGTAAGAAACAAGTGAACAAAGTCCAGGGTCCGACAAATGTCCAGTGCCATCTGGCTGGAAAAGCCCACCCTGCTAACCGTGTTCCAATCCACCTAGGGGACCACAGTTCAAACAAAGAGGTTTCTTTTTGCCCAAGTGAATCTTACAAAAAAGAGAGAGAAAAAGCACCATGCTCTGTTTCCTGATCTTTATAAGTGCATACCAGCGGCTTAGGATGAATTTAATTAGGCCATGTGTTTCATATTTGCCGCAGACGCTTTTCATTCATGCGTAAAAGTAGCACGAGGTAAAATTTGCTTTAATTAACGGGATTTTGATCAACTAATACACGCATTTCAAGCGATTCCTCACGAGCACTACCTGCGCCGCCTGTCTCAAAGTATTTAACGGTTCTCCTCACAGTGGCAGTAACAGGGCACACCTTTGCGGTGCCTTTGGTTCGGCTTTCATCGGCTTCTAAATATGGGGCAGTCTCACCTTATTGTGACTCGTTTGTTTGTGAAACGGGAAAACACGTCTAATTGCGATGCGAGCATAACGCTGCCTTCTCCAGGTAAGTATGTTACACCCCCACCCCCCAATCTCCATCATCAGTTACCTAGGTTTGCCATCCAGTCGGCGTTCCGTACACCGTCCCCTTTTCGGCAATACAAAGTTTATTAGAGGCGTTTGGGACATAGTAATCTTACCTGCTCTGACATTAGCAGCCTGTAGAACCAAGGTTATAGTGATGAATCCGGTTACAGTGGAATCCATAAGCCACCTTTTCGTTTTCCACCTTGTGGACCACCTTTGCATCTCCATGGTCGCGCGCCCACAAGTGTATAAAACTTCTGGGCGACTTAAGTGATTTTTACTGACGTCCCTTCCACAATCCCAAGTAATGATAGATACTGTCCTACAAAAAAGCCATATGTGACGAATTTAAGCCTCTTCTCTCAGCCACAACGAGGCCCTGATCCTCCTGTACCGTGCCCAGCCTTCACAGTGAAGGTAGTCGGGCTTTATCCAAAACGCAAAGAGTGCAATCGGTACACTTGGTGCGTCCACGGACAGGAGGGCTGGGCGAGCTCCACAAACCAGAGCAAGGATTACAGGGAAATGACAAGTGAACCAGCCCCCGATTAGCAAATCACGGGGCTGGAAATTCTCCTTCGGGTCCACCCATTGGCTTTGTTGTGCGCCCCCCGAAGTCTCTTCAGAGCGCTTTTCATGAAAGAAAACTCTGACACAGCTCATAATGACCTGGGAAAACTGTGCACGCAGGATGTTCGGTAACATTGATAATATCTACAATTCACCAGAGACTACATCATTTGTTATCCACAATGTTTTCTTATACACCATTCAAAAATAATAGTAGTGAATTATAATGCACCATTGAATCAAACAAAACACCAGACAGTGCTACAGAGTCACTGAGGATTCAATATTTTACATCACTACAAATACTAATCAACAGGATTTTCCGTGGACAGAAACATGAAAAAGGAAAAGAAAACCGATCCTGAAAGGTCCTGCGGGTGTGGAATGAAAGAAAACACTTGAATAAATTAGAGGGATGCAGATGTTTTGCTTTGGGGTATGAGAGATCAATAAATGTTTTGATGTTATGCCTCATAAACATCCAGACCAACTAGACCTACGGAATATTTTAGTCATACACTGACCTTCAACAAGCTAACAGAATATTATTTGTTTGTTTGTTTGTTTGTTTTTGGTCATGAAGGGTAATGTTCTCCTGATGTGTAGTTAAACTAAAAAAAGAAATAACAACAAAACCTGAAGATACATTTCATTTTATTTGCTAATGTTATCGCTTTTTTATACTTACACCATGCTCTTATTCAAAGCCAATAAACCTTATGTTGTGCTTTCTAGATCAGTGATTAGGTCATTTTGCTTTTAAAGTTTTTTTAAAGGAAAGAAAAAAAAGACAGAAAGACAGAGAGTTACTTCCTCAATTTCTTGGACCACAACACACTAAGGCAAGTTACCTTCTTTTGTTTTTTTTTTTCTTTTAAACAACTTTAACTTGTAATTGAATGAAGTTGAAGCATTCCTGGATTTAGGAGTCAGATCTGTATGTCTTTTGGCTCACTCCACTGATGGCAAGAGCTCTGATCAGCCTCTGTCTTTTCAGCCAGCTCATCCTCCCAGGCCAGCCCAGCCAGCTCCCAGCCAAATCGTATCAGATGCTAGTCCCAGTGCCCAGTGACCGAATCCATGGCTGGGAAGAATAGCTGTCTGGTCAGAGATGGTTTCATGCTACATCTCATCCTAGCATGGTTCACAGAGCAGGGGCAGTCATTCAAGAAAAGTGGGCTCCAGTGACGTCCATGGGTTCTTTTGGAGGTCTGCTTAATCCTGAGTGTAATTTTATTTTTTGGTTCATAAGAAATTGTTCCAGTTAAAAATTTAAGACACATTTGGTGTCAATGTATCTAGCTTGTAGGATCTTAACTGTTTTTATTGTTATTTTCCTGATCAGATGTAAATCATGCACGTAACTTTGCTACATTGGTCTAATAAAACATCTGGTCAAATGAAATTTGCATGATTGGCAAGTCTTTCAGGGCAAAGAATCTTATTTTTGTGTGTATTTTCACTTATTTTTATTGCTTTAGAGTCAGAAGTGCACTTCAAAGGAGATAAAGTTGGGGTGAGTGATCGGACACACCCCTCTCACACACTCTTTACACTCCTGCCATCTGGAAAAAGGTACCGAAGCATTCGGGCACGCACATCCAGACTGTGCAACAGCTTTTTTCCACAAGCCATCCGTCTCCTCAGCAAAAAGGGACTGACTGATAAACACGCACACACACACATACACTAACATTATCACTCAGCTTAACTCAAATACCTCAAAACATTGAGACTGGACTGACTAACCAACACAAAGCGCAAACACACTGACCTACACCACCAAACCATCGCACACACCAACCTGTAAATGCTCTTTTGCACAATATTATTACTAGATATATTATATATTATTATTTTTTTTGCACTAACTTGTCTTGTAGCACCTTGGTTCCTGGAGGAACGTTGTTTCGCCTCACTGTGTATTTTTAAACTGTATATGGTTGAAGTGACAATAAAGTTGAACTTGGAACTTGGAACTTGGAGTGAATCAGCTACAGTACAGTTCAAAGATGCCAGGGTGACAGCAGCACCAGATGGTAGCCCCGGGGACATTGAGGCACACTTAAGGCTGGTTTGATTTCCTGTTGGACAATAAGTAAAGCAAATTCTCCCCTGTGTTTTAGAAATAGGGCGCAACCAAATAATTGTACTTAGTGATTATTTATGTTGTTATAAATATTAGATAGCTAAATACAAGTAGTGCCAGAAAGCTTTATGTGCCTAATCTGTTGGGTGTAATGTATGCAAAATGCATGTATAGTTAAAGTGACACATTAGAGGTGGACTTTAGAGTTGACATCCATTTAATGACGTTTTAACTGTTTCATGGTCCCTATTTATAAAATAAAAACTCTTTCAGTGTGATATATAGTCTGTCTCAGATATTCTCCCGTAATTACTGCCAGCGTGTGTATGTAGCTGTTATCAGCTGTGAATATTAGAACAATCAGCCTTTGTTCAAAATTATTACCATCTCCACTAATGAGATGGCCCTAAAACCAAAAGAACCAAAGCCAACTAACTGCTGCCAGAGAAGTGATGAATAATCTCTCTGGCTATCTGCTTTAGTCTCTTACTATTTCCACAGTAATGATTACTGATTCTGTTCAGCAACTTGTAAATAAGTGTTTATGTCTTACAGCCAAAATTAGTATATATTGCTGTATGAAGACTATAACTGCACAAGAGTTTGGGTAGTGCTCTGCTACAACTTTGGGGTTATGGTATTTACAGTTATACAATTCAATATTCATTATTACATGTATATCCAGAAACTGCTGAGAATGCTTTTATTAGTTATTATTTGGTCACAGTAGGAAAAGTGTAGGAGGAGTTAATACTGGTTTAGTTCAAGCATGCTGTGTTATGGCTCAGTCACAATAGAGTTATAATAGGTCGGTAACCTCCTTGCAGCTAGGAAGAATTGATGGTTGCTTGATGACTGCGCTGATTTTTCTTTGTATTTGTTAACCAGTTGCAAGTTATTGAGGTGAGCAGCTGATTGTCCAGCGGTTGAACGTGCAACCCTCTCAACCTTGCTTTCAGTTCCTAGGTGACTGCATGGTCGCCAAGGTCACCTGTAGGAAGGCAACCTCTAGTAATCACCCCGAGACTGGTAAGGCTTGCAAATATATTAACTTAAAAATGCAAACAGATTTCCAGCATGTTGCAACCAGTTTTGTCAGGTTGCAACAAAGAATGCAACACATCTGTGAATCGTCTCTCTGAAATTGGAGACTTAACTCAGCTGTTTGCAGTATACTGGTTTTATTCGTATGTAAAAGCAAGGTTCCCAAGTGCCTCTGTCATTATGCAGTTCAATCACCATGCTGCTGTGTCACTAAAGGTGGAGGAATTTCTGAATTTTGTCTCAGATCTATAAGGTTTTGTTTAATTTGAAATTTTGCAATTTTTGTTGATTTATCAAAGTTATTTATCAAAGTTATTCACTGTATTATTACAAACTGATGTGATGCATTTGCCAACTTGACCGCATTCAATTGCAAACTGATAGCAATTTATCACTATTTCGACACATTTGACCGAGTAACACATAAAGGGATTTATAATTTATTCATTCATGTGAGGAAAAAATCTATTTTATAACTAAGAGTGTTAAGAGACATAAAAGAAATTGTGTGTGTTGTTGATACAATGAAGGTCAGAATAAAAATCAGTCTGCATAAAAGCAAGCTTGTGTGTTAATGTGCTAAAGTGGCAAATATGCAAATCTATGTTAAGGATTGCAAATCATTTGCAACTATTTTGCCATTTGTCAAAACCTTAATTTAAACATATGGAACAGCAGTCAGTGATATTTCAAGCACAAAACACAGAACCCTTCTAACGCAAAATAGACCTGCAATAAAAATACTATATAAGCAGAAGTGTAAAAATTAGAGTTCTTTAACCTGCTTTGACTTTTACCTGACATGGTATTGAAACACAAGCACTTTTCACAGGCAAACTTGAGCCACCCTCCAGCCACTGTCTGTCACTGTTTACACACTGCACAGAGGCGAGTATAAAGAGCTCTTTCTCCACACTCACTCTAGTCCTCTGTCTAAAACAAGTAAGAAAAGGTTCCCTGACTTCAGTAATATTATTTTTGGCTGTTACTGTATTGCAAATGATATATACAGTACTGTGCAAAAGTCTTGAGCCAACAATCATTAGCTTCTATTTTCTAGGAAAAGGAAGGAAGTTTATTGAAACTTTTGCAAACATAAGGAAATACAGTATATAAAGCAAAAGTTGAAGTCTAATTTGCTTGAAAGTCAATATTTGGTGGTATCACAGCCTGAACTCTCTTACACAGCTTTCTTGTAATGTCTCTAAGTAGTCTTCAGGAATAGTTCTCCAGGCTTCTTGAAGGACATTCAAAGCTCTTCTTTGGAGGTTTCTGCCTTTTCTGCGCTTTGTCGAGATGATTCCACACTGCTACCATCATTTTTAAGGTCTGTACTGTGTTTTTCTATCCAGTTGAGCTTTTACCACATTGGCAGTGTGTTTGGGGTCATTGTTATGCTGAAAAATTGAACTGTTGACAATCAGATGTTTCAAGCTGATATTGGATGATGAAAAACTGACTCATCACTTTCAACCCTCAACACCAATGGCTGAAAAGGAACTTCAAACCATGATGGAGCCTTCAGTGTGTTTAACTTAGGGCTTTAGACAGTCACTGTTGGTCCTCCCTCTTGTACATACAACATGAAAAAATGTTACATTTGGATTCATAGCTTCATAAGACCTGTTGAAACTGATTTTCAGTCCAGTTGTTGTATAATTTGGCTTTTTTGTCCCTGCAACCCTTTCACAGCGACCTTTTCTGATTAGGCTTCAGTGAACAGTAGATCAACAGAAGGGGCGTATGTACCTCTGAGGTCGTGTGTCAGGTGTTTTTTTGTCTTTTTCTTAAGGGTGGGCTGTTCAGATACCGTTCATATGTTAGTATAGATAGTTTGTTTTCAGAATAAATCCAAGCTTTGCCAAGTTTTGGCTAATAGCAGTCTGGGAATCATCTTATTGGTTAAAAAATGCCATCTTGTGCCAATCAAACTATATTATGTTTGGCATTTTACATGATTTTACAACAGGCTGCTAGTAACAAAGTCTCTTGAAACACAATCTAAAATGACTTCTTTGCTAAATTTTCTGTTATGTGCCTAAAGACACAATATTGGTTTGTCTCACCAGTTAGGTGCCTTTTTATGGTTGAATGATTCATGGGTCAGTGTTAATTGGCTTAAAAAAACATTCCTCTGAAAATGATCAGGCCAATATCCAAAGAAAACTCTGAGGGACCTTTAGAAAGCTTGGAGAACTATTCCTCAAGACCACTTTGAAAAAAGAACAAGAACATATGGTTCCTTCGAAGCAAAAATGAAGAAATGATAGACGACTCAAGACTTTTGCACAGTAAATATAAAGATATGTATCTTTCTATTTATATAAACATATGTATCTTTTACGACTTTCTCTCTCTCTCGCTCTCACACACACACAAATAATTAACAAAAAATCTGGCTAAAGGATATTCTTGGGCACAAGAGAACTATTTATATGGGGTTTGTGTTGCTTATTAAATTTAACAATCTGTTTTAAGCAGGCCTGAGATAAAAGCTCCTCCAAACATGCCTCTATTGTTTATATGGATAAAAAACACAAATCTGTGTCAACTATTTTGGGCCAAGAGAAAAAGAAATGAACTGCAGTCAGTCTGGCCTGGTCTACAGGTGTTCTTAATGGGAAGCAACTCAATGCTACAGCACATAAGAGAAAGAAAGCAGCAATTTTGCAGCCAGACATGCAACAAGCCATTTATGTGTCTCAGAAAGTCAGGAATGTCTTTCCGTCTGAGCACGCTGTAGCTAAGAGGCATCTAAAATGATGGCTTCGGTTGATAAAAGTATAATTTCAAGGGTGCTGTGATATTCACAACTCAGATGGCTTAATAATTACTATTTTATGTATGCTATATGAGCCACAGGTAATAACAGCTCAGATCCAGATCTCGGGTAAGTTTGTCTCACAAGACAGAGCGGAAATGTAGTCAGCATTTCTAGTGTGCTAGCCCTGTGATTTAAGAATACTGTTCTACTTTTTGCTCATAAAGCGCAGAGAGCCATAGTAAGAAAAAAAAAAAAGAAAGAAAATCATTTTCAAATTTCAGCCGTACCATAAAACATACCAGAGCACATCAGAATAACTTCATTTAATATATTGATGGACAGTTTGAACAGTTTCCTTCACTGAAAAGAAGCGCTACATTCAGCCAATCAAAAGAGAGCTGCACATTTTTCCACCAACTGATCAGGGCGCTTCCAAAGTGAGCCCTCAGGACAATGGAGGATTAGAAGAGTTGCACAAACGTGGCGTGTAAAAGTCTGTGGAAAAACATACTGCACATCATTCTTCTTACAGGTGTTAAGGTGAAGAGCAAGGTGTGCTGTGACACTAACGTGCAACAGTTGAATAAAGAAGAACATTTTACAAAGGATTGAAGCAAACTTGGACTGACTGGAGTATGAGTGAAGAAAGCAGGTGAACACTGTGGCTGAATCACAAGATAGCAACTCTACTGTGAAGTAATGGAGGATGGCCCACAACTAGCTAGCGTTTTTTGTGTTTGTAAGCAACAAACATTTTTATAGGTCAGTGAGGAAGCCACCATCTATCACTATGTAATAATATGTGAAGACCGGAGTGAGTTAACTGAACAGTAGTAATAATCCTGTAATAATGAAGTTATAAGAAGCCCATCAAGTGCCTTAGCTGCACACATGTCACCAATACAAAGCAGAGGTTTCTTAGCAGGCATCAACTAAAATATTCTTCCTCGTGTTTCCGGGTTTGCTCTGTGGGCAGCTGGAGTCAGGCTTCATTCATAGAGCTCCTTTTCATGCACTATGTCTCTCTCCTCCCACCCTGTAACTGAGCGCACCCACAGGGGTGGCACTGAAAATACTGCAGCCTCTAAATGGAAGCCCATGAGGAAGACTGGCTGAGTGATGAATTGTAGGAGGTAAACTATAGTTTGCTATTCATGTTACAAAATGACAGGGTGTGTGCATTACCATACGCATTTGATGTGGTGGAGTTTGGATGCAGTGTTTGATCCAAGTCTGTCTGCAACCACCATATGATTGTAAAAGAGTTTATGAGCATTAGCGTTTGTTTTATCAGCTTCTTTCACATATAAACATGACCACCCCACTTATGTTAATACACAGTTTGCGTACATGGTTATCCATTTCCTAAAAGTTCCGAAGAACTTCTTAAGAATTCACCCCAAACTAAAAAGACCCAAATATTGAGTTTATACAAGTTCACTTGTACCCATACTGTCAAGAGATTTAAAATGATGGGTTGGGCTACTTACAATCACAGATGTTTATACAGGCAAATGTTCAGTATACTCATTTAATTTTTGGGTGGTACAAAACACTGTAACCATACTCTCTTTAATTTGATACATGCACATTAAGAGAGACTTTCCCTTACTTACATTAAATGGACTCATTTTTTTGATACGTTCTACAGACATGTATTGGGCCACCTACACATTACACCTACAGCATGATGTCACGTTCTTTATCCCCTCCACCCATTGCCAGCTTTAATGGCTTACGTTTGTCAGCCAAGGATTTCTACAAGATTTTTTAAAGTGTCTGTGGATTTTTTTTTCTTCATTTTTTGTTGTTGTTTTTGCCCATTCAGAAGAGTGTTTGTTAGGTCAGACACCGATGTTGGATGTTTGCAATCTCCATTCCGGTCCATCACAATGGTGCTCGATGGGGTTAAGGTCAGGGTTTAAAGCAAGCCAGTCAGCTTCTATGCCAAACATATTCAGTCATGTCTACTAAACTTGGTTCTTGCAGGGGTAAGAGTTCTGTGGCCTTATGATGTCTCTCTCTCTTTCTTTTTACACACACACACACACACACACACACACACACACGTACGTATGACTTTGCCGGTTTCAATTGAAACAATTCCAGTGTTTTTAGTTCACCATTTATGAGGCTTCAACAGGGAAAAAAAGACAGATCTGAATGTTTGAAATTGTTTTGGAAAAATTCTGTAATGAATAGATGAAAAATAATCAAAGGAGCAATTCAGTCGGTTTATTATTTTGTTACATACGAAGAGCAAAAAAAGTTAAACGAGTAAATAAAGAAACAAGACAGAGGAGAGAAAACCCCAACGATCCCCTCTGAGCAAGACTTGGGGACAGTGGGGAGGAAAAAGTGCCTTTAAACAGAAACCTCCAGCAGAACCAGGCTCAGGAGGGGGCAGTCAACTGCCAGGACTGGTTGGGGGTGAGATGTCTTTCCTTTGGAACAAGTGCAAGCGCTTTTTCCTTCTTTTTCAGACACTTTTTTCTCCAGAATGAGGATTTTCAACTCATCGATTGTTTCAGCATTTTGCTTCTCGAGTTTCTGGTATCTTTGCTTCACTTCTAACGTTGCTTGTGTTTCTTCAAGCTTTTCTTTCAGTTCTTTCGATTTTGCCTCGTGTCCTTCGTTTTGCAACTGCTCATTTCTTCTTTGGACTTCTTGAAGCGTACGCTGCAGGTCTTCATTCATTTTCTCTTGCTGTTGCTTTTGTGCCTGCATTTCTGTGTTTTCACGCTTCAAGTCATTGTAGTTCAACAACATCACCTTAATGTGCTGTGAGTTGTTTCTTGCTATTCCACTGATCCTATGCTGCATCTCTGAGGATCGTTTTTCCAGTCTTTCCTTTTCTCCTTCAAGTTCATTTGTTTTGCCCTTCATTTTATCACAGAATTGTTGCAGTTGCAGGTTTTTCCTCTTAAAGTCCTGCAGAATATGTTTTTCTTCTTCCTGTCTTTCCTTCTGTTGCTCTTTTTCTCGAAGAAGCTCTTCATTGTTGCGCAGTGTTTGACCAAGTCTGGCTTTCAGCACTCTGTTTTCTTCCTCCATGCCTTTGAATTAACGCTCCATTTCTCTCTGCTTTATGTCCTTTTCTTCCTTCTGTTGGAGGATTTCTTTATTTTTTTTCCAGCGCTTCATAGAGCTTTCCTCTGAGCATCTGATTGTTTTGCTCCATGTCTTGGAGATCCCATTGGATCACCTCAATAGTAGCGTTTCTGTCTTGAAGCACTCTTTTTCTTGTTTTCTTTTTATGTCTGGCTGGCATTGTTGTTTTTCTTCCAGCTCTTTATTTTGTGCTTCCATTCGTCTGCACTTCTCCTCTAGTTGATTAATTTTGTTCTGTAGGTCGTAGTTTTCCTTCCTACTTTTTTGTAATGCCCTTTGAATGATTAATTTGCTGGCCACGCCAGGAAGGAGAGGCGGCGTAATCTTTTCTTCTTTGTTGGCGTTTTTGTGGATACATGTTGGAGTCTGTACACAGGTTTCCAAATGTATCTCTGGTCAAACGTTTGAAGGCTACGAGCACAACTGCTGTGAACAAACTGACTAAAAATTGCTGATTCCTACTCTCCTTTCTGCATGCAAAGGGTCTAAGATCCTTCATGATGTCTTTGTGACATCATCAGTCTGTAAGCCAATGAGATTGTCACATAACATTTTGGAATGGGAATATTTTTTTTAAACTGTCAAAATGAACTTAAAGAAAACACGAGTAACTCAGTTATTTAGCTAAGCCCAAAGATGTTCTGGAAAATGTTCAACAGTGATCAACCAAAAATAACCAAGCTGATGACTGACTCACTCTGCCCATTTTAGAGGCAAGGCAAGGCAAATTTATTTGTATAGCACAATTCAACAACAAGGTGATTCAAAGTGCTTTACAGAGACATTAGAAACAAAAACAAATAAAAAGCATGATTTAAAATTGATTAAAACAAGCAAACAAACTAACTAACTAAACACACACATTTCACACCTGTTCGCGCGATCTGAACCCTTATCGTAAGGGGAGCTACCAGTCCTTCTGTGGACGAGCTACTTTCTATTTTAAATTCCCTGAATTTAAAATACTCTCTAGACCCAGTCTAGACCCAGTTGGGGAGCTACCCAGAGCTCTAAACCCACTTAACAAACAAACAAACAAACAAACAAACAAACAAACAAACAAACAAACAAACAAACAAACAAACAAAACAGTATATAAAATCAAAACAGATAAAATCAGAACAGTAGATAAAATCAGTAGTTAATGTAAGTTTTGAAATTTAAGCTTAACAAACAAACAAAACAGTATATAAAATCAAAACAGATAAAATCAGAAATAGATAAGATCAGTAGTTAGTGTAAGTTTTGAAATTTAAGCTTAAAAGTGTGGATTTGGTGCTTTATTCAAATGCAGCTGAGAATAGGTGAGTCTTCAACCTGGATTTAAATAAACTGAGTGTTTCAGCTGATCTGAGGCTTTCTGGGAGTTTGTTCCAGATATAAGGAGCATAAAAGCTGAATGCAGCTTCTCCGTGTCTGGTTCTGACTCTGGGAACTGATAAAAGACCGGATCCAGATGACCTGAGGGATCTGGAAGGTTCATACTGGGTCAGGAGGTCACTGATGTATTTTGGTCCTAAACCATTCAGCGCTTTATAGGCCAGCATCAGAACTTTAAAGTCTATCCTCTGACGGACAGGCAGCCAGTGTAAAGACCTCAGAGCTGGACTGATGTGGTCCACTTTTTTGGTCTTAGTGAGGACTCGAGCAGCAGAGTTCTGAATGAGCTGTAGTTGTCTGACTGATTTTTTAGGTAGACCTGTAAAGATGCTGTTACAGTAATCAAGCCTACTAAAGATGAATGCATGGACTAGTTTTTCCAGGTCCTGTTGAGACATCAGATCTTTTATCTTTGATATATTCTTGAGGTGATAGTAAGCTGACTT
This sequence comes from Aulonocara sp. 'chitande type north' Nkhata Bay, assembly GCF_057382095.1. Lineage (NCBI taxonomy): Eukaryota > Metazoa > Chordata > Actinopteri > Cichliformes > Cichlidae > Aulonocara > Aulonocara sp. 'chitande type north' Nkhata Bay. Next base: position 31,906,250 of record NC_141352.1, read on the forward strand.
TGTTATTGCCTTAATGTGTTTTTCTAAGTTTAGGTCTGCATCCATCACTACACCCAAATTTCTCGCCTGGTTTGTGGTTTTTAGATGTATAGATTGAAGTTCTCTAGTGACCTGTAATCGTTTTTCTTTGGCGCCAAAGACTATTACTTCAGTTTTGTTTTTGTTTAGTTGGAGAAAATTGTGGCACAACCAGTCATTAATTTCCTCAATGCATTTACCAAGAGCCTGTACAGGGCCTCGGTCTCCTGGTGACATTGTGATATATATTTGTGTGTCATCTGCATAGCTATGATAGTTTATTTTGCTGTTCTTTATAATCTGTGCCAGTGGGAGCATGTAAATGTTAAACAGAGGGGGTCCCAAGATGGAACCTTGGGGAACTCCACATGTGATACTTGTCTGCTCGGATGTGAAGTTACCTATTGATACAAAGTATTTCCTGTTTTCTAAGTATGTTTTGAACCAGTTTAGTACAGTTCCTGAAAGACCTGCCCAGTTCTCCAGTCGTTTGAGTAATATGTTGTGGTCAACTGTATCAAATGCTGCACTGAGATCCAGTAAAACTAAGACTGACATTTTTCCACCGTCTGTATTCAGACATATGTCATTAAACACTTTGGTCAGAGCAGTTTCAGTGCTGTGGTTCTGTCTAAAACCTGACTGGAAGGCATCGTAGCAATTATTCTGTTTTAAGAAGTAACTGAGCTGTTGAGAAACTGCTTTTTCAATGATCTTACTTAAAAACGGGAGATTTGAGGATAAAAAAATGACATTTTAACTGCACACTACTTGCTCATTGTTCCTTGGCAGTGTTCATCCTGTTCCTCCTTGCACAAAGGAGATACAAGTCCTCCGGATTGCTTAAGGGTCTTCTACAGCCTGTCTTCTGGAATCTCCATCGTACTCTTGAGACTGTGCTGTTAGTCACAGCAAACCCTCTGGCAATGGTATGTATTGATGTGCCATTCTGGAAGAGCTGGAATATCTGTGCAACGTCTTTAGGGTCCAGGTATCAACTCATTCTGCCAGTAGACACTGACATTAGCCAAATGAAACTAGGCGAAAAACATTGAGAAAAGATGACAAGGGACAAAATGTCAGAGGCCTCCAACTGTTAAACCATTCCTGTTTTGGGGGGTTGTCTCATTGTTGGCCCTCTAGTGCACCTGTTGTTATTTCATTAACACCAAAGCAGCAGAAAGTGATCAAAACCCCTCTGCTAGTTAACTGACCACATAATTATCCCACTACTAACTCACTCGATGCTACATTCCAAATAAAAAGTCTTTTTTCCGTACGTTGCAGTTGCCATGTAGCGAGTTACACAGGCAGCTGGAAAATCCTACGACTCCTTTCAGGCATCAACATTTCAATGCAGTGATAACACCAAGAGTAAAGTAAGTGTGAGCATTCACTGTATTTCACTGTGATGGATGACATGTCAAGCAGCTTGCACGTTTCTGCAAGCTGGTGCTCATACCACTCAGTCATGACTTGTGACCAGCTGCTGCTGAAAACACAGGAATCACAGCAAATTCAAAGCACACTTTAGAAAAAGTCTTAAACTAAAATAAATACAATAAAACACAAATGCCGACAAATGCTTTAAATAATAAATAAAGACATTACTTAGTATATGCATGAACAGTATTTGGACTGTGCATTGAATGTTTACTTTTTCATTTTGGCATGAATTTGAAAAAAAAATATGAATGTAAAAACATTTTTTTACAAAGTAACTATTGACTACATCATAGCTCAGAGGGTGAATGAGTGTCCATGAGTTGAATTTGTCATCCTGGCAATCAATTGTGATTTTGGCCAGCAAACTTATTAGCTCATTGTCAGGAACTGAATGAAAAAGGGTTGGATGGAAATGTTAGGTATCATGCTGCTTTTATGTTTAGTTGCCCTGTTTTGTTTAGCCTTTAACCCCTCTGAGAGTTTGATGAAGAAGTCCCAAAATCAAAACAAGTCATCAAATCCTGAACCCCAACCAGAGCTGTCTGTTTTGTACGTTCTTTTACCCTGTTGGGTCTGTGCAAGTTATCCAACACAGGGCCCCAAGGTAAGCTTGGAGTAAACTTCAACTGCACTTCAGTGTTCAGGTATGCTGCAAAAAGTATGTCAGAAAAATCTGATTTATATAAATGTATTCTTCTTGGTTATTTTAGCGTGAACTGCCTAGCTTTGGAGGTATCCACTGTGGACATATGTGTAACTGGGTCATAAATTACATATTGTTATAATTAAACAAAATGTGACCCCAAACCATTCCTTTTAAACCTGACTTTTAGGACCTCCAAGCGTGTAGTTGTGTTCATTATCAGTTAGAGCCCCTCCTCATTCTTCTTCTTCTTCTTTGGTGCAACCCTATAAATACAGGGTACCCCTTTGGCCTCTCCCCTTTTCTACACTTCCCCTGTGGGAGAGGTTGGTGTAATTTCTTTTCCAACACTGTAAAACACACATACTGTATATTTAGCAACCCTGAAATTTCTGGTTGTGTTTTTAGTTCAATTTTATCATCATTATGCCTGTCTTTCCTAGATCCTGTAAATGTGTAGTACGTATGTGCCGCGTCTGTGTTATAGGCACAGTTAACGCTAGCATGAATAGATAATTCTGGCTAGCTTGGAAGTTGTGGTGGGTTGAGCTAACCCTCTTCCCTACTGTTTGTATTTGGTTGTAGAAGCTGGAGCGGGCAAGTTAATTACTTGGAGGTCTTTCTTTCTTTTACCTTTCATTGTCAGTTATGTCTGATTTCGTGTTGGTGTCCTTTTTTAAACTTATATCAAATGTTCCATGCAAGTTCGTACTTTATGTTAAATGTAAAAATAAATGCAGCCCTTTTCTACAATTCCCCTGTGGGAGAGGAGCTGGAGCGGGCAAGTTAATTACTTGGTCTTTCTTTCTTTTACCTTTCATTGTCAGACATAACGCAGGAACACACCGGTTACATATGCATTCTCTTGAGTGTAACTGAGGTAAAATATTGAGCCAATATAAGTTACTCATGTTAGTTTGCTAGCCAGATTTAATTAGCATAAGCTCAGTGGCTGCTCAGTTTCAATGCTGATCCTGGACCATCATTTTTTATCACATGTGAAGAAGGTGCTGGAGAGACTAGCCTTGACTAGTCCTGAGACCACAGTTGAAAAACACCTTTCAACACTCTATAGTTTGCATACAGACCAAATCTGAGAGTGGATGACCATCAACCTGCTGCAAAGAGCTTCTTTCCATCTATAAAGTGACAGGTGAATGGTGAGAATGGCTTTCTTTGATTTCACAAATGCATTTAACATGATCCAGCAGCAACTGAGAGCTAAACACATCCACTATCTCGTGGATCACTGACTGCCTGACAGACAGGATGTATAAGTGGAAGTAGGAAGTGCTCTGCCTGATTTTGTGATGTGCAGTAAAGAAGCAGGGAGAGCTCATGTGCTGTATCAATTCCTGTTCACCTGGAACACCTCAAACTTTGAGCACAAGTCCGGGTCATGCTATCTTTAGAAATACTCAGATGATTCTGCAGTGGTTGGATGCATTAATGATGGGCAGGAGGAGGAGTATGAGCACAAGTGGATGATTTTGTGACATTTATTTTATTTATTTTCTTTAGAAAGAGGGGCAATACATATTAATGAACATCTTAACAAATGTAAATATGCCAGATTATAGCCTTGGGCTAATTTCCACCTGCAGACCCTCTGGCAGGTTGGTGTTAAACACAAGTTAGTAAAAACATGCAGAGACACTATTTACAGATCATGTGACAAGGACAAAAACAGTGATCACATTATACTAAAAACACTAAGTGATCTGAAAGAAATCCTCTGTGAATAAGAACAAAGAGATGATTAATTTCAGAGGGAAGAGAATAACCACACAGTCTGTGTTAATCCTGAGACAGGATATGGATGGATGGGGTGCCTGGGCACTGATAGCAGGCTGAAAGAGGAGGAGCGGGTCCTTCAGTGTGTGCTGCAAAATGATTAAGATTTTCTAGTATTCAGTTGTTATGAGGGAAGTGTACTTTGCTGTGGTCTGCTGGGGGAGCAGCATCAGATGGACTGAATAAATGATCAGAAAGGCTGACCCTGTGATTGGTGGCAAACTGGACACTTCTGAAGCTGTGATTGAGAGGAGGTCACTAACAAGCTGTTAGTTTATGGAGAATCCTGACCAGCTGTTGCACCACTTACTGAACAGGCAGCAGTCTGAAACAGCCTGATTCAGCTCTGCTGAGGACGCATAAAAGAAATCTTTCGCTCATTCTGTCACCCTTTACAGTACACTATATCTCTCTGGCAGAGAATGATCATTATTATTATCTCTTATTTATATCTAAGATTTTATGTAAACTAATAAGTAATGTAAGGTTGATGAGTCATCACAGGATATTTAAAAGATTATCATTTACAGGATTTTTTTCCGAGTTGACTGACACTCTTTTTACTGTGCCCACTCCAACCTCTGTTTTACATGTGCTATATAAATAAATTGGATTTGGATTTCAACAGCTATGAGTTGGAGAATTCCAGCCTGACAAGAGAGTTAGTGGAGACTAGCAGGCACGACGTGTAAAGAGGTGGGAATCTTTCTCCATCCTTCCCACATTACGGCTGTCCTTAAATAGCCCTGTGACTTTAACTGCATGGGAAATCTCTTCCATATCACTTCAGTACTGTTATGGATTGTGAATCCCAGCAATCCCACACGTGGCTGCATAGAGCATTTTAGTGCATGAAAAGAGCTAATGTATAAGACCATTTGAAGCTTAACAATGAGTCTAACGTCCCAAAGCAAAAAATGATCATGTTATGAGAAGAAAGATGTGTGTGTACTACCATTAAATCAACGCCTGTTTTCTGCAGCAGTGGTTTTGAGCACAGCTGCGAGGCCGTATCTGGAATCTATCAGATTTGTGAATGGTCTCCGTATGTGCCTTTTGTTCCCAATGCCACGGAAGTCTCACTTGGTATATTTTGTGAGGTGTTTAAATTATGTCAGATCAATGTGGAGGGTTTTTGCTCTTTTCTTTTCTTGTTTTCTTTTCTTTTTTTCTTTCTGGAAAATAGTTTTTTGATGGGACTGAAATCGCTGTTTTCAATAATTTTTCTCTGTTTTCTAGTGTTGACAATCTGATTTTTTAGGGAAAAGCCTTTGAGGTAATGTCAGAGTGAAGTAAAGATAAAATCATGCTCAATTATTGTGTTACATAAAAAGAAACAACTCTGGGAGAAACAACTGTTTCTTTTTACATAAAAAAGAAACACAATCGCCGAGACACAAATCTGTGGCTGAAACAACCTTTAAGGGACATGAAATGCCTGCAGAAAGTGGAAGATGCCTGCTTTAATCCAGCTGTGTGCTTACAGTCTCATTGTGGTCCAGTCAGACTCTGGGAGGTGCCCTTGCATTAGAGAGATAATTAGCAGTTTGGGGTGGGCGCAGGCTGAACGGGCAGATTGGGATGATGTGGCCTGACAAAATATCAAACAGGATGGCAAAGCAAAATACAGGGTAAAAGACCTTTTTACTAAAATTGTCAATAAAGGACCTTTGAGCTGAGCAAAGTGCTGTGGCCTAGTTTACATTTTGGTTTCTATTCAGAAAGTGCTCCCACCATTTGCTAACATTGGACATTTTAAGGATTATTTTCTTTGGTTCCTATTTTGAGTGACAGAGAGCACAAATATACTTGTAATGCATTCACCAGACACTTGAGTGCACGTACATGTTGCTTCTCCCTCCTTGAACTGCCTTATATCTCCATCGCATAGATTCAGCAAGATGCTCGAAGCATTCCTCAGAGATTTTGGTCCACATTGACATGACAGCATCACACAGTTGCTGCAGATTTGCTGGCTGCATGTCCATGATTCTGAAATCATTCGAGCTTTGTGGGGTCAGTTATTGTTGCTTTTCACCTCAGACCAGTTGAAAACGATTTTCCAGACTTCTGGCATCAACAAGGAATTTTTACCCAAAATAAATAAATCTTTTTCAGATCATTCTCTTTAAACCGTACAGATGGTTCTGTGGGAAAATCCTATCAGCAGTGATTTAAGTGACTATGAACATCAAATTAAAAGTCATTTAAATCACTGATGCTCCGTTCACACTTCAGCAGGTCATTGTGACCAGATCTCCAAGCCTAAATGTTTGGAGCTGATGCCCCGTGATTGGCTGATTAGATATTTGTGTTAACAAGCAGTTGAACAGCTGCATCGAAAAGTGGCTGGTGAAGGTATACTGGAGACTATCGTGCAATGGGATCATTTTACATGACAAGGGAAAGACCTTACAGTATTTTAGAGACATTTCTCCCTCGAGTAAGCACTTAGTGACAATGGAGAGGAAATCTCCTGACCCAAATGTATCAGTGACATTTGATATGTTTTCATTATTAAAGTTTAATATATGCAATTCTAATGATTTTTTAAAGTAACTCCCTGATTTAAAGAAAGGCTATTCAACCTCAGCTGTATGTATTTGACACTAATCAGTGAATGCAAACATGTTAACACAAACATCATGTTGAACGTGTTAAACATCTGCTAAAGATCAGATCTCAGCATTGTTGTTGTGAACATTCTGCCATTAGTGACTCGCTCAAAGCACTGCTGTGACTAACTACTTCCTGACAGAGGCAATAAATAAATAAACTCTCAGTCCTGTTCAAACGAAGGGTAAAACTATCATGTAGACTTTAAAAGGAATTCAAATCATTATTGCAGCTTTTCTTCTTGAAAACTTTTCACGTCTTCATTGTATTGATCGAGTCATATTCCAGGCTAAGAGAATCCGTCACCATACCAGCTGACTAGCGCTAGCATAAACCACAGCTTAACAGCCTTATGCCCAGAGCCCTCTGTGGTTTCCTCAAACCTCAGCATGGATGAAGATCGTGTAATGGTGTCAAAGCACGCCACTAGGAGGAAGAAAATGCTTCAACTGACATGTTACTGCACGTGTTTTGAGTTACGTGCTTTAATGTGAAATAATAATTTGCTAAGTGGTAGTTATTGGTGACCTGGACATGAAAGTCATGCACAGCTTGTTTTCATTTTACTTGCTGAAAAAGGTGCAGCCCTTCATCGGTGCAAACGGCCCTTCCTTCACACGACTTCATGCATTTGGGCTGGACCCTCACTAATATAGCTCAGCCTTTAACTTTGACCCCTTTGCTGCTGCTCTGCAAATCCTTAGATAGCATCTCTCTATGGCTGCTGGTTTTCACTGTTCAGGTCTGGAGGGAACATTCCTCACATTCTGCCTCAACCCTGGATTCCTGACCTCCCTTCACCCCTTGCAGTCTTCTTCCACGGTGGGTGACGCGGTGTTTGATCCCCTGCTCGCTTCTTGCCTTCTTTCATCAAGGCTTTCCCTGCATAGTCAGGAAGACAAAAGGAAACTCGTGAGCTTGTTTAAGCCTATCCAATGACAGTGCAGCCTGTACTATCATTAATCGCAGAGCACAGCTGAGGGCTGGAGTGGTGTGTGGACTGGCCAGACATAAATGATCTCTCAAGTAGCCTGTTTACACGATTCTAAATCAGGGGGATTTGTTCTTCAGTATCTTCTGTCTGCAGAACAGAAGAAAAGAAAGATTTTACGACTGCAGCTTTACTTTTTGGCAAAGTGATTTTGGTGTGTTTTAACACACAGTTACACTACATCGTTGTGACTTTAAAGCTCATGTTTGGGCTGATTCTGAAACTGCTTATCATGTAAAACCTAGTAGGCTGAACTTTACCATTTCCTCTCCATCACCACCCATCAAATGCTTGTTGGGAAATGCTGTTTAAACAACAGCTCTCCAGTTCATGTTATTTCCGTCTTTGCCCAGACTCTGATAAGCTGCAAGGACTCCTGAGAATGAGAGGTTAGCTCAGTACCCGAGAACCACTCTATGCCATGATTACCAACTTGCGCTATCCAGATCCACAATGTGCATCTTTAAATATCACATGCCACATCTCCTTTTTCTAAGCATTGTTTAGGCTCAAGGGGAAAACAGACATTATGCTAGAATATTTCTTACAAAGAGACTCAAACTATAGTAACTGTTGCGTAACTTATAATGACATTCAAATTATAACTTCATAGTACCTCCAATATGGAACATCTGCAGGCCACATGAATCTTCAGTTTTCACATGGCTTGATCCACTATATCTGTCAGCACAATGACTTTGTAATCCACTCTGACACAAATTAAACGCAACACAAACAGCATGTGGTGCCCGTTGTGACTGGCTGAAACATAATTTATATGCAGTGTCAGCTTGGGACATTCAGTTCATCATTCATATGTCTGTGGGATGTTTTTATGGCGTCTCAAAAGACAGACTGTCTTGTTAAATGACTTAAACACAAGGAAATTGAATCTAGCAGAAGCAACCACCAGCATTGCTGGTTTGCAGTAAGCAACTACTTAGCAGATGCTTTAAAATGAAAGGATTTGGTATGATTCTGTTAGCTGTCTTGCTAATTTTTCTATGTTAACTGAGCTGAATTGTGTTGCCTCGGTGGTTTCAATGACGTTTAGGCTCACTGTGGAAGAAATTCAAATAATCACATTACTAAAGAGTTACTGAACAAATGTCATTCCCATCAACATCGTTGTACTTTGTACACATGTTGCATACAACCAAAACCTGAAAGAAGACTTAGATGACATAATTATCTCTGAAGCTTTCGATAATGTCAAAATCTTGAAGATAATTTCTGCGTTTGGTCTAACTGCTGCAATTTAATCAGCCTCAAATAGGAACTACAATACTAGTTTCCAGCTATGGACTCTACTAGAGTAGTTTTGCATAATTTACAGTTCAAAACTTCTGTATATTGGACCTTGGTTTCTGTTTCTAGGCTGTGTTCACAACCAAATTTGTTCGCCGAAAGTGATCCACTGTAAAATGAAAGTTAAAAACAAAATAAAATATTTTTTAAGGTAAAAGAAAAGGAAAATATTTTCTGTCTTTACATTAGTCTGTAATTATCATTATTATTATTACAAAAATAATCCTAATCCTAATAATAATCCTCCCGGGGCAGACCCAGGACACGCTGGAGAGATTATATCTCTCGGCTGGCCTGGGAACGCCTTGGTATTCCCCCGGATAAGCTGGAGGAGGTGGCTGGGGAGAGGGAGGTCTGGGCTTCTCTGCTTGGGCTGCTGCCCCCGCGACCCAGCCCCGGATAAGCGGAAGAAAATGGATGGATGGATGGATGGATATTATTACAAAAAATTCCTTAATTTTAAAAGAATACATTGATACACTGTGCAGAACTTTTTACTGATTTTTTAGGCCGAGTTTTTGGCTTACAGGCCTTACTTGGGCATAATTTGACCCTTTTATTTGAAAATCTTGGCCATGGTTAAAGGGCATCCACCACTGTACCAATATAAAGTCATGTGAAAAAGAGTTACTGTGTGCAGTCATGTGTAAAACTAAGTACATCCTTACTGTTTCCACAGCAATTAAGAGGGTAAGTAGCAGTCAGGTGCGATTAATCACAAGTATTTGGTCAGTGATCATCAGCAAATGTGAGCGCCTCTATAAAAGAAAAAAACTTTGGAACTTTGTTAAACTTGTTAAAGCTAATGAACAACTCAAACATCAGCACAAACACCTCATACTCGCCGTCAGGCATGGTGGTGGAGGGGTGATGATTGGGGCTTGTTTTGCGTCCACATGACCTGGCAACCTTGCAGTCATCGAGTTAACTTGATGACTGTACACCAAAGGATTCCAGAGTTGAGACCATCTGTCTGACAACTAAAGCTTGTCTCAAATCATCCAGCAGGACAATGAGCAACAAATCTGCTACAGAACAGCTGAAAGAGAAAAAAGTCCAAACTTCAACCTGATTGAAAAGCAGCGGTGGGATCTTAAGAGCGCTGTGCACAAATGAATGCTCTCAAACCTCAATGAACTGAAGCAACGCCGTAAAGAGCAGGTGGCCGAATTCCTCCACAACAATGTGAGAGACTGATAACATGCAATAAATATCACTGTTAAGCGTTGTTCTACAAGCTGTTGAATCATGAGGCGTGTTTAGTCCCATGGAAGTCTGTTTAATGTGTATTGACTAACAGGCAATAATAAATTGCTATTTATTTATTTCAGCGATTACCATTTCACACAATAGTTAAATTCTAGTAACAATCAGTCCTAGTTACTGGCAGGTGCCTCTGTGAAAGTCACGACTTACAACACACAAATATATAAATAGTGAATGTTTGTTGTTTGAATATTTACTGTGGCTTCTACACTTCTATAACCATGAATGACCGGAGCGAAAGATTGCTGCTCTAAGAGAGAGGAGAGCGAAGACTGTGTTCTTGCATTCCACACCAATCCGAGAGATGGCCTTTGTCAAACACACACATGCAAAGTTTCAAACAGACAGACAGGAAGAGGAAGGGATTCAGCTGCCTGCTCTGCATGCAACTAGCAAAATGAAAGCTAGGTGCACTCACTGTGAAAGGAATAGTTTGACGTTTGGGCAAATATGTTAAGTTATCTGTCACATCTTCATTGTGAAGCCAGAGCAGACAGTCAGAATACTTTAACCCAGGGTTGGGAAACGGGTAACTAGGTCTGTCTATACTAAAGTAACAAAGACTATTTAAAAAATATGTATAAAAGGAAATTTCAAAAAACAAACAAACAGACATGTCTCAATCAGCACCACCAAGTCTGATGTGACATATTTGTACAAGCACAATAGAGGCATGTTATAGTGGAGTCTAAGTTCTTCAATGCTGTTTCCATGATGGGTTCTGGAAATACACACTATCCCACCACAGAGCCCCCTTTTGCCCTGTACATTGCCCCCAACCATGAAAGAGTCCATTTAAAGCGTCAGAGGCTGGGCATGACCTGAGTTTACTGTCTAAGGGGTATTAGCCTAAATCCTTGTGTGTCCAGTCAGGGAAAACTGGTCATGGGGAGTTGATGAGGACTGTAGGACCCTGTTGAAGGTGCAGAGCCTGAAGAGATTATTTTGCTCCCAAATTAGTTTGAATTTCTGGGCAAAAACACTCATCACATATGAAGGAAGCGTGCGTTTTCTTATAGGTTTATTTGAATTTATTCGGATCGCTCTTCCAGCTGAAATGCTGTAAGGTTCTTTCTTTTTTTGTTTTTTCAGGTTGTCCCTCAAACTCACAAACAGGAGTCGGTGTGTGTAGTTTCCAGTATTTTTCTTGTGTGGGTAGAACCACGCAGGAAAGTATTTTGGTGGGCAAACTCGGGGAAAAAAGATGCAATACTGAAGAGGCAAGTAGAATTTCAAGCATTCCCCTAAATCCTTGTGCCTTCACTTTAAATAGCCAGGAGAGAAACTGTGTCTGGTAGATTAACATCAACATAAAACATAATTAATTCAACACAAACACCTAAGCAAGGTCACTTCATATCGCATTATAAACTATTATTGTAACATCTGACTAAGTAAAGCAGCAATTTAGCGAATTTTTCAAAATTTCATTTTTGCTCAGTTCAGGTCATATTTGGTCCATAAATAAGGATAAAAGTGCTAATTCTTTGCCCAAACAGGCCCGGATCTTCACACCTCAAACCTAACCATAATCTGGTAACTGGCACTAGGCCAGAACTTCCTAACTCTTGGTCCGCTGTTGACAACACAGCTGAGTACCAGGAACAGCACGGTTGTGTGCTGGTCCCTTAAAAAGCCTACACACAGCTTTGCAGACCAACACTGTGACCACTGGGTTTAGAGTCAAAAACTGCTCTTCTTCACATTTTTGCTGTTGTTGGTGTTTTAGCTCAGCCGCTGATGAAGTGAAGGAAGAATATACAAAGAATTATTTTATAGTGAAGAGGAAGAAAGTATTAAAAACAACAAAAACTTGCAGTAAACTGTCACCGTGTCTCTTTCTAAGCCAGGATCACTGTCACGTGACTTACAGATCTCAAGAGGTTTCACACACCTGTTTGGGCATCTTGGTCACAATCCTTACACCTGACACTCACCGTGTTTTTTTTGGGGGGACTGCTCAAAAGTACATCTGCAAAGGTCATTCTGACAAATACCTACACAAACGCAGTACCACAAATCCCGCATTAGCCTCATTTAGCCTCAGCTAACTACCCAAATCAGGATATCTCCTTAGGATTTAATATCAGTGATTACAAATAGAAAACCCCTGCCTCTGGTCTTGTTCATGCCTTAATCACACGTCAAACACCATTTCCACAACACTGTTCATCACCAGACCTCACCTGCCTGTCCTGCTCAGCACTGACAAAAGCATTTATAGTTTTTTCTGTGCAAAGACCAAAACGCATTGTTGTTGTTGTTGTGTGGCAGGAGGGGGGAGCGAGCCCACCTTGTGCCAAGTCTACAAGAAATTTCATGAAGTAGAGGAAATCAGAAGACTACAGATTAAGTCTGGGAGATTTACAGGCTTGTTGTTGTTGTTTGTTGTCATGTTTTAATACCACACTGATGGCACAGCAGTAAGAACTTACATACACTTTTCCAGAGGATGTTACTTTAAGTGGACACCTTCATATATGCAATGCTTTTTTTTTTTTTTTTTTTTTTTTTTAAATACTGAAATACAGTTGACATATACTATCCCGATCAACTCAGCTCATGTGCCATGATTGTTATTGCTTTCTACTGCTTCCACCAACCAGTTTCCTGGCTGTAGTAACAAATGTCGAGTTAGCAGGCATAAAAACTATCAAAATGAGCTTTGGAAATAAAACAAACAGTAATACTGTGTTTTCTGAGAGAGACAGAGAAGCAGTGCAGCAGTGATGGAAATAAAAATAATAGATCTAACACCTCCACTTAAAAGGAGCATGCTGCTTCTATATTGAGCCTTAACGTCTCCAAATGACTCTGTTTGATTTTCCAATAAATCACTGAAAGGCTGCTAAGCTTTTTTTCTTTTGGGCTGAAATGAGAATCTTACTCTGCATCCCAAAGCTGTAAGTGTGTCTGGATGAGAGGATTGGCTAAATGACAAGTAGGAGCATCAATATCTCCCACGGGGGCCTCTCTGCATTTAAAATGTCCTACTGAGAAAGACAGGGGCCTTTTTCTAATTGTGTCATTTCCTCAGATTTCTTACAGAGGCAGCCACAGCCTTTCATCTTCATCTCTCTCACTACCTGAAACTCTTTTACAGTTTTAGTAGTCCATGCCCTGCTTTTCACCTCTTTCCTTAAAACCCATATGTAGGGTGGGGCTTGCATTTTATTAACGGTGCGATTGAGCCACCTCTGATATGTCAAACATCACGATTTCATCACAAATTATTAACAATCTGCATCTTTAGTCCCTGAAATAATGCTCTCAGCACAGTCAACAGATACTGAGTCAGTGCTCCACACTCCGCATTTTTTCTCTTTCTCCATGCAGCAGCCACATTCCCGCTTCCTCAGGCTGATGTGTTACACTGGAGAGGGGAGGGAGGATCGAGTGTCCGCCGTTCCTCCCATCACCTGTGAAATTTCAGAGCCAGGCCACGGTGAAAGGGGGTATTGTGTCCCCCTGATGAGGAATGCCCTCGCGTCGCTCGTCAAAGAAAAGGCCTCATTTGGCCAGGAATTTGGAGGGACCTCGAGAGGTGTAGGGAGATTTTCTCAGAGGTGGGGATAGGAACCTGGATGTTTTCACGAGGCTGGACAGGAGAAGAACAGATCTTAACTTGAGTCTCTGTGACAGTAACAGATCAGAATTCATACAATATAAACAAACAAGAACACTGTAAACTTGTTTTTCTTAGAAAATGGTCAGTTACATTAGACAGGTTTTTTTGTATTATTAAAACACGCTTAGCTTTAATCACATCGCACTGTTTTGTTTAATAATAAAATACAATATAACTGTGGCTTAAGGGAGAATCTGGAAGTTACTGCTGAACCTGCTTAGAGCAGTCAGACTAATCAGAGTCTGATGTAGTGAGTATGCCACCTGCTGGTGAAAAATCACCACTAACGCATTATACTGCATAGAGCTGTGAATTTATTGTGCCTCTGAATTTTTTTATAGCATTTATACATGGATTGTACTAAATGATATAGAATCCATGACCGGGAAAGAAGAAGAAAGTGTGTACTTTATTGTACTTTTGAAAGAGCAATTAGCATAAAAAAATATTGTTTTCAGCAATTTTGTAACAAATTTCTATGAATCGATATCTACGTATTGTGATTTAATAATTTAAAAAAAGAAAAAATAAGATTTTTTTTTTGGTACAGGAAGCTTAAATATGCTTCTTCTTCTTCTTTTTTTAAATCGTAATGTATCGGCTGGACGTGTGGGTGCACAAGAAACCTCGAAATGAGCAGGCACGCTGACAGGTTCCCGTATTTGTTTATTTCCTCGATTTTTGTCGTTGTATTTTGGAGGTAGTCATTGGAAGTGTCCACGTGCTCTCACCTTTGGCTTGACGAATTTAGTCATTCATTGTAACCACTAGAGGGCGATAAAAACACGCATCTTCAAGTAGCCATCTCTGTGGGAAATGAGAAGGTATCATGTCAGTCTTTACTGTAACACGTTATCGGCTTATTAATTCGACTGCTTTGCTCAGGTTTGCCTCCCATTGTCAGTCTTCACTTGAAGCCACTAGTGCGCATCATTTTAATACTTAAATCAGTATTAAAATGATGCGCACTAGAGGAACAAGGAATACAGAATGCGAGCTATAATTTAAGTTCATCTATAAAACATGAGACCAAAACTAACCATTTATTGTTACCGTGTATGTTCTATAGTGGTCTAACTGAATGACTACACCAACTACTTCCGGTATTTCCTTCATAATAAACACTAGAGCTTTAGCTTTCAAATAAGTGATGAAAGAAGCTTCAGTGAGCTATGTATTACTATCAAATATTACATATTAGTACTTTTCAAAATTATATTTACATATATGCGTGTTCTGTACGAGAGTCCCGGAGGAAGGGGGACTCGCAAAAAGAAGTTAGGCATTTTATACTCCAGTCCACAGGGTGGCGCTAATGTACATTCCTGATGCTGTCAAACGTTATAAGAAGAAGAGAATACGGAAGTGGGTTTGTTTACTGGCTGGTTTTGGAGGCAAGTTTCTGATCAGAAAGGTTTATTGCGGTTCGGAACTCTGTTTTATGTTTTAAAATCTTTACTTTGGTTCTCGAAAGTGTCCAGAACATATAAAGGCTGAGATAAATTAGCTTAACGTTAGCTCCGTGTAGCACCAGCGTTAGCGGCACATTACGGTAAGGACTTAGTCATCGTGGAGTAGAGCAGCTATTGGAGGAAAGGCATATTAAACTTGGCTTTGCTAGTGGAAAAAGCAGCACGTCTTATATCGCTTCACTTCAGCTTTTTTTTTTTTTTTTTTAAATGACCATAATTCATTAATTAATTCGGCATCATTTGTTTAAATAAATACCAACGTTTTTCTATAAATGAGCCTAAACCTAGTACCTCAGCCTGCAGTCACGCACATTTCTCATTGTCTTTAACGATTGCTAGGGGTTGAACAGAGGCTTGCTCAGCCTGTTAGAAGCACGTGTCAGATGTCCAGTCTAATACATCAGCGTTAGTATCAGACTGATGTGCTGCATCTGGTGTAACCTAAATCTTCACTACTCGTATGGTCACAGAACTATTATATATGATTGTATGCGAAGGCTGGCACCAATTTAAACGATTTAGATATTGAACATAGGGCCGGTCAAAAGCATCAGTGGGGCAGACAGTATCAAGAGGCATTGCACCACCAGTTAGCCTGTGAAATTGCTCTTTTAGGTGAAAGGTTGCTTATTAGGTAGTGGTTATCACTGGACACAGGAGGTGAGTGCTGCTCACTGTTGGAGGTTTGTGAGCTTAACTTGCTGCCATTTCTCTTGCTGCCATTTCTCTTACTGCTGTCCTGCAGCAAAATGAATGAAGACCCAGTCCAAACAAACTGCAGTAAAACACTGCTTGTCCACCACTTACCAGCTGAGCTCAGCGAGGAAGAGAAGGAAGACCTCCTGAAGTATTTCGGAGCTGAGTCAGTCAGAGTCTTCTCAAACAGGGGCCGCTTGGTACGTTTCTCCTCACCGATTATCCCATGAGCTGTATCTCACATCCTGACATTCATTTGAGTTGCCAGGCAGTCTGAACATGTTTGTCCATTTCCACAGAAACATGCAGCCTTTGCAACGTTTAGGAGTGAAAAGTCAGCGGCAAGGGTAAGCGTTTTGTTTGAGACTTCCTCTGGTTTTTCTCTCACTTTGTCCTGTATGGTCTTTTTCAGTCCCCTTAACATCTTTTTTTTTTTTTTTTATAGGCTCTAAGCAGACTCCATCAGTTAGAGGTTCTTGATCAGACACTCATTGTGGAGTTTGCAAAAGGCCAAGATCACATAACAGTGCTAAAGGACCCGCCTGTGTCAGAAAGGTGAGCTGTCTGAATAACCCCGGGCTGCACAGACCTTCATTCTTATGTAAATTGATGGACTGTTAATGTCTCTGTCAGTTAACAGCAGATGATTGCATCCCTTGTAGTGGTCTGAACCTCCCCTCTGCCTTTCTGTAGCGGTGAAAATGTCAAACAAGAGCAGAAGAAGCAGGAGAGTAAAAAGCCAAATATTCCCATCATAGAGACGGGCGTTGCACCGAGTCTCGGGTAAGAATGAAAGCATGTCATCATGAAGCTGGTGTGACATGAGGGAAGGAAACATTTTATTTTTATCACTTGTTTTGTTTTTTATTTTATTTTTATTTTTTTTGGCTGATGTTATTCTCTAGTGCATTATTCATTAGATACCTTGTAGATTTCTAGTCTTTGTTCTTTTTGCCATTTTGTGGGGTTAAAAAAAGAAAACAAAAACACTATATTGCATTCTGCCTTTTGGTGACAGGCCCTGTCTCCCATTACCCAGAGTTTGTGAGTCATTACCTGCCCAAACTCTGTCTTATTCGATTAAATATGCATGTGTGACACATGTTCTCCAAACTGCGGTCAGAGTGTTGCCAGTTTGGCTATGCAGAAACTGCCTGGAGGCTGGCTGACAGTAAACCTGGATGAGAATCTGAGAGCTGTAGTTGGGAGCTGTCAAACGCCTTGTGTCCAATTAGATAGCCAGGCCGCCACTGAGCGCCTGACAGGCCGTCTGTCCTGCCAGTTGGTGGGACCAGGTGGTCTTTGATACCTTTCACTCCATTTCTGACAGTTTGTCTTGCTGCTGCTGCTACAGCAACCCAGACTTAAGAGCTCCATATTCTAATACTAGTCTGCACAAACTGAGAGAATGTGCTGTCTGGTTAGACGAGTATATTGCATTTAGGTGTGTTAGAGCTTGTAGAAAGGTTGGATTAGGGACAAATTGAGATGTCCTGCTAGCTGCACTTGCTGGTTATTTTGAGCTTGAGTTCACCAATGACGGCGTATTTTAAATCTCCTGTACAGCAAAAATGTGATTGCAGAAGGAGAACTCTGATGTTTTTCACTGTTTTTCACTAGTCTTTGGTTCCTTTTATGGACTAAATAATACATTGAGGGATATTAAGTGAATTTAAAATACATTAATCTGTGCTTTTAAAAAAAGGGGACTCTAAAATAGTGGTCAGCTATGCTCATTTTCTTAATTCAATCATTGTATAAGCAGAAAGGCTAGAACTGCATTTTGTACACATTTACATTTTTGCAATTTGTTCTGTGGCAAATTATATGCTAATAATTAAGAAAACAATTTTACGTTGTTTTCTTTAGAAGAAATAAGTAAAGTCTGTTTGAGTAGGTGCAAATCAGACAGACTCAAATGCCAGCGGGTGAAATAAGCTTCAAGATTTTAATAATATCTTTAGCATCATAATGCATGTAATGATTACAGAGTTGAAACCAGATATTTAAACCCTTTCAATCAGATGACGTCCAGGATGTAATATAGATTTATTTTACTGTGGAGAGCTGTGGCTCAAGATGTGTATTTGAGTTGCCGCAATGAATTTAAAAACATTTTTTATGGAAGTCATGGATGAGCTGATTGGATTTTTGTGGGCAAAGGTCAGCTTCACTGTGATATGCTGATGCGTTGCAAAACATGTATTTTTTTTCCTGGCCATTAATAATTAAAGAGCAGAAGAGGAGATTTTAATCATCTTGCAAATTTCACATTGATGCAAACTGGAAAAAACTGAGCTGGGAGAGGCATACAACCACAGTCCGACTTTATCGGCGACCCCTACTAGCTGTTTGCTGCTAGCGACCAATAATATTAGCTGCATTCATAATGGTCGGTAAGGGAACGTTTTAAAAGTAAAGAGGAAATGGGAGAAACACCCTTCAACTATATTATGAGTGTTGATGTTTCATAGTTTGCCCACCAGAGGGCGCTTTGCAACATCCCTGTTTTTCAATTTTAAACACAAGAAGCACGTGTTTGGAACCACAAGCACAACAACCAGCTGATCCAGTCAAGTCGGGTAAATAAATGACTACATGTTGCAAATGTTTGGAAAATCTAAAAAAAAAAAAAACAGTGGTTCAAAAGATCAGAATGACTTTTTAAAATCCTTAAATATCAGTATCGGTCGGGCTCTGTGGTTAAGTCCTTAACTTCAGCTTGCTTTCATTCTAATTGGAGAAGTTGTGGTTGAGCGCTGGAACAAAGGAGAAATGTTTGTGGGGAAAAACATCTTGCTGATGACGTGGCTTCAAGCCGCAACACAACAGAATCTACATTCACTAAATCAAATGATGACGAAGGTGAGTTGGAGTGCTGTTAAGGCACCATTTACCAGGCCTCCGCACCTTTAACTGCTGTTTCTAGTGGCAAATTAAATAACTCTCTCCTACCTTCAGTCTTTGCTCATTAGTCTTGAGTGTAGGTGAATTTGTTGTCCCATGCTGTGTAGATTGGCACCTTAAGAAATCTATTTCCCGAGGACCAACCTTGCTGTGCTGACACGGCATGGCTTGTGCTTTTAATCTTAATGACAGGCCTCCTAGCAAGAGGTAGGGCCACTGCCTGGGCCACACACTGATGTGTGACTGTTTTGACATATAGTCATGTGAAGAAGTTTATCCCATAAAAAGTATTTGAGAAAGCAAACGCGTGATTATCTTTGAACAGTGCTTATAAAAAGAACAAAAAACAAAACAGGGACGTGTTACATAATTGTCTGCCAGTCTCTGACATCATCTTGCTTTAACTTTTGACCAATTTATATGCAATATTCATTCATTCTCAGGATGTTTGAGGGTTTTCTTGCATGATTTAATCCCATGATTTCAGTGGGATTAAATCTGAGCTTTGACGAGACCGTTCCTTCTCCTCTACCTCTCCGTTTCTCATGCCGAAACCATTTTTTGGTGGATTTGCTGCTGTTCTTAGGATCATTATCCTCTTCAAAAGTCACTTCTGGTTCAGCATTAATTCTTGGAGCAGATGGCCTAAAATGATCTTCAAGCAGTCCTTGGTGTGATGCAGACTTTACAGTTGAATCAGAGACTGCAAGGGACATGCTCCGTAAAGCCATAAACTAACAGCGTAACCCCAAAACACTGTTTTTGATTTGCTAGTACAGAGCACATTATTCCTAAAGGTTGGGTGTTTTCCTGTCTGGTCACCGGCCAAGCGTGGTTTAGTCCTTTCTAGGATTTCTTGGCTTCAGACCGTTTCTGCCTGTCGTTCCCCAGAGCAGACTCGGATCACTTGTGCTTTAATCTGGATTCCAATTTTAGATTTGAAGGTGAAGGAGATAAATATAGAAGTGTACATGCTTCGTTCCCGTTTGACTGCTTTGTGTATAGAAATTGAGAAAATGACTGAATTTGTTTAGAGTACATCACCTTCATCTGTATGCACTCATTTGAAATGGATCGAGTGTTTGCTCCTTCAGATGTATTCAAAACGTCAGTTGTTTCCACGCTAATTTCCATACTTTTTTTTTTTTTTTCTCGTGACTGTTTTTCAGTGAAGGCTTTATTGTGTTTAAGGCAGAGAGTTGCAGGTTTAAACTAACACTCTTTTTTTCCCCCTCTCTTTGTCTCCTACAGGTTGAAGTTTCAATCAAATCCCACTTTGAAATATTTATATCCACCACCCTCTAATGGCATTCTGACAAATATAACACACGCCCTCATGAGCGTGCCAAAGTTTTATGTTCAAGTGAGTAAACACAGCTTCCTTTGTGTGGTTTTATTTGTTATTTTACCTTGATGCGCAGATGCTGGCCATAATAATGATGTCCCTGTGTTCATTTTTGGTAAGTGGGAATTAGTGCAGGAAAGAAAAAACTCAAGCTAATGTGACAGCATTTCGAGTCCCTACATTTATATTGTAAAATAGGAATATGATTCTGGAATAAGTGTCCCAGAGGTTTTTGAACTGCATCCAGGCTCTTAAAGATCAAACAGCAAACATTTGCCTTTTAAATCTCAATTTGGGAAGCAAGTATTAATAATAAACCATAAGTGGGCGGCATGAGTTATGGGTTTAACATTTCCCTGGGAGCCGCGCTGCCTGGATTTTAATTGCTGCTGTTCCCCGTGTCAGCAGCTTGGTGGTGCTAGTGTGTTTCGGAGAAGCTCTCCCGGTGCTCTGCCTCATTGTAGGCATCTCACTCGAGCCTCAATCTCACCTTGATCCTCGTATTTGTATGCGAAAGCCTGGAAATCTGTTTTACATATGGAGCCCGAGTTTCCGGCTGCCTGTTTGAGAGCGGCAATATATATTTATATTACCTGCTCTCTCCCCCCAGCCTGTGCTATGAATTTTCACTGTTCTCAAACTCGTATCTCAAACTATACAGGTACTTCATCTGATGAACAAGATGAATTTGCCATGTCCTTTTGGCCCAATCACAGCCAGACCACCCATGGTAAGCTTCTGTACACCATCACTGAATGTAAAGCTCTTTCCAAGTGTGTAAATGTTTTTATAAAAGCAGGTGTTATGTTTCACAAAATGTACTTCTGAGAGTTAGACAGCTTGTTAAGGCAGTAACACTCAGCTGTGTGTCTTTAGGTTGATGAGCAGAACTATAGATCCCTACCTTTCCTTAACTTTTTGACTCTCCCAAATACGGAGACTGAAAGTTCTTAAATGTAAAAAGAACATGTTTGAGCAGTAAATGTGAGCACTTTTCCCAGATCAGCCAAAATAGTCCTACTTTCTCTCCATTCATAGTTCATATTCTTTTTTTTGTCAAAATGCACATATAAATATACAAATGTACTAGTTAGCTTGTTTATTAATCATCAGAACTTTCATGTGTTCACGTCACACTTTCAGATGCAGGAACACTTTAGTATGATCAGTATTTCTACACTGAATACTCATAAAAGGTATTTTATGAGTACTTTATTCAGACACAGTCTGAGTAAACTAATAATACACAAACAGGGAAAACTAATGAGTAAATATTCACATTCAGAACTTCTCCAAAAACTACTTTGAGTTTGGTGTTTCAGTAAAGCAGATGCAGGTGCTGCTCTTCCCTCAAATGATTGGTTGGCATGAACCATACCTCAACAAAATCACAGCAGGCTTTATACCCAAAGCTGGAGAAGGCTGCAACGGCCGTTCTAAAGACCTGAGTGCTCATCAGTCTGCAAAGTGCATACAAATAGGACAAATTCAGGACAGGTTGCTACTTTAGCTGAAGTGGAGTGGGCAAAGATCACACAAGAACACAGTGTGCAGTCCTGCAAGAAGTGAAAAAACAACCCGAGGGTAACATAAAAGTACCTGCAGAAATCTCTTGGTAAACTTGTGAAATCCTTTTTGATGTCTCAACTGTTAGAAAAGCGCTGAGAAAGAATTGTGTTAATGGAAGGACACCCCAAAGCGCTACAGTCCACAAAAAAGGTTTGCAAAATAGGAAAAGAGAAAAGAAAATCAACCGCCTGTCCCAAAACACTTTCCTTTGCTATCATTGAAGGAATAATGAATTTTACAGGAGAAATGCAGGCAAGAAGTCCATGCCCTGAAGTTCAGGGGAGGTTGGGTGATGCAACAGGGCAGTGACAAAAAGCACACGAGTAGATCAACAGAAGGATGGTTAAAAGGATGAAACTCGCAAGACAGAGACCTGACCTTAACTCAGTTTTCATTCTGTGGCATGACCTGAGGAATTGTGTTTAATCAAAATATCCCAGAAATATTGATGGACTGAAACAGCTTTGTAAAGAGGAGCGGTCCAAAAAGATGCCAAAAACCATTTGGAAGTGTCAGAAGCAGCTACAGCCAAGGTCTGATGGAGGCTGCTGCTATTAGAGGGTCCGTTAATTATTAAAGTCAGGCTTTCACTCGTCTTTTCCAGCCTTAGTGATTACAAAAGGGTTCATATACTGTACACATGCAAGCAAAGCAGCAAAAACAGCAGAGACAGAGAATACAACAGAAACTTTACATTTAACTGTATGTAACTGACATGGTGGTTCAGAAGCAGAGCAATGATGCTCAATATTCAAGGAAATTCCAATGTTCAAAATGTCAAAGTCATAGACAAAAAAAACAATTGATAGGATGTGAAGGGAGAGATCCTCTCTCATGCAAAATGTCCGGGAATGCTGTGTCCAGCTGTGCTAGGAGTTTCCTTTTTTCCTCTGACACGTTGGTTCTATTGTGCGCTCATTTTCTTACATTTTATTAGTTAGTAAGTAAGTAAGTAAGTAAAATTTTATTTATATAGCACATTTCTAGATAGAGATCACAAAGTGCTTTACAAGATATAACAGATTAAAAAGACAAAATACAAACAAAGTTAGCAAAAGGCAGTTTTAAAAAGATGTGTTTTTAGCTGTTTTTTAAAAGTAATCAATGAATCAGCGGATCGTAAGTCCTGAGGAAGGGAATTCCACAGTCTGGCGGCCACAGTAGCAAAAGCTCTATCACCCCTAGTTTTCAGTCTCGTATACTGAATGACAAGTAGGCCCTGACTACTCGACCTCAGAGACCTACTAGGGGCATAGGGCTGTAAAAGTTCAATGATATATGGTGGTGCTTGTTGTTGAAGAGCCTTGAAAGTTAAAACCAAAATCTTAAACTGGACTCTAAATTCAACAGGAAGCCAATGTAACTGCATGAGCAACGGTGTTATATGTGAAAATTTAGAAGCTTTCGTCAAAAGTCTTGCTGCAGCATTATTAGTTATTAGTTATTAGAAGCTGGTCGTCAGGTTGCTCAACTGCAAAAATAATTGTTGTTTTTAGTACCGTAAAGTCGTCTCCTTTGACTGTTGTCGAATTTAAAATATCTGTATTTAATTTAAAATCAAAATCAGCCATCGCTTCTCCCATTTGTATGCTAAGCCATGTAATTTTCTTTCCCGCAGTTTGAACTCCTGCCTCCTGCTCCACCCATCCCCATGCCTCCTCCCTTCCCTCCCGATTATCCCCCTTTACCAGAGGAGGAGATGGAAATGAGCAGCGAGGAAGAATCCGAGTATGAGAGTGGAGACGACGAAGACAAAGAGAGGTGAGGCGACGACAGAGTGCAGCACAAACACTGTTTGAGACAGTCAGACTGGCTTTCAGATAGTTTTGCACCTCATCATAGCTAACGGTCATGCCGGCGTATTAACATATTATTCATCAGTATTAATCTTTCTAGAGAAAAGATTAGTTGCAAACGTGTGTGGAGACTTTCACATCTGTATCTCACTCCCTGTCATATTTTCTAAATATGCAGAAAGCTCGTGTAGATCCACAATTGTGTAAATGCAAAGATTTTCGTGTCTGACTTTTGCTCCACTTTAGCAGCAGGTGACAAACTAAAGGGCAAATATGAATCTTTGAACCTTACATCGACGGCGTTGGCTGGCTGTCAGTGGAATGATACTGGCATGGTTTGGGTCACTGCCAATCGATATGAAGTTGCTCTGAGTGATCACCTTTATGGTGTGATGAAACATTCCTGTCCTGATGGGAGTGGTATCTTCCAGAACGGCTGTGCCTCCAGTGTTAGGGTCTGAGGATGCTGAATGGTCTGATGAGTAAAAAAAAAACTAGTGTGAATCATATACTATTGTCTTTGCGGTCACCAGGTCTCCTCCCTAGTTGACCACCTATGGATGATTTTAGACTGACGTGTTATAGAAGATAATCACCAAAGTGATGTCCCAGCCCTCCAGCTGAGCTCCAGAGACCTGGAAAATCAATGATCCTTCTGCACATTTACAAATCAGAATATAAATTTAGAGAATTTTTTTTTAATACATTTCTAAATCTGATTACAGCAGATATTTAACTATCCATATACATTTGCAAATGTGTGATTACAGTACTAGCTTCATAGATTTTTTTATTTTTTATTTTTTGGACCAAGTTGGACGATTTCCCCCTTATTCCCTATGCTTGGTTTATTTCAGGATTGTTCGTCTGATGGGCCTGGTCAACCAAGCATGCAAGCGACCCTTGAGACCAAAAACAGCTTCAAAACGAAAGAAGCCCAGGATCAAGGATCTACTCTATGCTCCCAAGCCAGACTCTCAGAGGTAGACCAAAGGCACTCATTCATGTCACAGTCCTCACGCATAGCTCATCTCAGGACAGTATTCACAGGCAGCTAAAGAGAGAGGGCAAAAACCTCCAGATAATAAGTCTTCCTCATAAACACAGCCTCGTGCGGCTTGGAGACTTGTTGTTTCAGCATCACACACTCACACACTCCCTTAATGACAGGCCACAAACTCTGTTACTAAACTATAAATATACACAAACACACAGTCTCCTGGCCACATGTTTGTGGACTGGGAAATATCTCAGGTTGACCAGAACAAAATATCCTGAACCGTAAGGGGCTCAGGAGCTCAGTTTTATTGTAGGTTATTTTTAGAGATTGCAGTAGAGGGTAGCAGTGATTGTCTTTGTTGTCCTCAGTGCTGCGACTCTGCAGCCCTCGGATGTGTTTGAGCAGCCCCACGCCGCCGGTCCGAGGAAAATTGAGTTCCGCATTTCAGCTCCGGATGTAGCAGCTGCTGTTGAAGGAAGTAGGCCAGCTCAGCCTGAAGACGACGAAGGCAAAGGTAATCCTCCCTCCCACAATTTCTGCTGTCAATTATGTTGGCTAGTTTTACTGGATTGAGCTTTTTTGTTGAGTCATGACAGTTTCCAAGCTGATGCCTCTGAAACTGAAGATCGAGAGATATTCAGTTTCGAGTAATATAAAGAGGAAAGCAGGAGGAAGTTTAGAGTAGTTAATCAGTTGTAGAAATTCATGATGGGTTTTTTTTGTTTTGTTTTTTTTGAAAAGGACAAACAGAGCTGAGATAAAGGAGCCTGCCATTGTTGAAGGGTAAAAATAACTGTTTCACAGAAATGGTAACAAAAAAGGTACAAAAATGAAATTGAGACTTTTTGTCCCAGTTATCAAAGTTATTGTTGGTCCTTCTCTTGACTGAACTTATTTAAGTTGTACTGATGACGCTGGAAAGATACAGTTCAGCCAGAGTTACTGTTTGAAAAGGAAATTGAGATAGAAGAAGTCGTCCATCAACCACAGGTGGCTTTGCAAGACCGTAATTTGTTTGTGTTTAGTTATGCACAAGACATGAAAGCTTGAGGCACAGACGATGATCAATGTAACATAATATGATTAAAGGATTACAGAATGACAAGGATCATTTCACAGTAAATTATCTGTTTTTAATTTATTTACATTTTAAGGTACCATCCAAATGCTTGTGCTTAATTATCACAAGATATTTATTTATTTTTACTTTTAATCGCTGCTTAACTTTTAGTGCGATTCCAAAGAGGGATATACCGACCTTTGTTAAAGGTGGATTTAATACTTCCAACTAGGGCTGCTCGATTATGGCAAAAATGATAATCACGATTATTTTCACTGAAATTGAGATCACGATTATTTGACGATATTTATTTAACCCTTTAAGACCTACTATAGAACCAAGTCCACCAGAGCTTATATTATTTTTATTTATTTTTTTTACATGCTGTAGTGCCATTTGTGGGAGCATTTCAAGTTGCTATACATCAATACAACTGTTATAGCCCATATTTTAATAATATGTATGCATTAAGTGCATAGTAATTACATAAATTGCAAAAAAGTGCAATAAACTACAAAAAAAAATTGAAAATCGCTTTTGTTTTGTTTACATATATTTCTACTTGGAGAAGTTTAAGAGGTTTATCCCTCAAAACTTTAAATACAAAAAAAGTTGCAAAAAATAGTTTCCCACCACAGGAAATTTATTTTGAGTGTCTTCATAGTTTTATTTTGGAGATACAGCAATTTTTATATACTGCAGGAAAAACAAAAAACAATCCTATGATGCAAATTTGCAAAGAAAACAGCAGGTGCATCATTTCACTGTGGGAAGTGTTACGAACAGCTGATAGGAACGGCAAAGCGTGTTTCTGGAATATTATGTTTTTGTTCCTGCAAGCGCTTTTTATGCAATTTTTGCAAAGCTATATGTGGAACGAAACCGTGACCGAGGACAAGCTGATGGCATCAGATGTAAGTACAACTCCTCCGGTTTCATATGCAAAACAAATTATTGCGCTAGCTTACACGGTCCAGGTTCTACAGGGATTTAAAAATAGTTATGCAAAACGGAGCGTGCTGCTCTGACCGGCTTTAAAGGGTTAACAATGACTTTAAAAAAATAATATAAAATAGTGTGCAACACCACTGAAGTTTTTTTTTTTTTTTAAACTCTTTTCAACCAACGGCAGTCACTCTCCAAATAACTTCTGCTTAGCTTTCCGAGCTTCCCTCGGGTCCCCTTAATCAGCGGTCTCCAACCTTTTTTGCGCCACGGACCGGTTTATGCCCGACAATATTTTCACGGACCGGCCTTTAAGGTGTCGCGGATAAATGAGGGAGGGGCTAATAATCGGCTCAGTCATTTTTAATGATCGTTGAAAGCCCAGATCGTAATCGTGATTAAAATTCGATTAATTGAGCAGCCCTACTTCCAACAATAAAATATGATCTCTATAATTTGCTTCTTCCAACCTGCTGCCAGAGCTATGAGGATGTAGAAATGTGGTAAAGGTGAAGAGCAGAAACTGTAGAAGGAGGTAGGACAGGTCATCTACTAATCGGAAGGTTGATTCTTTGATCCCAGGCTGCTTCCAGTCTGCATGTCAAATACCTCTGATCAAGATCCTAACCCAGAGCTGCTCTCCAGTGCACCAATGAATGTGTGTGCATGTTCGACAGAGAGCACGTGCATGAATAAAAGTGAATGATGAAAGTTGTGTAAAGTGCTTTGAGTGTTCAGGTAGAGTAGAAAAGCTCCAGACATTTACCGCGTGTTTTAAATTAGCATAAGCAGTGTTAAAATATGACATCATTAAGAAATGAGAAGTGGCAGCCATGACAACTATGTAATGATGCAATGTTAATTAGTCAGTTTCCAATGTTGATTGTGCTAGTTAACCATGATCACACATAGCTTTCAAGCACTTTCTGTCATTGACACATGCTGATGGATGTATTGTCCATGTCCTGGCCACGGATATTTCAGCATGTGGATTGGAGAAGTCAGGGATCAACCCACCGGCGTTCTTTATGTGGATGACCTACCCGAAGTTTGCTTTTCCCCCTCTATTTATAAAAAAAAAAAAAAAAAATCCACATGTGTACTGAGCGACAGATGTGGAAAATTGTTAAATCTCTAGCATGTGAGAAACAAAGGCTAAGTTGTATTAAGACATGCAAAAAGCTACTTTTATAGTTACCGTTAAGATAAATCAGACCAATGCTGCAGTCTCCAAATATATCGCAAAAGTTTAAAGATGGGTTTGCTTATGTCCTTCTGTGCAGCTGAGGCAGTGTAGGGATTTAGTTATTACTATACATCATGTTTATTATCACATTGATGCAGGAGGTGTTTTGATGTTCCTATTGACATAAGTTAAAGCCCGCACCATGGACGAAGTCGCAGCCAAGTGTTACACAGCAGTATATCACGGTAGAAACTGCCACCAAAAAGGTTTAACCATTATCTGTATGAGCAAATGTCATTGAGGGCACAGTCTGTGTTACTTGTCAGCTGTGCAGTTCCCTGTTTGCCTTATCTCCCTGCTCTCTAGCTACAACTTCACTCTCTGGCAAGTCCCTGCGAAGTAAAATAGATCTCAAAGTCAAACACAAAAGATTTCCTAAAGGCAGGGGAAAGATAAACTATGACAGGTGGCTTTTTGGATTAGTCTTGTTTTGGGGAAGTGGAGGTGTGGGATCCGATAAACAAGCTATTTAAATGAAAAGGGGAGGTGGGGGTAGATAAGGAGAAGGATAATTTTGAAAGCAGCGATCTAGTTCTCTGCAGAGAGTGTATCAGAAAAGCTCCCCAACGCTGCTTGCTCCAGTGCACACACACATACACCTTGCGTGGGTGACAACTCCCCCCACCCTCCTCGGATTTGTAGAGGCTCACTGCTCTTAGTAATTCCATCTACAACGTGTGTGTGTGTGTGTGTGTGTGTGTGTGTGTGTGTGTGTGTGTGTGTGTGTGTGTGTGCATTCATGTGCTCCTCAAAAGAGTTATCCTTCCACCGCCTTTCAAACTCATGTTTGCAAAACAGGAGGGAATTTTGATTACAGTTCTTTATTTCACAGAGACTGAATGTGCTTATGTTTGCTCGTCTTCCAGTAGTCAGCGCCACCAAGTTTAACCTTCCACCTTTTTCATTATTTCTTTGCCTTATGAAACCCTGTTGTATTAATCCCGACAAAGAAATCATTATTTCCAACTCGGATTATACTGATGCCACAGTTAGAAATTTAAATATCAATATGTTAAACTAATTGTGACCAAGAGGATTTGCTTCCACCCTCCCATCCCCATCCAGAGCTGGTGTTGTTTACTGAAGAGGATAAACATTTTGGAAGTGATTATTTCACCATCTGCTACTGGTAAACACTTTGAAAACCTCAACTGTGCTAGAGGGAGAGTGTCATCCTCCTGTTTTTGATACCATAAAGCGGTTGAGCAGATCTAACCTAGTGGCACATGAGAAATACGTGCATAATTAATGTAACAATGTGATACACAGGTTTTAGCACGCTTACACTTTTCTCCCTTAGCATCGTCCATTCAAGTGGATCAGAGCGAGATCAAGCCCAGCAGCAATGAGGAGGAAGCAGAGGCTAAAGGTTTTGGGAAGCTTTACTTCAGCACGCAGGCATCAAAGCAGCAGGAGGAGCGCAGCGACAACGAGCAGGATCTCGTCTCAGATGTCATCTCGAGGAAGGAGCTGGAGAAAGGACGGCTGTCAAGAGATGGTAAATGTAACGCACAGAAATGTGACAGATTAAAGGAAAAGGCAACAAAGTCTCTTAGTAAAGGGGTTGGGCCACCTCGTGCTATCAGCATGTCATCGATTCAAAGTCTTTGTAAGGATAAAATGCATAGTGTGATGCAGGGTGTGATCTAGTCACTGCAAAGGCCACAGGATCTGAGTCACATCATTTTCATGCTTACCAGATTAATCAATCAGTAAGAAACGATCCAAAAATGCAGTTTTAGGTTAGCTATGTGATTACAGTGGTCACTTTTTCATGGAACTGTTGTTCTGTTGGTCCAGTTTATTGTGCATCAGCTGCTGTGTCAGTTTCCAAAAGTCCTTGCTTTCCATTTCAAGGAGCTGTAATATATTCTGATTCCCTCCTTTGTTTAGATGTGAGTAGAGTAGAAGCAGTAGATACTTTGAAATGCATATTAGCGTAAACTGCCAGTTAGCTGAGAGGCATCATGGCTAAAACAAAAAAGAAGTGCAAATTGTGGAAAATCTGCCTTGAAAGAAATCCTTCACAGAAACAGGAGTTGGTGGTAAATATGGAACAGAATTTTCTTTTGGCATTGCAAAACCCTGCTTCTAATTAGCTTCTACTGACTGTGACTGTCTAATATTACACTCACCTTTTTTTGAGTGCAAAATATCAAAGCATTCAGCGTCAGCATATTGTTAATCTGAAACATTTTAAGACGAGATAAGGGAGTAAAGTAACATCGTTCTCCCTGTGTAGAATCAACAACCTAGCCGTGCAGTCTACCTTTAGTGGTTCACATGTTTGATTGGCAGGCAAAAGGTCACTGGTTCAATTCCAGCCCGAGTTTACCACCAGAAGGTAATTCCAGACCCTTTGTGGGTTGCGTTGGGAAGAGCGTCTGCCGTAAAGCTGCCACATCAAACATGCAGAGCTTCCCACTGCGGCAGCCCCTTGTGACAAGCGAGCAGTCGAAAGTAGCTTGACTGTAATACTTGTTGCCGCCGATCAGTTCCTTCCTAGATACTCTACAATCAGCTGTAAGTGGTATTATTGCAAAGTGGAAGCGGTTAGGAACCACAGCGTGTCGGCAACAAAGTGGCAGCCACATAAATTTACAGAACGGTGGCGCTGAGTGCTGAGGCGTATAGTGGCTAAAAGTCACCAACGCTCTGCTGACTCATAAGACATCAGCTCAAAGACTGATCTGGTAGTTGGCCCAGTGCTTTTGTCTGTCTAGCTGTTGGGGTGTGTTATATAAAACTTTGAAACTTCCATTACTCAGGAAGGCCAAAAATGATCAACATTACTGACATTAGCAGGGTTGTAGGGATGATGATGATTACAAGTCATTTTCTCTAATGAGGTTGTGATTTTAAGATTCCGTTATCGTAATTATTTACAATTTATCCAGTGACTCACAGACAGAATTATCATTTACAGGTCTACTCGGCTTTGCAGGGCAGGTTAGCTTAAATTCAGCTTCAGGGCAGAGCTGCTTTCAAATCCTGCTGTTTAGTCGAATAGGTGAAAACACACCTCCAAATAAACACTGACATTCCTCTGGCTCTGCTGTCCATTTACATAGGTTTAAATGTGGAAAAATGCACATTTTCATGTATATTTAAACCATTTTATACAACTTGTTTTGTTTCTCCCTGGCATGAGAGCAAATTTGACAGAAAGGTAGACCTTTATTAAATAGTTGGGCTATTCAACCAATACTTTGTCTCACGTTCTCTGACGCCGTGTTTTTAGAAGCACGTATACACCAGCTAACACACGATATGCCCAATTACACTGAAAAACAAGTTCATACATGTAATCATTGCTTTAAAGTCATGGAGCTTCTAAGCCTAGTTCTTTCTCAATCCTGTCTTAAATAAAACATTGAGCGGATGGTATTGAGTTGCAACGACTTTGAATTTATTTAAATTTTTTGGTATAGGCAGCCCTGTGATCCTTTGTACCTGTTTTTTTTGAAATTCACCTTGCATCAAGGCACCCCCTCCTTCTCTCTTTTAAAACAGAGATAAAAAGGATGTCTGTGTTTAAAAATTATGAACCTGGCGAGCCGACCTGCAGACTATACGTGAAGAACATTGCAAAGCAAGTGGAAGAGAAGGTAGGTCCAATTTTAGCTCTTTGATCCACTTTTATGCGGTTGTTTGGTTCACTGGAGTTGTTTCGTGAGAGTCTGGGATCATCGTCCTATATATTAAATTGGCATAGCATCAGTTATCTTTAAAAATGTCTTGTTTTAGAAGCTTGATGATAACTGCTATTGCATAAAGCATATAACAGGTGCCACTACCTCATAAAAGGTGTTCTTGCAATGCATTATATCAGGATGATGTCATACATTACTACTGTTTGACCCTATGCTTCCTGGGAAAATGGTGATATTTCTTCCCTTACATTTGATACGGAAGCTGTTCAGTGAATTCGCAGGCCTTCTTAGCCGTAGCTCACAGCTGTGAGTAACGGCCCTGGTGAAGGTGAGAAAAAAGGTGGCAGCGAAAGTGTTCTCTGTGTGGGCGTCTCTGGGCTCACCTGAAGGTCAGGCTGCCTTAATCTCCACCGTTAACCTCCCGGCTGTGTCGAGCTGATTTATCCAATAAGCTACTTTGTTGCCTTCTAGTTCGCAGAGAGACTCAATTAAGTGCGAAGCAAATGTGTCATCAACATTTTGGGTTAATATTTATTCAATTTTGTAATGATGCATCACAAAAAATAAATAAAATCCTAATCATTTTTGCTGCTAATGTTTATTATTTGTCTTCAGGAGCTGAAGTACATCTACGGGAGATACATTAACCTCTCGTCAGAAGAGGAGAGAAACATGTATGTTAACATCAATCCTCCGTATCGTGTCTTTACTTCATATTAACACAACTTGTGATTCACTCCCCCCCCCCCAAGTTTCTCTTCATGAGCTATTTTTTGACTCTAGCAATTTGTCACTTTCTCTTGAGAGTTTTTAGTTATTCATGCTGACACTGTCTTGTGTTATTAATAAGTACCTAAACTGATGTAGAGATCATGAGGGATGTTTTTATGTTTGTGCATCAGCACTACTTCAAATGAATATTCCACCTGAGTCATCAAACCGAGCTTATGTTGAGGACGGACTCTGAACACAGATTCAGGTGATAAAAAGGAAACTGCAACTCTGCGAGCCAATCAGTTTCTCACTTTAGTGACCTGCTTGGCTTTTTTCTTTTTTCTTTGGCGTTTACAACAATTAGTGACCTCAACACTTTTGAAAAAGAGTTCTGAACACCAGCTTTTTTTGCAACAGTGAAAACATTTTGAGTGTTTAAACTGCGAAAATGTTCAATTTCAAGGGGAAAAAAATGAGTCATTTGGAATTTGAAGGCAGCAACATGTATAAGAAAGTTGTTGTGGGGCCATGTTTAACATGGTGTCGCATTCACTCTTCTTTAACAACAATCTGCAAACATCTGGGAACTGAGGAGACCAGCTGTTGGTCTGCTGGGAGAGGAATGTTGCCCCATTATTGTCTGATTTAGAATTCTAGCTGCTCAACAGTCCTGAACTTTCATATTTTCCTGTTGGCTTTCATGTTTTTTAATTTTATGATCTGCAAAATGTTTCCAGTTGGGGAAAGGTCTGAAGTAATCTACAAAGATGTTTGTGCAGGATGCAGTTTAGCATCGTATTGCTGAAATATGCAAAATATGTTGTTGTCTGTATGAGAGCTCTGTTGCTCTAAAACCTTTATATATGCATATATGGGGTATGCAGGGTGCATGTTTTCCAAAAATGGTGACCTGCCGCTTGCGCTGGAGACATTCACAGCTGAGTGCAAAGTGGTGGGAATAACAGTTAGCACCTCCAAGTCTGTGGCCATGGTTCCAGAAGAGGGTGAAGTGCCCACTCTGGGTCAAGTTCAAGTGTCTCTGGGTCTCGTTCATAAATGGGGGGAGATTCAAAATGAGCTAATGTTTTTCTTAAAATGGTACATTTTTTACCTTCAAATATTATATATGATTTTTTAATATCCTGTTTTAAGTTAACTATGGGGGTTTTGAAAATTGGGAGATTTTTGTTTTTAATTGTATTTTCAACAGCATCTCAGGTTTTTGGGGAATTGATGATTTATGCAAATGACAGCTTGTCTTTAGTGAATTCAAATAAACTGTAGCACAGAAAAGCTGGTCCTAAGAGAACTAAGGTGAACGTGAGTGAATGTTGTCACTTGATAACTTAACCAGCTGTCTGCAGCTGCTCACTCACAGTCAGCTGTGCAGCAGCAAAATTAAAGACAGCTTTCTGTCGTCTCTAAATTTCTTTGTCATCACAGTTTTAAATTGTTAATGTGTGTGATTACACAGCTGTTTGTCATTAACATGTACTTATATTGATGAAGTCAACCTTAAAATAATGATTTAGTCAGCTACCTTTTTCTGTCCATCTGCTTACCTGATGTTGCCAAATGATTAGAAATGAAGAAGAGAGATTGAGTGTTTCAGGTTTCACTGTGTGCTGGATAGACATGTTGTGTTCAGTGTAGTTAGACATGCCTAATGTTTTGGTAGTAGACTGCACTTTAATACAGAGTTTCAATTATTCTACCAGCTAAATATCGACTCAGTTGAATCAATTAATTGGAATAAAAACCTGCAGGTTGCTGGGTCTCACTAACGCATGACCGACAGCCGCTGTTTTATGAGCTCGCAGGAGCAGATAACATTTTCCTTTTGTAACGCTGAAAAGCCAGAGCTTAACGTTGAGTCGACCAGGCCACAAGCTTTGAATGATAATGATGTGTCTTTATTCCTGTTCCATAGGTTTGACATTGTGTTAATGAAGGAGGGGCGGATGAAAGGGCAGGCCTTCGTCGGACTCCCCAGTGTGCAGAGTGCAGAGAAAGCCCTGAAGGAAACCAACGGCTACGTACTTTATGACAAACCTCTGGTTGTTGTATCCTTTCTGTCAGATGAAACAAAGACAACGTGTGAATTCAGGTTGCACTGATATTTGTTTGGATTTAAAAACGTAACCATTAGTGTGCATTATTTAGCATAACAATACAGTGCAGGTAAAAACATGGTAAACAGAAGGAAGTGATCTAAGTGGCTATGACATGTAAGTGAACGTGCAGAAAATGGTACAGACATCAAGGGGTAGTTGAGAGATGATTTATCAAGTGGGCACTTGCTTTCACAGATGTGCTTTTGGCTTTGGTCCTCGGTACCTTCAGGAGGATATGGTCTAATATCTGGCAGCTCTGAACCACCACCTGTTTTTCTTCCTCTTTCCAGAGATAACCATGCATCAACATTTGAACTTGTTTAATGGAACAAGGCTATTGACTTTGATAGTGTTTTAATGTGCATCCTGCACCCAATTAGCTTGTCGACAGCATATTAGTCTTTCAGCTCAAAGAGTGAACAGAGATGTCTGCAGCATAATTTACTTCAGGTGTTGTCCTGCATTCAGCTGTGTTGCAGGAAAAATAAAAAAGAGGATAAAATTTGTCTCTCAGTATCAATTCAGTTTTATTCATATTTATAATATTTTAGCCACTATGTGATTAGTAAAATGTGGGATGGTCTTTTTTTTTGGTTGCCGGTATTTTTTATGTCAGAAGATATCAGTATGGGAATGCACTTTATTTATTCCAAAAGTTTGGACGTTATTCCAAAGCAGGAGAACTGACCTTGCTACATATCCAAATACAAAGTAGCTCAGAAAACTTAAAAAAAACATTCAGTGGGAGCTAAATAAATAGGAAATTAAAAAAAATTCAATCTAAATAAATTAAAATCTGAATATAATGCAATAAAAGATTAAAAGAAGTCTTCTCAGTTGATGGAGCAGTCCAAGCAGCAACAGCAGTGTTGGGAGAAGCTCACTTGGCAGGCTGACCTGAAGTTGACATGTTAACTTTGTTACCTTTCACCTTCATTTCTGATCTCTGTGTCAATCTCAGCTGCTTGACTCTTTGAGATTGCATTTATTGGTTCCTCTTGTGTGTAATGCTGTGCCTTTTCAAGTCTGTTTGATTAAAAACTAATTTGATGGAGGCTGCCAGTAAGATTAGCTTAGCATAAAGCAAGGGCCAACCAGGTAATAACAAACAGCTGTGCCACTTGCTATTGCACCATTCACAGTGGCTGCTGGCTACACTGATAAGCTTGGTGTCAACGTTCTCATCCAACTCTGAGCAAAAAATTAAGTTTTCCCAAAAATTATTTATATAATTACTGCTACTGTAAAAATGTTAAGATTTTTAATCCCAAATTTTGCTCTGGATATTAAGTTATACGCTACAATTATTATTGTATAATTAGTCCTTTATTCTGAGAAATGTTTCCTGGATTGGCTTGTTTGCGTACGTTTGTTGTAAAATGAAATAAGCATGTACTCATAGCTTAAATGTGATATTTTTCTAGTCTGTTTGCAGTATCAGAAAGTGAACAGAGGTTCATTCAGGTACAGATATCTTTAGGCAGAGGACAGCCAGTCCCAGTTTGAATTCCCTGTCATGATTTTTTTCAGTTTGCCTGAGACTGCAGTATGGCACTTACCAAGAGCTGCAAAAATTAGTAAGCTTGAAGAAAACCCGGCATAAAATCCTCATATGTTTTAGTCTGAGGTTTGTTAGCAAAAACACTCCGGTCACAGTCTTCCACACATTTGGATCTCTTCTCTTTATTTAACCTGCTACGTGAGGTGAACTGTTTATCAGTCTGTATGATTATGGTTATGTCACTGAGTAAGTGAGGCAACCTCAGGAAACCAAGAGACCCAAACTCTTATAAGGTCAATTTTGGCCAGAAGTCTTCTGGCATTTATGAACAAATAGCTGAGACCTTTACTCAGATTAAATTCATGAGGCAGTGAGTGTCACAAGGAAGAAGGCCGATGTGGCCTAAAGCTGCTCTGTGCAAGTTCAGAAATAAATGACACTCCATGGCTGTGAGATAATTAATGAATTATAGATTGCAGTAGTACATAGAATTGAAAATATTTGCTGCCCCAGACCTTAACTCTACAATTCTCAGCAATTTGCTCGATCTGCAAGACCGAAACAAGACAACACAGCTACCAAGAGAGGGCCAAAACAGAGGTGAAGTCAGCAGGTGAGCGATGATATGGTGATGAAATGATAATATGGAAATGATTTGCCTTTTCTCATGATGCCACTGTGCATATATAGAACAAGCCTTATGTTTATTGCAATGGTGTTTTCGCTTCACAGTTATGTTTACACTTTATCTATTCAAGATACCAAGGCTTGATATTGTGGCCCAGCAGAACCATTTGTATCCTTATTGTGTCATATCCTTTGGGGAAAAAATGAGGGTGGAGCGGTTTAACTGCAGATATTGTAGCACAAATATATTATTATAGTATAGCTTTTTTTGGTTTCTTTTCTTTTTCTAGCCTATTGTATCTTATGTCTTTTTTTAGCACTGACTTTGTAACCATAAGCTATTTTTGAATCTTAAACTTCTTCATTGATTTCTGCCCTTTTTGACTGAATTTCAGGTGGAGGTCATCAGAGCATGTTTTCTTCCTTTCTGCCATTAAATACAATATTTTATTAAAATTATTTTTGTCGTGGTTTATTCCAATCATCGCCTCAAACACGTGTCAGCATTTGCGCGTACACTTCAGTCAAACTATC
Source organism: Aulonocara sp. 'chitande type north' Nkhata Bay (assembly GCF_057382095.1). Lineage (NCBI taxonomy): Eukaryota > Metazoa > Chordata > Actinopteri > Cichliformes > Cichlidae > Aulonocara > Aulonocara sp. 'chitande type north' Nkhata Bay. The sequence continues at coordinate 31,943,139 of NC_141352.1, forward strand.
ATTACTGATTATCTTTAGTCCCAAACTTGAAGTCCTGTCAGCCGAGTAAATACAGACTGGGGAAGGTATATGAGATCGAGATTGGCTCTGAAGCAGATGGTAGGCTGTCAAAACAGTGGGGGGGAAAAAAAACCCACAGTCCTGAAGAGACAGCAAACAAACCAAACAGATTGCTGTGTGTGGAAAAATTGCTGGGACTGGGTTAGCTTACCTTTTACAATCCCTGGCTGGCTCCATCTGTGTGATTATAGAGAGTAAACCTTGGAGGGTGAACTTCTCCCCTCAGCAGCCATCATATCTAAAGATTTGGAAATAAAATTGTTTTTTGTCCTCTAGGTATGAGCAATACTGGAAGTGTGCTTTGGCTCACGTCAATCACAAAGTAAAGTTTGTGATGTCGCTGATATTTAGGCATCAAAAGAAGAGAAAACGTTAATCTGATGATGTGAGAAGATTGTCCTTATGTTAAGCTTTCCCCAACTTGGAGCGCTTTAAAAGTAGATGCAGAGCAGCCGAGGGACACCTTTTTACAATGCGTCAGATCCATACAAGGGTTGCATTGTATCTTTTCTTGTATTCGCTCGAGCCGTTCTTCTCAGCTTGCCCACACACAGTAACATGCGAGCCTCCCGTAAACTGGTGGTGGTGTTTTTCTTTCTGAAAGCACACGGATGTACCCTTCACATACACCTACTGTTCTATCTTACAGGTTTTTAATAAATTTGAATGCACACATGACAAGTGTACAGTGCAGCCTGTGGAAGGGTTCCAAAACGGCAATAAAAAAAGCATACAACAAAGAATAGATTTAAATGGGTCGTGATGAATGTGCAGATCAGTATAGGTACGAGTTGTCTGAATACATCTATTTTCAGGGAATGACAATATGTACTAATTACTGGATCTTCCTTGTCACATTTGACAAGTTGATTTTAAAGTGGGCATACTACCTTCAAGTAGCTGATACTCTACCACAAATCACAAATCAGGAATGTGCTATCTGCTACATCACACAATGCTGTTTCATTGAGTTATCCCCCCCCCCCCCCCCCCCACGTGTAAGCACAAAAGGCTTCATATACCAGCTTGGAGGTATGATTTAAAGTTGGCAGAGAGAGTGGTTGCCGTTGCAACAGTTTTACCCAAGTAATGCGGGGTAATCTTACTTTTTGTATAACTTTACCTATGAAGCTTCTTGTAGTTCATTACATTCCAGCGTTGCACATGAGTTCAGCTTCTCGGTAGTTAAGATGTACGCACGAGGGGTTATCAATCAAACACGTGCTTGTCTGGTCCGACCCGCTGCTCATATGTCAACGCCAGTGTGTAGGAGTAGTTCCCATCTGTGCCCTACTCTGCCCGCCACCTCAACGATGACAAATGTGCCACCCGCAGTGAAAATATTGAGAGTTACCAGGACATTTATCAGGTAACATTTGAGCAATAGGGAAGATAACCTTTTGTAAGTGGACGCTGATAAAGATGTATGTTCTTCCTTTCCTCTAAACGGGCTCTGTCTTTGTTTAATACCTACTGCAACTACCCAGAAGTAATATCGTGATAATGTTTCATATTTTGGGTTCAACCAGGTGTGCAAAATACTTACAGAGTCTAGCCAAGCCTTTGGATTGCTGAATGTGTGTCCACAAGTGGGCATTATATGTTGCTAAGTTGGATGCCTGCAAGTACCTGTTCTGGTCACTGATCACAGTTGTATGAATCAACAGGCTTTCAGCCTTTGTGGTTGTGTACTGGATATCCCCAGTACAGTCTGAATGCAGTGCTCATAAAATTATTAATACCAGTAAAGAACTGGTTTGCTACATGAAGGTTTAATCAGACACAAAAGCTAAGAGTTAAACTGATAGATTTGGAGGGAGGCGATGCTCTTTGACGGAACCAAAGCAGCAGAGAAGATTTGGCTTTATAAGCACTTCTTAAATGTTCCGTTCAGGCTAAAACTGAATGAAACTACAACGTTGGGGTGGTGGGAGGAGGTAATACATTAAGAGCTGTTGGCATGTAAGGGATCCATTTGTGCTGTCAGATTATAATACCTATACCTGAATCAATATAACTGAGTGTTGGGTGTCAGCTGTGAATGACACAGTGATTGTGAAGCGTGAATAAAACAGCTGATGTTAATCAGATGATTAAGGTAAGGTCCTGTGCTTGAATGCAGTTTATCAAAAAATTATGTGTCAAGGGGAATTAATGACAGAGGAAAATTAAAGAAATGTCCACAATCAGCACTTTGCTGGCTTAAAGTGAAGCCAAAAAGCATTTTGCTCATCAATTCGTTTTGTACTTCATGGTGGAGAAATTGTATGAAGTCTATGAAAAAACTATGTAATTCATCAACAATTTTACAGGGTGGAATTTATCCCAAAAATATATTTATATTGTCTGTCAGTGTTTTAACCATATTTAGTAAAATAGTTTTAATGCAATTGGGCATTAACACAAAATTTGATTTATTGTTTATTGAGTAGATACAGCATGCACTCTATTGTGGATATAATCTACACGTTTTTGCAGTTTGCTAGTCTGGATTCAGCCGTTCAAGCATGTTTTAACAAAATGTCATAAAACTTCTCAGGAATGAATGTCACAGAAAACTGGCCTCAAGGTCAGACTGCAGTGCATAGAGACATTGCAAAAAACCCAGGAGCAACAGGCCTCAGTTAGCATGTTAAATGTTAAAGTTCACAGCAGTACAATTAGATAAAGACAAAGCATGTGTAGCTTTTTGGGAGGGTTTCCAGGAGAAAGCCCCTTGTCTCTAAAATGAACATGGCAACACATCTTAGGTTTTCAGAATTGCATCTCAACAAACCACAAAACTTCTGGAACAATGTCCTTTGGACAGAGGAGACCAAAATCGAGGTGTTTGGGCATAGTACACATGTGTTCCATGTTTTAATGAAAAACAAAGACAGCCTATCAAGCCATAGGACCTGGGCGCCTTGTTGTCCAAGATAAGGACAATGCTGGACAAAACTTCCTATCCACTCCATAACGTGCTGGCCAGTCATAGGAGGATGCTCTGTGATAGACTGAGATTACCTAAATGCAACATTGAATGACACAGGAAATCATTCCTGGACAACTCCTCCATCTAACGCACACGTACACAATGCAATAGTTGCACAACATTACTATCTGCACATCCTTTACAGAGAAAATAACAAAGCACAGTACGACAGTATGCACCTCAATGTCAACCAGAGATATGTAATTTTGTTTAATATACTGGGATATTCACAGTTAGAGCTATTTGTATTTATTAGAGCTATTTTGTAATGTTGTAGTGTGCGTTATTTAATTTAGTAAACCTGATTGAAATGTGTCCATAAATGAAAATACCCAAACCTTAATGAACTGAAGCAATACTGTAAAGAACCGTGGACCAAAGGAGGGGGTATTAAATAAGGCGTTGCCACCAGTGACACTGAAATGTCATTTTCGATTTAGAATTAATATGTATAAAAACAAAAAAAGACAGACAGAATATTTTAAAATAGTTTGATTTATTTGTGCTGGCATTTAAATGGAAACTTTTAGAAAGGCATGGTTCAAAGAGAATACATGCATTTTTCTGTCAGTATATCGGTACTGGGAAACCAGCTGTTGGATAACATTCAACCTGACAGTGAACCAACATTATGAGGCATTGCCTTCCCTGAGTGAATTGATGTTAGCGAATAACTGTAGAATTCACAGCCAACGAGTCATAGCCTGGAGCTGTTGGGGTGCACGGGCCTCTCATCGGCCTCAGCTTCATTTGCATACATATCTGAGTAAATGCGGGGAGTTAAACTTGTCGGGTTTTAACCAATTAAATGGCGAACGACACACTCTAATAGAGATGTACTGTATCTTGATCAAAGTTACTTCAATATTCCTTAATACACATCACCCGCAGCATTTCAGTCTGGTGAAAATTATACCTCCGTGCTATCCTTTTTTGAGATTTTCAAAAATAAAAACACGAGGTAAAAGAGCAGCAGGGATACACATAATGAGCTGTTGTTGTCGATACTTCTCTGAGCTGACGGCAAAGCAGAGACAAAACTAACACCTACAGCATGTACTTGCAAATTCTTGATTTAAAGTTTCTTATAGATGTTAACTCTCAGCTGTGTCTCCTTGTGTGGTGCATACTCTGTGTCATCTTTTCTTTGCATCTTCTTTTTCAACACAGTGTGTAACAGCCCTAAGGTTTCTGCCTTCCTCTTCCCCCACAGTATTCATTGCGGCTCTCATCACACACACCAACTGATGTGTATAGAAAATACATGAAACCTGCACTCAGTATGCACACTTAAAAATGCTAAGGTATGCATCAGCAATTTTGATTTCGATGTCTCGTTCTTAGTTTATCATCTTTTCTTCACACGATGTTGCTAATTTAGAATATGACTTACATGTTTTTCTGACTGCTTAGAGACTACCTTTGCAAACCTCACAACACTGACCAAAAAGCTTATATTAAATCATCTAAATCATAAATTTGAGCAGCCCAAATTCCAGCAAACAAATTGAATAAATCCAATTCAATAAATTAAACTGAAGTAGGAAATACCCTCTCATATTGGATGCATTGGTTCACAATTGGTCAAACCACTTTCCCAGCCTCCTAATGCTGTAACAAGCGTAATTTCATCAGTTATACTGTTGCTCATTCCTCTTCTGGTTTTACTTCATCTCTTGTTTTTCTTGGTTCTGTTGTTCCTCTTCCAGTTTTCACTCTTCTTCCTTTATGTCAAGTTTCAGATGTTTACCTGTACACCTATGTGGCAAAAATTGTAGATTTCAGAAATTATGAGTCCACACAAGTACTGTAATCATCTCCAATATACACAGCGATCTCAGTCTGCAGGTTCTCTGGCACTGTGAAAAAAACAGACTGCTTAATAACCATAAAAAGATTGTTAAAGTAAATCTTGACAGTACAATTTTTGGGTTTCTAAGCTGTTTTTTTCTAGTTTGCTAATTAATCTTACATAAAGTTGAGATGAAACCTACATTTAATTCCACATCAGTGTTACCAAAGAAGTGTTACATGCCTCGATACAGATACAGGTAACACATGCACATTTCAAAAGGTTACAAGACATAAAAGAAACTTGATATCAGACAGAATTGTTAACCCATCAAACCCTTACTCACTTCTGGAAACAGGCAAACACAACAGAGGATCAGACAATAAATCATATCTACAGTTGCGTTGACTCAGCAAGGGCAATAATAAATAAGGCTCATAATAAATAAAAATAAATAAAAGTTCAGAATATTTATTTGAAAGTGATGCTTACCAGGAAAACGTTAAACTGCTAGCGCGCCATCTAAAGATGACTACAAATATCAAATAAAGTGCAAAACCAGTGTTGTAGATTAAATAACACTATATAATGCTAACACCATAATGGTAATTATGCTAATTATTGGCCTTTAAAACAATATTATTTTTCAGTATAACCAAGCTAGCTCTTTGCTGTGCCTAATCTTCATGCTAAGCTGTGCTAACTGCAGTGGCTTCATAGTTAATGTATAGATGTAGCAGCTGAATCCTATTTCACTAATTGCTAGTGGGGTTTTTTTGTTTGTTTGTTTGTTTGTATTCTTTAGCAGGGATTACCTAAACTGGGCTTCTTCCCCCGAGATTATGATCGTCATGGTCTCAGTGTTTAATGACTGTATTACCTTCAGCTGCCTTGAAAGTGAAGTAGCCTTCTGCAGTAGATTTATATACACCCATTCAGTGTAGGTGGAAAAACATTCAAAGTGTATTCTCTTTAAAAGAAAAAACTGCTTCTTTGACCCTGAAAGCTTCCAGCTTTATAAACTGACATATCAATAAAAAGAACATCATTGTGAATGTTCACTTAACATGAAGAACATTTCTAACAGACTGTCAGTCACTGGTTACATTGGCGCACCACAAGGGTTCATTTTGAGGTGACTGACAAGATGTTGCACTAAAAGGAATTTTACATACAAGATGGTGACAAATTAAAGGGACAAAACAGAACAACTTGCCTTTGTGTAAGGATTATAAAGACCACAGTGTTTGATTGAGATCATTTTCATGCTCATGATGAATGAGGGCATTGTCAGTCCTGAAGTGATGAAAGTGATGCTTAGCAGAAAAACGTTAAACTGCTAGCACTCAATCCAGAGACGACGACATATATTCAAATAAAGTGCAAAACAAGTGTATACACACTATATAATGCTAACACTATAATGGCAATTATGCTAATTATTGGGCTTTAAAACATTACAAGTTTTCAGTATAACCAAGCTAGCTCTTTACCGTACCTAATCTTCATGCTGAGCTGTGCTAACTGCAGTAGCTTCGTAGTTGCTCATCAAACCATCAGCACCATCAGTGACCCGTGATGCCCTGTGAATGAAGGCATTGTCAGTCTTGAAGAGGTCACTTTCTCATCAGGGTAAAAATGTGGCTCTGAAAGATAGAAATAGTTGTTCAGAGCACACATGTCTTGGTTTGCAATGGCCCTTCTGTTCAAGAAGACAAGTGGGCCCAAAAAATTCCAGTGAAATGCTCCTGACAGCATAACACAGCCACCAAATGCCCTTACTGAAAGGGTCATGGGTTTTATGTGTTTCCATCATTTTGTCGTTGTATTTCTATTTCACAGCAGGTTTGTTTGACCTTTAATGTTTTCTAACTGCTTATTTTTTAGTCTATCATGTTTATATTTTCAGGAGACTAAATTAAATCTATGCAGACAGAACAAGCTGTCTGCCGAGCTGCATTAATCACTTTGTCCCTCTTGACCTCTTTTTGAACCGAAACCATTATAAACAATTGATGTCCATCATTGAATTTTCTTCCTGCCTCGATCAACTTAACCGTGAGCTTTTGCTGACTTTGACGGAGCAAATAGCAGGAAGGCACGCACTGCTTAGTCAACTCAAGAGTCTATGTATGTCATCAGTCTTACAAGTCTTTCCAAGAGTGAACGTGTCAATTCTAAGGTATGCTAATTCATTATGAAGAGAGCGATGGCTTGACCATTCATATTTCATGCTTTTAATCCTTGCAAATTTCATGAAGTTGTCCGAATGAGTAGCATTTAAAACTGAAGTGAAGTAATGTGCTTGAATAATTAATCTATAATGTCTTTGATGAGAAGTAAAACCAAGGTCATCAGTTTTATTTATGCCAAGAAGCTTATTTATTCATCTTAATTGCATATTTAGCTTGTTTATGTTCGGAACCTTATGGATGGACTTCTTCTTTTTTATATGATGAGTGACAGAAAAAAATAGCTAATAATGGCTCAGCTTTTCCAAAGAACGCAAAAACTTCATTCCGAAGTTATGCAGTGAACGTAAGCTCTCGGCTGGTTATTGCATAGCCCTATAAAGCCTCTGTCGGTATGTAAAAGTGCAGACTGCATGCTATAAACTGCTCATCCCCAATGTGAGCTGCCTCCTTTTTTTTCTGACATAACACCTCTTTCCTCATTGCTCTGCCCTGCGCTGTCCGAGTTGCCAACTAAATCTCAGCCTCATCTTGTCCGCTGTAACCTTGTTTATTCCCAACAGTGGCATTAGCAAAGCTGTAAAAGTATTTATGGGGGTACAAATGCGGGACAGCCAATCTAAGGTAAATCTATAAATCCTGGCTGTTGATTTCTCAGGGCCAGGAGGTGCGGGCCGGTGATCAGTAGAGGTGGAAAGTATTCCCCGGGTGACTCTATGTGAGTAACACACAGAGGCCGAGCAGCATGCCAAACAGTGCTATGGCGACACTGTTGTGCTTTTAATGCGGCTAAGCTGGCCTTCGCCTCTAAAGTGAAACGCCGCCTGGCTATCCATCTACCGTGAGCTGGTATCCTTAGCTAACACCCAACAGGGGTCTGACTCAGCAACTTTTCGTAGGGGTGTGTGTGTGTGTGTGTGTGTGTGTGTGTGTGTGTGTGTGTGTGTGTGTGTGTGTATGCATGTGTGTGGGGTTTATTTGTGTATCACGCACTCCGTCCTTGGGAGGGAGTAGTTATAGTGAAAGCTATAGCTCGTTATGAAAAAAAAGTGTAACAAGCATAGTATGTGCAGTATGTAGAAGCCAGTTACTTTCACAGTAAGTGGGACTAAAGCTCAATCTTTATTATGATCCCTTACAGGAAATTTGATTGCAACACTGAGATTACCAAACCATCAGATTATGGAGAAACACACTGATTCATTTCCTGACATCGATGCAGGATTTATAGGGCAATACCATCAAGATCCTGTCTACATTAATGCATCTCACTATTCTAAGAATTTCTGGTTATCGGTAGCCGTTTCCAGATATTTGTAGTTATTTATGCACATAATTGTTCTGCACTTGTCTTAACTGCTAACAGCTACAGGACAACAGCAGAATAAGCTGACATAAACAGTTGCTGCATATCATTGGCTTGTAAAAATGTTTATGACTGCATGGTTTCCTGCCTTCTCACTGACTTGACATAGCTATATTTACATTTATGACCTACAGTAATGGGTCTTTTCTCTGTGTTAGCATGTTTGTTTGACTTCCAGAAAAAAAGCGTATAAATGCATTTGTCATATTGAGTCTTTTTTTTTTTAATTAGCCATGTTGGATTGGCGGGATTGTTTTCCTGTCCCTTTGTAAACGGTAATGGATATTGGTGGAGATATGGGTATTATTCCTGTAAACATCCAAACAGTGTGGAACAAAGGACTCAAACAAAGGGAACAAAAATAGGTATTATTGATAATAACGTGTGCAACAAATTATAGTACCTTTCAAAATTTGCATAAATGATGGCCGATGCAGGGGGAACAAATTTGCTGTTAATGTAACTTTTAAATATTTTTCAGTGACACTCACTATAACATACATCCTGGGCTACATAAGCAGTACAGAAATTCACTATCATTCAGCAGAAGAAAGGCAGGCAGGCATTCCCGCAGTAAACACACACGTGTGTTAATCTCTTTTATGACAGAAGCACTGTAAGTTGGAGACAACATCTTTTCAACCTCAGTCAAACTTGTCTCTTTCTTTAACCTTGTACTCTTCTCAGTATCGTGCAGGGAAGGCGCTTCTATCAGCTTCCATCTCTAATAAGATTTACAGAAAGTATAGTAGAGAGACCAGGGTGATATGTCTTGGGAGCTCTACCCTCAATATTGGCAAGGAAATCAATGTGGTGAGTAAACCTACCAGCACAGTCTGCAATCAGCTGCTAGGCCCAAAGTAATCACTGAATTGAAATAATCCTGTAAGGTTCCCCCACTGTACCAAAGTTAATAACAAAAGAGTCATCCAGGCCTTCGCTTGGAATTAGATATTAATCCTTGTATCAAGAATAATTACAAGGAAGATTCAGAAACAGTGACCTTGCCGAGTTGCTGGTTGATTGTCTTTACTCGTTTTAGCATTCAACAGGCGCCCTGGTTCCTGGATGTGTACTCAGTGACACATTTTCAGTGGGACAGTATAGTTCCTCGCTGCTTAATTCTTTGAGCTACACTCCAGGAACGGTCCCTCGACGGGCAGGAACCTCATCATAAACAATTTCTCACTTGTTTACATTAATCCCATCTAGATATCCACTCATTCCCATAGCAGCTCATTGTAATTCTTCTCTGTTGTCACGGTTTTGATAGACAGGCAGCTAACACTCACTAATTAGCTGTGAATATTAGCTGTGTGTGGTACTGGAAATTTTCTTCTAATTCTCATTAATGGTTGTCAGGTCACTTGTTAACACTACTATGGCAGATTGCAAGGCCTTATTCATATGAAATCCCATTGAACCTGCACAGAAATTCCTATTATTATTATTTTTGCACATTTTTTTTAAATTTGGGAGTTAAGCCAGCAAACCAAGGCACTGTATGTTGAGGACCAGTTGCATATTTCTTAGGGGATATGATGAGCCGTCTGCTCTTGTTCTTGAGCCTGCCTCAGTTTGGGGAGATAAAGCATAAGTCCAACTGTCAGTCAACTGTCAGACAGCCAGGTCAGGTCTTTGTCAGAGCCTCAATCATTTGTGTTTATTAGAGGTCAAGTGGAGTCATGTTTGGCTGAATTTCAAGCCCCTCTTGCCTGCCTCTCCAGGGGTAATGGCGATTCATTTTGCAGAAAAGTAAACACATTCCCATTTGGCTGATTCTCAGAGGCGCCATTTCATAAAGTTTCAGTATGAGATATTATTTATTGCCCAATATATTCATGTTTCTGGGCACTCAATGGATCATAGACTAAACACTGCTCAGACATGATTATTCGGTAGATGTTAGCCCAGAAATTGTTTTCTGTGTATCTAATGTTTTTCATTTCAGTAAAACAAACAAACAAATGTTTCATAGCTGGTTTCTCATATTATCAAAAACAGTAAAAAAAAAAATAAAATAAAATAGGTGTATCTGCAGCACAAAGATTTTTTTTTCTGTTTTCTGTGACCATTGCAGAAAGCAGAATGTGTGATTGTAGCATCTATCGACACTTAATAGTGCATTTCTTTCAATTTCATTTAGATTCATTGACAGCAACCCTAGAATTACCTGCTTATCTTTGACTTAAAGTACTGAAAGCATGTTTATGCAAGTACATTGACACTTTTGTCTTTCATATGCATGATATACAGAGGTGTCAATACCAACTCCTATCTCCATTATTTAAATGAAGGCTTCAGGTCTTCCCACCAGGCATTCTCTTCATTGCTTGTACATATGAGTCCTCTCCATGGCCCCGGTTATGTATACCAACACTACTGATGATAAAGAGCCAGAGCACAGGATCTATGAGGTCCACCACTAAACTTTCAGAGTATCAGATGAGCAAGTTTTATTTATTTATTTGCATATTCTAAAATATGTGGGCACATAGAACCTGCTGTACAGAACAGAACTTCAGCTGCTTGGTGGGGCTTTCTGTGTGATGCTCTCTGCAGTAGGTCCCAGTGTGATGTACAATAATGACCTGTCAGAAATGCAAGCTTTTGAAAAACAGGGATAATCCACAGAGGCTATCTGACTAAATGAATTCTAACCAGAGCCAAGCCAATCCCCAGAGACCCTGGAAAAGCATAATCCATTCTACTTGTCTCTTATCACAACTGACATGAAAAAAGAAGCACACCAAAATAGGACGTTTAGCTCAAGGACGATGATTTCCTTTTTAGATTACATTGTCTTTTGGTACACAATAACTATATATGTTATAATTAATTAGCTTTCATTCTCTGCTCAGAATTTCAGAATCAGATTGTATTGTTTGCTCTGGGTTTTTTATAAGCTAAATAATACTTATGCTGCATAAAGATGGTGCATATAGATGTATCCTAAAAGGCCAAATTTATGTTTCAAAAGTTGCAGTGAAAGTGGCTGCACTAGAGCCTGACACATACTCGAGTGTTTGGGGCCGATGCTAATACAGACTGGGATGAATTACCCCAGCCATATTGTTCTTTGACAGTTTTTATATCATACACCTTATACACTACTTATCAGATGCTTACATGCTGTCAGTCATATCTGTGATAGACCAGTGTGGACCGATTTATTGTTTGGGCTCCAGTTCAGATATCTTATAAAAGGAGCAGCTGTTTGTGATAACAAATAATGGATTAAAATGAAGTCTGCAGGGGGCAAAGAAATTAATTAAGAATGCGTCATCAGGAGGAGCACGGCACCCAGACTAATAACAGATAACCCTTACTGAACCAAAAAAATATTTTGTGGTTCGGGAGATATTGTAGTTTAAAAACCACTGTGAGTAAGTATGTAAGAAAATACAGAGGAGTTGCATTAATGTGACTAGTTTAAATTTAACAGAACTGACTCAGTTCTAAAGGACTGGTTGTTAAGGTCATTTGTTATTTTAATAAAACCCCTTACGTCAATGATGCTGTTACCTTTAGTTTGCAGCTAAACCTGTTACCAACTTTTTCTTTATCATATACTATAATGCATCCACGTACTGACTGCAGACTTGCTATTTTGAGCTGTATTAGCTGAAGATTTGCTGCCTGGGACTGCTGCATTCAGTCATGGTATCATAATTACAAGTTGGACGTATGAGATTTTGCGGGTGGAAGCTTTTACAGCATGTACAAACACAGCGGCTTATCCACTGACGTTGTCGAACAAACATAGCAGAGTCAGAATCATCAATTATAGTCACACAGATTGTACTAATTCAGAAGCATCAATACCAGCTGATAGACAAAAATACGTTCAAAAATTGATTGAAACTGAATTTGTTGGAGTGTAGCTGAACTCAACAGTATTCCAAGAGTATGTGGCACAGGAAGAGTACACGGTACATTTAATGATTGTTGGGCAGTGTTTACATATAAATGTTTAAAACCCAGAAATTGTTACCAGTCATCTATTTGAAGCGAAGCCACTGAAAAATGTAGATGGCACCCAGGATAAATCTTCTGTGAGATGGATATTGTTTTTAGGACATAGCTGTCAGCTGTGTCAAAGGTGCTTTGCTGTCAGAGATAAGTAATGCTGAATGCCAAAATTACTTTTTGATGGAATCTTTACCCCATAATAATCCAATTCAGTCAAATAATCAGTCTCCATACAGCCCTGAGTGTGAGTGAACTTAAACTGTCAGCATTCAATTAGGCAAAGATTTTGATCTCTCTGTGGCAGTGCTTGTCAAGCTGAATAATATAGCCATCACCCTTGAAGGTGAAAAAGGTCCGCTGCATGGATGGAGACCTATTGTCTAGAGGATTGACAAGGGTTGATGCAACAGGCTAAATCAAGTTAAGGTCTTCACACATGCACACACACACCAACACATTCCCTCTTTCCTCAGCACTTGTCCTTCCATCCCCAGAGAGGGCATTTTTCATGCTTTCAAAGCACCCAGCAGTGACAAGCCTCTGACAACCCTTGCTTACTGTGACACCTTTGTGGGTCCAGAAGAGGTTTCAACCACAATACCTCTTTGACGGGCATTCTTGAGAGAAAACACATATTATTCTCCTAAAACGCCAATTTGATTGATTGGCACAGTCAAACTTATAAGAGTGAAAGCTTCCATAGAAGACTTTGACACATAATTATTTTTTAAGGAGTCCCACTGAAACTTTATGAATGCTGAATGTGTGATTCAAAGCCTTACTCAAGCTGCTCCCACCAAAACTTAATTCCCAACACTTAGGTGATGAAGTCTGAATCGTTACATTAACCAATTCATATTACACATCAAGAGTGTAGGAAGAGGAAGCAAAAGATGATGGACTCTGTCATACTGCCCAAAATTCAGGGTGTATAAAAAAGAATCATTCATTTGCAAAGGCTTATTCTTTAAATAATGGTCAAAGGCTTTTGGCAAATTTTAAACTACATGCCTGAATATTAAGTTTTACATACAAAAAGTTGGAAAGTATCTTTGATCCATTTCTAAATAACTGCAGATTCCAATTCAAACAACTGTACATAAGTACAAGTTATTCACATGTGTCCCACTCTGCCAGCATCTGAAAGAAGACCTGTCACCCTCTGATGAGAGGAAATTGGTTAGGATGTTTGAGGACAACGCAGGAACAACCGGGTCTCAAGCCCAGCATGAACTGGAAACTGCTGCAACACCAGAGCCCCTGTTCACAGTGAAATGAGTTTATGTAACCATGGAGAAAGAGTGCGCTGACCAAGAAAGAAGGCCCTGCTTACTGAAATTTCAGCTCCCTACATGGACAAATCAAATGCCTTTGTCAACAAAAATTGACCACAACGACAATGTGTATGTTTGGAGGAGTGAATGTGAGGGTTTCAAACCTAAAAACACCGTACCGACTGTAAAGCATGGTGGTGGTACCATGATGCTCTGAGATCATGGTGTACTTTGCGCAATGTGGATGGCATAATGAAGAATAAGGCCTACCTTCAAATTCTTAAACATTTCCTCAAATCAACAGCTAGAGGATTGAAACTATTGGATGCAGGGCAGTGATCCCAAGCACACAACACATCACAGCTGGTTTTGTAATGAATAGAACAGGCTAACATCAAGGTGGGGTGTATGTTTGTATTTAAGCTTATATATTTAATTTTGATGTGAAGATTTGAGAAAATCCAACATAAATTCACACTTTTTTTCAAGTCATATAAGATGTAAACTCACAGTCATTCAAATTACTGGGAAAAGTTCAAACAGTTGAAAGAAATGATTAAAAGCCCAAAATTACCATGACGTTCATGCCCATGTAAACTCCCTTTGTATGCATGTTCAGCTGGATGTGTGCAAACTATAAAATGTATTTAGGAACAATATATAGTACGTATTACAAACAAATTCAGCTTACGCATTTTTTTTCAACCATATGCTTGATAATGCAGACATGAAGGTAAGAGTAATATGACTTTTTTGTTAGTAGTTGAAATACTAGACACTTGTTAGTGTACGTGGAGTTGAAAAACTCTTTTATCGAACCACCCATTAGACACATGAAAGTTCACTTTTTAGCAGCTCTCATCCGCCACCGGTTTGTTTTATATAAACACAGCAGCTTGTCATGGTAATTAATGATAATAAATTAGGACAGACTAAAGCAAAAGCTGCCTGTACATAGATTAATTGCTAGGTTAGTTTGCCATACATCTTTAAATATGACATAGTTACAGGCTGGAAACAGTTGCAGGGCAAGTATAAAGTGGGCCATAGGAAATGAAATTTTACCTTATTAAATTCTTTTAGTTTTAGTCATTTTATCATTCTTCCCTTTGACTAAGCCTCTTTTAAGTTTCCTGAGCCTTTTATATTTGAACCTTTTAACTAATATACTGTCTGCTCATGTACCCAAACTTGTACACTGGACTGTTGTTGTTTGTGTCAGAGGGCAGCGCCTTGCCTTCACAAAGAGGCCACTTCTGTTTCAGCTGACTGCAGCTGTGGCACTTGCCATGTGTGGCTGGGAGACTATGTACCTGCTTCAGCTGAATCCATTCCTCCCTCTCCCTATACCCTGCACAGGGACAGTCTCCCAAGGTCAGTCAACCTGACACACACACACAACCCCACACTTATCCCCCCTCACTTCCCACCGCTGACAACCTTTTCCATGAAATCAGAAATCAGTATGGCCAAGAAGTCGTTGCTCGCATGAGGCAAGATCAGGGTGAAATGCTAGCATGACATCCCAATTTTTTGTCATGGCAACCTGAACACCTGATATAAGAACTGAAAGCAAAAAGACGTGATAATAAATCATGTGTTTTACCAACATCTGGTATGAAGGGACAATGTGTTGGAGAATCTGAGAATTGAAAGCTAAAAAAAAAAAAAAAAAAAAGAATAGCTGCTGACAGCTAATGCCCTTGGGGGAATAAAGTGGACGGGAGCATGTTTGTGGACCAAACAGGATGAGGCAAGTACTCTGACATTTTCCCCAAACCAACACTTGATGAATTTTACCCCAAGCATAGGACACTGCAGACATTTTGGTTGACCCCTCCCACACACTACCAAACCTCCCCCCCCCCCCCCCCCGCCCTGCCTTAACATATTGCACCTGTTCAATTATTTAGCTGCTACTCTGTGGCTCGGTCCTGAGCTGCAGTGAAAGCTGTACCTGCCGATTAGAGCAGGGCTTGTCACAGGAGCTGGCCAGATATCTCCGTCGGGTCGCCCAAGAGAGAAAGAGATGCCTTTGGCCACATTACGCAGGAGGAAATGTCATTACCTCATTGCAGGCTTGTCATTTCCAGCCTTTGGTCTCCCAGGGACAGCGAGAATTTGCTTGCGTGCAAAGGTGTGTGCACAACTCACTCATCCGCCAGACATGTGGTGAGACACTCAGTGTTTTGCTCATAAAACAAAATCTCAAAAGTTTCTTGCTTTCATCACAAATCCCTAAAACATCTTAGTATAGAAGGATTCAGATAGTTGAAAACTAGACCCGCCCAGTCATACATTCGTTGTTTATAGCCACTTCTGTAGAGACTTGTAAACCTCTTATTAAAATGTTCATTATGAAAACTGGAGTAATTATAGTTCCATCAAATGTATTTATATAATTAAATGTGTTAAATGATGGGTATTTTCAGATGGCAGTGAAATAATAGTAAAGTTTTCAGAAAATATTCATCAGGCTGTGACATAAACATGAACATAATGGCACGAATCAGAAGAACTTATGGGATATGTCTTTTTTTAATACACAGACGCCAAATCATTTTAAATGTGAATACATTTTTTTTGCCTATTTCAGTAAATAAATCAACCAAAGATAAATGTCTTGTTTGAAAATGTTGGATTTATGGAAATATTCAGTTTATTTGCTGTTGTGATGCAATAAGTGCACTGTTAATGGACTTTTAACTTGTTGATGATATCTGCAGAGTGCAGTGATCTGATGGTAAATCAAGCAGAAATGATGATGAGCCGTTTTTTTTTCACCCACTGGGGGGCACTGTTGAAGCAAATACAAGTGTAACGCCTAATCTGCCTTCAGTGGTCAAAATGGTTTAATCAGAGTCTGTTTGGATGCCTTGGTCATTTTTGGGGTGTTGTATCTTCCTCTGCTGCAAGGAACTGCTGGAGTAGTTAAGTCTGCCCTCCTATATGTGTCTGGGACAAGGACCAGAGAGGAGACATGCAGGTGAAGTTAGAAAGCACACTTTAAAATATGTGTGTCTGTGCATGCATGCCTGGACATTTGTGCATGTTATAAGATGAGAGCATTCTACATTTGTCCATCTCCCTGAAGATCCCATAAAAAAAACCCTCACATTTGGCAGTATATTTTACTTTATTATGTTATTTTATTTTTTTTGCTGGACTGTATTTACTCTGTGAATGTCTGTCCTAAATTTCAGCATAGATATGCAAATCAGGAGTTATTAATCAGAGAGTCACAGGGATTATGCAAATAACTAAGAAAGAGCGATGAGCAACGAGAGGGGGGAAAAGGAAGAGTCTGGACGTCAGCAAACGTGTGTTGGCATTCACCAGAGGGAGATAGTTTTATTTGAGACGCTGTGATCATCGTCCCCTTGTTCTGACCTGATGTAGATAGTTCTGGTGAAAAGGTCGTCTCTATGTTTGAAGGTGCTCAGCGTGGAAGCATTTCTTAGCCCGTCAGTCTGATGATGAGCCTGTTGTATTCAAGGGGAGAGCCAGACTGCATATTAATATGGAATTTCCTTATAAATAATATTCCGATGCGGAGCAGATGTCGACATAACAGCTTGCACCAACATCGGAAATGTACGTACGCATAAACATGAAATAAATAAATTACATCCTGAACAAAACAGTTTATTGCCATCGAGGCAGTCCCCTGAGGGCCTGCTCCGTTTTTCTCTTGATGATATTTCCACAGATAGCATTTTAGACCAACAGTTAAGTAGACTAAGATAATAAATGTCTCTCAGCGTGACATTAAATTACCATGAAACAGCTGATATTAACACGTCTTCTGGGACAATGCTTTCCCCAGTTTCTAGCACACATGTGACCTTCCATGCCCAGATGTTTGAAAGGATGCACTTGTGCTCTAAACACCATATTATAATATTACGCCACAATGTCTTGCTTCTTGTTCAGTGCTCAGTGGCAGAGAGAATGGCAGGTAGCTGGTGATAAAAATGGAGAATTTGCAGTTTAACAGAATCTCTTACAAAAAATATTCTTTAACATTCCAAAGAACAAATAAATGACTAAAAATAAATATATTTGATGCTTCTCTTTTCCACCAGACGTGCACAGATATGATTTCTCACTAGTGTTAGTCATATCGCCTTTATAGCAGTACTTATACTTTGTGTAAGATTGTGTTGTTTCCACTTTGTTGTGGAGTTTGTCTTCCATAAAAACTGCAGAGTAGCACAACTCCAAATGAATGATAATATTGCTTACTTTCTGCTGCATGTTTAAAGAGGCACGTTTGGCATGTCACCATACTGCAGGTAAGCATTGTGGTCGGCACTGGTTTAGCCTGCCCTCACACTAAATTCTGGGAAAATGTTATCGAATAATTTTCCTGAAAAGGAAATGGAGTAATTCCTTGTTGAATTTGGTTCTCAGCTCTTGAATGATATGGTGCATATGTATGTTCCACAAGTGCCACAGGACCCCTGCTTTCAAAGGCCAGTGCAATTTTCAAATCGGGTTTCCACTTGTTCCTAATCTACTGGTGGGACTTTACAGATTGGAAAAAGATCACGTGAGAAAAGCTTAGTTACCTGCAGTCATTCTTTCCTGCCCCGGTGGACGATTATTGGCAGGTTTTGTGGCCCTGCCGCGAAGGGTGAACGAATGCATTTCTGCAGATGACTGTGAGGCAGGGAAAGATTGAATTCTCCCTCCCTTCCATCTGTGTGTGGTAGTGGAAATGGGTGAGTCTCCTAGAAGTAGGCAGTGATAGATGAGGTACATGGAAGAAGACAGCTACCCCTGCTCTCCAGCCTGGCTGAATCAGGAAACTGTCTGCCAACTAAATGCCTCTTTCTCCCTCCCTCTCTCACACTCTCATTATAATTTCTCCCTTTCCTCCTGGCCTCCTCTCTTCCTCTGCTTACGAATCAATCGTTTTGTTAGTGCTTACCAGACAACAGATCTTTAGTCATTATGAGATTGTGCTTTATATCACTGCTTAATGAGCACTGCACCCACTGCAAGCATTCCAGGCAGCAGCTAATAGAAAAAAAGCCTAAAATAGACTTTTCCCCCCTGTGTGCACATAAGAATATCTCTTGAGTTAATTAACATGTTTACATACTTTAACTTTTAAAAATCAAAATATATAACAAACACAAGGACTCAAACACCCTGCATTTATAAGTCATGGTTATTAATTGAATAGGTGTCAGACCACCTTAAGGAGCTGTTGACTCTAAAGGAACCTCATTAATGTGACTTTCAGTGTGCTGCTCACTTATGTTTCAGAGGTTCTTTGTGGTGGTAACATTTATACATGGACAGTGAAATTTGCAGTATACTGCCATATTTCCTCTCAACGACCAGGAGTTCATGGGCTACTAAGCCAGGCCTAAAGTTAGCCAGTGACACGTGGCAAATGATCTTTGACCTGTGACCTTTGGAAAGGCTCCAAGTATGCTCCTCCAAGGTAAATGTTTTCCATCCTTTCATTCATGGCTCTTCGGGCCTCTGAGTGCTTCTTTATTCATTGCTTGGATAAATGTACATGACCCCTTAAAATAACAAGAGCTGCCCCAGAGGCCACACTTGAGTGATGTGACATTCCGCCTAACCTGGGATGACTTTTAAGAATCGGATAAGTGGACAGTAGGAAGATGGAAGGAAAAGACGGCGATGGAGGATGAGGGAGATGGTAAAATGAACAAAATCAAATCAGTGTAAGCAGATAGGTTAAGTAGAAAAGGTTGAAGACAAAGTATGATACAAAGAGCAAAATAACATCAAGAAAATCCTTTCATTTTTTGACAGCAGATTCCAGTTTTTTGACAAAATGTCTGATTATTTTGTGAAGAAGAACTGTTTGTATTTGCCTCATGCAGCAGAATAATTTCATGTAAACAGAATCATGCGCATTTGACTGTTCGTCTTTCAAGGAAATTCCTAAATGCAGAATTTCCATGCAGCTGTAGTGCAAATTCTCCTGTCAAACACACAGGCGAGCGCTCATCAAGGATTCCACTTAATCAGTTGAAGCTAATGCTTTACAAACAGTCTCTGTAAAATGTTAAGCAGAGTTCGTAATTAGCCTATCATGCAGTCATAATCACTTCAGAAATAAATTAAGCCAGAGGTATTTCAGCAGGCTAATGACCTGTATTGGTCCTCACAACCACCCTCTTCTACTAAGCTGTCATGTTCAACGAGGGGCAACACATAGCACTCACTTTGTTCCTAACCTTGTGGAGTCCTGTGGATAAATATATACCTGTACTTCATCTGGGCTTGCACTGAAGACACTCTGCTGCCTCTTGTTAGTTTTTGGACACTTACTAGTAAAGCACTGTCTTATTCTGTAAAACTGCCCAGTTCATGAGTGGTAATAGTGTTCTTTTTGTGAAACAATTTTTAAGTGATTTTCTCTATTGCTAATTTAGGATTGACACTTATGTTGGAGATAAACCATTCATACATCCGTTTCCTTGCATTTAGCCAATTTGGAGTCACAGGAGCTGGATCCCAGCTGTCATGGGGCACAAGGTGGGGAAAACCTTAAACAAGTCTCTATTCTGCAAAATCCCAAATTGGCCTTAGGACAGCAGTGTAATAAAAGAAGTCTATTGAAAAGTCTGTGAATTAAGATATACTGGAGCATCGGGGAATTGAGGACAGCATAAGACAGTAGCATTTTACTACTGCCCTCAAAACTGAGACCACAAAAAGAGGTTTCACCAGATAACAAGATGGCATTCCACAGACACCTTTACACGTGGTTAGGTTAGGAGGCACCGTGAGGGACTTCACCCATGAGTGATGGTTGTGCAATGCCCACGGGAGACTCACGAATATGGTATGAAAACAATGGCTCATCAGGATTGAAAAGGGATAATTTAATAAAACTGTGCCCCAAATTAATTGAATAAATGAAATACTTTCCCCCACCTTTTTTGCAGAATACACCAGATGCATTTAGCTACACATGCTATTGCACATCCAATTGTACTTGAGGTATAATTAATTTGATTATTTCCTCCTGTGCTTTTCTTGCTGTGATAGGTTAAAATGTCTACTGAAGGCAAAGCTTCAACAAGTCATCTCCTCATCCTGAGCCCAGCTGCCAGTAAAGTTTGAGGAGAACTTTACTTTATGTTTCCTGCTCAGTGAAAGTGAGTGAACAAGATGTTATGCTCTATAAATGTGTAAGTAATAAATGAGCAATTTTCCCCTGGTTGTGTAAGTGCTGCCCTGACATAAGCAATGGCCACTTCCGTTTTAATTTGGTGCTTATTAACGGCTAATTAGCTCATTGGGTGATACAGTTGCTTTTTTTTTGTATATAGTATTGTAGTCAGAGGATTACAAGTTAAGCTTGGAACAACTGCAGTGTAATTGAAGGGTGATTTATTGTTAGTTGCCTCTCTTGTCAAGTTTCTTCATTTGTGTAACAGTTGACTGTCTTTTTCAAGCTAATAGTTGACACTGGTTAGCTAGGGCAAACGTGATCAGAGGCTTCATTTGGGTTGTTGCTCATTGTATGCAGTGGCAGTTTACATTGAAAAGACAAGTTAAGGATAAAGCAAAGAGCTCTGTCAACCTTTAAGAGTAGGTATGACCTGAGAACTAAATTACAGATATGCTAATAATTTAACAGCTTGCATTAATTCAATTCAATTCAATTCAATTTTATTTATATAGTGCCAAATCACAACAAAAGTCGCCTCAAGGTGCTTCATAGATACAGAGAAAAACCCAACAATCATATGACCCCCTATGAGCAAGCACTTTGGCGACAGTGGGAAGGAAAAACTCCCTTTTAACAGGAAGAAACCTCCGGCAGAACCAGGCTCAGGGAGGGGCGGCCATCTGCTGCGACCGGTTGGGGTGAGAGAAGGAAGACAGGATAAAAGACATGCTGTGGAAGAGAGACAGAGGTTAATAACAGATATGATTCAATGCAGAGAGGTCTATTAACACATAGTGAGTGAGAAAGGTGACTGGAAAGGAAAAACTCAATGCATCATGGGAATCCCCCGGCAGCCTAAGTCTATTGCAGCATAACTAAGGGAGGATTCAGGGTCACCTGGTCCAGCCCTAACTATATGCTTTAGCAAAAAGGAAAGTTTTAAGCCTAATCTTGAAAGTAGAGATAGTGTCTGTCTCCCGAATCCAAACTGGAAGCTGGTTCCACAGAAGAGGGGCCTGAAAACTGAAGGCTCTCCCTCCCATTCTACTTTTAAATACTCTAGGAACAACAAGTAGGCCTGCAGAGCGAGAGCGAAGTGCTCTAATAGGGTGATATGGTACTACAAGGTCATTAAGATAAGATGGGGCCTGATTATTTAAGACCTTGTATGTGAGGAGCAGGATTTTGAATTCAATTCTGGATTTAACAGGAAGCCAATGAAGGGAAGCCAAAACAGGAGAAATATGCTCTCTCTTTCTAGTCCCTGTCAGGACTCTTGCTGCAGCATTTTGGATTAGTTGAAGGCTTTTCAGCGAGTTTTTTGGACATCCTGATAATAATGAGTTACAGTAGTCCAGCCTGGAAGTAATAAATGCATGAACTAGTTTTTCAGCGTCACTCTGAGACAGGATATTTCTAATTTTAGAGATGTTGCGCAAATGGAAGAAAGCAGTCTTACATATTTGTTTAATATGTGCGTTGAAGGACATGTCCTGGTCAAAAATGACTCCAAGGTTCCTCACGGTGTTACTGGAGGCCAAGGTAATGCCATCCAGAGTAAGAATCTGGTTAGATACCATATTTCTAAGATTTTCAGGGCCGAGTACAATAACCTCAGTTTTATCTGAATTAAGAAGCAGAAAGTTAGCGGCCATCCAGGTCTTTATGTCTTTAAGACATTCCTGCAGTCTAACTAATTGGTGTGTGCTATCTGGCTTCATGGACAGATAGAGCTGGGTGTCATCGGCATAACAGTGAAAATGTATGCTATGTCTTCTAATGATGCTGCCTAAGGGAAGCATGTATAATGTAAACAGAATTGGTCCTAGCACTGAACCCTGTGGAACTCCATAATTAACCTCAGTGTGTGAAGAGGACTCTCCATTTACATGCACAAATTGGAGTCTATTAGATAGATATGATACAAACCACTGCAGTGCAGTACCTGTAATACCTACAGCATGTTCTAATCGCTCTAATAGGATATTATGGTCAACAGTATCGAACGCTGCATTGAGGTCTAGCAGGACAAGCACAGAGATGAGTCCACTGTCAGAGGCCATAAGAAGATCATTTGTAACCTTCACTAAAGCTGTTTCTGTGCTGTGATGAGCTCTGAAACCTGACTGAAACTCTTCAAATAAACCATTCCTCTGCAGATGATCTGTTAGCTGTTTGACAACTACTCTTTCAAGGATTTTTGATATGAAAGGAAGGTTGGAGATTGGCCTATAATTAGCTAAGACTGCTGGGTCTAGAGATGGCTTTTTGAGTAAAGGTTTAACTACAGCCAGCTTGAAGGCCTGTGGTACATAGCCGATTATTAGAGATAGGTTGATCATATTTAAGATCGAAGAATTAATTAAGGACTTCTTTGAGCAGTTTTGTAGGAATGGGGTCTAAAAGACACGTTGATGGTTTGGAGGAAGTAATTATTGAAGTTAACTTAGAAAGATCAATTAGAGAAAAAGAGTCTAACTTAACATCAATGGTACTAAGAGTAGCTGTAGATAATATTACATCTGTGGGATGATTACTGGTAATTTTTTCTCTAATGATAAAAATTTTATTTGTGAAGAAGTTCATGAAGTCATTACTAGTTAACGTTAAAGGGATGGTTGGCTCAAAAGAGCTCTGACTTTTTGTCAGCCTGGCTACAGTGCTGAAGAGAAACCTGGGGTTGTTCTTATTTTCTTCAATCAGTGATGAATAGTAAGATGTTCTGGCTTTGCGGAGGGCTTTCTTATAAAGCAGCAAACTTTTTCTCCAGGCTAAATGATGATCCTCTAAATTTGTGACACGCCATTTCCTCTCCAGATTACGAGTCATCTGCTTTAGGCTACGTGTTTGAGAATTATACCACGGAGTCAGGTACTTCTGATTAGAGACCTTAGTTTTCACAGGAGCTACAGTATCCAGAGTCGTACGTAGTGAGGAGGTGAAATTATTAACAAGATAATCGACCTCTGTTGGGGTAGCGTTCAGATAGCTGCTTTGCTCTGTGTTGGTACAGGGCATTGAAGATGATAACAGTGGCTGGATTATATTCTTAAACTTAGTTACAGCGCTTTCAGAAAGACATCTACTTTGATAAAGTCTACTCTCCACCGCTGTGTAATCAATTATTGTAAATGTAAATGTTATCAGGAAATGATCAGACAGGAGAGGGTTTTTAGGAAACACTGTTAAATGTTCAGTTTCTATGCCATATGTTAAAACAAGATCTAGAGTGTGATTAAAGTGGTGGGTGGGTTCTTTTACATTTTGAGAGAAGCAAATTGAGTCTAATAACAGATTAAATGCCACGTTGAGGCTGTCATTTTTAGCATCTACATGGATGTTAAAATCACCCACAATAATTATTTTATCTGAGCTCAGAACTAAATTAGATATAAAGTCTGAGAAATCAGACAGAAACTCTGTGTAAGGCCCAGGTGGACGATAGATGATAACAAGTAAGACTGGTTTCTGAGTTTCACAGCTGGGGTGGAGAATGTTAAGCATCAGGCTTTCAAATGAATTAAAAGTCTGTCTTGGTCTTTCATTAATTAACAGGCTGGTGTGAAAAATTGCTGCCACACCGCCCCCTCGGCCTGTGCTTCGAGATTTCAGGTAGTTAGAATGACTCGGGGGTGTTGATTCATTTAAACTAACATAATCATCCTGCTGCAACCAGGTTTCTGTAAGGCAGAGTAAATCAATTTGTTGATCAATTATTAAGTCATGTACTAACAGAGACTTGGAGGAGAGAGACCTAATATTTAATAATCCACATTTCACTGTTTTACTCTTTGGTTCAGATGTGGATACTTTATTGTTCTTTCTTTGT
The DNA here is from genome assembly GCF_057382095.1 of Aulonocara sp. 'chitande type north' Nkhata Bay. Lineage (NCBI taxonomy): Eukaryota > Metazoa > Chordata > Actinopteri > Cichliformes > Cichlidae > Aulonocara > Aulonocara sp. 'chitande type north' Nkhata Bay. The sequence goes on from NC_141352.1 coordinate 31,967,766, forward strand.
AATTGTTTATGTTTAAGTTGTTTGTTGCTGGTTTTTAGTTTGTTTTTTGTCTGTTTGGGAGCTGACACAGTCTCTATGGAGATGGGTTTTTGGGGGGGTAGCAGGAGGAGAGAAGCTGCAGAGAGGCGTGTAAGACTGCAACTCTGCTTCCTGGTCCCAACTCTGGATAGTCATATTTTGGGGGGTTTAATAAATTTGTCCATATTTCTAGAAATGAGAGCTGCTCCATCCAAAGTGGGATGGATGCCGTCTCTCCTAACAAGACCAGGTTTCCTCCAGAAGGGTTGCCAATTATCTATGAAGCCCACATCGTTTCTGGGACACCACTCAGACAGCCAGCAATTTAAGGAGAACATGCGGCTAAACATGTCACTCCTGGTCTGATTGGGGAGGGGACCAGAGAAAACTACAGAGTCCGACATTGTTTTAGCAAAGTTGCACACCGATTCAATATTGATTTTAATGACCTCCGATTGGCGTAACCGGGTGTCATTACTGCCGACGTGAATTATGATTTTACTGAATTTACGTTTACCCTTAGCCAGCAGTTTTAAATTTCCTTCAATGTCGCCTGCTCTGCTCTGCTCTGGCCCCTGGAAGACAATTGACTATGGTCATGGTAATGTAACATGTTAGGTTCTATATGAGTTGGATTGATTTTTTTTCTGCATTCCTTGAGTAGCATGTATTTAAAAGACAAAAATGGTTACCTAACAGGTTGTCATTATTTAAAGTGCTGAAAAAGAAATTAATGTTCCTGTCTCATCTTACTATAATACAATTTACAACTTCCAACTCATACACCACCAGGAGTTAATCTTAGGCATTAAAGGTTCTTATCTATAGCAGATATAATTGTCACATATAGTTGTCACATTGCCTAGCAACAACCTAGTAATAGGCTGAAATGACCAGTTTTTAGCAACGCACAGTGTTGCATTACTGTTTTTTAGTTTGAAACAAAAACATCAAATTGCTATCTACAAAACTGAGGTTATGCATGAAATATGTTAGACCCAATAAGGTTCCTTGGCAGTCACCTAGCAGCAGGCTAACGTGATCTGTCTTAAAACCTTTATATACCTAGAGTACCATAAGAAAATATCTGATCCAAGCATCCTATCCTGTCGTTTTAATTTCACAATAACAATATCTCATTTATAGCCACAAAAGTGGATTTATAGTGGAAGCCCCCCCCCCCCCCACCCCTCTTTTTGTTTTAGCAAATAAACAATATCTGCCAACCCTATTTATACTTTTCTCACTGTGATTAAGTACATCACTTTGCCAACAGCATAAGCACTAAAAACAATACTGTTTGGGCTTGTACTAGTCGACCAAAAACACCACAACATCTTAACCTTTTCAGTTGAATCTGTATAGGAAAAGAAGCTTTAAGTTACCAAAGAAATTAGTAGTTTCTGGTTAAATATCTCTGAACTTCTTTTGTTGTACAATGCTCAAGCCTTATGACGTTCTATTACACAGTGACAGCAGGATTTCTCTTTTAATAAGCTAACAAGATTTTGTCATTAAATTTGGATTTCTGCTTCAGTGTTGTGAAGAAAGCCTGAGGGAGAAAACATATCTGCAGCCATCTTTTCATTGTTGTCAACAAGAGGATGTCTCACTGGAAGCAGCTGAGATAAGCTATGGAAGTTTGCACCCACCTTCATATAGTACAGTCCCTTTTCATTCTTTACACACACGCATGCACACACAGACACACACACACACACACACACACACACACACTGGTTGCATAAAAAGGTTAATTAATTTTACACTAAGGATTTTTATCATCTCTTGCCTCTGACTAGCACTGCTGTTATGGTGCAAATAATAATCAATCCCGGATCAATTAGGCAGTAATTGCTGAGTCAATGGGGGAGGCTGGTTAAATATTGATAAGTGTCTAAAAGGGCCATCAGCTCTATTGACAGCTCAGGGAGACAGACAGCACTGGTTCAGCAGAGATGGGAGGGGGGAGTGATGGAGAGATGGCTTTGGGGCTCGGGTCTTATTCTCTACTGAAGCTGGCCACTGTGGTAATCCATGCAAGCCCATTTTTTTCTGTAAGCTCTGTTCATAAGTTTGATATTATTTTTGGAAGTACCTGCTCTAAAATTATGAAACTATCAAGACCCTAACCTAACCTGCATAAGAGGAGACCTCAGCCTGTAGTGCCAGGTGACACAGCGTTTAAAAACAAAGCTAATCCTGATGTTATTTTTATAAAGCTATTTTTTGGATTTGTGTTTGGTTAATCTCTGTACATTAATTTCTGTGCATTCTATACTAGTTGTTCAAAGACATAGATATTTCAAGAGCAGATTGTACAATAACAGGATAACTGCAACCCCCATAGCAATGCCAAGGCTGGTGTGAAGTGAAATTTGCCAATAACCTTTCTGTGTGGAGTTTGCATGTTTTCACTCTGTTTGCGTGGGTTCTTCCTGGGATTCTGGCTTCCTTATACAGTCAAAAGGCATGCAACTTTAATTGATGATTCTAAATTGCCAATGCGTGTGAATGTGAGTGCACCTCTGCGAGAGAATGGCGACCTGTCTGTCACGGTCTGGCTGGCAGACCGTGGGGAGGTGGGGAAAGGAGGATCCAGGCACGGTGCTCTGTGTATAAGCAGTGCGTTTATTTACAAGGTGGTGAAAGCAAGCAACAATAAATCCCCTAGTGTCCCAGACTCCCGTGTCGTGTCTTCTTCCCAAAAGTCCCAGTGTAGTGCTCTCTGCTCCAGTGTCTCCTCTGCTCCAGTGTGTCTGCACTCCCCGTGCTCACCGTCTCGTCCCACATTCCTCATGAGGGAAAACAATAGAGGCAGCCTTTAACACACCTTATCCCGGCAAGCATACACTCACAGACTTTCTGACTATGCTATAAGACTGACGTGAAGTCAAACGCAATAATCCAGCATCGGTGGAAGCTCCATCGCTCTTCTAAATAGCTCCCCCGACGAGCCCAGATGAGGAGCAGGTGTGTGGCAAGGACTTCGGGTGTGGCCAGTCCTCAAGCCAGGCCACGCCCCCAGGGCTGAAGGTGCCTGATGTGAACAGAGGCAGTGCAGACAACACACCAAATGATGATGATAATAATAATAATAATAATAATAATAATAATAATAATAATAATAATAATAATAATAATAATAACGTCATAGTCCCCACTGCTCACGGACCCCGAGTCCCCAGAGCCGGTCCGTGACAGTGTCAAGGTGACTATGGTAGCCGGGATGGTCCACAGCTAGGACTTCAGAACTGCCTTAATTATTATAAAAATATAATACCTCTAGCCAGTAACAGTTGGGAACATTTCTGTGAGATTTTTGTCCATACTGACATTATATCATCATGCAGCAATTTAAGTAAACTGAACTCACTGTTGTGCTCAAGAAATAATTTGAGATGGTTTTTTTGCTTTTTGACATGGCATGGTGTCCTGCTGGAAGTATCCATCAGATGGGTAGACTATAAAAGGATGCATACAATACTCAAGTAGGCTGTGGTATTTAAAATGATAGGCCTTTTCCACAAGTAGCTACTCAGCACAGCTTTGCTTAGTTTTCCATTAACTGGTAGTACCAGGTACCAGGTACTGTTTAGTACTCCACTGGGGTTCCAAGCAATCTGAGTCAATCTGAAAACGTGGCGTCAGCAGACTGCATGGCACTGATTGGCCAGTCAGTGGTGTCACTTGACGAGTCATGAGAGCAACTCCTTCACAAAAATTAAACATTTTTGAAACCTGGCATCGAGGAAAATGGCTACAAAAAACAAAACCATGGCCCCTGAAAAAAAGCCGTAGACCGAGCAGCAGGTACGTCCTCTGTTGTGTCAAGGTTTGTTTCATTTACAGATGTGTTTGTGTCACATACAAATGACCTTCTCTGACTTTTGTGTGGTTGTGTCACATAGAAATGGCATCATTGACTCTTGGACACATTGCTACATCAACTCCACAGACATTGAGGTGCTGCCACTTGGCAGCAATCACAATTTTGAATGTTAGTGGGTAAGTTTCTAGATAGTTTATCTAAAATAAGTAAATAAATAAATCCACGTATAAATATATTATCTGACTGATTTTCAAACCAAACTTATTTCTCATGCTTAAGGATGAGCAGAAGAGAATGGATGGATATATACTCATTCTAAACAGAGGAGCAAGAGACAGCGGGAGCTCTCCGTATTGGTGGGATGGTTCTAGCCCTTCTGCAACACTAAAAGTATAAATAGTTATGGATAATGAACTGACGCTTTCTGTAAATAAACAGTATAACCTGTGCTTAATAACATTAATTTACCCAACCAAAGGACTCAGCTTCAGAGGAGCAAAGAGCCACTCCTTTAAAGATTGTTAAGAATAAGCCCATTGATTGTGTATTTTGTAAAATGTATGTGCATCACCAAAAATTAAATTATAGTCAGCTGATCAAATATTCTGATCAAATATGTATTTTATTGGTCTAAATATTTAGTTTTTGTTCCTGATCCAGTTGGTTGGTCTAAGGCTGTAATTGACAAATTGGGTCTTGGGACTACAGTAAAACAGATTTTAGTTTTGGATTGTTATTGAATTTAATATACTGACTTATACTGAGTAATATACTGGGTAGTTGGATTGGACTACTTTCTAATCCACTACCTAATTCTTTTTTTTACATTATATAAAAAACAAAGTTTGTGTACATTGACCTGACATTAAGTGTTGCTTGAGATTTAAGGTGGTCAGCTATCTTTTATTCATACAGCTTCACGGCAATCCTAATCATTATTAGTAATGGCTGGCGTGCTTTATTGTAAAATTTTATATGGAAATTTGTTTTGTGTTGTGACACATACTATCTTTAAATTTTGCCTGAGGATGTTTGTGAAGGCTTATTTGAAACACACAGTTTGTTTGTTGGTCCATCCACTAAAGCGTGATCTTGAAAGGGTTTAATTGAAGCCAGAAATTCATCTTATGCACGAGCAGTTTGATATATTTTTGCAGAGAAAGTCTCACCAATTAGAAAATAGCTGTGTATTTTGGGGTATTGATAAAGAACTTGGAAAAGCAATGAAACACAATGATGTACAACCTTGGTCATATGCTGTTCACAGCATGTAATCTCCAAAATAATATTTTCTGATCCAGACTTCTCTTCAGTTTGCGCTGTAATAAAAATATCAAAGCACAGTATCTTTAATTATTTAACACATTTAGTAACAGCATAGTCTGTTCTTTTAACAGTTTGAGTTACATTTGGTCTGAGCTTAAGAGGGGAGATGAGCAAGGACATTGTCCTAATTATTATGCTGCCTAAACATGCTGTGTCGGTAAATGATGTTTGCAACAGGCACAACCTCTGGCTGCTTAGAGCAGCTACTTCCTGACACTCCCAATCAGCTTGATTGATTGGATCCCAAGCCTCTCCCTAACTCTGATTGGCAGCTTAATGACAAAGGGGAGGAGAATAGCTAAAGGAGACGGGGCATTTTGTGGCAAATACAAAGTAAGTTTTCTCAAAATATATGTTTGTAGGTGCCTCAATTGCTAGTCTGCAGTAAAGGCTGTATCATGAAAATAATCATCCATTTTAATCTGTCTGGGCCCTTTTCTTCAGCTTTCCTAAATCGGTCACATCTATCAAGATTAGGTGACTGGTGGAGCCCAATCCTCCTTTAAAATGAATCAATCTCAGTGAATGCCTGCAACAACTGATGCTGACTGTCCAAGTGACTCATAGTATAACCAACTCTGACAGATTTTCAAGGCTTATATCAAACTACTGATTAAATAGCTAAGGGATCCAGCCACTGAAGATGACACTGACGTTCATGTTAGTATCTATCTACATTTGTTTCTTGTAAGCAGTTAATGGCATTAGCCTTTTGAGAAGGGCTTTTAGCCACGTTTTTCTATAAGTCATTCCTTGTTACAGTAATGAATCAAAATGAGGGTGGAAGCAAGTGCTGGTGTCTTCTTTGATGTTGATCCTTTCTTTGTGTCCTGTCTTGTATTTGACTTCACAGAGATGTTTAAAGTAAAGTACATTACACACAGTCCTGAATACAAAACTATGTGTTTGCTTTAAATCTGTGAAACATGGTGTATTTGACTGAAAATTTGTTCTTTGATTTGCAGGCATTGTGAGTTTTGTTTAAAAATTGTTCATGTTATCAATGCAGTTATAAACTGTAGGACTGATATCATTTTTATCTAGGAAAGAGTGTCTCAATGTAGTAAATAGTTTGTAATCAGAGAATTAAACGTGCATTTAATCTTAAAAGGCTTGTTATGTGGAATGGCTTTGAAGTGAGCTAATTCAATATGAACATAACCCAGGGGCACTTAAGATGGAGATTGGGGTTACGATAAGATGTGCTTTTAGAATACTAGTGCACAGCTGGCACACCCAGAGACGACTAATCGTTTGAAGGAAATCTTTTCTTTGAACTTTTCTCGAGAATACTGTATGAAAAAGATGAATTCACAGCCGCTGATTGCATACCACCAAAGAGTAGTTTCCAGTAGCAATCTTTCTGTGATATTTTCAGCACTCATTTTCAATTTAAAAACAAAATGTGTTTTACATATACCAATGTATTTCCCATTGGTATATTTCCCATACATTCTATTCACCTAAATATAGAAAGCGCAGCACGCCACAATGTTCACAAATATGTACTTTACATTAGTCGCAAAACATCACAATTACAGGAAGAAATGTGACAAGTGATATAACTGGAAGCAGATTGACTTCAGGACCAGCCATTTGGTACAATTCTAATTAATCCACTAACTCTCCATGGGACTGCTGTTAGCACCACAGCCGCTCGCACAAACTTACTTGGCCAAGGACACTAGCTAAGAGGAATTTAATCAATGTGATGGATAACATTTGTCTTTACAACTCTCACAGCAATTCCCATGTTAACCATTCAAGGCAACAGTACTTTTCCATCCAAATGTTCTATTTTTTTTTTCTGCTGGCAAGTCATAAGTAAAGCCGAACCTAAAGGCAGAGCAAAAAAAATACAGACATTGTCATCACGAGGGGGCAGAGCAGCAGACTACAACGAAAATGCACATTTCAAAGCCTGCTTTTTTTTTATAGAACTGTAAAACAATGCCATTGTGCTGCCTCTTTGAGACATTAAAGACCTATCAACACTCCGTTTAAGAGCTACATGTTATTTTGCCTTTTCAGATTTGTAGACATGAACAACTTTCATTCGCAGCCAGAAAGCAGACAGCCAAGACTTTGATGAGTGATGCAGCCAAGTTGAACAAGCAGTCTACTTTCAATTAATGAGAGGCTAAATTTGTGTGGCTTATTCACGAGTCATTATTTTCCAACAGTTTAAATATTCCAGAACAAAAAGATGTACGTATGGTGTATTTGTGTCGATGCACTGTTATCTGAGAAGATTACAAAAGCATTTTTTAATGTAACTGTACAAGAAAGGAATTGGTGTCCTGGAACACAGAGAATAGGTGTCTGAATGGTTGGGCTGAGCTTTTTTTTATGTTCCATAGCCTCTTTTTGGCAAAAAAATAGGCCTTGATGCATCACAAGCATGATGCTAAAGTCCTTGAGAAAGAATCCGCTGAAAATACCTTTATTCGTATAGTACCTATATTGTTTATTTTTTATAGCAAACTAACCATTTAGAAACCGTCTTCCGTTTTAAAGTTTTGTTTCTGCATGCTGCCATGGGCGCAATAAATCCTACTTTTGATAATGATAAATGCCTCTTGAGTGACGATTAATCACAGAGAAACACACACATTTGTGGGCCTCAGCGTTATTTATGAAACCGTAGTTTATATTCCACCGTCATCTTATTTCACACAGAGAAAATGTGAAATATGATGTGACTTTAATTTTTCCAGAATGACTGGGGAGTGAGCATTAACAGGTTATGTCATGCTGTATAATAAAAGCAAGTCTGTGGCTCAGATGTTCTCCACCTGCATGTGCTGTGAGCACAAAAGGATGGGCTGGTAAGCGGGGAGGTTTTTTTTTTTTTTAATCAAACAGCCCTCCAGCTGTTGCCCACCAGGTGAAATGCACAGTGTGTTCAACCAAGAAAACATGGCAGGAGATGAGAGAAGACCTTGCATGCCAATTGTCCTTTATTGTAACTTTCAGTTGTGCTGGATTGTGACAAGGCTACATAGGGTTGCAGTAATGTGGCACTGTATCATCATGGGACCTGTGTAGCATTCAGCTGATCTAAAATGATGCAGGAAGAGTACTGACAGGGACTAGACAGAGAGAGCTTATTTCTGCCATACTGGCTTCTCTTCATTGGCTCCCTGTCAAATCCAGAATAGAATTTAAAGTCCTGCTTCTCACATACAAGGTCTTGAATAATCAGGCCCCATCTTAATAACCTTATAGTACCATATCACCCCGTTAGAGCTCTTTGGTCTCAGACTGCAGGCTTACTTGTGGTTCCTAGAGTATTTACAAGTAGAATGAGAGAAAGAGCCTTCAGCTTTGAGGCCCCTAACAGGCCACATTATGCATGTATTACTGTTTGGTAACATGCAAAACACTTTTCATTGCATCTTTCATCTGATATGTTCATGGGTATCAATATTTTGTAATATACTACCAACATTACAAAGAGAAATCTTGACTAAGATCATAATTTACTGTTTGAAACCGTTGTCGCCAGTGTTGCAGTAAAAATTAGCAATGGAGCAACAAGAAATGGTTTGTAGTTCACGGTTATAGTGACATTCACATGCAATCTGGTAGTCAGTACAATACAAATGCAAAGAAATGTCCAAAAAGCACGTGCCTGCTAAGAATATTTATATTTTCAGTTGCTTTGAGGCTGGTGGTCTCATTCAATGGAGCAAACGTTTGATTGACACCAGGATAGCAACAGTGCGCCAATCAATCAACCACATGAATGAGGGGTATTCCCAAAACCATATGCTGCATATGTGTAGGACACTGCACTGTCTCTTGGACGCCTCACCATTCTGCATTTTTTATAATTTAATTTGAATGACTAACAAGTGGGTGTTTGTAGAAAGGGCTGAATATTCAGTGAAAATGTTAATGCATCATTTTATGGAAATTAGGCACTGAGCCAAGAGGCAGCAGATTTATAAACACCTGTTTACTTTTGATGTTTTGCCACACATCGCAGCAATTGCCACAGAACCTGCAAAATGAAGAATCTACTTGAGGGACATGCAGACATACTACCTAACCCCCCGCCCCCCAAAACATTGTGGTTTCTCACACTCTGTTTGTATTTCAGTTATTAGATCTATAGAATGCACATTACAAGGATGATAGATTGATTAACTAAACTATATCGAAACTTTTCTTGAAGAAAGAAGGCAACTCCTCTTTCTCTGCATCAGAGAAATGAAAGTCTGTCCCATTAAATATTCAAAAAGCTGTTTTTCCCTGGGAAATTAATTCGTCATCTATATATGGCTTGCTTTTTATCACTCTTTCCTCATCATCATGGATGGATCCTGATTCTAAAGATTCCCCCACCCCTCTTTAGACATATAGGAAAAATTGCAACAGAAAAATATATTAAGCTCCCTGCCTAGTCATGATGAGGGCATGTTTGGTGTGCCTCATGTTGTAAGCAATAAATAATCAGTGAATTATCTGAGTATAGATCAGGCTGAGACAAAAGTATCCAAGCTGAGATTTCAGTCATTTTAATATGTAGGTTGGTATAGAAGGTAGGTATACAAGTGGCTGAAGCAATAGGGGTAAACGATTATAAAACCTTGTTAACTTTGTGAATGCCAAAGTATTCAACACCTCAACATGAGACATAATGTGAAATTTAAATTCTTGACATTTTCTGCACAATAATCCTTAAAGAAGGCTGCACAAATTTTCCACTTTCCATCAAACCTACCAGTACTAATCACTCTATAGTTACACATTATAGTCAAGAATTATCTGTTCTGATTATTCTTTTTAAATATATCACATCAAATATTGTTAGTTTGTTCAGTCTGAATACCTCTGTCACTACATAGCGCCTACACCCACTGCTACTGTTTTCACTGCGGAGTGGGGGTTGTGGAAACTATTTCTTTTTATCTTGTCGTCAGCGCTTTATCTTGCAAGGGATTGGGATGGGCCGAACACAATATCTTCAAAGAGTTCGGAGGGCTTTGATGAGTCCATTTCCTCCTCTGTATGGATCAACTGGGCTGTAGCCTTTACTTGCTCCGATAGTTTGAGTGAAGGTCTTTGACTCAAGAATGAAATCTCTACATATGACACGAGGTCCAGCAGGTTAGCTTTTGATGCTTTAATTTCAAGACACCTGCCTCTTTGAGAAATTAAGAAAGTGGTATTACCTTTCATTATAATAGATGCCTCTCCAATTTATATTAATCCTTGTGAATCATCTGAAAATCGCAGGTTCTAATACTTAATTGGAAGTAAAGACATGTCATTATGAGGTTAATCATTCTGGACTGGTAAATTTACACGTTCAGTAGTATTTTTATTATTCTGGGTTTTTCCATTTATAATTATTATTTGAAAATTGCTCATTTAGATTTAATTCTTTAGAGCATGGTGGTACCATAGAGTGGTTAATATGAAGCTTCTGGTTTGTAGAGGCTGGTTGACTGGGCCTGTCTATGTGCAGTTTCAATCCTAACTCTGTAAGTGCACAGTCCAGATACATGTACTTTCTACTGCTGATAAACTTGCTATAGATCTGAATGTGAACAGAAGTTTTCCATCTCTCACGGTAGGCATGCAGTGGACTGATGACCTGATGTCCAGGGTGTCTGCTTTTCATATTATCAACCATGATGACTTATCGACAGCACAGAGCAGTTATAGTCATAGGATGGACCTTTTGGGGTTTGTCGCTAGCATGAGGGCAATGTTGTTTCCCACACTACATGCTTATTCTAGGCAGATTTTGATTAGGTAGCGTGTTTATAACAGAAAAAGGTGATAAAATACCAAAAACATTTGGTGCAACAAATATTGTGCTTGTTGGTGTTACATTTATAAATTAAAATCTGTAGTTTAAGCAAGTTGAGAGCTATTTCATGTCAGTGAAAACCTTAACCCATAGCAAAATACAAAACAAAATATTTAGTATAGTATGGCACAAGGAGGCAGAAGACTAAAATCTAATTAATATTGTTTATTGATCCACTTACTGGTTCTTATTCATTACTAAAGAAGTTTCGATAGTCTGCAGCGTAATATTAGGCATTTATTGTATGCTTAACTACTCGTAAGTCCTTTGGAGTTTTTATGCATCAATGTCACTTAAAATATAAGATTTTAAGAAAAGTTGTAAAAGAAGATAAAGTGAACTCAATTAACCACTGACCATGAAAATACCACACCAGTCTCAATAACATGGCAAAGCGCAGATGTCACGCTTTGCCTCTCCAAAGCGTGAAATGGACACACATGCAGAAGTTGCAATACGTTGCAGTAAGCTGCAGTACTAGCAGCAGGAGATATTTTATTTCAACCCATCATGAAAACAAACACTTAAAGAAACATTTACATATCAGCCACCTAGCGTTATCTTACCAGGCATAGAAGGAGCTTGGAATGTATTTCATACCCTTCTTGGTCAGTAGTGACTTGTTTGCTTTGCATATATTATCTTCCCTTACTGGTACTGCAACTCCTGTAGGTGTATCCATTTCATGCTTAGTAAAGGCAAAGCGTGACATTCACACAGTGGACTAGCATGTCCATTACATGCTTTGCCATGATAGTGGGTTGGCCATCTGTATAGTCTACCTCCTTCTGTTGTCATGGGTTCTCCCAGGGTCCACTGGCTTCCTCCCACACAAAGTCATGCTTGTTAGGTTAACTGGTGATTCTACATTGGGTTTAGGTGTGAATTTTATTTCTTCCATGCAAGCCCTGCGGTGGATCTGTCCAGTATATCCTTTCTCTTTAAAATGGATGGATGAATGACGGCCACATACCGAATGGTGATCTAATATTGACTGCATAATCACCTGGTGTCTAAGGAAATCAGGTGCTAATTGAATACTATTTAGGAGTGTAAACTGAATTAAAACTACAGTATAAATTTGCCATGCACTTTTACAGATATACATAAATTTAATTGTCCTTTAGTGTCTGTCTTTCCTTGAAAACATGTTCTTGAACCAAAGAAGTAGTAAAGTAGGAAGTAGTTTTTGTTTAGAATTTACAGATGAAGATCTGATTGCTGAGCCAGGACTGCATAAAATCAGTTTTCATGAAATACCACAGAAAAAGGATAAGGCTTGTGATAAACTGACTCTATCCTAAATGTCGTGAAACCCCCTACGGTAAAATGTTTGACCAAAAATGCAGAATCAAAATAAAATTTATGAAATAAAACTGCGACCTGGCAGAGTGCTAAAGTAGTTACTGTTTTTTGTATTGCATAATAGCATCAGTATCTTTACTCACAAGCAATCTCTCTGAAAATCTCACCTGAACAACTGCCTGTCACTACTGTGTCAAACACTGAACTATGAGTTCAGTGAAAGACGGTGCTGATAGAATGAAAGAGAAAAGTGTAGCTTAACTGAAGATTTCCCTGCAGATCCTGTATGCCAGGTAACACTGCTCTCCCACTTAATTGCGCCTTACATTTAAGAGTCATTTTCTCAGATCCAGGAAGGCACTCCTGTCTTGATTTGCTTTTAACAACCCCTCAGACCGCTGCTTTCCCCAGACAAGGCTATATTAGAATTTAATTAATTCTGTGGCTGGCAATGCTCAAAGGTAATGGCGATGCAGGTATGCAATGCACAGCACAGGTCCACAGTACTGTAATGAGTAACATAGCCTGCGTTTAGAGTGGCTGGTTAGCGTGGTATTCTGCAAAAGCTTGTTTTGAGGTAATGCTGGAGGGACTGGAAAGTCAATGACACCTTTGGCTAGAAGAGTCGAGGTTCCTGGATCTGTGAGGAGAACTATAATAATACATGAACTCTACAAACACTTTTCTTAACAAATGTACAGAATTTAAAGTGTTAAAATGAATTAAAAATATCCACAAAAATACAAAAAAGCTGAACTGGATATTATAAATTGGACAGTGTGTCTGTTATGAATTCATTTCCTCTCTGTTTATTTAAGTAACAGGACATAGATTAATATTCTCACAGCACCACATGAGACTGTGAGATATTCAGTGAATTAATCCGATAATAGAGATGACTGAAAATGCATTGCTACAGAAACTTTACTCTGATTGGCAAAATTATATTCCACTATATGAAGACTGTGCATCCTACAAGAAATGATAATGCGTCTCATCATTGTCAAAGTTAAAAGTGTGCTCAACATCATTATTCAGCCCCACAAGATAAAAACAGAAGGAGGCAGAGGGCATTGATTTTGAGAGCAAGGTATAAAATGAACCAACATCTCTATACCACCTTTAAGTCAAGACACAAGTGCATGTGTACTGAAAAACATGTATTTCTGTTCTCCTTATGCCCAAGGTATCTTAACGTCCTTTTAACCAGGGCAGGTTCTTCAACGTGCATAAAAAAATATAGGACTGCTTTCTTGCATTTCTCTAAAACTGGTATCCTGTCTCAGAGTCACTCTGAAAAACTGGTTGATGCATTTATTGCTTCTAGACTGGAAAATTGTCATTTATTATTATCAGGTTGTTCTAAAAGCTCCCTGAAAACCCTTCAGTTAATCCAAAATGCTGCAGTGAGAGGGCTGATGAGGACTAGAAAAGAGAGAATATTTTTCCTTATTAGCATCTCTTCACTGGCTTCCTGTTAAATCCAAAACCAAATTTAAAATCCTTCTCCTCAAATAAAAAGTCTTGAATAATCAGGCCCCATCTTATCTTAAAGACCTCATAGTAGCAAATCACTCTAATAGCGCACTTTGCTCTCAGACTGCAGGCTTCTGCAGGCTTGTGGTTTCTAGAGTTTGTAAAAGTAGAGTAGGAAGCAGAGCCTTCAGCTTCCAGAACCTGCTTCTGAGGAACCAGCTAGCAGTTTGAATTTGGTAGACAGACACTGTCCCTGCTTTTCAGTCTAGGCTTATCATTTTCCTTTTTGATAAGGCTGAAGGTTGGTTCAAATGATGCTGAACCCTCTCTTAGTTATGCTGCAGTAAGTCTAGGCTGCTAGGTGCGTGCCATGATGGCTAACTCTGGCTCTCTTCCTTTTGTTCTGTCTCCCTCCTCTCATCCATCACAGATAGTTGCCTCTCACTGGCAACCAACTGTTCTGCTGGAGGCTTCTTTCTGTTAAAAGGGAGTTTTTCCTTCCCACTGTCACCAAGTGCTTGTAGATAGGGATTTGTCTAATTGCTGAGGTTTTCTCTCTATGGGGTCTTTACCTTATGACATAAAATACCTTAAGGCAATTGTTGTTGTAACTTGGTGCTATATAAATAAAATTGAATTAAATTGAATACCTGATGAAGTTAATGTCCATATGCCATCACATTTTCAAGGTTTGCTGCTACTGTTTGATTCTGGTCAGTGTATAGGTGTGTTTTGGTCCACCTGCTCTGTGAGGCTCAGATTCATGACCCTGGCTGTTTTCTCAGTCTGTTTCTCCAGGATTAGCTCGCACACCTAGAACCGAGAATTCACTTGTAAATCTGTAGAATTCCTGTTTTTGCCTGAAATGTATTATTCAGTCACACATTTCATAAAACCTTTAGACTTTAATTTGCATTCAATGGTGAAACAAGTTACTATATGTAGCAGCGGTAATGTATAAGTAATATACAGGACACATCTTATAATAATGACGTAACCTGTCTCCTCCTTAATGGGGTCAATATTAGCGACACTGCATGCATAGCAATTATTCACATCTATATATTTAACAAAAGATTTATTATAAATCCAAATTGTTTAGATTTTATTTGTACGCATTATGTTATTATTGCATCATTTCCCTGCAAATCTAATATTCAGTGGACATTACCCATATGTAACCTAAATGTCACCAAAATTTGTATCCATGGTGGAATTGTGTTTGATTGAGCACTAAATACATAATGAAGACTTTGGTGTGCCACAGGCCTGCCAAATGTTTTTGCTAGTAGTAGTAATGCAATCTTTATTTTCCTTTGTTCATAAAAAAAACACATACATGTATTTACACACAGTTACAGATGCATATACATATGCACAAAAGCATGCTGAGGTTTATTTCTCTTGTTACAAATATAGTGTTATTGATGTGATGGGTCACATTGCAATTTAGAAGCAATTAAAAGGTAATGAATGTGCTCAAATGAAACCTGTGTCTGGAGGGCATTTGCAGTGTATGGAGGAGATGATATATTTGTGTGCGTGTGTGTGTGTGTGTGCGTGTGTGTGTCTGGTTAATAGCCTTTCTTGTAGCTTTAGGCGTGGATAAAAGATAAAAAAAAAAGTTCCTTTGAACATGACAGCAATTAAAATTGTGGATAATCATGACAATATGTAAATATCTTTAATTTACAGGTACTGAGCTTAAAAAGCATGATACACATGATTATGTGTACCTAAATTGCTAACAAAATACTCAGTGGCCAGATTTATTTTCACCTCTTTTTATTCAATTATTCTTCACTTAAATTGGCATGAACTTAAATGCTGTTGTAGCCTGACAATTACTGAACCCTTTTTTCTCTTTGTCTTGACACGCTCAGACAACTAAACACTGTGACAAATTCATTTTGACCAAAATATCTTTTCAAGTGAATCAGTTTTTAGCCTCAGCTATCAATTACGGACTTGCAGAAATTTGCTTTGCCTCTCCTCAGGTTCAGTCACTTTGACGGCACTTTGCTATTAAAAAAAAAGACATTTTACGCACATGCCATTGTGCAGATGACTACAGACAGTCAGTAAGGTGACATTTTACCATATGTTAAGATGCAACTTTTCAGTTCACTCCAGTGTTATGCATGAAAATTAACTTTTTTTGGGGCACTTCAGAGTTGTATAGAAGCTAATATAGAAGTTAACAGGAATACGGCATAAATCATTCACCACAGAAGGGCTGCATGTGTAATCTAGAGTGGCATGCAAAAATTGGTCAGCTACTGTGAATAGCTTGCAGATCCTGAATACCCTGAGGGTATCTGCCCTTCTGATGACCTGGACTAGCCAACTGTCTGTAAACCCAAAATGAGTCTGAGGTAGGAGACAGACCAGACGCCCTCTTATCACATGTGATGAAGATCCTGGAGAGTCTAGTCCTGGTCCACCTAATACTGCAGGTGAAAACATATCCGTCGACAGTTTTTCTATCTATTAATAATGATCCATATATAACAGTGATGGGGACACTTTCCTCCAGAATAATTCCTTTAAAGAATTTTTTAATTTTGTCACTAACACAGATTTTACATATAGTGAAGTATTTTCAGTGGTCAGTGTTTGGTATTGCTACTTTTACTAGTTGAACAGTTGTAAAACACTTGCAAACTGTACTCTGAGCGACAGTGAAACTGCTAAAAATGCAACACAAAACAGAAAGAGAGGCCTGTTGCCTCTGTACAAGTCTAAATTGAATCTGAATCTCGGGGAACTTTACCCTCAATGTCCAGGTTAGAAGATTTCTGAAATTCTTGTGAACATAACTTGAGAAAGACGAAAACTAGACGTTTTGACTATTTAAACCATGGGGCATCTAGCAGGAGGCTGAGGAGCAGAACTGGTGGACGCCAGCTTTTTTCAAGTTTTACAACTGTTTGGCATGTTTACAGAAAAGTTGGCATCTTCGGTTCAAACTACAGGAGAATGTGACAATATGCTACCGACCAAAGTGTCACAAAGAGGTTTTTGGTGCAGCACCTACTTTGACCTAAGGAATGTATGTAACCTCCATTTAGAGTCAGCAAATCTAAAAATCAGTACAAGAAATAGTTTTCAAATGTAAAGAAAGCTTTTACATGTTTCAAGAAAAAGAGAAACAATAGAAAAGCACAATTTTCGGTGCTTAGCAAAGGATTAATAATGTAGAAAAAATTTCTGATAGATATTTTATAACATGGACACTGTAATGTATAAATCACATTGTTTCTTTAACAAGTGATAAAGCCACTTCTGCATGCACCTTGGAAGAAGGTGAAGTTGTGTTTGAATCCTCTACTGAACAGGTCCTTGTCTTGAACCATGTTTGTGATATTGTGCCTAAATGAATGCACTACAAACATTATTCTATACATATGTTTTTGGCGTGTAACCTGTAACATAAGCAGGGGACATTTGTCATGCACAGATGTGCCAACCCAAAGAGACAATGCCTACCATTACAGAAGCAGGACTCGACTTGAACTTGGAGCAGTATAAACTGATTTTCATGTTCATTAGATCTCACTAACCTCTCAAACCTAACCAGGTATTACTTCCTAAGTGCTTTCCTAGGTGTTTTTAATTAGTGAGGAATCCTCGTTATATGAGGCAGATGGCACAATCCTACATCTTTTGTTAAAGTCACACTAATTAGGATTCTCTGAGAAAATGCGTCCAACCAGAATCCTTAATAAGGGAGTCTGCTTAGCCAAGTAATAAGAAACCTGATGTCTCCACGACAGTGGTGCTCACTTTGAAAGTTCTAAATAGAAAGCAATCCGTTCTTCAGCACAGACCTTTTGTCATTGTGCTCTGCATTTCTTTCTCAGGTACATGTGATATGCATTGTCTATTCTTGTATGCTGGTTACATCATTACTTAGTGATACAAACAGAGCTGTTGGTAGAAAATTAACAAGTAATTTTTACATTCAGATGTTAAATGCTACTGGATTTACAAGCGAGTTGGAGAGGGAACACAAAGAAAAATGCAAAAGAAAGAGAGTTAGAGCACATGTTCTGGCTTTTGTGGCAATGTAAATCGTGGAAATTGAAACCATCCACGTGTCAGTCCTCTCTGGGCTTTCTAGCACTTTGAAAGCAGGACTTTGCGGAAGATTTGTCAACGTCATTTAAGTGCAGATACCTTCTTCTCAACAAGGACAGATGGCAAATTAAGGCAAACATGGCCCAAAATGAATTTTGGCTTCTTCCACTGAATAGTGTGTGGGTTTTGAAATTCATTTGTACATTATCATGCACATTCCCATTTCCAGCTACCTGGTTTGTGTTTGCACCATACTAAAGGTTAGTGAAGGTCAAACAGCGCTATAGTTTGTGTAAGCAAATGCATACAAAATTTATAAAGCTATTTGATTTTGTTTAGAAGCAGCAGATCTTAAAGCTGCCATAGTGATTACATTTTCTCTTCCTCGTATTCCCAGTCTCCATATTCATACGCTCTCATAGGCCCCTAATATATATAACTATAAAACTCTGACACACTCCTTTTATTTTATTCAGAACTTGCCAAAGCCTTTCAGATGTACTGTCACTTACTTGCCATTTGCATCTCAAGAGCAGGAGTTACTGCTTTGGCACCCAGTGAAGCTGAGTAATATAGTATCCCTGTTGTCGTGTGACCTGAGGTAGACGTCGGGGCAGTCAGGTGGGAGTCCTCTCACCCACATCAACTCCAGAACCCCGCACTATCTGGGTATGGATCATAAGATCAGGGATTAGGGTTTTTTTTTTTTGTTTGTCCTGCAGATCGACACTATTTCTTTGTTGTTTAAACAAAGAAAAACTGTGAATTGAATTATGACAATAAATGCTGCCCTTGATTTGCACACCTAATTTGAGTTGTTGAAACTCCAGGAAGAATAATTTGTAACTCTACAGTATTGTTTTTAAGGTATAAAGACCATCAGCAGCAGATTTTAAGTTTAGTCATTAAATGAACATTAATTAGCAACAAATAATATGACTGTGTTTTATCCACTGAACTTAATATATATATATGTGAATAAGTAAATTTCTTTCAACAAAATGTGTCTGTCACATCTATGTTTCTTGATCAGTCACCATTGTTTAGTGCCATCTGCTTCAATTTTCCATTAAAGCCTCTGCATTTGGAATGATGGGTATGATGCGTAAGAAAAGTAAGAAAATGATAAACTGTCATAACAAACCACAAAAATGTGGAATTAAATCATTCGAATACTTATTGGCTGCTTATCTTGGAAAAGGACAATATATAAATCACTAGACTTTCCCAGTGTACAGTCAATAATGGTTCAATAACCTCTCATCTCCTCTGTATACTAATGGTCAAAGCTGGCTTTACAGAAACAAATAAGACTTTGCAGAGAGAGAGAGAGAGAGAGAGAGACAACTCTGTAGTCTGTGCTTCCTTCTTCTATTACGTGGTATTACTCACACAACAAAGAGTTACCAGAACAAAGCTGATTCATTTTAAATTTGGT
Source organism: Aulonocara sp. 'chitande type north' Nkhata Bay (assembly GCF_057382095.1). Classification (NCBI taxonomy): domain Eukaryota; kingdom Metazoa; phylum Chordata; class Actinopteri; order Cichliformes; family Cichlidae; genus Aulonocara; species Aulonocara sp. 'chitande type north' Nkhata Bay. The sequence goes on from NC_141352.1 coordinate 31,987,065, forward strand.
CAGGTTAGAGAGGCTTTGTGTTTCACATCTCTTTTATTCAACATCAGTTGACTTTTTAAAAGAACTAATATGGACATCATAATTAGAAAGAATAATGTGCCACTTAATTAAATTTGCTTTTTAAGATAGAATTAATAATAGGAAGGCTGAATGGAATATTCTACCTGAATCATTTTCATAAATCTTTATAATGAAGTTCACTCCCCTGTTGGCTCTAAATGTCATACCTTGAACTTAGAAACATGGCGACTTTCTCTCAAACCAATTAATCTTTAGGTTGAACTTTTTCCCTTTTCCAATAACAAGCTCTCTATTATAGTCAGTCATTTTTCGGACAGTGTTTCGCTGCCATGTCTATGATATCATCTTAATCTTACAAGATTGCTTAAGATACATCTGCCTTTATTTAACGCTTGTAGGTTTTCCAATAGAATCGCCTAAGTGGAAAGAAATTGTTTTTTGTTAATACCTCTTTATTAGTTAATAGATTATATGAAATGTTCACGCCAATAAATATTATTTTAAATTCAACTTAAATTAAATGATGAATAACACAAGCATTATTATTACGATAGCTCACCTGTGTATAAGAAGCATGGTCCAAATGAGTAGCTAATAGTGCTGAACTTAATTTAAACGTAATTTGCATGATTATGGCTTATAGCTCATGAAAGTCAGAAAACCATTATTATCCAGTATTGAGACGCCAGAAAGACTTTTTGCACACATCTGGCAGTATACATTAAAATTTTCATGGATAAAATTACTATCTTTGTCAGTCGGAATACACTCAGTAACCCATTACCACTAACTATAATATGTTTTTGAAGATTTCTAAAATAAATAAATAAACTGACTTATGTTCGATTTTTTGCTGGTGAATCATTTAAGATCATTTAACAATAAAGATTATTATTTACTAGTCTGCAGAGTTCGGCAGTGGAACAGATCGCAAGGAGTGACTTGGATGAGACATGTTCCAGGATGAAACGGAGATGATGGAGGAGGTGGTTTGCACAAACAGTGGTCTAAAAGGTAAACTGGCATAATAGCACTGGTTTTTAAGGAATTGGAAGTGCAGACTGAAGTTTGGGAAGACGGCTGATGATAGGACTGTGGATGAGGCAAGTTTGACAGGGAAGACAACTGAAATAACAATAGAGTGGAAGAGCAGGACAAGTCCAAAGAAAAAGCAATGCTGGAACAGATAGGAACATACTGTAGATCTTTCTTATTTATGCAAGAAATCTAATCACACACAGATTGGGTAAGAAAAAACTCTCTGTAGAGAGCATTGCCTGTTCACTGACTAGTGCCTTGTAGATTGTCATTAGTACAACCCCCCCCCCCCCCAAACAAAACCAACCAAACAAACAAACAAAACAAAAACAAAAGCAAAACAAACTACAGTAAAAAAACAAAAAAAACAAAAAAAAAAACCCCATATGTGTTTTTGTTGATGTTGTTTTTGACATATGACCTGCGTAGGAGGTGGAAAAGAACTGACTACAAGTACAACATCGTAACATCAAGCTGTCAAACCAAAGTGTTGCAACTGGCAACTGAATATGATAGGGATGATTTTTATTTCACAATAGGCAGAATCAGAATTTACTGATCTATGAAATAATGTCATTGAGACTTCACTGTTATTTTTATATTAAAATGTGATTTTTTTTTAAATATTAAAAGTCCTCCCGTATATCAATGAAAAACCACAAGTAAAATGAAAATGTTTTAATTATATTAGAAAACAGAAGTCCTAAAGAGCCTTTCATTTGTAAAGGTGTTTCTGATAATAAATAAAAAACACCTTCTTGACCCTTCACGTTATTGTACTTTTGTAGCGTCTTATAAATGCATTCTTTATAAAGTGTTTTCCTTGTTACTTCACCTCTTAAGGCTTTGAAGTGCCATAAAAACAGAATAACGCTGTAATAATATTACTTCTCAGAACAATTAAGATGTCGAACTTTAAAGTATTACTTGCATTTCTCTATGAAACTATTTATTCTACTACAATTAAGAGACATTTTGGAAGATACTGGTGGTGCATACTGTGATACGTTAATGAGAGGAAACTACAGGAAACACCAACTGCAACTGGTAAGTTTTTGTCCTGGGAACAAATTAAATGAGGCCAATGCAAACAGAGCCTGTTTTGCCCTTAGTTCAGCCACAATAAATAGGCTTGGCCCTCACCACATTTGTCATATTGATTTTTCTTTAATGATATGCACAAGAAAGTAATTTCCTTGTCTCTGCATTGTCAGCGGTGACTAATCAGATTTTCCTGAGACAACCAATTCCATACCTCAAGGAAATGCTTGGCTACAGATAGTGGTCGTCCAAGCGACACAGACATCACCTAAGAGCTTGTACAGGTGCAATCTCTCTCTCTGTATACAAGGCTGGAATACTAAGTGTGCACTCCCTATACTGTGTCCTTGTTTTTTTTTATATATAACGGCATAGGCCTTAGATAAGTTGATCAATATATAAAACCCTTCTTTCTTTATAAAAGAAAACATTTACACTCTTACTGTACATATTTGAAATTATTGGTTTGTACAGATATTACCTTATGTGCTAAAGAATACCAACACTGCTATGAAAGGTTGTTTGTGTTTCCCACCTAAAGTACCAACTAGAAATGCACAAACTCTCAAAGGATGACTTTTTTTCAGTGGCTAATGGCATGGCTTTCATTAACCAATAAAGAACAAAAACCTCCAATAGTTTATGTATTGTTTGTGGGATTTTTCTTATACTTGCCTTCAATATTTAACCTTGGCCAAGTGAAATTTGAATATCTAATCAATCATGCCATATTAAAGTTGAATGCTTATCACCATCAGCTCATTACTATTTCAAGAGGTGACGCCATTTATGAAATGTCACTCAAAAAAGTGTACCCACAAGCCAATCGATGTCAGCCGCCTTTCTGTCTGAATGTTTCATTTGCTGTAAATACAGAAACAGAGAGATATGGATTGGGGGCAGGGATCTGATGCCCACATGTGGTTTCTGTGCAGGGTTGGGTACACTGAAAAGGCATTGATCAGTGTAAGGGCTTAATTTACAGTTTCCTAGAGGCCTAGATTGAGCTATGAGGCCCACTGGGGCTATGATGATTCGAGTCAACTCATGACCTTTGAGGCTGGTCTTAGACCTTGTTATTGATAGAAGAACAGATATGGTTACTTCACCACTGCGAGTTGTCATTTTTGAATGACTGATCAGTCTGTCCCTGTGATAAACCGGGCAACCGTTCCCTGGATCTCATCCTATGAAAGCTGGGACAGCCTCTGTACCCCTGCGACTATCATGTGGATAAGCAGTAAAGAAAATGGAAGTGAATCATCAGCCTGTGAAGATTTTATTCTGTCTATATCCATTGTAAACACAGTATAAGGAATGCTTAGAACAAAGCTTGATATGTCCCGGAGCTGTCCACTTAAGAGATCACAAGAATAGCATAGAATAGAATAGAATAGAATAGAATAGAATAGAATAGACTGAGACATGGCCAGAACAATACTGTTCATGGTCATTCTACAACCATTATTCTTATCTACTGCTTAACAAACCTGTCATAACTCTTAAATTAGGCAGTTATGCTAATTGAGAAAGAAGTGATGAGATCAGATATTGCAGGTTTTAGCATGGTGCTTAACTTCAAAGACATTAAAAATATATTTAAAATGCAAATGAGAAATTACTTACACCTAAAATATTTAAAAAGGATTTGAAAACCACACTAATCAACAGAAACACAAATAAACAAGTTCATCTTTTGTGTTAGGTTTAGATTGGTTGGTCTTTTCGCTGATGGTAATGCTTGTGCCATGTTTTTTTATTTTATATAATTGAGATTTCAGTGCGTTTGAGCAGTAACACTCCAGCCTATGCTTGATCTCTGCAAAGCAGAGAATGGAAGGAGTTAGCACAGTGTGTTTACTAAGCAGGCTGTGTCATATGCATCTCTAAACTTACCACCCACTTCTGCACGCTGGCTAGCACTCCTTCTTCTCTTTGTAGCCCTGGCTTTGGTGAATTTTCCTGAAATACACATATTCACCACTGCCAACGGCATAAACAATTATCAATCAGCCCTAATCCACTGTTCCGCATAAATATGAGTTTCTCATGCAGTTTGGAGAACCATGCTGTCACTTTTTTATGACTAATAAATTTTGACTTGGCAGACAGAGCACAGCATGATGCATGACAAGTAACTTACACTGTGGTTTAAAATCCATTTCAACACTTAAACTGCGTCTTTTTTTTTTTTTTTGCTGCATATCCAGTGGTTATTGTACACATTGATGTGCCCAGAGAAGATCATTCTTGATGGGTTAGAGGTCCTCTTAGCAGCATTGTAACCATCACAGATACTGAATTCAGCAAATGGAATTACTTTATCTCATTAAGGCCGGCTGACCCACCTGCTACACCAGAGGAAAAAATGTTGCTTTTTTTCTTTATCTCATGAGAAATAAATAATCTTCTTATTAGGAGCTTATTGAATTCTGACCTGGTTTTTTTATTTATTTATTTTTTATAAACCCTGCTTTAGGAGAAATACGGACCGAAAGAAGGAATTAATTTACGACACACAATGCTGTCTATTTTGAGATTAACAGAAGACACTGCTTAATAACATTATGTAGCAATAAATAGACAAATAAATGCATGATTTACTGTAGATCTAAGAATTGTCTAGTTTACCAAATAGTTCTTTGGCTATGCAGTGTCCCTTTTCAAACATTTCTGAAAGAATGGATCATTCTAACTAGCTCAGTGAATTCTGGTTTTAGCAAGTCATGTTGTAAAATTTCTCAGCTTCTAGATATTTCACAATGAACTACAAGCAGACGTTTTCAGGAACTACAGCAACTCTGCTACATAATGGCAGCATACATAAAGTTACAGAGCAGAGCTTACCAGGTGCTTAGCGTAGTGTGTAAAAGTTCCCAGCACTCTGCTGACTCAGTAGCTGGATAACTCCAAACCTCCCCTGGAATTAACATCAGCACAAAAACTGCATTGGGAGCTTCAGTGGATTAACTTTACATAGCCAGGCAGCTGCTATGGGGTAATGTGTAGGTGGCCCAGATTTTTAGGTATGTAGTGCACTTATTGCGAGTCAAATAGGCCAATTTTTGTCTTGCATATAAATATGGCTGCAAAGTGGAACTCTGTGTATAGCAGTTTCTTTTAGCAATAACAGATAGACACTGAATATATAGTACATATACATATATATATCTTTGTTAACAGGAGCATCTTCTCATGGGCATCATCTGATGTCTTCTCTGTACTCACAGCACCAGCGCTTCACTTGGCTAACATGAAGATAAATAGTATCTTACTGAACATAAATCTGTAAACATAATGGAACAAATAGAACTAAACCAATAAATAAGTAAAAGTAATGCAGTATTCACTTTACTTTTTTCTTTAGTAAACAATTTACATTATATACAAATAGTAAAACAAAACACATTTGAAAGTTAAAGTGATTACTAGTTAATCGGAGGAACTAGTTAAACCATTGCACAAGATATATTTTTAAATCTCTTAACATGCAAATTATGAAATTCAAACTGTCACTTTGTAACTGATGTGTGCGCAACACAATCATGACAATGGATTGGTATTCTTGATGAATATGATACATTTGATGCGTTCTGTCAGTCAAATCATTGCATATTGCCACCAGACTCGGCCATGCCTGCGATCAGCTGACAACACGAAATAAAAAAACTACGAAAGGGCTCCAACCTCACTCTACAGAGTAAAGCTGGTTTACAAGCAGTGAAAATGCTGGCGACATCTCCTATTTAATTATAGCTACTTTAAAAACCCTTTTAAATTAAGTAATTTAATACGTTACAGTGCATTAACGTAATTAAAGTAGATAGATTACTTATTACATTTTTCACAGGGTTACTTGATTACTAGCATCATATAACCTTTTATATTTCAAAGCAGCATTTTATACATGTACAATTACAATTTTTTTTTATTAACCTGCACAATACTAGAGTAGTTCATGACAAATTTCTTCCTCTCAAAAATGTAAGAAAAGTGGGGAGAAATGTGTTGAGCTATAAATTAAAGGGAATCTCTAACACATGGTTGGGAGTGACGTTCATATGTAATGGCTGATATATATACAGTAGGTTAATGTAGTCATGACTTGTGAGTCTGTGCATTTGCTCACTCATATACAAGAGACTTTTTGTCTACTTATGTTTTACTGAAATGCTGTCAATGCTCTTCTCGTTTTTTTAGCTCATGTCTGTGGAAAAGCTGATAGAGATGTAAATGTAATAATTTTTCTGGGAAGGCAATGATTAAGTCCAGTTCTCGCATCAGCCACATGTTTACAAGTACTCAAAGAGTAAGTACATAAATGATCCTCAATAACTTGCTTTTTAGACATACTTTTTTTGGACCTACAATCACGGCAACAGCTTTCTCGAAAGCATGAAATGGACACATGTGGAGAAGTTGCCGTTTTTACAGCCAACAAGTCGCTAATGACCAAGGAAGGTGCAAAGTACAGTCCAAGTTCCTTCTATGCCATTATTATTTTCAGGATATCTTGAAATAAAATTTAGCCTTCTGCTGGTACTGCAGCTTTCTAAGCATGCCCGTCCATTTCAAGCTTAAGAGAAGCAAAGCATGGCATGCATATGGTGGACCAGGGTGTCGATTACACACTTTGCCATGATTTCAGGTGGCAGTGTTTTCCCAGCAGCCATGTAAGGGACAGTCAGTTGTTTATTGACTAAACTAAAGGTGGACATCAAGACTCAATGCAAAAGAACTATGTTAAATAGATCACAGAGGACGTAGCTGTCCTTCATTCCTTCACAGATAAAGCCATTGTGTACAGCATGTGTCCTTTTGGTTATGCCACTAAAGGGAGCAGACACACACAGTTGTAGTCACAGTGTATAATTGCCTCCCTGTATCCCCCTTTGGGCATTTTCCAGTCAGAAACTATGAAACACCCAAAGCTGGTGTGCAAACTTTACCATATCACAAGTGAAAACGATAAGAATGTGAAAGCCCATGTGAACATTGTGCACTGGAGGGCATTTGTTTAGCATGCATATTGTTTGGTTTGTTTTTACCGTATGGGCTCATCAATAATTCAGGGCAACTTAACTAGCCATTACAATGATGAAGACATCAAAATGCAAAACAGAGGGCTGTGAGCTCTCCTATCCAATAAGAGCTGTCTGCAAAGAGAGGACTAAACACCGGACAGACTTTTAATTAGTGGGCTTTGTATCCCAGCCAGGAACAGCAGATTGGCCGCTTGCTCTGTCTTGTCATCATAGTCATAGAAAGCAAGAACTGGAAACACGACCATGTGAATTATAGGTAATTTGATGCAGTTAGCAAAAGCTTGATGGACAAATTACTTGCAGCCATCCAGTTGAACTTTAAATAAGCCTTTAAATAAACTACTGACCAGACAAAACAGATGTTCAAAGAACTTTGCTGGGAATATAAAAGCAAAAAACACACTGGCCAAGTTACAAGAAAATAAGTTAAATGGAAATGTAATCACTGATGGTGTTTCACTGTGTATTTGAAGACAAAAAAATCTTTCTCAGGTCCTGTATTTTACAGAGCTGTGTTTCACACTACATGAAGAGACAGCTTTTTCCACTATCCCTGAACACTCTCTCCCCAACTGCAAATTATACTCAAACAGATGTAGACAACACGCTTCAGTTTCTTCAGGCATGAAAAACAGCTGCTGTAGAAGGCAGGACAATCCTTTTTGGAAAAAAACGGCTACTGTAAGGAAGAATTTTGAGCAACCACCATCTTTTTTTTCAAAGACTGTTTTTCCACGCTACTATTTGAGCAACATCATTGCCCTGCTTTGCGAAACACCTGTTCTTCCTTCTTACAAACACTGAAGCATTTAAATTGTTCTTTATTGTGCTTCGATAGCTCTCTAAATGCCATCAATAAATCAGCGTTATTAGTCAGCAACATACAAACCACCTGAACTCATTGAGAATCGTTTTAAAGCCTGTAAAAAATTATGCAGATCATAAATTGCCTAGTTTACTGCTCAGTCTTGTTCGTTTTATTATCTGCAGTGTGGCAGCGTTTAAAACAGAGCTGATCAGTCAGTGGAAGTCGGGTTTACCAAAACAATATCTCTGCCTAAGTGAGCCCTCACTGTCAACAACCTCATTTAAAGTAGAGTGTCTTGTCTGACCTTTCGAGAGGACCTTGCTCTAGTAAAGAATGTCCCTGTCAATACCAGTTTTCAAGAACCACTTACAGTACAGTATTTCACTTTTTTCCCTTGGGCCAGTTAGAAAGGGTGTATTGTGCTCCTGGTGGATGAAGAGCATACACACTGAAAACACACAAAAACTCAACAAATGTCTTTAAGATTTAAATAATATATATCTTGCAACAAAAGTTGCAAAGGGGTGCATGATTCACGGTGGCATGCTGGTTAGAACTGTTGCCTCACTGCAAGAGTTCAATTCCACCATCAGGGTGGAGTCTTTCTGTGTGGAGTTTGCATGTTCATCGTGTTTGCGTGGATTCTTTCCGGTTACTCTGGCTTATTCCCACAGTCCAAAGACATTCAGTTAGTGGGAAGAGGTTAATTGGAAACCTGAAATTGCCCATAGGTCTGAATGCGAGTCTGTGTTTGTGTGTCAGACTGGCGACCTGTCCAGGGTGTAACCTGCCTCTCACCCTAAGACAGCTGGGATAGGCTTCAGCCCAACTGCAACCCTGAAAAGGTTAAGGGGCAGAGAATGGATGGTTCACAATTGTTTTTTTTAGTATTGGGATCATGATTATTTCTCACAATTGTTTGTTGATTTTAGTGTCAAAACAGTGAACACTGCAAATACTATAAAGCGTTCACTCCATTCACTATATCTGCACGATGGATAGGAATAAAATTCATTGCAAAGAACTTGGTAGCTGTGTGATCCCACTCTATTTTCCCCCTGCAACATTTCCCAAACAACACAGGTATCACCACTTTGGAAAAATAATTGGAAGGAGGGAAAACACATCTTTTGTCCAGTATGTTGACCTTTTCCTGAAAAATTCATTATGCACTGTGTTTAGTGAACACGTATCTTTGACCAAACAGAATACGATTGCATTGGTTATTTCAGCGCATCTTTGCGAGCTGGATCAATACACAGACGCTCAGTGAACGATCGCGTTTATAGACATTCAGATTAATGTTGAACGATTCATGTTAGCAACCACTGCATTGTTTTTTTAACCTTCATGCATTAATTATACTGCAGGTTGTAGCGTCTTCTCAGGTGGCTGAAAACCTGGTTAGTTGTGATGATTGCAGGGTAGATACACAGCACTCTTTGCATTTGATCTTGTCTTGGGTAACATTACGCCAAATTCAAATTATTTCTAAATAGTGGGTGGTGATCTGCTTCAAGGGTAAAGCTCCTCCCCTTCTGCTGTGTCAGATATTTGATTTCCGTTGTATATCTGTCCTTTAATGAATGTAATGTTACTTGTTTAAATGTATCCAGGAAAAAGGGAACAGCTGTGATTGGTCCAGGCAGTTTGTCAGCCATTGATTTAGGGGGTTCTTGATTTGCTTTAGCTTTGCGTTTTAAATAGCAGAACATCCATCTTAAATATCATTCGATCATGGTCATTTAATCGCAGAAAGCCAAAATCATAATTGAGATAAAAATTCGATTAATTGTGAACTCCTACTTTCTCCCATGTTTTAGTTTCTCCTGACTTCACTGCAGATTTTCTCAGCATTTTGTTGGTTCATTTGACGCATCATTTTATTCCACACTGTAGTGCTACTCTGCTTTTTAACCAGTTTTCACATAATAATGAAGCATTTCCGACCTCTTGATTTAATTGTATGCCTTTCTTTCAACAGGGCCCCAAATACTGCAGCTCGAGCATTTAAAACATGTGAGAAATGTTTTAGAATGTTTCAAACTATCATTTTTATTTAGTTCGAAATAGAGTCTCACAACAAAAAGCTGGTATCTAAAACCCTGTCATTGAATTCTTGTAATTTATGAAAATTTAATGCAAGTCTGCCACAGCTTTTAGTGCTTGTCTAGTATGTTGCCTGCTAATGAGGACAGGTTCTGACATGGTTCAAAGTGGAATACCTGACATACTGGTATGTGATCATAGGCTCTAATACCTCTCTTAATCAACAGAGCTTGGTTAAAGGTATTCTGGGGGCATTTGTCTCACCTCGGCAGTGACACTCGCTGGCAGATGCTTTGCATATCAGGCCTGGTGGATCAATATGTTATTAGAGAACAACCTCTCGGAGGCATGTCAATTAATTCTGGTCTGTCAGCTGCCCCCCTTGCATTGTCCACTGCTGAGGGAAAGCGGTTGGTGTCTTTTTAACATGGTGCCTGTGGAGCATTTGTGATTTGCTGTTTCAGTCTCTGATAGTCAGAAATTGTTGTTTCACTTAAAATGGCATATATAACCTCCATTAAAACTGCTTTAGACATAACGAACATACATATGTAAGATATAACATCTAGTCACTTTGCCATTATTTGTTTGTTTTCTAAATCAAATTTTGACCATTGGTATCTGCCTGGAATCACATCCTCAGGTCTGGAACCACTCCACTAGTGCAATGAGTGTGGAAGGGTCTATTCTATAAAATGTTTTGTCATGTCCTTGGAAAACAAAAGACTACAAAACGTAGCATGTAGGGTGAGGGATAAGCTAATCAGTGTAATCTTACTTTGTGCATTATTCTAATGTGTCCGATTCTAATTTTGTCAGCTGCCCCAGAATCAGAGGATTGTGGTCACTCTACTATTCCGAGTGATATGTTGTTAAGAGCCAGATGTTGCTATTGTCTGTTGCAACAACTTTTTGCAAAAGTTTAGCTGGCACTCACACTGCACAGAGATAGAGGAACTACTTCACAATCAGATTGGGTGCTGAAGCCACGAGATTAGTCTTTTGCACCAGCTCTTACTTGTTATTTTTTATTTTTTTGGTTTAGATGCGCTTTCTTTGCCAACACATCTAGTATTGACTTTTTGGGAAATATTCATTGTTTGCATAATGAATGCAGCTAGAAACATTTCAGTGGGATGATAAAGGCTGTACATGTAGGTTTTACCGCATGCAGTGTTGTTTTCCACCACTCTTAACCTGGGGAGGGTTAAACCAAAGTTTATGCTCCTGAGGGAGATGGGATACTACTTCCACATTTTTTCCATGTCAATAGAAATTAAGTTGATTGCTGCATGAAAATAGCCGGGCATTCTCTAAACGCACCATAAAAGAGTTGGATGTAACATTCATATTCTTTTCTGTGCCTCAAACAGACTGTGTGCACAGACAGAAAGGGATGAGATAACCTCGATGACTCATGGCACTTTTATAAGAGGCTCTTTTCACATAGAAATCTTCACACTCTTCGAATCGATGCTTTCTAGCGAGCCGCCATCAATATGTTGACGCTGTCTTTGTGCAGGCTGTTACAGTTACCGCCATTTCTTAGAATTTAACTTCACACAGCAGGGGGACTGAGGGACCCGTTTCTTGAAGTAAAACCTCCATAACAGCCTGTCCAGCCATTTTCTAAGATTGACCCCAAAATCCAGCACTATCCACAAATTTCTCCCTAGACATTTGAAATAATGTCATTCTGCCTGCACCGGATGACAAAGATGGAGAGACTATTGTTTAAAAATGTGACTGATGGCTTTCCTGCCTGCACTGCCTTGAAGAGAGAGATGGTGCTGATAGATGAACCAATACACTCTAAACTCTTTCTTCTTTAGGTTTGCAGTGTGCGCTGTTTGATTCACTTTTCTCCTGCTGGGGTGATATTTCACCCTTTTTGCCGTGACACAGCGCAGTAGTGCAGGTCTCTGGCTGTGGATGTCTTCATTAGGATACATCTCTGTGTTTTATTATTTCCTTGACTGCTGAACTAAAGACTGCGCCACAGCTCTTCTTCATTTCAGCGCCAGAGAAAACTTGAGCCGAACATATCTTAATGACAAGCTAATAGCGCGCTATCTGAACTATAAAAAAAAAACATGGCATAGTTGTGTCTGAAGGGCTGCATGAAATCAGTGGAGAGGGGGAGGAAGCACAGTGATCAAATAGCTACTGTTGGCTGAGTGAAATATCAGAGCCACTTCATTAAAAGTATGCATACTGATGCACTGGAGGAAGAAAATATCTAAATATCACGAACCGTTTTAACTCTTTCACTACCATATCATGAATACAATTAAACCTTTGCTGAAATATGGATATTATTAATATAAGTTTTCTTCACCCTGTGTATTTAGTCAAATGAAGCAACCTATTTATATACAGCATGCTATTCTTGTGCTTTACATTGTTTGTTGTGTGCATTGATTCTCTTTTGTCAGAGGTATGAAATTATTCCTGCTTATATGCCTCCACTATCACAAGTACTTGAACATATTAAGTAGTTGTTTAAATGCATCTTAATTACTGCGCCGCTGTGGATGCTCCATGCATCAACGTGTGTCCTTTTTCCAGGTTTTTTCTCCCTTTCTTTTTTTTTTTACACCCTTCCCTTTGCTCATTCATTTATTTTGCACCACCTCCCTTCGTCAACTCCCCTTTACACCTTTTGTGAAGCAGACTAGCAACCTCTGGGAATGTTGATATGCAGAGCACCGCTCCTTCCAATCAGTACTTCTGAAAAGTTGTTACTAATGGTCCCCAAGGAGACGAATCAACCTTGAATACATAGAAGGCCTTTTTCGGCATTTTGGCCAGCTACTGGGAGTATCACATCTTGTTTTCCCTCCTTGTCTCTGCCAAGGTTCAATGGCCATATAATGTCTATGAAATGGAAATACAGCCAATTCATCTGGCTTTTATTGTCACACTGGAACTTTCTGACTGATTCAACACACAAAACAAGTTTATTTACTGATACCCAAGGATTTACCACAGTGCTTGTAGTCAGAGGTATGTGGTATACAAACACAATATTCTTGTAATTAAGATTACAAATTTCTAATGTTAACTGTTAAAAATTAAAAGAGACCTTTAAATTTTTGTTAATCTTTCTGTGTCACCCATGATTGCACTCGTGGTGCTGTGAATGGCTATTGGAAGAAAGACAGCGAATGGACTGTGAGTTTACAATGATGGGCAGCCACAGTCTGAGCTTCTGAGAATAGCTTGATTATTCATCTGGGACAAGTGCATGGGCAGGGAGAGGCATTCCATATGTTACACTTAACAACCAATGAAGCTGCGATTCAGAGACTTGGGGCAGAAACAGCTGACAGCGCTCATCCACACCCCTGGCTTTTTCCAGAAGAGCCGAGGCTGGCAATAATCTAGCTATAATTAAGGGGTATAAACCATGTCATGCAGCCATTAGACCAAATAGCTGGCAACCAATCAGCTATGACATTAATTGTGGGAACCAACCACAGCTTTTTAATTCAGCTTGAGTGTAAGAGGAGAAATTTCTTTGATGTATTCCACAGTTTGGTAAATAATGCCTAATAAAAGAAATGACAATTGTTATATAAATAGGACACAACCTGTTCAGCATAGTTAGGGAACTCAGTGTTTTATGTTTACTGAACATGTATATGTGGATTTGTGTTGTTGTACATCAGAAATTACCTGAAAGCCCCTTCGGGGCTGACATACAAGTCTTCACTTTGTTTATACTTAAAAGTAGACAATAATTCCAAATCTTTTTTTAAAAGTAACTCTGATTTCCTCTTTTAATAACTATGTGCTGCCAGTGCCAGAATATAGAAACACCTATTGTGAAACATTACTTTCCAAATGTAACAAAAATTTCCTTATTCACCGGGCCCTGAATACATGCATTGGATTTCTAAGTAGCTAAAACACTCATAGTGTCATAGTCATAGTCAGTCATATCATCGTCACTGCAGAAACAAAACAGTCTTATAACAGTCAGAACTCAGCTGTTACAGAGCAGTCTTAATGCAACTCCTGAAACAATTTATAAGGGAGATAATCAAAACTCCTGATGATGTGCAGTGAACAAAGTTTCATCACAGCTTGTGTCCCTGCTGAGCTGTAAAGAGAAAAACAAGAAGAGGATCAGTGGCACTGAAAGATACCGGCATTATAGTCAAAACATTTTCTTCCACCTTACATCAACTTCATCCACATTAAAGTACTTAACATACTGAAGTACCTCACAGCTCTCTTTTTGGACTTTTATTGTTTACATTTGTTAGTTTCTATAAAAGCCGCTGAAGAGGTTAAAATCAAAACCCTATCGTCCCTTTTTAAGACATTTGTAAATTGATCCAAGGACGAGAATGAATTGAATTCATTTGCCTTATTATGCAGAAGTTAATATAAAGGAGCTATCGATTTTTCTTTTGTTATTGTTGAGCGTTTCATCATTGTAGTTAGTAATGAACAGTGCACAAAGAGAACTTATAGAAGGGCTCTTTATTAAAGACTGCAGTTTTTCCTTGAAGTGGACTCTTCAAGCAGTAACAGACACTTTATCCTTTCAGAAAAAATGCAAATAAATGAGAAGTGTGGTGATGCTGTGCAATTCATAGGCTTTTAGATCTATATTTTCAGAATACATAATAAAAATCTGTGTGTTTGATTTAATGTAGACTCACATTTCTGACCTCACTTTCTGTATCTGCCTTAGTTACTTGAAATGTGTTGTTGCAGTTCTTTAAACCAAAATACTATTACCAAGAATACTGCTAAGCATTTTTAATAATAAAAGCCACACCATGCATTTTTGTAGCTAATAAAACCAACTTAACATTCGCCTATGTTGATGAATTGATTTTACACACTTTGGCATTGTCTTTGTTCATAATGGGCTACTTGGAAGGGTTGCATGTTTACTCAGCAAATGATTGGACGAGAAATTACTGTTAATGGAAACTATGGATCCTTCCCAACCTCATTCCTTGCATGCTCACAGTTTAAAGATCCACTTGTGTAGACAGTCACTGACAACAGCAGAATATGCAACATGTTGGAGTGTAGCCAAGGTGAGATTTGTGTAAAAGGATGAGTTTTGTGTGTGGATGTTCATGCAGCACTTTATACTGTAATACTACTGTCATTGATGTTTATGTGAATAATTTAGTAGTTATAACATTTTTTTACATTATTCACAAAGTAAAATGAAGTGCTGCTAACTTCAGAAGTGGACCAACATTGTCCTCTGCTTTCTAAATTCTTTCAGCTTGTTGCGGTGACAAGTGACAAAGATAAAGAACCCAGTACAACAGATTTGATTTTCTATGATCTTTAAATAATCCCAGAGAGCCTAATGATGCACAATGTGAAATTCTTTGTCTTTTAGAAAGCATTTAAACATTGGTTGTCGAACAGATGTGCAGACCATGTCTATATTGGGTCCATTGGACCGTTGCTCAATTCTGGACTTCTATACGACATCTGAACTTGATCCACAATTTGGACGTCCAACCATGACCAAACATGAACGTCAATATGATGATCGACATTTGAAATTCGGACTGGGTCTTTTTTTTATACATCATATGAACGTCTATGATAGGTGCAGGGAATTTACAGTGGGGCAAAAAAGTATTTAGTCAGCCACCAATTGTGCAAGTTCCCCCACTTAAAATGATGACAGAGGTCAGTAATTTGCACCAGAGGTACACTTCAACTGTGAGAGACAGAATGTGAAAAAAAAAATCCATGAATCCACATGGTAGGATTTGTAAAGAATTTATTCGTAAATCAGGGTGGAAAATAAGTATTTGGTCACCTCAAACATGGAAAATCTCTGGCTCTCACAGACCTGTAACGTCTTCTGTAAGAAGCTTTTCTGTCCCCCACTCGTTACCTGTATGAATGGCACCTGTTTGAACTCATCATCTGTATAAAAGACACCTGTCCACAGCCTCAAACAGTCAGACTCCAAACTCCGCCATGGCCAAGACCAAAGAGCTTTCGAAGGACACCAGGAAAAGTATTGTAGACCTGCACCAGACTGGGAAGAGTGAATCTACAATAGGCAAGCAGCTTGGTGTGAAAAAATCAACTGTGGGAGCAATCATCAGAAAAT
This sequence comes from Aulonocara sp. 'chitande type north' Nkhata Bay, assembly GCF_057382095.1. Classification (NCBI taxonomy): domain Eukaryota; kingdom Metazoa; phylum Chordata; class Actinopteri; order Cichliformes; family Cichlidae; genus Aulonocara; species Aulonocara sp. 'chitande type north' Nkhata Bay. The sequence goes on from NC_141352.1 coordinate 32,003,176, forward strand.
GGAAGACATACAAGACCACTGATAATCTCCCTCGATCTGGGGCTCCACGCAAGATCTCATCCCGTGGGGTCAAAATGATCATGAGAACGGTGAGCAAAGATCCCAGAACCACACGGGGGGACCTGGTGAATGACCTGCAGAGAGCTGGGACCAAAGTAACAAAGGTCACCATCAGTAACACACTACAACGGCAGGGAATCAAATCCCGCAGTGCCAGACGTGTTCCGCTGCTGAAGCCAGCGCATGTCCAGGCCCGTCTGAAGTTTGCCAGAGAGCACATGGATGATACAGCAGAGGATTGGGAGAATGTCATGTGGTCAGATGAAACCAAAGTAGAACTTTTTGGTATAAACTCAACTCGTCGTGTTTGGAGGAAGAAGAATACTGAGTTGCATCCCAAGAACACCATACCTACTGTGAAGCATGGGGGTGGAAACATCATGCTATGGGGCTGTTTTTCTGCCAAGGGGACAGGACGACTGATCCGTGTTAAGGACAGAATGAATGGGGTCATGTATCGTGAGATTTTGAGCCAAAACCTCCTTCCATCAGTGAGATGATTAATAAATCTGATATGTTTTAATCACAAATATCAACATTGTTGTTATCAACATTATACATATGAACAAGGATTATTTATAAACAAACTAATTATTATTTGCAACCAAGTTAAAACTATGATTTATTAAAATGTGTTGACATATTAAAAACGTTGAAATTCATGTTAAAATGTAAAATAATAATGGTTAAAGTATTTAGAAAAAATTGGGAATTCCCTTGTAGTGAGGCGTGGTCGGCGGTGCCGTGCAGACTCACGGGGACTCAGGGGTTGGTGATTGTGTTGTGGTGTGATGTGCGGCTGGCAGCTTGGGAGCTGCAGTCGATGTAATTAAATGGCTTATAATTACAACCTGTGGTCCCGCCGCACCTTATTCATACCACATCCTTTTAAAAGAAGTACAACGTGTTTAATAAGTTTAAAAGAGCATATGCTTTATATAGTTTAGCGAGGTTGGTATCCTGTTTTATTGCGTTGTAAGAGGATGCAAATGTGGTTGTGATCGTTAGCCTGCTATGAGAGAAGGTGGATGGAAAGTACGAGAAGTTTGTGCAAGTGTGAATGTATGAACTGGACTATCTGCTCGACAGCCTTTCTCAATGTGCACATTTTACAAACTGCCTGTGAAAAGCTGGTGACATTTCTGCTCGAAATCCACCGTGCAGCTGCTCACTTTTGTTTTAGCATCAAGAGCCCACACCATCTTGAAGACGTCGGCTGATCACTCTGCATTCCTTCACAGATAACTGTTTCTGTACAGAAAAGATGCCCTCCACCCTCTGGAAACATGGGACTACTGAGCCTATAGAAGCAGTATAAAAACAATGTCTATAATGAGTCTAAGTTTGACCTTGCAAAGACGTCCGCAACGTCCACATTTGGACTATAAAAAAACCCGTACAGAGAAGTCGTACGGAGTCAACACTAGATGTTTAATAGAAGTTGAAAAAAAGACATTGCCTGGCGTTACAAAATCCCCTTCAGTGGAGCAAAATTATACAAAAATTACTTATAAAAGACGTCACCTTGTTACGTATGTAACGGCTAAGTTTCCGGTTGGGCCACAGATTAGTTTGTTTTAGATTTAAATAATAAATTCTGAGGTGTGTTTTATGGATACATAAGAATAGGAAATGAAAAATAAAACTCAACAACTTATTCATGTTGGAAAGATTCTTCATTTTGTTGACTCTTTTATTACATTACATCAAAAATATTAGGTAAGATTTTGAGTGATGACCTATTCTATGCAAGTTGTATGTTGCAGGTCTAAAGACATGTTCAGGCAACCTGGTGAAGTACAAACTAACACCTTCATGGAAGCTTGTTGTCTACACTAAATTTGAGTACAGTACGTCTGGTTTCAACACTCACTTATTATTTTCAGGGTCAGCATTTCACAGCATGAGTGAAAGAAAGGGAAAAACCCTTTACAAGTCCGCAGTCCATTGAAGCTCTAACACAGACATTCACATTCACACTCACATCCCCACCTAGGGGAAATTCACAGTTTCCAGTTCACCTAAGAAGACTGTAGCGCCCAGAGGATGCAAACACAAGATGCATAAATAAAAAATGCTGTGTGGCATTTCAGACAACGACAGAAATGCATCTTCCACAGGCAGGTAGATAGCAGATTACTCTCCACCCATGCTTCCCTTTGCATTATGTGAATGACTGTTTCTGGACATAGGATGAGTTTTAAATGCACAATTATGTCTAATTGCTGACTAAAAGAACACAGTTTAATGAGCAAGAGATAGTTGTGTGCAGCTGTTGCTGTTGGCCTTTAGTTAATACAGCAAGGGCTCACTGAAAAGCCTGTGAGAATGAAATGAGGGTGATTGCACCCTGCTGTATTGATGAAAAACATACACATTTGTATAGCCATATCTCAAGAACACTACAATGCATTATCTTTCAACAAGAGCGTATATTACCTCCTGACAGAATGTAACGTGTCACCTTTTAAAGCAGTGATAATTACTGGCTCAGTTATGCCTGGGTGACTGGTCAGTGTGCTTATAGGATGAAGAGATGGCGCCTCATGAAGAATGTGAAAAAAAGCTTTTGTATTCATCCAGATACTCTGTAAAACATCAGATGGACTTTTAACAAATTGTCATTCTTTATGCAGCTCATATTAACTCAACTTTGTAAATGGGATGTCGTAATATAAATATGCTGCAGACAGTGCACAAACCAGAAAATAAATGTGTGAAACCTGAAAATGAAGAAGTGCCTGATGCTAACAAATTGGGCAGACTGTGAGACGTAACTGTCAGACTACTGAGAGGAAAAAATTTACACATAGTGTTCACGGTAGTATAATAGCTTGTGCTGTTGGCCATGGTGTGATTCAGGATGTTGCAGTGGTGAGAAAGCATGGCGAGCACTGCTTGTAGTGATAGAATAGCACCACAGTAGTGTGGCTAACCAAGCTCTTTGAAAAGCTTGGTTAGCCACACTGTTGCTATAAACAAAGCTTTGATTTTATTGGTGGATTATCCTGGCACTATGTATGTTTTAAAGAAATGATAGGGTTACAACTATCACTCAGCGCCTTTACCGTCGCATCCAAATATGATACCGGCTACAAATCCAAACCAAATGTTGATGTCATGGTGTCTTCATTTACCTTATATAGTCTATGGTTTACTCTCTTTTTCCCTTCTACTGTGCTTCAGTGTATCAGCAGAAATGCTGAAGGACAAACACCCATTTCAGAGATTTGAATTGCAAAAAAAGTTTTAATATACACTTGAAAAGTATGTTGCAACTTTAAAAGTTATTAGTCTCACAATTATTCAAAATCTCTTGTGCAATATTATTAAAAACTCAACTTAAGTATTCAGTCAGTGAGATATTAAGGTAGGATCAGTATAACACTATACAGGACACCTCTCTTGATGCACATTCAAGGAGAGTTGAAAGAACATGCCCATTTACTGACAGCAATTTAAGAAATACTAGCTTGTTGCAACAGCTGTCATTTTGTTCATTTTATTTTAACAATTATATCACCTGATTTTGCATGGTTATTGTAACTTATGTGGCTACTTTTTTGTTTTGTTTTGCTTTTGTTTCGTTTTTTTGTCTTTTTGGTAATTTGAAATTTCCATTAGATGTGAATGGTTGTCTGTTTCTCTTTGTTAGTCCTGTGTCAGATTGGAGACCTGTTCAGGGTGTACCTCCCACCCTTTAGAAGCTTCAGTCCTCCTGCAACAGTGATAAGGACAGAATGGCTGGATGTATCATTATTATCATCATCATCATTATTATTATTATTATTATTATTATTATTATTATTATTATTATTATTATTATTGCTCACTTGTGGGGTAATGGCTGAGGCAATGATGAGGGTGCAGCAGTAGTTCTGGTTGTGAATGGTTCCATTCAAGGCTGAAGAGGAAGTTTGGTGTGGATGTACAGAGCTAAGCATTCTCTAAAGGCGGAAGAAGTTACTCCAAGAGGAGGTTACAATAACAGGGTTACAATGGTATTAGCCAGGAGGGGTCTCGCCCCACCCACTCTGTGAAAAGAAGGCCACATGACGCTAGATATATTCATCATTTTCTTTCTGTTGAATTGACAGTTCAGTATATCACCTACATTTTGTACAATATTTGGATTTCTAAGAGTCAGGCAACCAGTACCAAATACTTGTTAAGAGGTAAAGACTGGGCTTTTAAAGGCCTCACAGTAAAACTTACCGATAATTTGGCACGTATCCATTCTCTTCCAATCTGGATTCCATTGGGAATACAAAGTAGGAAATTGGATTGCAGACAGCTTGAAGGCATTCAAATGGCACAATACGCATCTTGGAACTCTGGCATGAAAGGGTGAGATGATGGTGCACTCTGAGAGTGCCAGGTCTTGAAGGAGCCCTGTGTCTTGATCTAGCGCTAGAAGCAATGCCATGTGATGCCCTGTCTATAGTTTGAGACACTGTCTTGGTTTTGTCCTCCTTGTAAGTTATTTCCCATTGATTTAACATTACAAATGATACATTTGTTTTGTCTTAGTTTGATTTGGCGCAGCCGGAACCTGTTCAATAGGTGTTGGGAGTGTCTTTACGAAATGAGAGGAATGCTCATTCTACTTAAATTAACAGCCTAAAATTTATAGCCTAAACAGACATAGAGTTGAAAGAGTGTTGATGGTCAATAACTCCAAAACTGACCGGGAGTCATTTTCCTTATGAAGTTCAAGTATCTTGAGGACTTGTTCATAAGTGAGGGTAAAGCAGATGGACAGGTGGACTGGTGCAGACTCATTAGTAATGTGAATGGTGTATAGGACTGTTTCGGGTAGAAGGAAGCTAAGCCAGAAGGCAGCGCTTTTGTTTTAGTAGTCGAGCCATTATCCAGTCCTCACGAATGGCTGTGGGCTTAGAGTAGAGATTTGAGCTTCCTCTATATAGTGGTTGTGCTTACTCTCAGAGGTGTGGTAAGAAGCTTAAACCTCTGGAGGAAGTTTGGAGAGGAGTCAGTGCTCCTTTCTATCTAAATAAGACAGTAGAAAGAAACTGGCATCTAAATAGACTGCCACATAGAAAATGCTGGTGAGAAAAGTCATATCTAGATAACTGAAAAGATTAATGGACAAAATAAATGATCAGAAGAGTCCAATATGACTGACAATCAAGGATGACATTGAATTAGTAATGTTAACTAATATTGCTGTTTAATCGTCCTTCTTTTAAATATTTTCTCTCCTTATTACTGGCAATAGTTTTCAATGTTTATTTCTTTGAACCATTGTATATTATTTTATCTTATGTTATATTATGTTATTTACCTAATTTTATACGTGTGCCTGCTATTATGTTTTTTTGTAGAACTAAATTCAGAATCAATGGAATTGAGCACTGTGATTGTTTTATCTCATTTGTTATATATCCATTAACTTTAGAAGACAAAATGATTACAAAAAACTAACAAATAAATTATAAGGCCAGGTGTCACGTGAAAAAAGATGTTGATAATCCTATTTTAATCTAATTAAAATAAAATACTTGGAGCAAGCACGTCAATCCCTTAAAGATTTTAAGACACTATTATGACTTTATTGAATGTAATATTTCCGTTTTTACATATTGTATGTGAAATCCAGCCATTTCCACTTGATGTGGTAAATTCAGTAGTCAATTTAAGAATGGAAGAAGACGTCTTGGTGGGTGAGACTTTCTTTCTCTCTGCCACTCCTCCACAGTTGTCACCATGAAGCTTTCCATCAGGCCCCTCTCTGTGGAAGCCAGAGATGAGAGCTGTTCAGAGGAACGGCCTCGGGCGCAAGGCTTTACGAATGCTCAGCTCAGCAACCATGGCTGCTTCAAGGGAGCATCTCTGTGCTTCAGAAGCTTTCTACGAATGGGAACCAAGTTGGCTTCCCATCATACGCAGCTTCCATAAAGACCTTTTCAGCTATTTGGCTTAAAATCAATATGAAAGGTTAGAACCACAAGCACACTTGGGATTAAGTGCAGAAAAGAAGTAGGATTTAAACTGACAAAAAGTGAAATTCCTCGATGCCTTTAACAACTGATATTTGGAATTGAATGAAGTTTGGGATTATATCGAATCTCCGGGGAGACCGAAAAAGCCCTATTGCATCAAATCAGAGCCTGACAGAAAGCAAACAGTTTGACAGAACAATACTGATCTCTGTACATTATTGTACTTTATTGAGCCCCGTGGGGAAATTGCTCTCTGCATTTAACCCATTCACTCAGTGAAGCAGTGGGCAGCCATTGGGCGCCCGGGGAGCAGTGTGTAGGGACGGTACCTTGCTCAGGGGTACCTCAGGGTAGCTGTTAAGGGGAATCGAACCCCCGACCTTCCGATCATGGGGCAACCACTCTACCTACTGAGCTATCCCTGCCCTCCTGTGTGGCATTGTGCACTGAAACATGTGCTGTGCAGGATTTTTGCATCAACACAACCCAGAGAATTACCACAAAACAAATAACTTGGGGGGGAAATTAGAAAATTACATATAAATTTGCTGTATTTATGTGCTCGCTGTCAGTTGTGATTTGTCACTTTAATCACATAAATCATTGGACAATTTGAATTAGCCTGGAAACTGTCTAGAAATTTTATCCTGATGGATGATGGTGCTTAAATGTATGACAGGGTAATAACTTTGAGACAACTACGGCACACACAAAGGCACCACAACACACAGAGAAGCACATAAAAATTACAGGAGTATTATTTGTATCTAGCATAAAAATAGGAATTTACAAATGATTCAAATATTAGCGTTAGCTTAGGAACAATAACTAAAACAATGCCTTATTTTTCTACAGCAGTGCTCTAAGTGTACTCTCAGTGATACACACTGCACCTATTCAGTCCTACTATGTTTGAACACTGTTGTTTCCATGGAAATAACATATTAAATTAGAATAATAAAGGTTGGTTTGTAACACAACCTCCTTTGCTCTCAGTTTCTTTAACTTGTTGGTTTTAATTTAGGAACAAACTAAAACCAGAATCCAGATATTTCTTTTTTTTTAATGTAAGCACTCAGACAAGTCAAAGACCACCTCTTATGGCAGACCAATGAACAACATTAGAGTTGACATAGTGTTTTATTACAGTCCTGGGCAATCGTCAGGATCATTCATCTGTACATTCAAACTCTTCACTCTTGCATTTTTCACCCAGTGGCCTGGCTCTGGGTTTGCTGGGTTATTGCAAGCTAGCATGTTGTTTGTGATCTATGGCACTATGATAAGCATCTGTGTACACAAAATATAGATCTCTCTTCAAGATATAATTTTAAATGTACACTGTTTGATGTGAATAGAAAAAAAAAACAGGTCATTCAACCAGTGAAAACCTAACAATTAAAATGTAAAGTTTATGTTATTGCATTTATATCACAAGTCTGTAAAGAAAATGTGTGGCTCGGGTTGAGAAAATGCTTTGAAGGAAACTTCAGTGTCTAAAAATGTTAGGTGTATGCTAAAACAGAAGCTCAATATTTCCCATGAAACTTCAGTGTGTTGTTGTTTATGTGAATGTAATTGTGTGTGTTCCTTCCCTATTGCACTTGAATTGGGGTAAAATGGCACTGATTGGAAGGCATAATCAAAAAAATCACCGAACTCTGGTGCAATTATTACTTATCGTGATTTTTTTAATACCATCGATGGGACAAAAATGATAGCTAAAAAAGGTTTCTACTGTAAAGCTAAAACAAGAGTGTGAAAAAGGTGAACGTATTGTGATTATCACTGGAGCACTTTAACATGCAAAAATTAGCCTTTAGGCCATGAGTCAGTGCAGTTTCACAGAACTCACACTACACTCTTAGTTTTGTTAGCTGTACATAATTTTAGGTTGTTGTGATGTGTTTAATGTGTACAACACAATATTGCCAGAGTTTCCTAAGAAACATATGGTAAGACCTTTAGATATGGCTTATATCAGATGGCAAAACTAATGTGACATTTAAGTCCATGCCTTAGAGTAGTATATATTGCAGGTACGACTAAACTATTATTATTGTTTGATGAAATGTATTTAAATTACCACCACATATCAAACTTTGCTGGCAGTGACATCTTTTTTATTCAGATATTTATACTAGAATGTGCACCACACACTATAAACACGATCCTTGAGAGAATCTCATAACTTTAGAGCAGTCCAAAAGCAGTTTAGCCAGTATTGAAGGTCAGTACAGTAATCTTTTTGCTATGAGCCAGTGAGAAACATTTTTAATATTTATGATAGAGGTTTAAAATGCCATATGAAGTTTTCCGAAGCTGAAATGATGGGAGTCATAAAATAAGTTTGTTGGTGTGTTGTTTTTTCTCACTAGTTACTGAATGTTAGCGGTGGTCATCCAGAAGAAGCCTTTGTCTTTTTGATAGCTTACTGGAGTTCAGGTTATGGAGTTTGAGGGAAGAGCAGGTTGACCACAGCCACCAGGAAGCATTATCAAGTGTAGAATATTCTGGTTTGTCCTACTTTAATGGAAGTTAGCTGCAATTCTCAATATATGATCTGCTCCTGCTGGCCATAAAATATTGATGGAAACCCTTCAGGTCTCAATAAAGTCCAAGGATCCACGAGGGTTTTTTTATTATTATTATTATCACAATTTCTTCTTCTTCCTTTGCCTTTTTCAGCATGCTGCTTGTGTTAATGACGTCTTTTCACCTTTGGTCAAAAACAATGAAAAGCCTGGTTTCAAAAATAGTTCAATTTTTTTTGTGCAACACATTGACACAATGAAATGTGCTCTATATCTCTACAGAAATATTATGAAGTGTTTAGAAGTGAGTAAAAGTGGACTCTGACTAACGAGGTAATTACTACTGCCTTGACCAAGCCTTGTAAATCTGGCCCAGGGCATTGCCTTAAATCCCAAATCACAAACAGCCTGCTTATAAGGTAATATATCCGTGTAAGCAACAACTTAAAAGAAGGGTTTTATAAGAGGAGGAAATTATCTAATTAAATCTCCTTTTACAATAGAGATTTGCTTCTTTTGACACCTTCTCTATATCTCATAACACTTGCATTTCATTGCGTGTACAACATCAGGTTAAACTGGAAACAACTCACGCCACTAAGGTGGAACTGCTTGCATGGTATCCCTCACAAGTGTTTGTCTTTATTATGAACATGAAACTGAGTATGCACTGTCATACTCACAGTTATTTCGTAAATATTATGTGCCTCATTCACATTTAACTCGACTTTTGTTTCACCCATACTGTATGCCCTATCGGACCTCACCATGATCAGTCTGACGGGAACATATGCCCAGACAAATCCCCCGCAGCTTGACGGCGGGATATTCTCAATGTTGATGGAGGTATTGATCATGCTCACATTAAAATGATGTCGGAAGCAGTAAATGCAGATGGCGGAGAGGTCCATTAATCAGGAAATCAATGGGCTTGTCAATAAGCTACCCTGGCACTGACAATAGATGACAGCTTAGGGTTAGCTGTGCAGAAAGCTCCCCAGTTCTATTCTGGTCCAGTTTCACCACTAAAACTATCATTGTGTCCTTCATAACCCCCAGGCATGAGTTCATCATTTACTGAATCCTTTTAGGGACCGTTGAGCTCCACAGCTCATTCAAGGCCATGAGTTTGAGCGGGTCATGAGTCATGAACTGGTGGCATAAGAGTTCAGTGTCAGCCTTGCTATCACTTGTGCCCTAGAGAGAGTCACTTCCATGATTGATAGGCACACATAAGTGGAACGCCCCTTGCAGCTGTTAAAGTAAAACATCAGCCATGTAGTACAGGATAATATTATCACTAAATGTTCCAGCAGCAGTAAAAGGTTTCCATCTTTAAAAAAACACTAGCACGTGTTCTGTTTGACAGCATTTCTACTGGTCTGCATGGTACCTTTGTATTTGATATTTGGCACTCAAGACAATTACAGATTGCTTGTATTTATCATTGTCACACTGGTTGCTTGCAGGCTAATACAGAGTCCCTTATCGAGGATTCCCAATTCCTTTTCCCTGCTCCATGCAGTTTCACTGCTTTAATTTGTTGCACCAACAGGATTAGTTTCTATCCAACACAAGTACACCAATAATACAGATCCAGTTCTGGACACAGTAACATAATATTGGGCAGACATTGTTTAAAAGATATCTAACTTTTCCAAGTGATTTCCCAGGGATGGAATTTTGCATTAGATTCACGAATATTCACAGAATGACGTTCTGGAATAAAATTGCATCTATGACTAGCCGTAATCTGACCATGTCCCTGGGCTGCTGAAAGAAAAACCCCATACCCTCCTAAGGTTGGGCGATGTGTAAAAATTTTCCAATCAACAATCATCAGTGCAATAACTGTCGCTGCCCGATCCGTGCCACGCATGCGCGAATCTTACTTCACTTCCTCTCTTTGCCAACATTGTGACAGTTAATATATTTGAATGACACAGTTAGCATCCACCTAGCATCTCTCGACAGCTCTGCCTCCTTCTCAACTGCCCGGGACATTTAAAAAATGGTTACTTCCGTATACAAACCTATTGTCTATAAAAATAAAAGCTTGTAATATGTTTTTAAGTGTTTGCTGACAATTGATGGTGATAGCTGACATCATCATAACAATTCCAATAAATCCTTTTTTTTTAAATTAGTTTTCTTATTTATACAACATATACAACAAATTCAATTTAATCACCGTGAGGGGGAAAGCAAAACCAAATCGAACAACAACATAAGAGACAAACGGACCAAAACAAGACCAAACAAAACACAAGAACAAACAAACCAAGAAATACAATGACATTATACAAAATCGGGCCTCCCATTTTGTACATATTTCAACCATTTCAACCAATATTCATCAAATGCGTCCGCCTGGCATTTTAGCCTAAAAGTTATTCTTTCCATAACAAAAATATTATATATCACATCAATCCATTCATCTATGGTAGGAATATCCTCTTTAATCCAAAGGCGAGTTATGGCCTTTTTGCAAGCTACCGACAGCACACTGAACAAATATTTATCCGGTTTGCATAGATTAAGACTCTCTAAGTTGCCTAGGTACAATAATGCAAAATGAAATTGTATTTTCTTTTGAAAGATTGTTTCCATGACCTTATGTATTTCCTTCCAAAATGGAACCACACGGGGACATTCCCAAAAAATGTGAAAATGATTTGCTGTTGCATGTCCACAATGCCTCCAGCATGTTGTATTCTGAGAATAATTGAATTTTTTTGGGCTGGGGTAATAAAATAACGAATTACGTTCTTCCAGTTGAATTCCCTCCACGAGGGGGAGCTTGTTACTGACCACTGCTGCCTACAAATCCCATCCCATTCCTCTCCTGTTAAGAATAGATTGCTCTCTGTTTCCCATCTTCCTTTAACATATCTTGTATCATGACCCCGTAGATTGATCAGTGAACAATATAATTTGGAAATAATTTCTACATGCGTTCTCGAATATATTTATAATCTCTTCATTCCCAGTCGATAACTGAGAATTTTTTAGCTTTTTATTCAGGAAGTCCCTCAGTTGCAAATATCTAAAAAGATCTTGATTTTGCAACCCAAACTTTTTCTTAAGGTCTTGGAAACTCATCACTTTTCCATTTTTCAACAAGGTACTGTATGTGGTGAGACCTTTATTTGCCCATGTTTTGAATGTCGAGTCGAACTTACTAGGCAAAAATTCTGGGTCATATGCAAACCAATAAATCCTCTCCACACAGACAATCATAAACACACTCGACTATCACTAAATTAAATTTAACACTCATACACAAACACGATTTGTAATGACGCTGGGGAGTAAACTGCCATTGAACGAAACAGAAGAAGAAGAGAACATCTGCACATGCGACCTGACCTGATCTGTACGGTCTGACTTTGCACATGCACAGTAAGGATCGGGGAGGTCTGATCCGCAACTCTTTCTTTATCCCCTTTCAGTTTTTAATCTCTAGATGTAAACCACCTTGTAAAAATGTGAAAAAAGTCTTTATTCACCACAACTTTCAATCCAGTATTTAAGCAGTTAAAGCATTTTTAATACACTAAGCCTGCTGGATACCTGGAATATCCTTTTCCAGTTGACCAATTGACAAATTAACAGCCATTTCTAAGTTTACAAGGTTAATATTAAATTCTTATTAAAATCCAATCTGGGTCATTAAATAAACACACAAATGTGCATAAAATGGAACTCCAGTGTGATATAATCACGCTGAGGAGAGAGACAGGTATTTAGCCTAATTTCAAACACTTTGAATGACACAAATGGAAAACACATTTAGACAACAGTCTATATCTGTCTGAAGTATTCAAAAGCAGCCTTGTAGTTTTCAAATAATTGCTGAAAAATATGTGGCTGTTCTTTTTTGAAACCATTCCTTTTGCCGTCAAGCATTACATGAATGGCAGTGAAAGAACTCTTCGCTCATGTCTAGACCAGAAATTGGCAGGCAATCTGGCATGAGTTTCACTCTTTGTGAATCCATCTTTTAACGAAAGCAGCAACTTGGAACATTCCTTTTTAGCAGCTTTTCCCCCTCCTCTTTTCGATAAGTGAATTGAATTGCAAAGACCTGGATATAATTTGACTTTAGACATAACCAATTTATCTCACACCCTAGTGCAATCCAGGACCCTGTAATGAAAAGCCAGGCTGAGAGTCTGGATTGGTGGAGAGTGACACCTGCTTCAGTTGGTTCAAATTAGAAATGCCAAAAGAAAGGAAGAAACTGTCAAATAGAAATGTGTCAGACATTTTACAGGGCTAATACTGTTGTAGGGAGAATGGCTGAGGTTTCAGTCGAAGGGTCTTTCAAAGGGTGTGATGTAAGGTGCACTGAGCACACAAACACGCAGAGATATACGACGCTTTTAAGGCCTGACAACCAAAAGTCAAAATATCCAACTTCCCGCCAGTAAAAAAAAGTAAAGAAATTCAATTTAAGTCAGTTTCATCAAATGAAAATAACTTTTAAACTGTGAACCATCTATAATGATATACTAAACACAGCCCCAAATTAAGTTTTAATGTTTCTTTTATCCTCACATTTTAATTGAATCAGGTTGTGCATTTTTGACTCAGTCATATCGATACTTTTTGCCTCAAAAACATTTTCACCCAGCTGTGTCTAATGTCTGGTGGAAAAATACAGCAGAGGTAAAAATCTATTTAAGTTTACCTTTCTGTTGTGTGTGGTTCTCTAGGGAGCTGGAAAAAAGTCCAGCTGGAGTGTTTGCTATTGCTTTTTTCTGTCAACTGTTACTAAAGGTCTCTGTCTCCAATCGACCAGTTTTAACTATTTAGCAGTTCAGTACAGGCCCCATCTGTCATCTAAGTGATTGAAAACCTCAAATTTGAGATGCATTAAGATTTCGTAGTGTGTTTAGATTTGTGTCTGGATTTAGAAGTACATACAGTTTGCTAACAACTCGAATAGTTTTATTTTCTAATTTAATGGGTGTGAATTTGTATCCGTGTCTCTTCTGACTGAGTTCACCTTCCGCTCACCAGCTCTCTCCACTTTTCAGATTCTCTCAAATTTAACCTCAAAACAGAAAGTTTTCCTGATTACACCAAATCACTGAAAGTTGTTATCGTTCGGGCCTCCCGGTGAGAGCAGCTGCTTGACTATCGCATTAATCCGTGTCGCTTATGCAAATATACACCCTTTTGAAAGGTTCTTCACAAATATGATGTTATTTAGGCTGCCAATCATTGTTTATATAATTGCGCCATTATATGTGCTCATGGAGTTTGATGAATGACACCTAGATCAACATCAGAAGGCTGTTGATCTGAGTGAGACTGACAGAGAGAGAAGATGTGCAAATGAAAAACTTTTTGTGCTTTGCCAAAAAATGTCAATACGTGGTATTAATAAACTGTAATTTAAGGTGTTAGCAGTAATGCATTCATGCCATCAATAAGACATGGATTCTACTGGCTGGGACAACATGCTGAGCAGACAAGTTGTAATTTGAATACCATCGCTCTTTGTTTTAAAACATGCAATTCTTATACCCCTATAATACTGGAAATACAGAATCAGGCCAGTTTAATGAAATGGTCCTACCTTTTAGGGGACTGTAATGTTAATAAAGCTCAGGTTTTTCAGAGGTAAATGAGCCGACAATCCAGCTTGGAGGAGAGGAGTTAACGTGAAGAGACAGGTGCCCCAGCATGCAGGTTCAATTGCTTTATTGATGAGGCAGGGGAAGCAGTCAACAGCTGATTGTGACTTTAATTAAGTGTACTTGTCAAGGACACAGCCTTCAGTGCTGCTGAGTCGAGAATATGTCCACTTCCTGAAAAGCCCATCGTGACAATGCTGCATTCTTATTGCTGCATGAATTCAGCACCAAGAAGAAGAGACATTTTTGGTATAGTCAGGCTTTAGCTTTCTTTCATTTCATCTTCCATTTCCTTCTTACTGTTTTTAAAGACCTGTTGGGGATCAGTTCTGCAGGCAGACTCTGAATTCCAGTTATATTAAGGCAATGTTTTTGTGCATGTGTGCATGTGTGTATTTTCTAGCATTATATTTAGACACAGTTAAGGGCATTTCTGATGTGTTCTGACTCTCGTTTGCATCATGTATGTCTGATAAATATATAATATTATAAAATCATTTTAAGTAAAGTGTTACAAAGCCCTATTGTTGTCACGTGTAGATTGTTATTTCTTAGCTTGCAAAGCCTTCTTACTGCTCGGCTTGACCAAGATTAGACTCATCTTGTTGTGGCCCCAGCAGAGATCAGAGCTATGTGTTTCACTTTCCTGCTGCATTCACTGAAGAAGTCTTGGTCTGGAGTCTGGCATATGTTCGAAGCATACTTCCTGCTAATGCCATGCAGATTCATCATGTGTATTTGGCAGGCTCTTGCACAGGCATTTATCTTGCATTTGGCACATTTGATAGATGACTTGCTATCTGTTTGGTTGTCTGAGTTTTGTCACGCACTATATATCCATGACTTCATTTATGCGTTGTATACCAGCCTTCCAGGTCACTGCTTGTGAGGGCTGTGAAAAGGCCTTAATTTTCAGAAGGCTTCACGCTGAACTATTGTGTTCAGCATCACAGTGGCTCTCTATTGAAATGAGGTTAACCTCACACTGTGGTGGATGTGTGTTTGTGGTGCAGCAGCGCCACAGCATCTAAGCCATAATAACTAAGCTAGTTTAAAATGTAAGTCAGTTTATATTTATCCATATTGAACTTCCTCCCATGTCTACTAGAGTCAGTTTGTTGTATTTGTCCACTTTCAGGCAGCTTGGGTGGAGATGCCGTGGATTAATGGCATTTATGTGCTGCAACTAATGGAGTGGGAGATCAGCGGTCAGTAAATGTGACTTACTCCAATCAAGTGTAACGCTTTCTAAGCTTTACCACTTCTTCCTCCAGAGCTATAAAAGCTGTTGTTTTATTTCGATCTCATCACCCAGTGACCTGCCTACACCGCCTGGTGTCAGCATTGGGCGTGGAGATTTACAGCAGAGGTCAGAGCACGGATGGATGTTCTGTAGACATGACAGACAGAGGATGGGAGGAAGGAAAGAAGGTAGATGATGTCGGGATTGTGGGGAAACAAGTGGAGACATAGAGCACCACTCGTTGTACGAATGCGTAACCATGAATTATTGAAGGCTTTCACCAGTGAAATTGTAATCACATGGGGGTCTTTTATCACCACTGGAAGGCAAGAGTCAAAACAGAGCAGTCTCATGCTGGGTGGAGGATGTGATACTGAGCCTGTGTTTATGTTTTATTTTCGAGAAAGATAAGGAGTGCTGGCTGAATGCAATATTTGGTGTTTATGCTGAGCTGTGTCTCCCAGCATGTGAATGGATCTGCCTATGGTGCACTACTTCCCTTTTATTAATCACTTCAAAATAAACAGCCCTTGATAGCAGTATCATTTACAAATTTAAGGCTGATTCACAGGCCCAGCATGCAGCCCCCCACCCCCCGAAGAATGAAAAGTGGTGTTATACAGAGATTGACTGTTGAACAACCAGAATAATTGTTACCTCTGTGGCAAGAACTGTCACCACTAATACTATTCAAAGTGCTCTGAGTGCTGTGTGCGTGCTCTTATTTGATCTAGTGCAAGAGGAGATTTTGAATGACCACAGGTTGCCATTAGAGCCATTGTTTGCCATGTTTCAGTGAATGTCAGTAAGCATGGTGGAAAATATGGGATTTTGTGTACTTTTAACCAAGCATAAATCTTCCTGGCTTCCTTATGTAAGACCGTCTCAACAGCTTGTATTGTTAAGAAATCTATATTGAAATCAGTCAGGTGAGCAGAGTACGAGGCACATATCTAAGTGAAAGCTTTGTTTTGACTCAAAAAGCTGTAGACTGTGGACTGATACTGTAAATAAGAGGAAACATCTGTTTGTGAATCTTGGAATTCATCCTTGATTAATGTCCTTAAATTCTTCTTCTCTTGAGAAGCAGTTAAGTAGTTTACAGGTATTCTGTGATAGTTATTGATACAGTGAGTAATTAGGGAGAAGTACCTTTTAAGCATTCGTTCTAAATTGCATTAATATTCATTTGAACAGTACTTATCATCTGCCTTTGCTTTCAAGGCATGATCACATAGCTGAGGACGTCTTGCAACTTTAAGTTTTGGCCTTAAATTGAACTCAAGAAAATCCTTGCACGCACTTCTCCAGGCAACGTGTGCGTCAAGCTACTTCAGAACCTTAATTTCCCTGCCACCACTGTCATAGTTAAAGACAGGGGCGGAGCGTGGGGGTGGCTTACGGGGCTTAAGCCCGGGTTGTTTTGTCAGAAGCCCGGGGTATTTTGGAGTGTAATTTTTTCATAGTTAGATGCCTGGCTGACAACTGTATAAAACAAAAAGTACACACAATATTCGAAGCACATAGTGCACACTGTGGGAATTTACGACTGTGCGTGAATCCCCCCTGATATTGGTATGATCCGAGCTCAGGCACTAAGCGACTGAGCGAGGGGGCGGGGGGAGCTGCTGCCCGTGAGTGCGCTGTTGGAGAGACGGAGCCAGCCATACTAAGGAGAGCTTAAGTTTGACCAGGTACCAAAGCAAATCATTCGTACCGTACAAATAATGTAAATATGACGGTGCATCACGAAAGATTGATATGAAACTGATCACTTGACCAATATTATTTTACTCGCTCTTCAAGTGAATCAACAAATGGCGAAATGAAAAGCCAAACAAATGCTATTTTTTAGAGAGTCTTAGCTTACGTGTGTTTATTTCATATTTTCAGTTCTTACCCTCCCCGACTAAATCGGTTTCAGTTATGTACTGAAATATAAGAATGGACATTAGAGGCTTCTTTCAAAGAAAAAACTCTGGTAAATGTTATTTTATATATTATGCTTTGTATGTTGTTCAGTATATTTCTATGCAAAACAAGAGGGATTTCAGTACACAGCAGGATATTCACAGTTATAACCAGATATTTACACTTTAGGGAGAAAATTTTTTTACTGTACAACATCAATTTAGAGTAAACGTTTGTTTTAGATAAATATTGAAATATCTTTTGAATTAGTTAAATGTCAGAATAAAGAGAGACAGAGCTGTCTATTTTTTATCACTTTCATCAAATTTAGGAGTACATGTACACTAAGTTTATTGTTAATTAATAAGAAAACTCCAGACGATTCCATTCTGAGCTGAAGAAGCTTCTGATTGGTTAGTAGAGTCCATGTGAGTAAACTGGTGACACACCTGTGGATGCATATAAGGCAAAACACAGAGCCTGTTTCTTTGACATGGGAAAATCAAGAGATGTCAACCAAAACACCAGGAAAAGAACTGTGGAGCTCCATAAGTGTGGCTCAGTTTGAATACAATTTGGTGCCATTTGCAATTAAAAAACACAGATAGTTTCTCTCTTTACTCTTAAAGTTAACAAATATGTTTTTATATTTATCAATCTAAAAAAATAAACATTTAGTCTGATTTGATGTTACAATTTTGATCTGAAGAGTTTGTAAATATCTGGTTTCAACTGTATATTTGATGATTGTCAGCACAAAGAGAGAGAGAGAGGAGCAGAGATTGAGATGGAGAATGAGGACAGAACAGAGATGAACAAGAGCAGGTGAGACACACATGTTAGTCAAATGGTTGCTTACTAAAAGTATCACCGTATCATAGGTCCTCATGTATCTCGTACCTAGTGTTTCTTTTTAGGTTTGTTATTTTTCAAATTCTATATTTATTAAGTTCTGCAGGCTTGTTTTCACAACAAGGCTAAATAATTATATAAACTTTTCTCAATCTAAATATTGTACTTTGGTAGAATTAAATAAATAAGTGTAGTGCAGGTCTATGATGATTTTTAGTGCTACTATCATCTAGTTCTGATTGTGGTTATGTCTTGGTTAAGTCCTCAGTAGTCCTGCTTTTGAACTGTTGTAGTCCTGTTTTAATTCTGGATCAGTTCTGGGTCTGGTTGAATTGGGGTTTAGTCCTCGTGTCTTGATACAGCCCCGACTTCGTTCTGTCTCGCTGCTTAATTAAAAAACTAGTTTAAGGTGTCCTGCATGTGTGATATATATATTTCCCTATATGAAGTCATTCTTTTTTGAACAAAACTCAAAACAGAGCCTATTAATCTTTCAGTCATTTCTACACCCCCCCCCCCCTCAAAAAAAAAATAAAAATCCCACATGCATACTACCCTTTAGGGCTAAGCCCCGGGTGTTTCAAATGTCTGGCTCCTCCTCTGGTTAAAGACAATGCAAATTCCTCCACTCTGACACTTGGGTTCTTTCAAAGCTTCGATACGTATTTTAATACCATTGCGGGCAAGGCGCCACAGATAAATCCGTTTGTATAAGTCTGATAAAGTATCTGCTCCAGCTGTCAACCTATTTCCATGACGGTCATGTCGTACCCAAGGCAAGCATTATATCATTCCAATCAATCAAATCTGACATGCTTTCACTCAAAATGAAGTCAAGTCCTTGAATGGCTTTAGTAATGTCATGGAAAACATGCAGGTTTAGAAGTTGAGTGCATGTTTAGCCCCTGAAGTGAAATCCTGCTTTCAGGAAACATTACATATTTCTCATTGTTGCTGATTTTCATTGTTTCCCCCATCCTTTATTTTCAGAGAAATCTTACAAAATAGATTGTTTAGCTGAGATGCAAACTCATCTTCAGCTTTAACTTGCTGCTTGATTGCATTTTCTATTTAGACCCAAGGTTTCCACGAAATACTTGTTTTCACTGTTGTCATAAACAATACACCACCGCTTTGTAGGGAAAAAATGTCCCATTCTGAGGCTTTTAACACATTGAAATCCTGGATTAGTTCAGGTGTGTCTGCATCTGCATTAATGCTCCTGTCCTCTTGAGAGATGAAGAAATTATTCATAAAGCCACGGGTGAGCTCGAGCTGTACTGCAAAAGTCAACAGATAAACTGATGTTAAACCGGGGGAGGTGCTGTTCCTGTTGACCTCCCAAGGCAGCAATTGATTGGCTGGGATTGTCACCAGACCTACACTCATCACAGCTTAAACCTTGAAGTTGCACACGGGTAATTACCCAGGATCCTTAGTCATCAGGCTATGTAAATCTCTCACCAGCTCATTAGCGGGGTTTATTTGAAGAAGCCTTTTTTTCCCCATCTTCTATCTCCCAAGCCAAATTTTGCACCTTCGTGCTAAGCTCTGCTGAGCTGTTTATTTCCCATGTGTTTCACTGCAAAGCGCAAATGGTTAAGTCGCTGCAAAGGCCATAAAACACACAACATGTTTAAGGGGCAACAAACTCAGAATCAATTAAGATACGCCAAAAAAGAAAGATGCAAAACTAGCATTTCAAAAATAAAGACAATTCAATAATAATACTATGTATTTGCATTTTGAAGGGAATATTAAAAACATAATGATAATCCAAACTATTTTTGTCAGTTATTAAGCAATACCTTTCACTTTTCTCATTTCTGCATCATCTGCAGCACAACCGTCTTGTCAATATTATCAACCTCATATAATTATTCACCATTCTGTGTAACGAAAGCTGCTGCCCTGGTGGAAATGACTTTATTGATGAGCAGAGCAACACTATTGACTTTTCCAGTAAAGCATGAATTAAAAAGCAGCATTTCTCTTGTAGTCATGAGATCCGCCCCATCTCAATTTACCTCCAGTTTTAATATTGCACTGTAAATAAAGATCAAAATAAACAAATAAAAATGAATAAACCTTGAACTCATGCAGCTATAAGTTGTTAAAAACAAAACACTGAATACAAAGATCTTTTTAAAAAAGCAAAAAAACCCAACTATTTATCATAAGCATAGTGACACCTGTGTATGTGATGCCTGAGAAATGTCAGAAAAAATCTCTATAGATTAGAAAATGTAGTGCTAGATTTTTGAAGGCATTGTGCCCAGGTAAAAAAACAACTCTAAGTATTTACAAAGAGAGCAAGCATTGACATGATGGTGTGTGAGAGGTCAGAGTTTTGCAACTGACCCTGAAGTGTGTGTATTTTTGGGAGCTCCTTGTTTTCACAAAATATAAGAAGGAGAATATTTAAATCAAGCATGCTAATTAATTTATTTACATTTGCGACTGAAACTACTAATTACTGCAACAAACAGCAGAACTTTCCTTCATCACTCGTAACACTGAGAACACCTATGAGGGTTATTTGGGGATTGAGCTCACACTGCATGTTGTATCTGTAAAATAATAATAATAGAGCCAAGAGAGAAGATGAGCATGGACACTTAAGAATAAACAGAATTCTGTTAAAGTAAGGAAATACTACGCTACATCTTAGCATATTTGCTAAATTAAGCATCACAGAAAATAGACATCTGATTTGAAATCAGCCCTAAACTCTCCCAAAACCAAACTTTCTATAACCAGAGAATAAGAGGACAAACTTTTCATGCTAGTCACCATCATTTAAATATTTCTGAAGACTCAAATCACTATTAACATAAATGGATCATGTGCTCTCATTCCACCCACAAATATTTTACATGTAAAACAGTTGTAGCATACGACACACCTCACCCAGTCAACTTGAAATCTGGACAGACAGGCGCCACGAATGTTGAATAAAGTTGCCCACCTGTCTGGCTCGGAGCTTTTGGGTTTAATGTCAGAACAGCAAGAGCTAGTGGACAGACAAACCCCCGAGAGTTCATGAAAGAGGCAGCCGGAGCAGCAGCTCATTTCACATGCAGTGCCTGCCGAGGGGAAGCTAACGCCCCATATGCACGCCAAGCCAGAGTCATTATGGAAATACATTTTGTCTGTGCTGGCTGCATTTTTATCTAGCAAGGCGAAAATTTACATTTTATATTCCTTCTTGCTTCCTCTCTGTTTAGAGGCCTCTAGAGTTGATCTTTGTGCTGTGCGCGTGGTGTCTATGTGTCTTACGATGAGCGTGTTGCCATTATATCATCTCCTCAGCATGTTGGGACTGCATGCGCAAGTACATAGCCGCTGAGTGTTTTGCTTCAGTGAATGTGTGTCTTAATGTGGTGATGTGATTGTGCATGCACGTTTATGAATAAAGATATAATGGAGCGCCTTCACTTGAATAAAGCATTGTGTATGAATTTGCAGGTGTGCGTGTCCAGAGAATCTGGGTGTTTGTACTAAGATTGCTGTGTGAGTTCTTTCTTTTACTTAACGAAATAACTTATTTTTTACGCAGTGTGTTATGTTAAGAGTCAGATTTTGTACTGCTCTGGTGTCCTGCGCTGCCCTAAACAAACGATTTCAGCACACCTCTTCCTGCTCCACAGGGTTACATTTTCCTGTTAATAAAAATACACCAAAAATGTGGACTTGCAAACAATTCAAGACAAATAAATAAATGAATAACCCAAGAGACACAAAAGCAAAATAATAGAAATAATAAAGTGCAGAAAGTTCACATTTCCTCAGTTTCTTTTTTTTATTTTTGAGGGTTGGTTACACTGATCGTTCTGGGAAGTTAGGAGGACATGAAGGACATTTAAAGCTCTTCTTTGGACGTTGATTTCTTTTTGTTCTGCTCTCTGTCAAGATGATCCCACACTGCAGCAGTAATGTTGAAGTTCGGGCTCTGGGGAGGCCAATCCATGACCGACAGTGTTGATGAAAATCTGATGATACTTCTGCATTCATAATTCCATCAGTTTTGACAAGACCAACAGCCACCTCTGTATGGATCACTTCATGAGACCTGTTGCGGCTGATTTTCAGTTTCTGATAGCTGACACCTCGGCTCCTTTACTATCCATCCACTGTAGGATTTTGTAGTATTTTCACATGATTGTTACTGTCAGCAATACAATTTCATATATCAGTATTCAAGTCTGACAACAGAAAATATTTCAATTCAGCTTTTAGGATTTTCTTGTTTGTTTTTTTAGTTACATTTGAAAGCTCTTTGCTTCACTGTTTACTGCCTGAGTAAAACAGCCACATATCACATATCATTAGTTAATATGTAATGACCAAAGTCAGAAAAACCTAGAAAATGCAAAAGAAAAACAAAGAACTTCAAGGAACAAAGCCTAAGGGAAGAAAAAGCATACACAAAATAACAAACAAAGCTCTTCTAGCTCTTCTTATTTTGGAATGATAATTATAGATCACATTTATGCTGAAAACTTTATGATGCCGCATTTCTTCGCCTTTTTTTCACAATGGACCAATCTGACCACATGCTGCTCCCTCTGAGTGAATTGTGAGGAACGGCTGTCCTTCAACAATTGGTTGCATCTGTGACTGAAAGCATTTATTTCCCCAGCCTATCAAGCATCCACTGGCCTCAGTCTGTTGTAATTGTGCTGACCGCAGGACATGTCGCCGAAAAATGCACAGGCTGCAAGAAAACAGGGCGAGAAAAAAAAAGAAAGAAAACCACATCGAGACACGTGAAGTAGGAAAAGGAATAAAGAGCTTCTATTCTGCTTCTTCTGTGTGAACTTCACAATGTGTTTGCTTCATTTTACTACACTGTGCAAGAAAATAGTCTTTTGACTCTATTAATTAAGAATATTAAAATTCCAGAGAGAGATGGGCAAACATCAGTAGCTCATCTTACTGCAATTTGATTCATCAACATATTGCTTTTATTAAAAAAAATAAATAAATCAAAAAGAAATCTAATTACATAGAGAGGTATTGGGCTGCACGTCTTCATCTTTGAATTCAGGTGTTTTCAGGCTCATTATCATAGGTGTGTAAAATCAAGCACATAGACGTGCAGTCTACTCACTGGATCCCAGCATGGTACGGTAAAAGGATATCCGTGTTGCAACATGTAACCCCATATTTCCCCCTTCTTGGTATTCCATCAACTGTCAGTGGTGATTTTACAAAAGTAACAAGTAGCAGTTCATGTGACGATACAGAGTGGGTTGTACAAGCGTAGAGCGTTGGTGTAAAAGTCACCAGCTAATAAAGTAGCTATTGCCGTTTTTGCCTTGCACAACATTGGTCAAAGGCTACAGCCAATGAAATGATTAGATTTAAATATTAAAATCTACTTAAAACACAAAAACAAACAAAAACACCAACTGAAAAATCAATAAGACAATAAGCTATATAGCACAGTCACCTCAAGGCTCTGTAAATGCCGAGTGTTAGTAGGGGGGAACATGCTAATGCAAATTATAGAAGAGTCACAATGTGGAGCAGTACCCCTTTCTGTGCACATCTTTGTGACTATAATCCCGGCACAAATCAAATTCCGCCACCATACTGAACCTGGATAATTGCAGACAGGGGTCTGATAAGCCCTTGTAATGGAACTCTGTCAATCAATTCATGCCATATACCCTCTCTCTCCTGGGTGTTTGCTCAAATTGAATGAAGAAATCCAGCAGCCACTGACATTTAGGTCTACTGCACTGCTGATTGTGGGAGGAATGTTCTGGTTTAATTTCATTAACTGAGAGAAAGTAAAAGCAAATTTGCCGTAAGAAAAGCAATTATGACGTTGCTGACTGGAGCTTTCATGCCGCGGAAAGGTCCTCCTCTCATTGTCTGCCAGAGTAGAGAAGACTTTGCATGATATAGTGCATGAAGTATTTATCATGCAAGCAAAACACAGGCCTCATAGTGGAAAATGATTTGGCCTCGGGGTCACTCTTATCCAAACGGAACACTGTCACGATGACTATCCAACTCAACTCATCCCCATTGTTGTTCATTTAGTGGAAATATAAATGATAGGATGCCTGTGACACTTACGTCAGGCTTTTACAAACTGAAAGAGCAAAAAAACAACCAAAAGAAATTCAGAGATCACTGTGTGTGCTACTTATAGTTTAACAGTAAGGATGTACAGATTGTAATACTGGCTGTTTAATACAACAGTAATATGTAAAAGTTCAGGTGTGATGGTTCAGTTGTAATTTTAGAAATAATTGTTTTATGCAATAGTTATTGGCATTTAAACTACTGTAAGATTTAGAGTAGTTCCTCCTTCAGTGAAACCTGCAGTTAATAGTCATTTATAACCATCATTTGTATTAATCAAAGAGAATTTATTGGCTAAATTGTCATCCATTCCCACAAGCTATTAAATAATTGAACATCTGCCATATACATGCATGTAGATGATTGAAGATGATTAAAGAAAGCTGACTGGGGAGAAAGAAAATGAGCCACGGGTGGAGGTTTGATATAACCAATAAGTTATTTCTTTAGATTTTTTTAAATAGCTGTGGATATTTTTAGATGGAGTAATTGGAAGACTCTGAATTGGTTACATCTTGTCTGTCGATTTTTCCGCTGTTAGCATCATTCTCAATCACAGATTACAGTATATACTGGCCAAAACACAAGAACTGGGAAAAGCAGCCTTTTGAACACTTTTGTTGAGCAACAGTATCCATTTCACATATTCTTATTATTGCAGAGAGGTGGGATACTCCACAATCAGAATGTGGATACTGGACTCTAATGCACATCATGTGTCCCCACTTGGAGGAGTCTAAATGCTAATAGAAGCCAGAGGCAGAGACAGAAAACAGGTAGCGATCAGTGAGCATTTCATAATTGGGTTTGTTGGAAAGACGCTCTTAAATTATAAAGAACATCTGTTTGTCAGCCTCTTACTGGTGCAGACAGCTGGAGTCATTTTCTCCAAAAAGCAGCTCTGGCCATAGCTACAACATGGAGAAATTAGAATTTTAATTCACTCGGTACAGTGTTGGGAAGGTTACATTTTAAAATGTTTTCCATTACAGATTACAGAATACATGCCCCAAAATGTACTTAATGTATTACCATGCATTTACAACTACATGAATGCACTATTGCTGTGTGATTTAATAATATTAATGAAGGTTACTCGCCATACCAATACCAACTAGATTTTAAAATCTTAATATAAAATGAGTAACAGTAGGATGGACATTAGGTAAGGCTGCACTTTTAGCAGTTATCTCATTTAGAAAACCATATGTTTTCTTTTTGACTGTGCATGATTATTTGCAGCTAGCAGGTTGTTAATGCTATCATCAAGTCTAACAGTCGGCAGTCTATGAACTAACCTCAGCTAACGTCAGCTAACAATGTTAGCTCAGTCACGAGTAGCCTTTATTAAAAGTAATAAATCTCACAAATCACACAGTAATAGTACATCGAAGATACTGAAGTGGCACATAACCCAGGTAGCTACCACAACTAAAACAAGGTAGTTGCAGTAGGCTGACATTAGTTTTTTTTTAAAAGAACTTACTTCCAGATGTTTCTTTAGGTTGGAGGTGGAGTCTATTGAAGCTGAGAGCAGCTTGGTTGCTGGCAAACAAAGTTTGCATTGCATGGTCAGATTTCGCCCATCCCTTTCTTCTTTAAATGTGAAGTGGTGTCAGAATTTCCAAGTAAGAAATGCATTCCTGCCCGTGCGCTGCTGGTTCTGTTGTGCTGGCTCCGGGTCCATTGTGTAACTGACGCCACCAACATTAACGGGACGCTTACATTAGATTACATTACATTACAATATAGTAATTTTCTATTCTATCAACCGAAAAAAATTTAAATATTTGGTAGACATGGTATGTAAGATTGTTTGTGGTTTTATTGTATTTATATGCAGAAATAGTTCCAGCCATGACATGAAGCATCTGACAATCTTAAAAAACTGTGTTGAATTTTTCAGTGTAGCCGAAAAGTTTTAAAGCGCAAGCTTACTTATCAGTGTGTGTTAGCTTTATAACACCGGGCTGTGCCTCTGGTGATGACAGGTGTATTTTGGTGGTGAGGACAAGCTGGGGCACACTCAATCTGTATTACTCAATTAAGTGTTTATAAACCCTGCTGTACTGAAAAGGTGCACAATGGATCACCTTGTGTTACATAACATGGTGTTAAAGTGCCATCAGTTCTGTTATAAAATGAATCTTCTGTCGCATTTTGTCATTGCTTATTGAAGCCTGATTTTTTTAATGATAGTGAGAAGAGTTGTGTGTCATTATACCCCGTGATCAGATGATGGAACAATGTCAAGAGGCAAAACAATAAGTAAAGATTTTCTGCATTAAATAGGAAGGGATCTTGCTAAAATCAATGACTTCAAGTTGTGGGTTTTTTGTTTATTTACAAGCAAGATACAGCATATCTAAGTCTTTTGTGTATGCACATAATCTGGTGTCACTTTTGACTCTGTCACTTCTTTTCGCTTCTGCCCCAGTTAGTTTCAAGCTGATCATGTTTACAGCATCCCCTTATATGTCTCGCTAGACATCCCTGTCCGTGTCCAACACAGCTTTAATGTTGGATGTCTGCGTTACAGCGCTGTAACGCTGTCAGTTCTTCTTTTACTCTTATGCTGTTTTGTGGATCACAAGGTTTAAAACTACTTATAAACACACACACAAAGTAACTCCACCAGAGTGCCTATTTCGGGTCACTTTTGCCGGTCCAAGCCCGGGTAAAGGAGCAGGGTTGGAATTGTGACATTAAAAAAAACCAATAATTGCTAAAATAGATTTAATTTGTAGTTCTAAATAAACTCTAAATGCATTTAGGATGTTTGTTACTCACTTTATGTCTCTTCCACGATGTTATTTCTCTCTCCAACAACACAGGTTACAATTAGATTCGCATGACCAATTATGCAAATTAGGCAATGACATCATTTAGCGACTTCTAGCGACTTTTAGGACAACCAATAGCGATTTTCCTTACTGAGGAGTTGGCAACACTGCTCCAAACTATGTGAGTGTTTTACAAATGGCTGTAGACACTCACTGTTGTACTATATTACCTCTCTCTTGATCTCCTCCATACAGATTAATGATTATTTGAATCAAAAATGTAAAATGTAGCTCCATCGTTCCATAACACCTGCAGCCACTCATTTTCAGTCCGGTTCTTGTGAAATCTGGCATTCCTCCACTTTTTCTCTACGTCTCAAATCATTAAGAATGGCTCTTGATGGCCACCCTTCTACTGACACAGTTCTGATGAAGCTTTGTTGAACAGTAGATGGATCAGCTGAAGGGCCAGATGTGTCTCGCAGATGCTGTGATGGGTCTTTGCTGGAATTTTTCTTATTTCTTTAAGAAATGTTTTTGAGATATCGTTTATATGCTATAGATATTTTAGGCCTCTCCATTGGCCTCTTGTCCTTCAATTATCAGAATGAAATTCAAGGAATTGGAACAAATTATATTTTCCAACAGGTTAATAGTAACAAAGTGCTTAACCCTTTAAAGCCGGTCAGAGCGGGCAACTATTTTTAAATCCCTGTAGAACCGGAACCACGTAAGCTAGCGCAATAATTTTTTTTGCATAAGAAACCGGAGGAGTTGTACTTACATCTTATACCATCAGCTTGTCCTAGGTCACAGTTTCCTCCACATAAAGCTTTCCAAAAATTGCATAAAAAGTGCTTGCAGGAACAAAAACATAATATTCCAGAAACAGGCTTTGCCGATCTGATCAGCTGTTTGTAACACTTCCCACATTGAAACAGACGTCAGCGCGAACTATCGCATATCCGCCATTTCCTGCCTGAAACCGGAAGTGACGCGGAAAATGTAGTCTTTTACTTGTAGGCCTTAAAAGCCTATACTGGTGTTTTTATAAGTCATGTTTGACTTTATAGAATAGAATAAAATAGATTAGAATTCAACTTTATTGTCATTGCACATGCACAGGTACAGGGCAACGAAATGCAGTTTGCATCCATCCAGAAGTGCTTTAGTGATATAGATATATTACAATATATATTGGCAATAATATAGATATGTGAGTATATTACAGAAATGGGTCTATTATGGTATGTTATAATTAGAGATGGCACGATACCACTTTTTTATGTCCGATACCGATACCGATATCATAAATTTGGATATCTGCCGATACCGATATGAATCCGATATAGTGTTTTTTAATCAACAAAACTGTTTTTTAAAATATCTTGCTGCATTTTGCAAGTCTGCAAGTTCATACTCAAGTTTAAAACAACAACTACACTAAAGCTATTCTGTTATACCTGTATACAAAAAAAATATTTTATAGTTCAGCAATACTGATCAATCTAATAAACTTAAACCTACACCATCCTCCCTATTCTGGTATTTTAAAGAGTACTTAGCGTAAATATTAAGCAACCTAACTAATAGGGTTCCAACTCCCAGCAACAACAAAAATAAATAAATAAAAAATAGGGAACCACCCCTCACGCGCCACCTCATGATGCTTAATCGACGTAATCAACCTTAATTTGATGCAGTGTGAAAAAAAAATGCACAGAAATCAATTATTTTTCAAGAAATATTAAATAGATTCAACATCTTTCTTCAACAAAATTGCAGACTGCACAGATGGTACCTTCCCAAAGGAAAAAGTACTATAGCTTACTAGGGTATATATATTAGACTTAATAGTCACTATATACAGTAATTGACTTCTATTCCTTTTACATCAAATTAAAACTTTGGGTGTCAGATAATTATTTATTAAAAGCTAGACATTTTAAATGAGAATAAGAAAGAAAAGTATGTCTTTGTGCCCCCTTTTCCCTGTTAATGCCCTATCGGCCCCCCTGGCTAAACTTTGCTAGATCCGCCCCTGCACAGTTACCAGCGTCAGCTACGTAGAAAAAGATCCTCGAGTAGAAAGTAATATTAAATAAATTCTAACAACAGCTTATCAAGCTTAAACGTTCTGCTGTTGTTCAGCCGCTGGTTTCCTCTTTCTGGTGCAAAGTGGGCCAAAAACAAAGAAGAGAGACGGAGTCGCGACAGAAAAGCCGATCAGCTGATCATTAAGCAGTTTCACGATTGAAGTAGCAGCCGGAGAGCGAGAGGCAGTCGCTTGTTAAGCTTAACGTGGGAATGCTTTACAAACATTCAGAGATGGACTTACACACTTGCTTTGCTTCTCTCGGGGATAACTTTGTCGGAGATGAAATGCCGGGTTGCTAGCGAAGCTCCAAATGCTATCCAGACCACCGACAGGTCCCGCATGCCACAGCCGCTCTATCACGTGATGCATACTGCTCCGACGTGCTAATGTTCTGAGGTGAGTTACGGCGTGTTGCAAGTTTTGTGAGGTGCTTTCGTGATATTTAATGGATCGGATTACATTTTTTATTTTTCTCGTTTATCTGATCCAGTAATTTAGGTCAGTATCGGACCGATACCGATACGTAATATCGGATCGGTCCATCTCTAGTTATAATGTACACTGTATGAAGTATGTTGTGAATATTCTATAACTATAAGTATGTACAGGCTGTAGTGAGTACAAGCTATGTACAGGATATGAACAGGATATAAATATGAAAAACTATACAGAATATGAAATAAATAACTTTACAGAAATCTGAGATATACAGCTATACAGAAATGGGAACTATGCAAGTTGTAAACAGATGTAGGGTTAAAAATTATCGTATGTACAGAATGATTATTTACACAGAGCTATACAGTAGTGCAGTTAAGATAAGTGAGGGTGTGGATAGTTTCTACAGAGGCTATATAAAGTGCTAGTGGTTGTGAGTGGTGGTTCAGTCCATGTTATTATTGTGTGTTTGAGGGTACAGTTGTCCATTGTGTGTGTGTGTATGTTCAGTCCATGAGTTTAACGTGGGTCAGATGTCAGGAGGCAGAGTTCAGGAGTCTGATGGCTGTGGGGAAGTAGCTGTTCCGGTACCTGGTGGTCTTAGTCTCCTGTAGCGCCTCCCAGAGGGCAGGAGGGTGCAGAGTCCATGTGATGGGTGACTGGGATCTTTGATGATTTTCCCAGCCCTTTTCAGACACCGCTTCCTGTAGATGTCCTTTATGGCAGGAAGTGGTGCTCCGGCGATGCGCTGGGCAGTTTTCACGACCCTCTGCAACGCCTTCCGGTCCGAGGCAGAGCAGTTCCTGTACCAGACTGTTATACAGTTGGTCAGGATGCTCTCGATGGTGCAGCGATAGAAGTTCACCAGGATGTCTGAGGACAGGTGGTTCTTCCTCAGAGTCCTCAAGAAGAAGAGGCGCTGGTGAGCCTTCTTGACCAGCTTGGAGCAGTTGGTCGTCCAGATGAGATCCTCGGAGATGTGGACTCCCAGGAACTTGAAGCTCCTCACACGCTCCACAGCCGTCCCCTTAATGTGGATGGGTGGATGTGGGTCAGCATTCCTCCCATTCCTCCTCCTTTATGCTTTTCTGAATAGTTTCTGGGATGCTTAGAACTTGAATTGCACTGCTTTAAATTGTTTTTTTTGATGCACGTGCTGTTGTCTTTGCAAATTTGCATCATAGGATTGTTTTTCGTTTTTCCTGCAGTATATAAAAATTGGTGTATCTCTAAAATAAAACTATGAAGACACTCAAATTAAATTTCCTGTTGTTGTAAACTATTTTTTGGAACTTTTTTGTATTAAAGTTTTGAGGGATAAACCTCTTAATTTTAAATTTTTTTGTAGTTTATTGCACTTTTTTTGCAATTCATGTAGTTACTATGGACTTAATGCATACATATTATTAAAATATGGGCTATAACAGTTGTATTGATGTATAGCAACTTGAAATGCTCCCAAAAATGGCACTACAGCATGTAAAAATATAAAGTAAGCTCTGCCGGACTTGCTTCTATGGTAGGTCTTAAAGGGTTAAAGACTATTTAAAATTAGGTCTTTGTTAAGGTGTCTGTTATGTGTACACATAACACTCATCCATCCCTTTATTTAGGTGCTGTTTTTACATTTGAGTCTTTCTTAGTTACGTGGCTTAATTAAAAAAAAAAGCTAATCATCTGCAAACGGTCAGGTTCAAGGCCTCGACAGACAACAAGCTGAAAAAACATCCAAAGTCCAAAGCAAATGCGGCATTATAATGTTAGCACTGGGTATAAATGAACTTTGTAAGATATGTAGTTTAATTGTAATTTGAAGTTTTAACATCTGCAAGTCCTTTTCTGCCTCCATTGTCCTTGTGCCTAGATGCATGCTCAATTTCCAACATTATGTCAAAACAATAGCTCTTCACCTCAAATTTCATTTTGTAGAAGTGGGAAAAGTCACTGGGTGGTAAATCTTGCTAGGGCAGGTGTTTTCAGTTTGCTGTGCGTGCACATGGTGCCAAGATTCACAATTCAGACCTTGTGAATATTAACAGAAAAAACCTAAAAACCATTTTTGGGCTTGGAAACTATGGAGTCTAGTGGGTCTAGCTGACGACCCAGTTCTCACAACAGTGATCCTCTCATTGGGTTTCAAGAAGCTTGATGTCCATGACCTGCAATGATGGACTTTAAAATAACAACTACAAATGGTGAAAGCAGTCCAGTGGTAGACAACAATAAGAGATTGAAGGAGAGTAGGGCCGAAGACCAATTCCCAGAGTTTTTTTTTCCCAGAACCTCAAAATCTGCTTTTAACAATCTGCCTACACAAACAAAAACCTGGATGGTGGACAGATTAAGTTTTTAAAAAGAAAGGTTTTTTTGTAGATATCATACGCTGACTCACAATCAGCTATGCACAGATAAGCAATACCGTTTCTGAGGAAAAATACCATGGTGATTAATATTCAAAGATAGCTCAGTGTACTTTCTCTGAGCTGCAGTGTCTTAATTGCAGGTGAATTAATTACGGTCACTCTGGCACAGCTGGCTGCCGGCTGAGCTCACGGGCACAACACTGCAACACCCCCCCCCCCGGCTTCTGCTCCGCGGCTGCTGAGTGACCCTTCATCTGGGACTCTCCTCAGCTCTTTCTGGGACAGTGGCGCTGCTGCCCCTCTGTTGGTCTTCCTTGGTGTCATGGTCCTGGGCCATGCGGGCCCAGTATTCTCAGTTCCTTGTGTTTTTGTATTTCGTTCCTTATTTAGGTCATGTTTCCTGAGTTGTCCTGTTATGTTGTTCCTTATTTGACTTCCCCTTGTGACTCTTATCCCCTGTGTGCCCCTCTATGTATCTGTGAGCCCTCATCTCCCCTCGTGTTTCATTCCATGTTTCCCCAGCCCACTATGCCCGTGCTCTCTCTCTCCTCCTGTTTGCACCTCTGTGTACTTCCTGTTTTACTTTGACAGTCTCCCGTCAGTGTTGTTTACTCCTGCCATGTCTTGTTATGTTTATCTGTGTCAGCTGTGTTCCCATGTGTGGCCACTTCCCCTGATCATCCCTCTTGTGTATTTAGTCTCTGTGTTTCATGTAGTCTGTGTCGCGTCGTCTGTGTTCTCACCTCCATGTTTTCACGGTCAGTCCTTGCAGTGATCATCATAGTCTGAGTTTTCTTAGTTTGTCGCAGTATTAGTTTTCCCAGTTTAGTTATAGTCTAGTCACGCCATCCCTGCTTTGTTTGTGCACTTTGTCTTCAGCCATAATAAAGGCTCGCTTTCTGTTAAGTCCACTCCCGTCTACTCACTTGTGTATGCACCTGGGTCCATCACACACACCACCGCACGGCCTGTCTCTGCAGACCGTGACACTTGGTCTCTTGAGTTCTGGGGGCCTCTGGATGTCTGGAGTTTTGATCTCCTCCATACCCGCTTCATGCCCTGGAGGACGGGGCTGTGGCTCCTCACACCTAGCAGATCATTACATGAAGGAACCTTTTAAATATAAGCGCGTTCATGCTCACACACGGGTGCTCACACACACAAACTACACCCTTTTTGGCTCCTACCTCAAAGCACACTGTGCGCTGTCGATCTTACGTGCTGCACAATAATGTTTAACACTTAGTATTTACTGTTATATTCCCATAGATCATCATGATGTTGTTTATCCCTTGTTAAATGCTTGTTTTCTTTTTTCTTTCTCAACAGGTGATCCAGGTGATTGATATATGTATTTTTGTCTGCTTATTTTGTTGGTTTTTGTTTTTTGCCCTTCTCTGCAGTTTTTTTCCTCTTTCTTTCTCCCTTTTCTTTTCCTCATTCAAGTCTGTCCCGTATCTAGCAAGTGAAAATAAAAAATAAAATAAACAATAAAAGGTGAATCAAATGACCATTACGGCAAGGGTGGGATGGTCAATTTGGTAAAGTAAATCCGTTGGGCATCTTTCTTTGCCTTTAGACAATAATTCTGATGGCAAAAGAGCCAAACGGGACAGGCAAAAAATAAAAAAATAAAAAAATAAATAAAATAAAAAAATAAATAAATTACAGGTGAAACACTTATGAAACCAGACTACCAGCCCTCCATCACCACCTGCATCCACTGACTAAACACATACACACCTGCTTCTGAAAATATTAACAATGGTAGGAGAACGGGCCATTGCACTTTAAAAAGATCCACAACAAAGCTATGAAGTAAGATGAGAATTGAAAATTACAGAAAGACTGGAGAAAAATCAATTGTGGCCTTTATATCCACAGCTTCAACTCCAAAGTATCCTGCTGCTTGAGTGCCATGGGCTGTTTTCTTTTCTTTCGGTGAACATGCCCCCTCCGAAGTGGTAGAATGGCCTGACTGCATGGTAGAGGTCAAAACCTACCTACCGGTCTTTCTATTAGAGTCACAACAAGTCTGGCAACTCTCACTGTTACAGGAGAACATTGAGGGTTAAAATATGTTAGTCACACAGGTTGCTATCAGCACACGTAGGTGAAAGAGAGAGACCAGAAATCTCTAAATGGCTCCCTGTGGCTGCACTGTGTCCAGGGAAAATGTGTTGCCCTGAGCAGGCAATGTCAGAACACCAGGTGCAGAAATGCTTTTAGACTTCACAAAATGTCCTAAATAAAGCAAAGAATCAGGAGCAGACATGCCAACCTGGTTTCAGATACTGATAACAAGGTCATGGTGAATATCCTGTTTATTAACACAAGGGTTTTATTCCATGTCAGGATACAATGCACCAAATGCAGATGTTTTTAAGGTCTCTGCATTTCCTTCAGTACATATTTTCTGAGTTAAGATAAGATAAGATAACCTTTATTAGTCCCACACGTGGGAAATTTGTTTTGTCACAGCAGGAAGTGGACAGTGCAAAAGTTATGACGCAAAAATTAGAATACAATAAGAATAAATACAGTACACAGCTGTACAGAATAGAATAAAATAATATACTATATACAGTAGAATAAAATAGAATATACGTTAGTTATAAAAAATTACGAGAAGAAAAGATAAGAAAGAAAGAAACTTAGATTGAGCAGAGCTGCTGTAACAGGCTGCCGCACACGGGGGGCGCCGGAAGATGGGCCAGAAATATAAATTATAAAAGAAAATGTCTTCACCATCCAGTAGGTGAAAGGCAGAACCACACAAAGATTTCTAATTATACTTCACACACAATATAAGAGTCAAGACATTCTGAGCTGTCTAATTATCACCAGAGAAAAGATTCTTGCATGATATACATCCACTCGGTAGTATTTTGCATTGTAACCAAACAGAACAGAGAGGAAGTATATATTATTCAAAATTATCTTAAATTTCATCAATGTATGTCCATTTGTTGTTTAGTGATGCCCGTGGAGATCAAGTGTAGCTACAGTCGACATCAAACACCCAAGTCTTTATACCACAATAACAACCCTCTCAACACTCTCAGCTCATCCACAGATTGTCTTAGTTGCTAAAGTCAACTCCTATTTAGAAATATGAAAACTGCTAACACTCACTAAGTTTTCAGAGCTAAGAGGCGTTATACTAGTAAAATGTATTCAGTCTTCAACTAACATAAAATCAATAGAGACATGTTGATTTTT
Source organism: Aulonocara sp. 'chitande type north' Nkhata Bay (assembly GCF_057382095.1). Taxonomy (NCBI): domain Eukaryota; kingdom Metazoa; phylum Chordata; class Actinopteri; order Cichliformes; family Cichlidae; genus Aulonocara; species Aulonocara sp. 'chitande type north' Nkhata Bay. The sequence goes on from NC_141352.1 coordinate 32,038,387, forward strand.
TAAAAAAAGTAAATTTAGTAAAAAAGGTTTTACTAAATTATTCATTTTGTAGGTCTCCAACAGATCTTTATTGCTGATTTTTGTGTTGATTTTTAATCATTCTTCCAGTAACCTGCAGTGAGAGCAGTGAGGACTTTTAGTTTTATGTAATAAAACAGCAGCAGAATATTTCACAGGGATAAATGGGAATAAAGACCCAGTGAAAGGCCCCAGGGGCCAAACTCTGCCAGGTTGCTGGTGTCAGCACAGGCCTTCCTCGCCAAGCCTGTCTCATTAGTAAGGCAGGGAAATGTCACAGGATGGCTAGCTGAGTAAAAGAGGTTGACCCAGCGCACCAGTGGAACTGTTCTGGGAGTGTGCACCTAAAATAAAGTAATGGAGAAAGCTCCGAATATTGTTTCACACTTTATTCAAGCAGCCATGTGTGGGGCTTTGTCTAGTGATGTGCATGTGTGTCTGTGTGTGCGTGTGTGTGTACCTTGATAGAAGGCTGTGGTACTTCTGTGGCACTGGGAAGTGGAATAAGGAGGAAGTAAGGACTGGTAAAAAGTCCTTGAGAAAGATCGTAGAAATGTTGCATCACTATTTCTGTGTTTTAATAGTCCTTTGTGAAACATAATGAGGAGAGAAGAGAATTTAAAGGTGGCCATGATGAATGATGAGAGAGTGATAAAACATTCTGACAGAGGTCGAAATGAGATGCAGTGAGACCAGGACAAAGACAACCTCTAGGCAGACACAGCAAGACACTTTTTTGAGCCATTAATGTGACTTGCAGTCTTGTCTATCCAAAGGTTGAACTTTAATTACAATTAAACTTGACTGGATTGTGGATTGTAATGCTTTTTTTGGTAATGAACAATACATTGTATATTTAGCAATAATTAAGAACAATTAAATAACCTAACGTAGTGGTTTTAATAAAAAGTAGTACTAATATTTCATGTAAATATTTTAAACTGACAGGATATTTCATTTTGAAATTCTTCAGTTTTAAATTACGTGTGATTTCATTTTTGTTTTTTTTACATCTTAATGGTGATGAATCTGCTTGTGTTTCCCTTGTTTTCCCTTGTTTAATGATGAATTTCAAAATCCCCATCTTTAACAGTACTTAACAGTACTCATCACTGAGTTCTAAATGAGTTCATGAGTTCTAAATGCTGAACTCAGTACCATGTCTGGCCTTAACGTTTTTCTGCTAATGGTCTTCAGGTTAACTTTCAGTTACCAGTCTTGTGCCATTGCTAGCAGGCTGGAAGGAATGCTGCTGCCAAGTTTTTCCATCAGCCCTGACAAAGGCAATGGTCTTCTTCTCTGGGTGGAGGCAATTGGAGTGGCTAATGCCACTACACATTGTGTTTGCGTTCGCCTTCAAGATTGGTCATGGTGCCAGTGGTAGCATCCCACACCCAGGGCTTTCAAACAGCAGCTGAGGATGTGATCAAGAGTCCCTGTCTCTGAGCACAGCTGGCAAGCTCCTGACTCCACTTTCCCCCAGCAGAACAAATTGAATGGCCTTGGTAGAACATCGTAGACAGCCTGGATAAAGGATTTGATGCGCTGGGGCACAGCCTTCCACAGTGCAGTCTATGAGACCTTGTCTTCCACTGCTTGCTCCCATCTTGCCCAGGCTCCCTGCTTTCGCATTGCAACTGCCCTGCTGATTTGCTCATTTTCCACTGGTGCACACACCTGGAAACCCCCTTGTGTCTTGTTGTAGCAAGGTGATGTACTTGTGCCAATACCTGCTCTTCCTTGAGCTACCACTCCCATTAAGATTTGGTGCATCAGCCATGACTCCGCAGCATCACAGCCTCTGCTGCCTTCCACATATAGCCTGTCCTGACTTTGATGTCTGCCTGGAACAGTTTTTAATCAGAAGATTCCTGGTACTTTAGTACCTCCCTTGTCAGGGCCATCCTGAACTCTTCATTCGGGCTGCTGAGGGGAAGCTTCACTTTGTTGCACTATCCATACAAGGCAATGTTAGTTAGGCTCTATGGCAGTCCCAGAAACCTGCTCACTCTTCTCTTGAAGCCCACAACTGTAGAGATCTTGTAGACTAAAAGAGGCCATAGAATTCTCAGGAGGATAGCCTTTTGGTACAGCCAGGCCTTAAACCTACTAGGTAGGCCTGATTTATTGAATAGAGTTAGCCAGGTTTCCAGATCTTGGTTAGTGACTCAGATGGATGATGTGTCCCTCAGATTGCAGTTGAGTACCTTCCCGTGGCTCTTTACCAGTTTTTCTATGATTGGATGCACGCTACCAAGTGTGAAGCAGAACTTGTGGGAGGTTTTGCCTTTCTTTAGCACCAGAAATCTTGACTTTAATGGTTTGAAGCTCATGCAGGCCCAGGTAATTAGCTCCTTGAGGCCCTTCAGAATCCACCTACGTCCTGGGACACATGTTGTTGTCACCACTGGGTCCTGGTAAAGGATCCTCTACACTCAACCTCAGCAGCCTTTACCACCATGTTTATGGCAAGGGAGAAAAGTATTACAAACATGGTGCACACTGTGATGATCCCCTTCTCAAGCTTGCCATGCTGAGGTTGCTGTCCCAGACTGTCTGGCTTAAGTGGCGGTAATAGTTGAGAATGAGGTTTTTGCCTGTTATGTGGTAATAGATTACTACCTCTATGGGATATATCTTAAGCTAAATCCTTAGCTATGATTTAAATCCAGTGACAAAATTTAAATATGCAAAAACTGGTCCTACCAGTGGTCAAAACCAGTTCCATATTTATGGGACTGTTACAGTGGCCAAATGTTAGTTTTATCACAGATTCTGGTTTTATGACAGTTAAAATGTTTTTATTAAATAACCTGCAATGTTAGCATACACAAGGTTGATGTAGTATTCCAGAACTATTTTGGTGGAACACATAGAAAACCTAATCCAAAATCACTCCTTAAATTAAAAGTGAGATAAAATATTTTAATGAAATAAGCAGGGGAATCAGCCACAACATGTATGATTAACAGTTAAGTGGAGATATCATCTGAATTTCAGGAGTGGGACCACTCCCCCTTCACGCCCCCTCTGGCCTCAGCCTATAAAAGCTCCCCTTCTCCAATACCCGCTGTTCTCATTTTCATGCGAACACTCCTCGTCGTCAGACACCTCACAAATTCTAGGAGCTTGATTCCTACTCACCCTTCGGCTCATCACCATGAATTCCCCGTCGCGCCGCCGTTCCCACGCTCTGGTGAGGTCTCCCGAAGCTTCTTTGCCCACGAATATCACCGACTTTACTGTCGCCCGTCTCCAACGAGCCCTGAAAGAGAGGGGCATTCACTTTCGTCGATCCGATAGCAAGGCTACATTATTCAGTTTCTTCTTAACTTCATAGTCATTCACCGAACGCAGTTAATTCTCTTCCGGACACAAACGAAGCTAGCGCTTCCATTAACAACGCTTCCTCGCTCCTTTCAGCCTCACCCAGCCAGCTACAGCCGCAGCTCGCCACCACTCCGCATGCTCCCTCCTCAGCTGCTCCTCCCACTCAGCGTGACACTCGTCTAGGGTTGCCAGTTCTGCGTGCCCCTATCCCCCCCTTCGCAGCTTGCCCCAACAAACCCTCTCAGCACCGAGTTGCCAGGCCCTCAGCCACACATTCCTCCATTGCTAAACTCTGCCACCAACCTCGGCACCGGGATGCCAAGTTTTCAGCCACCTTTTCCTCCTCTGCTAAACACCACAAGTAACGTCAGCACCGGGATGCTGGGTTCTCAGCCACTCATTCCTCCTCTTTTAAATGCCACAGCTAACACCTGCACAGCGTTGCCAGGTCCTCTCACCTCCGCTACTTCCCACTGTATTTCAGCTAACATTCCTACAACCAGCCGTCCGACTGCTCCTACCTCCTACCCAGCAGCTTTTCCTTCTCCCATCGGTGAAGTTCAGAGCTGCACCTGGCCTAGCCTTTTCGCCCAGGCTCCATTTCTCCAAGCTAACACCACCCAGTTTTCGATGGCCACAGCAATTCCTCCTCCCAACCCACTGGCCCCAAAGCCTTCTCCTGTATCTGCTAACCTTCGCCAGCTCATTCTTCCTCCTCCCACGCAACCTACTCTTCCTAGGGTGCTAGATGGCCACGATGGTCCCATTATTATACATGGTGCAGCCCCTTCTCAGTCGAAAGAGCTCACCCCGGTCGAGATTGCTCTAGCCTTCTCGTTATACAGAGAGCTTCTCAGGCAGCTGCTCGCCTTCAGCAATTTAACCAAGACACCTTCTGGGGCAGTCTCGATCAGGAAATCTACTGCCACGTCTTCACTGCCCGTTCTTCCATCTCCTGCAAGTTGTGCGGCGCCCCGCCACATCCCGCTTCCGCCTGCATAGTCCCAGCCCAAAAGATTCGCAGCCCTTGTGCCGTCCTTCCGTTCCCTCCCGCTTGACCCCAGATCCCGTACCAGAACCTTCTAAACCCACAATCTTCACCCCCAGCATGCCTTTGCCTCACGATTCAGACAGGCGGGGCAGGCCCATCAAGCACCTTGGAGGCCGTACCATTTGCAATAACTTCAACGACTCCAGCTGTTCCTTGTCTCAACGCCGCTATCTTCACTGCTGCTCCTTTTGCGGCGGTAACCATTCCCGCCCCGCATGCCCCCACAACCCCACCAAGCCATGGCTAGCTCCGTCAGCCTCCACACCCAACCACATTCCAGCACTAAAAGTCGCCTTACAAAATCACCCTAACCCAGACTTCGTCAACTTCTTAATAAAAGGTTTCTCGGAGGGCTTCCACCCAGGGATCATCGCCCAGCCTTTGGTTTCTTGCACTTGCAATAACCTGCAGTCAGCACTCAAAGACCCAGAAACCGTCGACAGCCTGCTCGCCAAGGAAGTCAGGGAGGGTTTCATGATCGGACCCTTCCCCGAACCTCCCTTCCCTCTCTTTTGCATCAACCCTCTGGGCATCGCCACCAGGAAATATTCAGGAAAAAATCGCATAATCATCGATCTTTCTGCTTCCCATAGCAGTCAGATTCCAAGCATAAATAGCCTCATTCCCAGCGACGACTACTCTCTCAAGTACTCAACAGTGAACCATGCCATCTCTCTCATTAAACTCGCCGGCAGAGGCGCATGGCTCTCTAAAGCTGACATCACAAGGGCCTTCAAGGTCTTGCCGATTCACCCTGACTTCTGGCACCTGTTCGGAGTCAAGTGGAGGGATACCTACTATTTCGCCGTCAGACTGACCTTCGGTTGCAAAAGCAGCCCCAAGCTGTTTGATTCACTCTCCGAAGCTCTATGTTGGATCCTCTCTAACAACCATATGCTGCCTTTTTTGGTTCACCTCCTCGAACACTTCCTATTCATCTCCCCTCACACGTCACCACCAGCTCACGGGTTATCCACTCTGAGGTTAGTCTTCTCCGAACTTGGCCTTCCTTTGTCGGAAGAGAAAACAGAGGGACCTTCGACATCCCTGGAGTTCCTCGGGATAACCCTCGACAGTGAACGTTTCCAGGCCTCCCTGCCCACCGAAAAGCTCAATCACATCACCCTTCTCCTCCAAAGCTTTCTCCTTGCTCCCACTTGCTCTAAATGACAGCTGCTCTCCCTGTTGGGACACTTAAACTTCGCTCTACGCATCATCCCTCAAGGCCGCTCCTTCATCTCTCACTTGCTTTCACTCGCTGCATCTAAACCGTCACTCCTCGACTCCATCACGCTGGACAGCTCTTCCAGGGCCGAACTGCGTCTCTGGCAACTTCTGCTCGCCAACTGGAACGGCATCACCTTCTTCTACAATGATCGGCTGTCCCACCCCGATGGTGTTCAGCTCTTCACAGATGCCGCCCCTTCTGCCGGCTTTGGGGGCTATTATGGCCGAGGGTGGTTCTCTTCAGCTTGGCCACCCGAGTTCCGTAAATATATCCACGATCAGTTCCTGCCTTCATCAGCCGTTTACGAAATTTACCCGGTACTCATCGCAGCCTTACTGTGGGGCCACGAATGGTCAAAAAAAATCTATCCTCATTTGGTCCGACAAATTCGCTGTAGTCGACATTATCAACATCAGTATCAGTCACCCATCAGTTCCTATTCAGAGCGGAACACATTCCAGGCCACTTCAATTCCATTGCCGACTTCCTGTCTCATCTCTCCCTCCAGACATTCAGAGCCTTGGTTCCCCACGCAGAGGCAGCTCCAAACCCCTTTCCTTCATTTTCAGCCACGACGTTCGAGATCTAAACCCCAGCATCGCAGAACTTATCAGCATCTCCCAAGAAGCGATTTTAAATAGCCTCGTAGCAAGCTTCTGTTCATTGCATCAAAACTCCAACCTGCCCTTCTTGTCATTCGACATTGCAACAGTTTCCAGCTTCATATCCATGCCTTCGGGTTCCAGAGCATCACAATTCCCTCCATAAAGCGGCATCTATTTCCTTGCCAAACTGCTCACAGGTTCACCACGCCCAAACATTACTCATTGCTCTTGAAGACGTTATCATTGTCAAAGTCTCAGGAGATGCCTTGACTGTAAATACAGATTGTACTCAAGAGCAGCAAGGCCAGATTAGACTTTGTTAGAAGACATCCAAATAAATAAATACATAATCTTGGACAGTTCAAACCAAGATTAACTTGTACTAGAATGACTGGAGGAGAAAAATATGGAAAAGGAAAGGAACGGCTCATTATCTGAAGCATACCGCATCATCTGCCAGACATGGAGACAGCGCTATGGCATTGGCATGCACGGCTGCCAATGGGATCAGGGCACTAGTGTTTATTGATGATGTGACTGCTAATACAAATAGCACAATGAATTCTGAAGTGTACAGGACTACACTCTCTTCTCAAATTAAGCCAAATACTACAAAAAAGATTAGATGGCGATACACAGTGCAAATCGATACTGACATAAAGCATAATATAAGAGCAACCAAAGAATTTCTCTAGACAATGAAACTGAATATTAGCAATATCAGTCTCCTGCTTTTCAGTTTAGACCATGCTTTTAGTTAACTCACTGTAACACAAAACTGAAGACAGAGAGACCCACAAACAAACACAAACACTACAGTACAGACCTAGCAGAGCATCTCAAGGGAGGAAATACAGCATTTGGTGTCCATGGGTTTTAGATTGCAGGTGGTCATTGAGTGCAACAGATTGCTTTGTAAGACAATTTTCAAACAGTAGCAATTATTTTCAAACATTATGCATCAAAGTATTACAAATAATTGGCATAATTATGAATATGTTATATTGTCCAGTTACCTTGCAGCCCAGGGAGATAATATATGTGTAAAAATTGACTTAAATAAACTCTTAATGTATTTTTTAATCAAATGTTATACCATATATTGTGCTCTTGGGGAAAAGTTGCCAGTGGCTTGCTGCACCAGAAATAGCAATAAGGTCAAGACAAGTGATTATTATGGAGATCTTGATGCCAGAATTGTGCTAAGTCTGATTGCTATCATTAGTGTTAATTACTCATTAGCCGTGAGAGCAACTGACAATAATATATGTTGATTTCTGACAATGACTCACTGGCGTTTTGAAAAGCAGTAAAGGCAGGTGGACAGAGAAACACTAACTTCCTAAATTTCACATTATTCAGATACAAGAAGTCTCTGAAATCTGTGCTGACTACTCATTGAATTATGTCGGATCTCCATCGAAGTCACAACTACAAGCAAACACGATTTGATTAAAGTGAAAACACACAAACAGTTGTACTTTTCAAGTCTTTATTGAACGCATTGAGTAAATGAATAAACATTTAAAATTCAGGCTGGAAGACGCAACTGTCCTCTGTGCTACTAAAACTTACTGAACTGAAGTCAGTTGTTGCATGTAAATTTAGGGTATATCTAAATACAAAAAATAATAAAACATAGTCATTCAGCATATTGAAATTCAAGACTAGACTAGTCTAGAATCTGTCTCTTCCTGATGAGCTGAGTAAAATTCGGTAGTATAAAAAGCTTTTCACCTGGAAAAAGAGTGCTAAAATGTCCTCGGAGACCAGAGGTCAGTGTGGTCCCATTTAAGGCCTTTATGAAGGCTTTAGACTAGAGCTTTCCCAAGCTGTAATTTATTAGTCATTCATAGCTGACTATTCATTAGTTCATGATAACAAAAATGGGGATAATACATTACTTTTGGCCGTCTCCATAGGAGAAATTGTGCAGAACTAAAAGAGCTGAAAAAGAGCTCAAGGTGAATGGTAATATAATTGCAGAGCTCGATAACCTCGTTTTTCTTTTCTTTTGTTTGTTTGTTTTTTTGAGCCCACTCTAAGAAAAGCATTGAATAAAAACTTGATGATACCATGAAAAAAACTCACTAATCTCACCAAAATATTCTCCCAATATTCCATGGCCATATGAGGTACAAGCAGAAACTCCATGACAGAAATTCTCAATTTGAAGGAAAGAAAAGATACCACACACCAATTCCAAAAGATAATTTCAGCTGTGTGTGGAGGGAGGATGATGGTTTACGGGTTATTTGCTATCTCAGGGACTGGAAACCTTGCAGTCTTTAGTCAGCTAAAATGAGTTTAGTTGCTATGGGATAACCACAAGAGGGCTAATCAATCAAGAACCCTGTATTAAAGAGTTTTTTAGACGGGAATGGTATAAAATGACTCCTCAGTGGCTTTAGGAATAATATGAGGATGTTACCTCCAAAACTTTCACTGTTTACTAAATTCAGTGTTTTCAATTAGTATGTTAAAAGTACAGCTGTTCATTATTAGTGCATTATTAGTTTTGATATGTTGAGCCTCAGTATTCTTATGAAGATTGGATTTTATTTTATGGATACTAAATCAAGAAATCAATCTATTATTCAGAGATTAGCAAACTTTGACACACACACACAAAACTGCCATTTCTTTCTAATAGGGCAGCCTGAATAAAATTAGCCTTACATGCATGTGATTGTGACACCAGGTGAGAGTCATTGCTTTCTAGTTTATGTCAGCCAATGCAAGTCGAAGGTTTACATAGTGGACATGTAGAACACCTTCTCTAGCTTCGTGGAGAATTCAATAGCCTGCTACAATCAGCCATGTCAGCAGTTCGTACTTTTTTCTGAGGTTTTTGAACAGACGGGTGTTTAAAACAGAGTCAGTAGGTGTTCTAAAGTGTGTAAAACTTACGGCAACAGTTGTGAGCTGATCTCTATCTCCATTTTGCTCTTAAACTGGATGTTTTTGAAAATATATGCTACTCTAAAAGTCAGATATGGTTGGGACTGATACTTGTGTAAGACGTTGTATTAGTAGGGGCCAACTTGTCTGCGTGGAGTCTCAAAGGCAACAGCTGAGAAGAAGCCAGAAACAAGGCTAACTGACAGCAGGGAGTTTGAGGGCACATGTTTTACACTCATACAGCATGTGGAACAGCAAGTGGAAAAGATCAGGATCAGAGGAAAAAATAGAACAAGTACAAGTACATAACACAATCATGAGGGCAGATATATATATATATATATATATATATATATATATATATATATATATATATATATATATATATATATTTTTTTTTTTTTTTTTTTTTTTTTTTTTTTTTCCATCTGTTTATCTGCTCATTTATCCTTAGAGATCATATCAGTCCTGTAGGGTTAAGGTTTTGTAACAGTTTCACAAAGTATTTTAAATGATTTCTCATGTTACTGTCATTAGTCAAGTCAAGTCAACGTTTATTTCCATAGCACATTTAAAAGACTAGTGTACATCAAAGTGCTTCACAATAAAACTCCAATGCTGGTTTTTATTATGTTACTGTTATTAGTTTAACCAATAGAGAACAAATGGTTAGAACTTTGTATGCGATGGCAGTTGACATTGGTTTGGATGTGTGTGCATGTAAGTCTGTGTGTTTTCATGTGTCAAATGGATGCTGTGAGGATTATAAGCACAGTCTGTGTAAAACTCTAATGAGTAAAAATATCCCTTCTGCTAATCCAGTCATCTAATGTGGCCAGATGATGCAGTGTTGCAAAGTCACTTTAATCAGTTATAATGAAGTTTGAATAGAAATGATGCAGCCTGACCTCCCACCGCCTCTCCAGCTGTGCCTCCCAGCCTACATCAATAGGAACTCGATCATCTGTGGTGCTGATTCATCCAACGAGAGATGTAACTTTCACTTTGGTCACTTAGGTTAGTTTTCGTGTATGAATAGAGGCAATTAACGGTGTTTCTTCACAAGAAGATGCGGGTATCCTACCTTGAGCAGACATATTGCCGCTGGCTGTCTTCACCTAACACCTTCAACCGGATTAGGAGGAAATCATGATCAAAGGTGGGAAGATTATATTGGACGTTTGGGGCTGATTGGTCGGAGTAACATGTGGGCCACTGTGTACCTATGGTTCACAATAAGGGCTTGATCTAATTATAGAAGGTCGGATAAGGAGAGAGCTACTAGAAAAGTCAGAGAAAAGTAGTATTAATAGTATGTAGCTTTGGAAAAAAACCCAAACCCTTTGACACGACTTCACTGACATCAGTTTGATGTGCGAATATTACACAAAAAGGTCACCAGTCAAATAGTTCCAAATATACAGCTTATGGCCTTTGATGCCAAATATTCAGATACATACAGAATAAGTGAAATGTGACCTTGAAAGACCTCCAGGGTTGTCCGAGGTACCTTTAAATAATGTGAATGGGTGACATGTCTGATCAGGATGACAAAATGTAATCGTCTTCAAAGTGGGATACAGGAAGAAGGCTTTTACTGTAATTCAAAATCAAAGGAATAGCTTTGTTTTGTGGCTGAAGCTTAGAGGAAGATTTTCCTGTAAAGCCCTGAAAACATTAAAACAATGTTGCTACTGTACCATCTCCAAATTAAAATGTTTCTGCCCTGACTATCCTCTCATCCGCCGAGAGAGATTAACTTAGCAGAGAAGAAATATGACCATAACTCACCTAAGCCAAACCCCATTTCATCACAGGACACGACACAGTTTTTCAGGATTGATAAAACTGTTTCTGAATAGAATCAAATAATGTATATTTTGAAGGCAATTTATTAGTAATTGCTTGAATTACATTGTTATCAATTGCCATTTGACTCAATGAAAATACTGCCTACACATTACAATAACAGCAAGATAAGGAAATCAGCACAATGGGTGTTTCTGGATTTTTGACAAAATCTGGAATGGAAAGTTGAAGAGAAAGTAGAATCTGCTGTTTTTCATGATGTAAGTTTTATTGTAAAAAACCTTAAGTGTAGCATAAAAACTGAAAAGCAATGTTAAACATTTAGACTACATTGCTTAAATGTTTGTTTGTTTGTTTTTAGGTTTTTTTTTTACCATATTATACTTCTGTCACGTCTAGAGAGGCAGACGGCGGGGAGTGAGGAGAGTGTCGACCCAAAAGCAGACGCACAGAGCTGATGGATGCTAACAAAAAGTGAGACTTTTATTTGGATGAAAAAAAGGTATAAATAATTCTCTCCCCCTCCCTCTCCTGTTTCTACTTCAATCATGAAACTGATCAATGATCAGCTGATCGGCTTTTCTCTCTTGTTTATTTATCGCCTACTTTGCGCCAGAAAGAGGAAACCAGCGGATGTCGCATTAAACAGCAGCAGCACGTTCAAGCTTGATCAGCTGTTGTTAGAATTTTTTTAATATTACTTTCTAGTATCAGCTGATGTTTGCTGGAGCCACAGCTGTAAAAGCTGCTGGTCATGATATGGTTTGGTTATCTGGTGAGAGGGAAACATGAAGATGAAACCAGGAGATGTCCTTACTGGATCATCAGAACTGAACAGGTGATGGAGAAATAGGTTTACCTTTTAGGTGACATGAATGAGTTGAAGGGAAGTTATGAACTGTTTCTGAGAGACAAATAAAACCAGGATCCTTTTTCTACGTAGCTGACAGCTGGTAACTGTGCAGGGGCGGATCTAGCAAAGTTTTGCCAGGGGGGCAGGTAGGGCATTAACAGGTAAAGGGGGGCACAAAGAAATACTTTTCTTTCTTATTCTCATTTAAAATGTCTCACTTTTAAAAAAATAATTAACTGAATCTTACAACAAACGATTGATAGATCGATACATATATACCAGCAAAACAGTGTACATCACCGTCACAATAGTGTTTGTTTTCAACTTATATAGACTGTTGTAACTCTGACTCTGATCAGTCCTTACTTCATCACCTGCAAGATATTCAAAATGCAGCAGCTCGCCTTTAGACGCAAAAGAAATGGTGCAATCACATTACAAGTAAACTGGCCTCCTTACACTGCCTTCTAGTCCATTTCAGGATTCTCTTTAAAATTTTATTGTCCGCTTTTAACAGTCTCAGTGGTTTGGTGTCACCTTACTTAACAAAACATTTTTTCAGAGATCTATGAAACAGCTGATAATGGAGATTCTGATATCCAGGTTTAAAAGCACAGTCGATAGAGCCTTTTCAGTGGCAGCTTCTAATCTTTGGAGCAACTTTTCACATAGGAGCTGCCCAGTTTTGCAATCATTTCAAAACAGTTTTCAAAAACTAGTTGTTCTTGTGTGTTTTCGTGTGTAGTTGAGCAGAATACCCTGTGTTTTTATTACGAAATCACTGTCCTATTTACTTGTTTTATTTAATTTTTAGTGTATATTTATTATTAATTTAAGTTTTGTATTATATAGTGGGCAGCACGGTGGCACGGTGGTTAGCACTGTTGCCGCACAGCAAGAAGGTCCTGAGTTCAATTCCAACATCAGGCCGGGGTCTTTCTGTGTGGAGTTTGTATGTTCTCCCCGTGTTTGCGTGGGTTCTCTCCGGGTACTCCGGCTTCCTCCCACTGTCCAAAGACATGCACTTAGTGGGGATAGGTTAATTGGTTAATCCAAATTACCCATAGGTGTGAATGAGCGAGTGAATGTGAGTGTAAGTGGTTGTCTGTCTCTGTGTGTTGGCCCTGCGACAGACTGGCGACCTGTCCAGGGTGTACCCCATCTCTCGCCCTATGACGGCTGGGATAGGCTCCAGCGACCCTGAAAAGGATAAGCGGACCCGAATCGATGGATGGATATTATATAGTGTATATTTTGTATAACTTGTACAGCATGTTGGTCAATGGAGGTTGTTTTAAACCTGTTATATAAATAAACTTAACTTGACTTAACTTGACATTGCGTGCCACTGAAGAACTTACTAATTTAAGGTTACCCAGTGGGTAGGAGTTCTATTTGTTATAATGTATCAACAAAGCTAAATGACTAAACATTGGTAAATAACATTATCATTCCATTGTTTCCTAACAGTTGCTTAGGCTGCTGCCCCCGCGACCCGGCCCCGGACAAAGCGGATGAAGATGGATGGATGGATGTTTCCTAACAGTAATGTAATTATCTGCTAAAGCTGAATTCAGTTAGCAATTTATTAATGATGAAAATTGTAATGTGTTACCAATTTCAGAAAGCAGTGTTGTTCTGACATATGGACCTCTCACAACCACAATAGGAAAATGGATACAAAGTTGACTTCACATACTGATGGGATTTTGCATTCATGTCTGAGGGCAGCAGAATAGATTAATTCACAACTTAACCAGAATTGTGGCTGGTCCCTTGAATCATGGTGGCTGAAAAACGGTTGATCACAATGCAATATTAAACAGTCAACTGAGCACTGAAGTCTTTCTGTATCCAGAGAACTCACACAGGGCATTTGTCACAAAGCGTACCACCACATGATCAATAAAACATGGGCTGTGCATGAGATAGTGGCAGACTTACTCTGGAGGCTGCAATACTTTTGTCCGATGCTTTCGAAAATACTAAATTAACTGTTTTTGTTAAAGCTGAGATAAGGTGTACTTTGGAATACTCTTTTATTTAAGACAAAATTATACTTGACTTTTTTTCAAGGCCCCTGCCACTGAAACAATATTTTACTTCCAACAGCAAAACGACCAAAGAACTGCCATATGTATGTTCTTTTTTTGTATCTGTTCACAGAACAATGAAGGCCTGATTGATGAATTTCTGCATTGATGCTTGTTTTTGTTAAAGTCTTTTTTCATCTCTGCAGAGAAACAAGACTCTTAGTTCTTGGTTACCTCCCTCACAAGACCCGTGTTGCCTGGTTACAGAGTTTGACCAGACAGACAACTTTGAAAGTCTTGCTGTCTCTTAACATCAAACATTTCACAAAAATGTGCCTTGCTCAGTCCTATAAAACCTATCAGGTAAACAAAAGTACATTAGATTTATGCTGTTTTCTTACTTCTCTGTCTGTGAAGAGTTCATGTATATGATGTCTAAGCTATTTCATTTACATGAACTTTGTGAAACAGTTTTGATAACCTTTCTATTTACACTTGGCCTCCATTCCAGTCATGGAAAGCAACCTTGTGCCATAAAGTATATATGGCTTACATAAGAACATTGTGTTTTGTTTAGATGGGAGGGTGGAGTTTTCAGCACAGACAGTATAAAACATTGATGTGATTTCTTAATCTGAAAAGTGAAGCTGGCACCTAAAGGGCCTTAAACATTTAACAGTTATTTTTAATTACAACCATGGCTGATAGTTATAGAATAAAACAGAATACAATAGAATTGCACTTTATGGTCATTGCACATGTACAACGAAATTCTAGGAGCTCCACACCAGCTGTGCCAGAATAAAATATAAATAGTAGACAGTAGGAATAAATAGCAAACATGAGAAATATATACAAAAATAAGACAAAGTCTTTTTCTATGTCTGCAAAAAGTCTGGTCCTATAGACATCTGTGAAAAATGTCTCTCTGACTTGACCCTTGACTTGACTTAAACACTTTCCTGGTGAGTTTATAGACTCAGTCACTCATTTTTGGTCATATTCAATAAAAGATGAGCAAGATTTTGTCGATGTGGCACACTATGCTCCTGGGCTCACCAAATGACTTGTGGTTACCAAGTTGTTATCCAATGAGTGTATGTATCACAGTTAGCTCAGTCAAAAGAACTATTACTTAATAAAAAAACATCTAATCAATGTATAATTATATAAAGGCTGATTAATAAAAGAAATGTTAAAGGAAGAAATGGCTTTGAAAATTAAATGTGTTCTGTTAACACGTTTGTTTCTGTTGTAAAGTTGGACATTTTAACATGGTATATCTTCTCCCTCTCACATCTACTTGAGTTAATTGACATCAATAAAGCTCAATTTTAAGAATAACAACAATTCAGGCATTTGAATGGCCTCAGACAAACATCCTCGACAAAGCTGTCTATATTTGGAAGGATAAATAGAGTAGCAGTGCTACAAACGTCACTTTTCTGACTCTCCCTCTCTTTATCCGTTGCCCATCTTTTGTACGGCTATTTTGCAACTTGCACGTGATGCAATACTACACGTGTAAGTAAAAATGTCACTGGAGTGTCTGTTCTTCACCTCTCAGTTTACCAGCCTGCTGTCTTTAGGACAGTACACAGGAAAGCCATGGCAGATATAGGGGGGGGGGGGGGGGGGAGCTCGGGAATGGAAGATTGAGTTTGCTTTCATCCCCAGTTACCCTTTTGTTTGCCTTCCATTCCTCAAAAGTCAGCGTAATATCCATCTGGCTCTCCCACCTCTGCTGCACCTTCTTCCATCTCACAGCTTAAAAGACAGAACAAGAAATAATTATCTTTGCCCAGAGATATCAGGCCCTGACTTCAGTGTAAACTCATTTGGAAAGCAGATGCTCATACATCATATTTCACTCACCAGAATACAAAACTGATTACCATGACACTAGCTGAACCGTGAGTGGCAAACTTAGTTTGAGGACTTCCTACTTTGTTGATGAACCGTCAGCCTGTAGTGTTTTCAGCTTAAAGTATTGTGCAATCTCAGCCCATCTGTGAGGACAGTAGATTACTCTGGCATTCATAAATTCAACAGAAATATGAGTTTCTCAATTCAGAAAGTGTCTTTTTGGAGCTGCTGTTCCCACACACTGATGCCCTTCAAATAGTTCCCAAATATTGTATGCAAAACTGCCAACTATTATAATAATTATGTAGTAAAAAACATAACCAAACAAACAAATATTTCCATATTATTCTCTCTCTCTCTCTCTCTCTCTCTCTCTCTCTCACACACACACGCATACACACACACACACACACACACACACACACACACACACACACACACACACATTTCATTCTATATCTAAAATAACTGGAGTTAAATCTGTTTTCATCTGAGACTTTAATTTAGTTTGATTCCATTACTAACTGTGGACATGGCCACATGAATACTATCACACTGTTGTAGTGAGGGCATTGCTGATTGACTATGAAAGCACTCGTATCCTTAGGAAATATGTATCTACAAAGGGGACTTATTCAAAAGGCCAAACACAGACATGCTGACAAATACATTGGCATATTTTACTCTTGTGAAATGCAATAGAATGTCACTCATGAAGGCCGTAGGGTACACACGTGCTGTAGATAGCAGCACAATGTCACTAGACTGTGTGAAAATTCAAGGCTACAGTCCAGCCTTAGGCCGGAGTCCAACTTAATGGGAAGACCATGTCCATCGTCTACATGAAACATAATTCATAAAGGTCAAACTATATGGGAAAATGACTGCTAAATTATATATATTCTTAAACACCAACACAAGTGAACATGAAAAAGAGGTCTGTGCAACGCAACAACTAATCCATGAATAGGTCCACTGACGATAAGGCAGAGAAAAATTATGAACATTACATACGCAAATGTCCACATGGCAAATCGTTTTTTTTACAAATATAGCTAAACTGAACTGAGATTCACCTCACTTTTTACGTGACGAAATCTAAAAGAATATAATAATAAAGGTCATGTGCATATTCATTTTTTGCGGGAGTTTTCTTTTATGTGGAGCTTCACTAAAGGGCACACTGTTCTGTGGCTCATTAGCCGAATTACTGAATGGTATAGTCAGAGAATTATAAGCATGTTTCCCTCCTTTCATCAACATAATGTAACCATATAGTAGTTTGGTGCCAAGCACAGCATGCAGACAGTGTGATGCATTTGAGTGTCTCTATTCTTGCATATGTCATTAGCATCACCAAATAGTTTTTATTGAAAATGTTGACATCTATTAGAGGCCCAAACAAAAGACACAAGCCATTGAGCCAGTGGCCTTTGCTCAGAGTTTGAGATATGGACAAGCACTAAACACTGTAGTAGCTTTCCATTTGTTTCATAAAAACAAACATTAAAAAGTCAATAACTAACTGTGACAGGAGGAAAAGAGAAACAGCATAGCAAATGCGAATGATTTATGGTAATTAATTGAGTCAGTATGTTATTGCCACAAATGTGGCATGGGACTATGCACTTCCTCTTTAGTATGCTGGTATAATTCTGATCATCATTATCATGATGTTTCTGAGTTACCACTTTCTTCCCATGACACATTTCTCCACTAATTGCAATGTCTTCCTGGATGACAACACTTTTATCTACAAGGCGTAAGTGCAGTGAACTAAACAGCATAATAATGATGTTGAAAAATAAAATTTCCAATTTATCGTCTATAACCAGGATTCCATACTGAGCAATAGCAGATATATTTCATCAGGGTTTAAAGGAGTTACTATAAGATTTTTTTCTTTTTACTAAGACGACTAATTTCTTAATTCTGTCAGCTGTGATAGGCAGTAAAGAGGCAACATGGTTTAAGGCAGGTAAACAGTGTCTTGTTAGACACCTTGACACGCTGCTGAAAAAATCTTTTGAACTTAAAAAAGAGACAACAATCGTCAAACATCAACAGCTAGCCTCTTTTTAGTGAAAAATATAATGTTATTATTAAAACACTGATTAACTTCTAATTATAACGTTATGTTAGCACATACATACATCAAAGCCAGAAGTAATTTGACTGTGTTCCCAACATTTTTCCTTCTCTCCACCAGATTTTTACATTTTTTGCACAAGAATGACTGGACGTCTACGCTGCACGCTGACATGGGGGACAATTTAAAAGATTGATTGCAAAACTAGCATCATTTGAAGTGATGGATGGGCTCAAGGTGGATGTAGGAGGTGGTGCCACTGTAGTAGGCTTGAACAGGAGGGAAGCAGCTCATAATGAGTGAGCTGTGAGTGAATGAATCAGAAGATGTTGAAGAATGGGCAAGCAGGTACTTGGAATGATGTGTGGCTCAACATGTTGGTGTGTGGTGAACGAAGCAAGCTGGCTACCGCATGATGCAGAAAGAAAACAAAACAATAACACAAGCAGGTTCAGACCAAGTTAATATGAAGATTGTCCTGAAAGCTGCTAGCCACCACTTTAGGTGAGTGAATGATGTGGAGAAGACTGGTGGAAACCCTGGGGTTGTTTTACCGCAAGAGATGTCGAAATAATAACCAACAGGTGTGCCAGCTGCAGGTCGTGTGGGATCACAAGCAGAGACTACATCCAGGGAGAAGATCACGCACAGGAAAAAAAACAAACATGTTTTTATCCGAGGGTGTCAATTTTTTTAGTTCTGTCCAATACAGCTAGCGTCTCAGCGAAGTGACCAAGGTGTCACTGCTTTGACACTTGTGCTACTGCAATATTGGACATGGAAGATAACAGCCCTCTTTTATGAAAACAAAAGTCTGGGATCCAGGAGACTGTGGTTTGCTTTTGTGTCAGGAGCAGTAGAAGGAAAATTATGGTTTGGTTAAATTAAAAAAGAAAAATCTGTCTTAATGTGAAGGGTCAACCTCTTAAGCATCCACGCACCCAAAGATGGGCACAAAAGGGAGGAAATCATGTTTAAATATAACACGGGGTCAGAAATATAAATCCTGACGTGTAGTATCCAGAGAAACCTCTGAATCTCAGCTAAAATCTCATATAAACCATTTCTACAACCACCAAACAAAGTAGACACATCAAACAGTTAAAAGAGCAGTTACGTGGTTTTCTGGATTTAAATGTGTGCATTTTCAAAGGCATTATATGCTATAAAATACTTTTAAAAATTAGGCGAAGAAAATAAAAATTCTAATTTTTTCTATGTTTGAGTCACAGTAACTTTGACATAGTAACATTTAAAGTACTATTTACACCTCTGATGAAATCTCACAAGTGTTAGCTTTATCTTAATACCAAGATTTATACACAGAGTTTGTAATTGCACACAAATACTCGAGAAATACTCCATTTATTTTGGGCATTTCATTTTCGAGCAGGAAGTTCAGAAACCGCTGGGGGCTTAACAGGTTAAGTAACTCTTCACATTATAAAATTGATGCTGGCTACAGCTTGCAGGATAGAACTCGTATGACAATGAAGCAATAAAACTGAAGCAATGAAGCAAAAACAAATTTTTTTATTTTAAAAAAAGTCTTTTTTGCAATAAAGTTTGCACAAGTTTAAAAATATCAGCATTCAGAAAGATGCAAACAGAAGTTTAGACTCTAAATATGTCAAAAATATAAAGAGACCACAAGGATCAGGAGAAATACCAATGAGAAATTAGTGCATGATGTGAAGCAAACCAGTTAGTTAATTTTAGTTTACTGACCAGTAATGTGAAGTTGGTTCTTCAGT
Organism: Aulonocara sp. 'chitande type north' Nkhata Bay; assembly: GCF_057382095.1. Classification (NCBI taxonomy): domain Eukaryota; kingdom Metazoa; phylum Chordata; class Actinopteri; order Cichliformes; family Cichlidae; genus Aulonocara; species Aulonocara sp. 'chitande type north' Nkhata Bay. The sequence continues at coordinate 32,057,924 of NC_141352.1, forward strand.
TTTTGGAAATAACAAAAGTGTCCTTTACTGCTAAAATATTAATACCTAAGAAACCAGTAATAGAAACAAATGTGAGAATCAGCTGTTATTGAACACTTCTTTTTCTGAGATTTGGTACTCACTAATTTCCTAGTGAGTACCAAAGCACCAAAGAACGTGACCAAGCAGTGTATCTGCATCTGTTAGCAATCTAAAACTGCCAGTAATGTTTTATGTAGTTAAGAATAGGTGTAAGTTTGTATAGACTGTTTAATGTATGATTCGCTATACTCAGTATGCTGGTCTTACATCATAAATGCAGCAAAATATGACCTCCCCTCTCACCATACTCTACCTTGAAGAGCTAGCAGCGCAACAGTTACGAAGGTTGGGAGTGTCGTGGGTTCAAGACCCAAGGCTAAACTTTGTTTCTTCTGCTACCAACCTTGCTACCTTGTTGCTAGGCATTGAAATTAAAACTTAAGCAGCAAGCACACTCCAAGCTGAAAGGTCTTTGCTTGACCAAAGTAGTGAGTCGTGATTCCCAGACTGATAAAGATACCATAGTAAGCTCAAAGGTGTCATATGGTAAGTGTCAGAAGTTGCCTAATTCTGAGCTGCCACCTGTTGAACATCTTCCTGGTCGTCCTAATGACCTGTAATGTGTCGGACTATATACAATCAGAGGCACCTGAAGAGTGCTTCAGTAATGCCTGCTAGCAGTCTCCAGTGTGCTCCATATGTGTTGGCTCAGAAAGCTCCTGAAACTGACAAGGGACTATTTTGATGGAACTGGATTTCTTTCAGTGTTTTGGACTCACTGAGAAGGTGTAGGCAAATTCCACAGGCTATACCTAATCATTACTTGGGTGTGTGGTGAGTAGCGTATTTAAAATATTTGATTAAAGCAAAGCAGTATTGCTCCCAGCAGCACCCATATGAAAAGGTATTCCTAAACATTCCTGAAATTCAGCCCTGGTTTCCCCCAAGAACTGAAGAGATCTTCAGGAATATAACCCTAATTTCTCAAATTAGTGCCAGACATTTTGGATGTAGTTTATGTCCCACAAATCTTAAGCATGTGAAACCACACAAGGACTTACTACCACCTACTACTGCACAGAACACAAACAAAGTGCACACTTACTCATTAGAACTTTAGCATATATATCTCAAAAAACATACTGTCAAAAATCATAAATGAGCTTTTAAGATGTTCAGTTCCATGAAATACTATTTATGAATTAAAAGAAAAATATACCCTGCAGGTTGCAGTTTATATGTAACACCATGTGATCGTTTACAGGTGTGACAACTTGAAAAGCCATTATTGCCATGACACATCATAGTGTTACAACACTGAAATCAAATGATGCCATATGCCAGAAGCTTTAACAGAATGAACACACTGGAATGAGAGAGGTCTGGAGAAAGCCTGGGAGCATGCCAAAAATTACCACGACAAAAGACAGACAACCGTTTGAGTTCTTTTCCAATCATTTCTAAACATTAAGAAGAGTTTCTTTTGGGATGTGTATTTAGTGTCTTTGTGTCTGCAGTTAATGACAGGGACAATTTGACCACTACACCTCTGAAGAACGAATCTCTTCAGTGATTCAACGAGTGTATTTCTGTCACATGCACGAGTGAACTGCCCTGAGCAGCGAAAGTGTCAGGAGTTGCTGCAAGGATGTTGTATTGCATCACATTGTTTACTCTGATTATACAGGGAGATGCTTGACACAGTGGCAAAGTCTAGGGTACAGACAATGGCAGTCTCCTCTGTTGTCCTTTCTCTGGTTTGGTACATTTAAAAACACAGATCTTTTGACCTGTTAGAAGTTTGGGGGAGACCTCTATCCATCTTTGGCTTTGGACAGATTAAGACCAATTTGATGTAATTACAGTAATGTAACTAGGTCTCGACAATGTCAGTAGTGCTCACTTTGCCTTTCTCTTTTTAACTCTGCTCTGTGTGTGCACCAGAGATGGGCAGTAACGCGTTACTGTAATCCGATTACTTTTTTCAAGTAACGAGTAAAGTAAGGGATTACTATTGCAAAAACGGTAATTAGATTACTGTTACTTTCCCGTAGGAACGCTGCGTTACTGCGTTACTGAAACCGTGATTTTTTTGCGAGAATGTCTCATGACAGTGACGTAAGCAAGTGCGACGTTCGTGACAACAGCTGTCTGCAGATCAACAATGGATAATATATCGAGTGCGGAGAGAGTATGAGCGTGCAGCGTTTAAAGCGTGGCAGTACTGACCTTATTTTGAGCTTGATTCCATAACAAGTGACAAAAGCATTAGTGTCCGTTGTGCGTGGGAAGAAAACTTCTTTTTACAGCGAAAAAAAACCCCTAAACTTCGAAGCAAGCACCGAGTGTGCTACCACGCAATGGGAAATTCACAGAGAAAATCGTGGATTCTTCAACTGACCGCCGCGGCACACCTGCACCAGGGAAAACCTCCGCCTACCCCACTCCTGCTTTACAGGTGAAAATAGAGCAAAAGGACCGCTAGTCTTTGATTTTATTTATTTTCTGCTGTGTTTTACTTGCATCTTTAAAAGAGTGAGTGTAAACACACACAAAAAAAATATTTTATGTGCTGGAATGTGTAGAAAATAGGTTTAAATATTAAACAAATTTCTTCCAGTCAGAGAATGTTGCATATAATTAAATGTTTGCTTGATGCATAAAGTTAAAAGATTAAAACTAATAAAACAAGTTTTAAAAAGAGACTTTTCCATTTGATTACATTTTGTATGATGGATTATGCAGAAAAAGTAGAATTGGGCTGAAAGAGCTATTTATCACCTATTCAGGTTGTAAATTGTGTTTTTAAAATGTAACTAAGTAATTAATTACTTTTGAAAATAAGTAATCAGTAATTAGTTACTGATTACTTTTTTCAACTAATTTGACCAGCACTGGTGTGCACACAGTGGGATTTCTGGAATAGACGTACAATAGAGGAATTGGTGAAACAGAGAGCTGAGGAGGCGAGGACAGTGCGACTGTAAATGACAACTACATTACACTGACTCTTACTGAGCTGAGTGATGTATTTTATTTTTAAGTACAGAAGAAACTACTGCTTAGAAGAAGTGAATTACTGCAAGTCAAAAGCATTGTGCATGCACTGCTGGCACGTAAACCAACATCCACAATTAGAAAATGATCAGAGCTGATAGTTTATTAAATTGAGTCCACAGTTTATTTAGACATATAACACAGGTCTTCATCATATTACACTGTCACTGTCTCTTTTTTTCATACTGCTCTCTTTAACAATACATGTGTTTTATGTATATTAGTAAAAGCAGACTCTTTGAAAAGGACAGTACTTTAGAAAACTTTGTCTTGCTCTAGTCTGTGCTCAGCTGGCTTTGTCACTTTTTGTCTCTCAGACTCTATTAAAGGGAATAAGAGGAATTAGGTCCCTTTGTAGTCATAGACTAACTTCTCCAATTTCAGAACCAAAGGTCAAGTTTGCCCCTGCCTGGTTTATGATTCCAGCAGCTGAAATAGGGTGCAAAACTCTGAAGAACAAAATAACAATAAGATAGCACTGTTTATAATGTTTACTTTATCTTCCTATTTAGAATGTGGAAATGACCTGTATGGCCAGAAACGTGAACCTAAAATTAGGTTAACAATTTAGCGTGGGTCATGATTCTTGATGAGCCGGTGCCATGTGTGGCATAAATTCCTCCTGCAGAGCTGAGGGATTTGACATTTTCACATAGATAATGAAAGACTGGGTAGCAAAGAGAGAGTGAGAATAAGTGAAAGGCCCACGCAGGGTGCAGCTCTCAATGCGGCAGTGCTTCACTCAGACGTTTTCAAAGGAGGAATTTAAAGCATTTGTTTGCATTCTGAAAAACACTGGTGAAGAAATATTTAGTGTTCGGTGACAGTCACGTGTGCCTTTGTGATCACGCTGGATATGTTTATGTGTTTCATTGTGTGTAAAAGGGCTATGGAAATAACAATTTATCTTATTTCTTAGGTGTTTTCAACCTCTGCTGCCACGCTGACGGCGTATGCGGCCAAACGGAAGAAGACAGTCTATATTCTTAGCAGCATGCACAGCGTGGTTCAGACTGATAACACCACCAAAAGGAAGCCAAACACTGTCTCCCTTTACAACAAAACAAAGTGTGGCGTGGATGTGATGGACCAGATGGTTCGGGAGTACACTGTCCGCAGAGGAACACGGCGCTGGCCAGTCGCCGTGTTTTATAACATGATTCGTGCCATAGTTCCAATTATCTGTGGGTTTCCCAGGTTTGCCCACCAGCAGTCATTTAGAGATGGAACCCTGTTAATCCCCCGCAAGATGACAATTGCAATAAATGCCATTAGTTCAGGGAGGTCCATGAACCAATGAACATGCTCCATGCACCACTCAGCAGGCCATTTGTAAATATGTGTACAAATGGTTGGTTTTTTGTACTGTTTTTATCAATAAATCTCAGCAACAAAGGAAATACACCCATGTGTGTTGATTTCTCCCTAAGATGGCAAACTGAAACACTCCAAGTTGGTGACTTTTGGAGATTTATTTCCCTGGATGATTGAGAATGCATCAAGATGAAACACAAAAGGAAGTGCACAGCTTTTAGCAGCTCCCCCACGCCCTCAATCACACACCCCCACTCCCCTCCCTCCAGAATTCCCAGATAACGACCCAATTTACATATGAATGACTAGCCAATTTAGCTTCCACTTGGCTGAAGCTAAAGCCTAGCTAAAAGCCATTTGGCTGCTCTCCGGGTTTTAAAGGTAGAAAACGCCAAATGGCGATCCGTGGGGGTTTAAGTGTAATGGAAGGCTAGTGTGGCGTGTTGTAGGAAAATCCAGTCAACAGCACCGGTGAGTAAGCTCTGCACTTTCAAACTTTACCTCCATCCACAAGGTCACACACCAAGGACCTCTCGCGTCAGTTGCAGATCCGTTAAAAAAAACGGTAGATAGAGAGTTGTAATGAATAAGACATGATAAATTCATGAAAGATTTAGCCCTGTCTATACTGAGATTTTAAGTTCTGACTTTGTGTCACTTGCGATGTACCGCTGCGCCAGTGATGACTTCAAGTTGGTGGCTGAGTACTTCCGACTTCTTTCTTTTTTGCGTGGTAAGCAAATGTCTTGTTACACCAGTGGGCGAGCATGACGACATGACAAGGTGAAGGTATGTCTGTCACTCACAGCTGCATTGTCTTTTTAAGCCCATTTCTTAAAAAGTCTGTAACTCATTTTTGGATTCTGACAGCTGTGTACCGTCTCATAATTAATATTTTGGGATCTTAAGTTGTAACTGACTAAGGTATGATTAATTTTCTTAAATCAGTCTATTAGAAAACTAGTCCTCTCATCAAACAATCAGCACTGCCAGAGGGTTGACCTAAGATAATGACTGGACATCAAATTAAGGTTAATTTATTTGTTCTTTTTTAACATTAAGTATTGTTTTAATTGTGTTTTACTAGTGAAACTTAAAACAAAGCATCAAAAAATCCTATTTTAGAGCTTTTTTTGATCACTAAAGCTGCTTGATGAAAAAATGTCCTCCTCATACTTAACGTTAAAAGGCAAAAATAACCTCTCAGAGCACTATTGCAAAAATTATCTCACGGTTTGGCCTGAAAACATAATCCACTGACATGTTTTCATGAATATGTGTTATGTGAGTGTGTGGGTACCTGTGTGTGCATTCATATGAACAACTCCTGTTACCCAGTTTGACAGTAGTTTGTGAAATTGTAACAATATTGTATCTATTGACCTGTGTTGTTTTTACAGTGCTTCCAGTTTAATGGAGCAATAAAGTTCTCATTAGGAGGGAAGAAGGTTGGCAGTGGTATAAATACCTGACTGTTTAATCCAGGTACTTAGAGAATAAAGCTCAAGAGACTAAACTTCAAATCCTACAAAAGGCTATTTTATTTGGCTACTTTTATCTTTGAGTTGTATTTTCATTACCTTTTACTTAAAAAGAGAATGGACTGGGTTAAGATAAACTTATTTCACAGGTGACACATTCCCTCAAAGAAGCATTTTTGTTGTTATTTTGTTGTTGAACTCTAATTCTATGATTTTTGATCATGAATAAAAAATATACTGTATTGGACTTATTTCAGTGTCTAGATCTTATTGATTTCCAATTACATTTTTCATAACCTGTACTATAGAATACATAAAATGCATATACTAGAGCTACAATCATGTAAATCCGGACTGTTTTACACTCTTACTGTTTATGAGGAATTAGGATTGTAAGTACCAGCCAGGTTCTGCGGTTTTAGAGTATTTGGGTGTGTGTTAGCACCATACAACGTTCTTCCCAGAAATGGATGTCCGAACAAATTCGTCTTCTGAACAAATTCGTCTTCTGAACAAAGCAGCTGTGCCATGCTTAGCATGTTAAATGTTAAAAGTTCATGACAGGGCAATTACACAAATTACTGAACAAATATGGCTTGTGTGGAACGTTTGTCAGGAGAAGGCCTCTTCTCTATAAAAAGAACATGACAGCTTGGTTTAGTTTTGTGAAGTTGCATCTTGCAACAAACCACAAGACTTCTGCAACCATGTCCTTTGGGCAGACAAGACCAAAACAGAGATGTTTGTCCAATAGCTTGATGTCATCACTGGAAACAGCACCAGGTTTGGCAAAAAAACAAACTGCATATCAACACAAACCTCAAATGGTTTCCAGCACCTTCAGTTAATGAGTGATTAAATCTGATAGGCAGGTTATTTCTTTTGAATAGGCAAATTTTTTCATATGCTGCAGCCTGGTGCTGCTTCCAGTGATGGCACGGAGTTATTTGCTCAGTAATAAGGAAATAATGACATCCCACAGCCACCTAAACAATTTCTTTCTTATTCCTGTGATGTGTTCATGGTGCAGACAGAAAGTTGTGGTTGCATTACTGCAGCACCTAGCTACCTGTCGAAGAAGAGCAAACATATTTATACATACATTTTTTAAGTGGTAGGTCATTTCAAATGAACCTTTTCAAAAAAGCTGAACAAATAATCACTAAACACGCAAAATACTTCTGTCCAGTTTGTCACAAAATGTGTCTGTAAGAGGAATATACCGTTTCTGTATTTCCCAGGGAGAGAAAAAAAGTCAATGTGCAACAGTGAGAAAGATGTAAGAAAAGCAAACTAAACTAGTTAGTTTTGAATTATGTCTTTTGTACTAGGGGGGTTGGAAATTAGCTATTTGTGTCTAAATCCACAAAAAGCAGTAACAATTGTATTTTACTGTATCCTGTAAACATCTCATACCAACTGTCATGCACATTGGTGGCGCAGTGATGATTTTGGTTAACTTACCAGTCAACCAATTCCATCTCCCTGACAGTTAAAACTTGGTTTAATTTGGATCATGCATCAGGCCAGTGGTTCCAAAGGTGTAGCAATGCTCCAGATCTTTGGCAGGACATTAAGAGATAATGTCCTGCAAAAAGCATAAAAATGATTTTATTGTTGAATATCCGTCTTAAGACATGTGCTTATGAAACCAGAGCACTTCCAAGGATACAGTATTGAAATGACTAAACATACTTTTGTGATTAAGATGCTGCTTTTCACTGTATATCAACATAATGGCTCCATAAGTATACCTTTACATTTACCACAGTTGATATACTAGTGCACACCTACATGGGGTTGCACTAATGACGGCACATTTCTGAGCCTTTACCTTCTAAGCAGGTGCTTATTTTCTTTAACCCTTGTATGGTGTTCGGGTCTGTGAGACCCGTGTTCAGTTTTTTTCAAAAGAAAAATTAAACAATCAATTATTTTTTCACGTGTAAATGTGTTGTGTCTTTCCACTCACTCCACTTGATTATAACTGATTTATTTATAACATTTTATATAAAAGAAAAACGAGAAGCACATTAATTCATAAATGTGATCTAACAAAGGTAAAGGGAAAAAATTAACCATGTTTGCTGTTCATATGTCTTGTAATTGGGATGAAGTAAACATCTGTTGAGTAATTTAACATAAAATTGTTTGATAGTGTTAATTTGGAAAGCCAAAACTCTAGCGGGTCCACCAGACCCATGAACACTGGCTGAGTAACAAAAATACGAACACCACACAAGGGTTAATTATAATCATGCGGATATGAAGTGAATAGAATTGAATAAACAAAGCCTTGAGCCAAAGCGTGGATTCTATTTACAGTGGATAATTGGTATGGGTATGTCTAGACTCTAGCCTATTAGACACAGCTTAGCCGACCACGCCACCGCTGATACCATTGCTCGTATTAATCTGAGCAAATAATGAAATGGAGAATGAAAAATGCACCTGAGGCAAATCTGTGGATTCTCTCTCCGAGAATAATAAGCGAAAAACAAAGATGACAAGCACACTGCAGTGATGTATCAAGGAAGGAGCGTGGGTCATGCACTGATATTCATCACATCTGTTAAAAGATAGATGGATCTCTCATCTTCTCCTTTCAGCTCTCTCTGTGTTTGTGAGAAGGACATGCAGAGCGTGGCATACATACACAAGTGTACGGGTGCTGTTATGTAAGGCAAGCTTTGCGACTGGGCGTATCTGTTCTGTTTACACCTGCATCTGCCCATAATCTTCCCATATGTTCTCAAGATTATTTTTGCCTTGTTCTGTACCAAGCCAGAACAGAAATGGGTGCAGCAGCGCTGAAAAGTTTCAGCTAGAAAACATAGATACAACACTGTAACCCCTTCTATATGGGATGGAAAAAAGAAGCACCCTTGGTTTTACGAAACTCTTATAGACTCATTTGCATAAACGCAAAGATACAAAGTGTTCCAGCTGAAAGTCCAGGTTCTAAAGCTTCTGACGAGCTAAAATACTTCTAAGGTTTTCCTGTGAAAAATAAATATCAAGAGTTCAATCCAAGGTGATGACTAAAGAACAAATAAACATTATACAGATTATAAATAATTTATTTAGTATTTGTGAAAACACTGAAACAGTAATTAATTTATTTTTGTATATTTGTCACACATGTTTCAGATCATCAAATACAAACAAGGATGATGCAATAATTACCAAGGAGTCTTTCATATTGCTGTGGAAGAAATTTTGGCCCACTTTTCTTCATAGTATTATTTTAACTCAGCCATACTAGAAGGTTTTCGAGACTGAATGACCCGTTTAAGGTCATATCAAGTCCAGACTATCTTTTGTTTTTAGCCATCCAGAGATGGACTTGCTGGTGTGCTTTGAATCATGTTCCTGTTTCATAACCAAAGTGTGCTCGAGCTTCAGGGCACCAGCTGATGGACAGACATTGTCCTTTAGGATTTTCTGGCACAGTGCAAAGTTCAAGGTTCTATTGATTACGGCAAGTTGTCCAGGTCCTGCTGTAGACCCAGATCATTACACTGCCACCACCATGTTTAACTGTTGCATGAAATGCTGTGTTAGCTTCATGGCAGGTATATTGGGACTTAAACCTTCCCAAAAGTTATTTAGATGTTGTTTTGGACCTCCTGGATGAGTTGTCAGTGCTAATTGTCATTAGAGTCAGATGGGTTTGGATTGCTTTTTTCTTTTAAAAAACAAAATCCCCATTAAAAACTGCATTTTGTATTTTCTGTGGATCTCTTTGTCCAATATCAAAATTAGTTTGTTGATCTAAAACACGTAAGTGTGACAAATATGTAAAAAAAAAAAACGAGAACAAGGCGGCCAATATTTTTTCACAGAAGTCCATGTGATGTTCCCTATTTAAATAGTACAGCTCACACATTACTTTACTACTTTCATTACTTTAGTACTGAGTTCTTTCTTCTTCTTCTTTTTTCCATAGCTGGTGGTTGGCAGGGGAGGTCGTCCACGAAGCCAATACGTCTCTGTGGGTGCCGTGGGGTTTCCATCTTGGTGAACAAGAGAATAAGAATGCATTTCCAGGCCTTGCGATCTTTTGCCTTGACCTTTGCTTGCTCAAGGGTTAGATATCGTTGTTTAAGATCACCTTCAATTTGGTTGATCAAAGTCTTCTTGGGTGCTGCAGCAGAAGGCAATATGGCAGCGATGGTTGCTCATGCGGCAGATGTCGCCAAACCATTGCAGCTTCTGAGTCAGCTCTTTCATCGAGGGCTGCTGGTAACATTGACAAGGTATCACGCCGTTGCTGAGACTGTCACAGAGGGACACTCGGACAATCTGACACAAAAAGGGCATTTGGAAGACCTCGAGCTTGTTGAGGTGGTACTTGAGGATGACCCAGGTCTCAGATCCTTAGAGAAGAATGGGCAATACCAGTGTGCAGTACAGGTGGATTTTGGTGACGAGGGTGACGTTTGTCTTCTTCCAGATGCACCATAGTACTGAGTTAACCCTCAGAACTAACAAGAAGTAAGATGTTCTTATTGGAGAATTATTATTATTATTATATACAGAATAATTATCAATTTAATTTTAAGCACCGTATAAAGCTGGTGTTAGTGAAACTAGCAAATGTTAAAATTTGCCAACAACAGTCTTTTAGTTACATTTTTAAAACCAGCAAGCTTCTGTGCTGCACAAAAAATGTCACCATGAAAAGCTTGATATTAGCAACTGAAGGAGCAAATTGTCAATGAGATATTTCAGAATATTTATCAGTGACATCTGAATATGAGTTTTCTGCTCATTAAAGTTTAATTGGTCTTATATTTACCTTCCTGCATGTCATCAAAAGGGCTTGGTGAGAAGAGTTTACTGATGACACATCATATATATATATATATATTTCTTTTTTTTGTCTCATGTCAGACCCTTTCCAGCAGTTTCTCTCTTGAAGGTGAGAAGTATGTAAAAACTTGAAGGCTGGCACAGCCTCCGCCTGGACCTCCCAAAGGGCAAACCGTGGTGCTGGGTGACGGAGCTTCACTGCCGCTGCAGTAAGTGCAGGAGTCCGCTTATTGACCCTGTATATCTCAGAGGACTTTAACATGTTGATTTTGAACGGAGAGGCTTAAAGTCTCTCTGCCAGCAGACTGACTAAGTAAACACAAGCTTCTTCACATGTAGGAATGGTTTATGATGACTCATTTTTTAACGAGCCATATTTAGTTGCAGATGGATTATAACATATCTATTTTATTTAAGGAATATTTGGATAAATAAACCTTACAATAAATATCTGCTTTTCTATGAAATATCAATGAATTCCCCATATTTTATACGGCCTCAAGCATTTATAGATATTTAAAAACAGCACTTTGATGCACCATACACTCCATTTCCCTCAAACTGGATAGCAGTGGTGACTGGTTTTGCTATTTCTCCAAGGGTCCAGTAACATAAGCAGTCACTTGGAGGGGATGAGGAAGCTCTTTTTAATGATCCCCAAAGACAGGCAGTATATTTACCATAATCCCAAGCCTGAGGGAGCATCAACTTCTAATCACCTTCATCTTCCCTCCCCACTGCAGATCGAGATCAGTGCCCATTATAAAGCTCATAAAGTACCAGGCTTTAAGAAGATTGTCTCCCTGTACAGAATGGTTTATACATATTGTAGAAAACACTGCTTTGTGACTTGGGACCAAATTTCCTGACTGTCTGCGCCAGCACTAAAGCATCTTTAGGGGTTAAAAAAGACTACTGTTGACATTTACTAAAGATGCAAAATGTGAGTGTAATAACTGAAAGGCATGGACACAGGTATGTTTCTGGCTGGCCTTAATGTAATGGTAGCAACACTGCAAAACTGACGTGAATCATGTAATCTTGGCTCACTATGGTTTGCACATGCAGTTTACTGGAAATTGCACTGAATTGAAAAAAAGCATGTCTTATTTTTTGGCTAATGTGGTTGTGATAGTTGCAGATAGGACTGTTGATTTATGTGGATGCCAGGAGAAGATGTCATCAGAATGAGTAGAAGAGGCTGGATGGCACAAAACTGACCACTGAGAAGATCAGCAGCACAATGGCCTACACAGAGAAGCTAAACAATGAGGTGTTATTAGGAGGGCGTGATCCATATGAACACAAACAACTGTCGCTTTACTCTCACAGGCATTGATGCTCCCTGAAGTTCCCTGACATTTTCTGAAAATATGATGGTGAGTATAAACAACTTGAAGCGTGCGTTCAGGCCTTCTGACTGGGACTCGGTCAGGCATTCTGAGCCACTGAGCCATGTCTCTGTGATACGTGCAAATAAATAGTTTTGGCATCTCATCTTCTGCAAACAAACTTATAAAGCATGAAGTTTTGGTTAGTATTGAATATTGCACTGCAATAATATCCTTACATGTTCTATCTTGCAGTTTCACTAAACTCTGCATCTTAAAAATAAGTCATTTAGTCATTTCTGACTTGTTATCTATGATTGATTGCCAATTTTGCCAATTTAATAATTCATCACGACATTAGCTGCCATCTCTGATCAGTAGTAAGCGATCTACCTATCTCACTTACATCTTTTCAGTCCCAGTCTAATGGCGGTTCATAATGTAGTTTATTTTTTCCTGTTTATCAACATGAATTGAAAGTAATGCACCCATTGGTTTTTAATGTGCACATTTAACCAAGCGACATATTTATAATGAATAACATATATGTGAAAAACTGTGACATACATAACTCACACTTGGGTTTGTGTCAATAAAGTACTCTTTCGCTACCTCTCCAATCCCCTTATGCCGACTTCTATGCTTTTTAATCTGCAGCTTATATATGAGAGTAGACTGATGAAATATTGCATCCAGCAACACAAATCAAAAGATTGAAGTTTGGGACTATATCACAAATTGCTGAGAAACTGGGCTGTACTGGCAGGAGCATGAATATAAGCCAGTCAGGTTGTTATTGTTGTAGCGGCCTTTGTTGCCATTCATATTCTTCTCTGACGTTCTCGTCCCATCAATGGCACTATTATTAGTTGTAATTATTCCCAAAGTTATTGCTCTGCTCTCTGGGAGATCTACTGTAAGCTTGAGAGGCACTTCAACCAGAACCTGCCGCAGGAGGATGACTGGTTCATGTTCTGCTAAATTCACAGAAACCTCACAAAAGCTGCAGAGGAGAAGAAATATGCCATAAAATCTGCATGTGATGACAGCTTCAGTCCAAGAGAGGCCTGCAGGTAGAGAAACACATGACAAGACCAGCTGTGCCTAGCTGATTAGATAAAAATTTATGTTCAAAACGAGATAATTACATGTGGCTGTTTGCACTTCTACACACAGCTTACTTATGATCTTGCATTCAGGTTTTCTGCCGTTATGGTAAAAATCCCATATCACTAACTGCTGTGATGGATCACTGGGTTGTACTTACACATAATTACATATCCACATAAATAGTGTGTCACTCAGTTCACTGATTAATACTAACTTACTGTACTTGTGTTTTGTAAACTGTTCTGTATCACATGACCACAGTATATCTTATGTGAATATTGTATTGGAATATTACCAGGTTACGAGGTCCAGTTATGAAAATCTGATGTGTCCAAATTAAGTTTCTTCAGAGAATAGTAACTGGGTTATACTTAGGTTTGTACAAGGGGAGAACATATCACTTCCTGGGGCGGGATCGGGGGGGAATTGTTGGTCCACCATATTGGCAGATCAAGCGAATTAATCCCTTCTTTATTCTTAATCCCTTTCCTTATCATAAGATTATGAAAATCCAGATCCCTCCCTCCTCTCAGATATTAAATTGCACCCATAATATTACTCCTGGCTTAAAGAGAAAGAGGACAAAAAAAAACAGCCAGGGCCTTCAGCCCTTGTAGATCGTGGCTGAAGTGCTCTTTGTATAGAATTTCTTTCAGTATTTCCTAATTCCTGCAGTCTGTGAGTCTGGTCCACTGCTCTATGAATAATGTCAGGGGCAGCCAGGCTTTGGTATTCAGCAGTTGACAATCTGCTTAAACAGAAGCAAATTGGGAAAAAATAGCTTTCAACTACACTTTCATTCCTGTGTGTGAGGAGAGGTTCAAGCAGGGTTATTTTCTCAGCAGAGGGCATTTTGCTCTGACAACACATCAGCCTCTCTCACTTTTGCCACAATGTGTGTTCTGTGCATCAGACTCAAAGAGAAGCACTTCTAATGATTACAACGGCACACGGTGAAAATATTAATTTTTGGCACAAAAAATCCTTTTTTTAGTTTTTATTTATAATTAAATGTACTGTCGTTGTTCATCACACTCAGACTGATTCTGTCTTGTATTACACGTCATAAAAGGGCTGCAACTGGCAATTTCCTGCTTTTTTAAAAATTTTGTAACACGCCAGTGCTCTGCTGTGATGGCCGAGTGGTTAAGGTGTTGGGCTTGAAATCCAATAGGGTTTCCCCGCGCAGGTTCAAACCCTGCTCGCAGTGCATGTGAAGCTTTTTTTCTTTACAGAATTTCCCGGAGGAACCTGCCCGAGGGATTAATAAAGTTTTATCTAATCTAATCTAAATACAAGGCCTCCAAAAAGGAGTAAAAGTTAAGTTAACATACATTTAATTCAAGCTGATATAAAACACAAATCCATCAGAAGGAAAGTAAATCAAATGCACTGAGTTTGTAGAAACAGGCTGGAAACACACAAGATAAGCTAACAAAGCTAACAGGCCTAAGAGGGTCTATAAATACCCCCACACACACAAAATAATGAAGGGAAGTGGACACAGCTGGAGGACATGAAGCACAGCTGAAATAAATAAAGACAAATGAGTACCAAACCGAAACAGGAAGTGAGGAACAATGACTGAAAAACATAAAGGCATGAGCTTTACACAGAGAGAACAAACAGATGGATACTCCATCACTTTGGCATATGTTGCTTAACGGTAACATGCACAGTGGCCTTGTTGTTGACTTTGAGTGTTGATTTCTGTATAACGTTCTTTTGAGGCCTTGTACACCACCATGTACTATAGTGTATGTGCCACAGAATTATAGCCTTTCTTCTAGTGAATTCCTACAGTGGACAGGTTGTACTGTCTAGTCTTAAATAGTTGTGTGATTGCTCTATAAACCAGCAGCTGGTGCTTTGACTCCAGTGTGGTTTTCAGTATTTGCTCATGTGTTCCTTCATTTGCCTTTTAACTGTCTGTAATTTGAAGATACATACTCTTCTGAGAATCTAAATATAAAATATATAGGGTAAACATTTTCAGTAGGCTAACTCAAAACCCAAGCATGTAAAAGTCGGAATGATAATCATTATCTTTCACTGGCAATGAAGTCAGGATTTCTCAGTAAAATGGATGTACCATTTAGTTGCTTCTTCAGTCAGTCGTTTGGCACCATAGTGACAAGAGGAACGCGCTGTATATCAAATCAAATGAGCACATCCTCTGTCACCTTTTGTCTCAGGTTAAATTAGACATTAATTAAGTGTTTGACTCTTTCAGAGGGCAAACAAGAGAAAGCTGCAGTACCTGGTGACATGGGGCAGCTCTGTGAAAATACTGCATCATTAGCACATTATTAGTGTTTCTAAATGTCACACAGCCACGAAGGGGACACTGAACTATAGGGAAAAAGCCTTCATGTACAAGTCAAACTCTTATTTTGTTCAGAGTCCATTGTGACCTCTCAGAAAGTCACACAGGAGATCATTATTAACCTTCTGCAAAAGGATGGCAGGCTGTGGAGTGTGCATTTTTCCCTGTTTGCATGTGTGCTCTCATATTTCTGATTTTGTGTTGCTCATGTGTATGCACAATGAGATAGGAAGCGAGTGAAGGGGAACACCCAGAAAGAGAGAGAGATGGAGAGACAGAAATAAAAAGAAATAGAGTACGCTCATAAATCAAGTCAAGGTCCAGCCAGTTGCTGGTGCCACCGCAATTTTTTTTTTCCACTACCATGTTTCCCGACATTTGACGCTTCCATCTTCTCCCCTTTTAATCTCATCAACCTCAACAAGTGCAGGAGGAGGGGGCAGGGAGGGTTGCTGTCCGCTGTGTCAGATGAGGTCTGTCGATATCTCTCATCAAACAGGAGCTGATCAAAGGCCTGTCTGTGCCCATGCAGGCAGAAGGATTAAGCCACATCATGCACAACCTCCTTGACAAAAAAAAGCCTCTCCACACGAATAAAGAGATTAAGTCAAGAGTGAAATCTAATTCAAGGGGAATTGTTAAAATGAGGCCTCTACATTGTGCTCTATACCTGACAAGATCTGTGAGTGTGCAGCGTTTGTAAGCTTTGTTGCACATTAATAGTAGCAAGCTGGTGTTTTCTCAGTGAATGAACCAACTCACTACATACAGCTGGATAAGACTGATTTATTTTCAGCTGCTGGAGTGATTTAACAATATCGTCATGAGGCTTGTTACCGACTGCACTGCACCAGCTCTGATGTGTGGCTTTCAACTCTGTTTTTCTTTGTCCAATTTCACATGCAATATGAATATAGGTAAAAATAGCATAATAGTATTACAGTGTTACAAATATGAATTTGTTATTTGAAAATAGAATTTTCAAGATTATAACAAAAAAAATTTCACTCTTATTCACAGATGTTTTTAAACAAATAACAAGAAACCACAGTAATACTGTAAAAAAAAGTGAGTGAGGAGAAAAGCGGGCAGATGAGCTCTTCACACCAACAGTAGATTATTTTTTTCTTGATAAGAGCCAGTGTATATTTAAGGTGCATCAGGACTTACCCATCCAATAAGGGCAGATAATTTGTCACTGAGGGCCATTCAAATTATTATCATTAGCAGTCCAATCTGCGGGTGGGATTAGTGTGCCTCTGATCTGATGGTTGGGCTTTGCTTCTTCTGATCCACTCCTTGTAAATCACTTATAGGCTCTGAAATGTTCCTGTACAATGTTAACCCGATGTTGTTCTACTGCCTTTCATGGTGTAACTGCAACATGTGAGTGTTTCAGTACCACGCCAATATGCTAGACACCCCTCACTGATTAGATATCTCCAAATATAAAATCTATGTAACCGTTGAACTGAATTGTTGTTCATTCATATCGGCTCAGGCTATAGTTAGGAATCCAGTAAGGAAAGCAAATAAGCAAAGTAAGTAAATATTACTCTGGGCCAGGGGTGTCCAACTCCAGGCCTCAGGGGCTGGTGTCCTGCAGGTTTTAGATGTGTCCTTGATCCAACACAGCTGATTTAAATGGCTAGATTACCTCCTCAGTATGTCTTGAAGTTCACCAGAGGCCTGATGATGAACTGATCATTTGATTCAGGTGTGTTGACCCAGGGTGATATCTAAAACCTGGAGGACACTGGCCCTTGAGGCGTGGAGTTGGACACCCCTGCTCTGGGCTCTCTTATGCAGTTTTCTATTTCGGTTTTCATTGCATACATTCAAATTTACAGTGAAGGTGTACATTTCTGGAGAGAGAACCAAAATTATTAGAATTTCACTCTCTGTAGTTAGCGGTTGGCTGTGTTACACCAGTTAACCATTTGCATTTGACTAATCTAATTTAATTCTAACATCTGAAAGATAGCCAGCATCATGATTTTTCTCAGACAATGACCATGCCCATTATGGAGGGGCGATGGCTTTGAAGCTGTCTCTCAAAGCCAGTCTCTTTGATGTCCACAAAATCCAAAGCAAACTACTTTAAATAGGTTAATGGAGCGCCAATAGACCTCATTTGCCTTTACTGACTGATATGATACATGTTACCATCTTTACTTAACAGGTCAACATAAGCAGTGCAGCTTTATATTCTCCCTTCAACTCATTGCTGAAGGGAAACTATAACTATTTAACACTGGATACTGTTAAAAAGTAAGATTGTGTATTTTGATTGGCATTTAAAAAAAAGTCTTCAAAATGTAAAACTCTGTTGCTCTTTACTGCATCAGTAAACAGGCTAAGGTCATTTAATTCTTTGACAGACAGATCCAAGAGAAAAGAAAGGAAGATATTTTGTTAAAATTACTTTTCACTACATGACAAAGTTAAATGACTGACAAGACTTGAGGAGAATCAGATTTTCTTAAACTGCCCTTTCTCACAAGTGCAGAGCAGGGGATGGTCCCCTTCAAAGGCGTCCTCGCTACTGGAAACGATCTGTCTGATTTTGGCACGGGCGGCGTCTAGGAGAGCGCGCAGGAGGCAGGACACAGGGCAACCCATCACTCACTGTGAGTTCACACCTGCAGTATTCTCACATCAATGCAATGTGTTATCACACAAGCTTTGTGGTAGGGAGCTGGCAGATGATGATGTTTAATATTCAGTCCCACTGGGTCAGTATGCTGTTGCTAACAACTAGGAAACACAGTTAGCATACCCATAGTGCCCAAAACAAAACAAACAAACAAAAAAATGTTCATAAAAACAAAAACATCTCATCTTATTACAGCAGATAATGAAAAGTCAGGGTATAGTCACCAGTCATGGTTTTACTCTCTTTGTCATAGACTTATGAGTAAAAATGCACAATTATGGTGTAGTGTAGCTTACTGCCTCGTTGTATTCTGAACAGTGTTGGTCAAGTTACTTGAAAAAAGTAATCAGTAACTAATTACTTTATGTTGGATCAGAAAGCACTGCACATTTTATACTGTGCTTTACTACTGCCATATATGAGCTACTGTGTAGAGGTCTGGGGAAACACATACAAAAGTAACACACAAACAATAACTATAATACAGAAAAGGGCCATTAGATTAATAAATAATGTAGGGTACAGGGACCATACAAATGCACTCTTTGTCAAAATGCAAGCTATTAAATTCCAAGACTTGGTGAAGCTTAAAACAGCGCAAATAATGTATAAAGTCAGAAATAAATTGCTTCCCAAAGAAATCTGTAAATTGTTCATAGAAAGAGAAGGTGGGTATAACTTAAGAGGGAAATGGAATTTAAAAATACAAAGTGCTAGAACAACTTTAAGAACTATGTCAATCTCAATTGCAGGAGTTAAATTATGGAACAGTCTAACAGAAGAAATAAAAGACAGTCAAAACATAAAACAGTTTAAAGTAAAATATAAAAACCTAATTTTAAATAAGTATAAGAATGAAGAAAACGGGGTTAACCCAGGATGGTAATGTTGCTGGTTCTTTTTTGGTTGTTTTTTTGTTTTTTTGTTTTGTTTTGGTTTGTTGTTTTTCCATAACTTGTGTATCTGCAAATATACACATTCTGTATTTTTCATATGAAAGAAACTATACTGTGGTGGGGCTTGCTAATTTCTTGTTTTTGATTTATGTATGTTATGTTTTGTTTTACTTCATATGTTTATATGTTTCATATGTTGTTTGTTTAATTTAAGACAAAAAAAAAATTAAATGAATGAGAGGTAAAACTTGAGGGGGTAGGGACAAATAAGTAAATACTTCAGCCTACTCCTTTTCAAACAAATAATGGAATGATATTTTGTAATGATTGTGAAGGCACATGTTTGAAATGTTTGAAATAAAAATGAACTGAACTGAACTGAACTGAACTTCCCAAAAAAGTAATCCCGTTACTTTACTGATTACTTATTTTCAAAAGTAATTAATTACTTAGTTACTTAGTTACTTTTTAAAAACACAATTTACAACCTGAATAGGTGATAAATAGCTCTTTCAGCCCAATTCTACTTTTTCTGCATAATCCATCATACAAAATGTAATCAAATGGAAAAGTCTGTTTTTAAAACTTGTTTTATTAGTTTTAGTCTTTTAACTTTATGCATCAAGCAAACATTTAATTATATGCAACATTCTCTGACTGGAAGAAATTTGTTTAATACTTAAAACTATTTTCTGCACATTCCAGCACATAAAATATATTTTTTTTGTGTTTACACTCACTCTTTCAAATAGATGCAAGTAAAACACAGCAGAAAATAAATAAAGTCAGACTAGCGGTCCTTTTGCTCTAGTTTCACCTGTAAAGCAGGAGTGGCGTAGGCGGAGGTTTTCCCTGGTGCAGGTGTGCCGCTGCGGTCAGTGGAAGAATCC
Source organism: Aulonocara sp. 'chitande type north' Nkhata Bay (assembly GCF_057382095.1). NCBI lineage: Eukaryota > Metazoa > Chordata > Actinopteri > Cichliformes > Cichlidae > Aulonocara > Aulonocara sp. 'chitande type north' Nkhata Bay. The sequence continues at coordinate 32,077,821 of NC_141352.1, forward strand.
GCAAGTTTCTCTGTGAATTTCCCATTACGTCGTAGCGCACTCGGTGCTTGCTTGGAAGTTTAGGGGGGTTTTTTTTGCTGTAAAAGAAAAGTTTTCTTCCCACGCACAATGCTAATGGACGCTAATGTTTTTGTCACTTTTTACGGAATCAAACTTAAAGTAAGGTCAGTACTGCCACGCTTTAAACGCTGCACGCTCATACTCTCTCCGCACTCGATATATGATCCACTGTTGATCTGCAGACAGCTGTTGTCACGAACATCGCACTCGCTTACGTCACTGTCATGAGACATTCTCGCAAAAAAATCACGGTTTTAGTAACGCAGTAATGCAGCGTTCCTACGGGAAAGTAACGGTAATCTAATTACCGTTTTTGCAATAGTAATCCCTTACTTTACTCAAAAAAAGTAATCGGATTACAGTAACGCGTTACTGCCCATCTCTGATTCTGAAGCTATTGGATCTTCACACACAACTGAAGGATTTGCAAGTTTGTGATCTTTGACTTTGGTTATGGTAAATGGACTGGTTCTTATATAGTGCTTTTATACTCTTCTGAGCACTCAAAGCGCTTTACACAACTTGTGCACATTGTTCTAAGTAGCATTCACACACATTCATACTCCGATGAATGCATCGGTTAATATCTTGCCCAAGGATATTTGGCATGCAGACTAGGGGAAGCCAGGAATCGAACCACCAACCTTCCGATCAGTAGATGACCTGCTCTACCGCCTGAGCTACAGCCAACCTGTTAATCACCAATCAGTGTACATAACACTTCTGGGGCTAATATTACTCCTGGCTTAAAGAGAAAAAAAGGGGAAAAAAACTGAAGTGCTCATTGTCACCATAAAGACATTGGAGCAAGTGATGGCAAAATTGCAGATGTGTAATCGAACAACAGCACAGAACTATTCTTCTCAAAATGCTGCTGTGGATAGATTGTCAAGGCTGCAATTTATCCAACATTTTGTGCTGAAATGTATTCAGGTTCTCCTTAAGTATCTTTTACAGCAGCACTTTACGTTTTTTCTGATTTTATCTTTTTTCACTCAACTTTCTATTTTGGCCTTGCCGTGCAATTACAGCACCCATTAATGTCTCCATTCTCTCCTGTGCTCTTGGAAAAACGCCCCAGATCAGTGTCAAATGGGGAGGACTAAAATAACCTCTGTAACATGCGTGTAATATACCAGCATTGAAAGATGATTCAATATTTATTTACTAATGTTGGAAAGCAAATGGCTTTTAGACAAACAATGTTTCGAATGTGTTCTTTGGTTACCTGCAGGCCAAGCTTACTTGCACTGTAACTACACTTTATATGATACCGGTAATAGATATTCAGATAGTCATACAGAATTTTTTGGCACGCAGGTCAAATATTTTATCAATGTGGATACAATTCTCCACCATTAATTGTACAAGGACAAAGTATGTCAAACATAGCCACGAGCTTGATTTTGAACCACCTTTACATCTTTATTCTGTGCTAGTACAAAATATTGTGTGGCAGTGCTTTCACTCTCAATATCATGCTTTATTTTGTGACCTTCAAAGGTGTTTTGGCATAAAGAATGTGTACATGAAGGCGTGTTTACTGGAGATGACAGAACATGCTGAGCTGTTTGCACAGTATTGCCATGGAAGTGTTGTGATGTGTGGGCGCCGAAACACCGGCGGGCAGTTGCCAAAGGAACTGAGTCTGTGATAGTGATGCATCACACCAATACTAGACATGGGATATAAAAAGGACTCTGCACTGCTGGCAATACATCAAACTTGCACCACTAGACACAACCTGGGGTTTTGATCCATTCAGACCACAGTACAGACTTGGCTCTCAGCTGAATGGATTTTGCAAATGCTGTCACATAAGGCTATGATAATGGTCTTTCATGTCAGCCCAAGGGAGAATAGTGTGAAAATCAAATCCTAAAGGGGAGACATACTAACTAACATGAAAAATGGAAACAACACACTGTTATTTCCTTTTTACAGTACAGAGTATGATAAAATCTGATTACTCAATAGACTGTCCATGGAATACCTACATGAATACCAAACAAGCTTGCCTGATTTAAGGCTGGAAGGATAAAAACATCACAAATCAGCTGTAATGACCTCAGAAGCTACAGGATTAGAAATTACAGCCATATCAATTAAGATACATAGAGCACAACCTCACCTACTTACATACAGTCATATGTGAAAGTTTGGGAACCCCTGAGCAAATGACATGACAGGAGAAGCACATTCAACTAGTTTATAAATGCTTTAGATAAGACCATCAACTAAGATCCAGAAATATAATGTTCAGCCTGTCAGAAAGCTTCTTCTGCATGTAAAAGACTCATCATGTCAGCCCAACCTTTCAGAGGGTGGCTGACACTAATGAGCAGTCATTCATCACTGTAAGAAAGCCAGCAGGATGATTATTCCTGCAAGTTGGTTTGCTGCTGGTGGATGACCGCTCATCAGCATGAGCTATGGATGAATCTCAGGTGTTACGGGCTGAATTCTGTTCTTATTGGCTCTATTTAAATCACGAGCTCCAGCAATTTGGTCTTTAACTTCAGGGAAGTTATTTGGGTTTTTTTAATCATTTAAAGTATCCTTCTAAGATAAGATAATATGTGCCTTTTATTTAGACCTCAGTATAGCACTTGTTATTGTTGACCGCAATATTTCACTACAGAGATTAGAACATACATGTAGGTAATAAAGAAACTGTGCTTTGAATCACATCTCTCTAACAGACTTTTTTTTTTTTTTTTTTTTTTTTCTAAATGACATCAGAAACAGCAGTATGCGACATTACGTGATGGCAGAGCTTCAGTTCATCCTTTGTCATTTTTTTTTTTTTTTTTTTTTTTTTTTTTTTTTTAATAAATAGGACAGGGGGAATGAATGAGAGAGAGAGGGGGAGAGAAAGAAAGAAAACCAAAGGGGAGAAGAGACGGTGAGAAGGGGGGGAAGAGAGACAAAAAAAAAAAAAAAACTCCTGGGTCACCTGTATGGAGAAAAAAAACAAACAAACAAACAAACAAAAACAAACAGAGGAGACAGCAAACAACAAAGAGCAACATAATAATAGAGAAAACAAAGCACCATCACAATAAACTAGCTAGTCATAGATATCAGTATTTACTAAGTAATAAACGATATTGTGCAGCACGCAAGATAGACAGCGCACAGTGTGCTTTGAGGCAGCAGCCAAGAAAGCTTTAGTCCGCGTCTGTGAATACCCATGTGTGCATACCTGTGTGGATCAGCATGCTTGCATTCCAAAGGTTTCTCCATGTAATGATCTGCTAGGGAGTGTGGGGGGGCCACAGCCCCGTCCTCCAGGGTGTGAAGCGGGTCATTCATGAGCAGTCATTCATCACTGTAAGAAAGCCAGCAGGATGATTATTCCTGCAAGTTGGTTTGCTGCTGGTGGATGACCGCTCATCAGCATGAGCTATGGATGAATCTCAGGTGTTACGGGCTGAATTCTGTTCTTATTGGCTCTATTTAAATCACGAGCTCCAGCAATTTGGTCTTTAACTTCAGGGAAGTTATTTGGGTTTTTTTAATCATTTAAAGTATCCTTCTAAGATAAGATAATATGTGCCTTTTATTTAGACCTCAGTATAGCACTTGTTATTGTTGACCGCAATATTTCACTACAGAGATTAGAACATACATGTAGGTAATAAAGAAACTGTGCTTTGAATCACATCTCTCTAACAGACTTTAATTTGTTCATGAAAACAGAACTACAGTTCTAAGCCAGGTGACACAAATCTACTACTTAAACTACAGGCGTGTCTTAAAGACACAAAGGCCTGGATGACCTCTAATTTCAGGCTTCTAAATGTAGACGAATTGAGGTAATTGTTCCTGGCCTTAAACATTTTAGAAATATGGTGTCATGGTACTTCAAGTTAAGGGTTTGTGAAGACGGTTTGTTCAGTTTGGCTACCACAGGTTTGTAGAGCTTGTAAGAGTAGAATGGGAAGCAGAGCCTTCAGTCCCATCTTCTGTGGAACCAGCTCCCAGTTTGGCTTTTGGAAACAGAAACCCTCTCTACTTTTAAGATTAGGCTTACAACTTCCCCAGTCAGGGATGGATCAGGTGACCCTGAAACAATGCTTAGTTCAGTTCAGCCCTAGACTGGTGGGAGCTTCCCATGATACACACTCAGTGCTTTTTCTTCGGTCATAAACTCTTTAAACTGTGTCTTTTGTCCAGTTTCTCTCTGCTCTCTTCTCTTTCCCTTTCAGAGCTTGGTTCAGAGGTTTCTTCCTGTTCCTGTTTTTCTTCACACTTTTACCAAGTGCTTGATCATAAGGGTTCATCTAATTGTTGATGTTTTCTCTTTATTATTATAGGGGTCTTTGTTCTAGCACCTTGAGGCGACAGTTGTTGTAATGATAACTCTGACATCATTGGCCATTTCCACGTCAAGCTATTCTTCAGTTTCCAAACTCAGTGTGTGTGGCTGCTCTCCCAGGTGTTACAATAACATTTAACACCTATTCATTCATGAAAAAGAGGATTTATGAAGTTAGCTTTCTAGTTTCCATGTAGAGATGATACACCATGTTCTGACTGAGGGAATTCTAAAAAGCTGAAACAGTTCTACTATCACTTTGGGCATAAATAAAGACAGAAAACAGCATCAGTGTTTGTAACGTTAGTGAAGTTGGGCTAGATGGCATATAATGGTGTGGTACCTGGTGGCTAGCTACAGAGCTATGGCTAGGATAATACAAAACACTGGCACAGCAGGATGGAGGATGAGTATTACATTTTTTCCTCAAAAAAATCTTAGTTAACCTCAGAGTGGACATGGCTTTTTGAGTATTTTTTAAAGAATTATATGGTCAGTATTATGGCAGAACATCCCAGAAGTTTTTGCTTAAGTTTTGTGGAGTTATAGTCTAGTTTACTGTTAGTGTCACGGTCTGGGGGGCAGACCGTGGGGGATGTTGGAGAAAGGACCCAAACGCTGGACTTAATGAAATGAACAGTGGGTTTATTTACAGTGAGGTAAATGTACACCACACATTGAATCTCCAAAAGTGCTCCCTCGACTCCCGTGACGTGTCTTCTCCCAAGTGCTGGTATCCCGTGCTCTCTGCCCCTGTGCCTTCACACACCCCGTGTGTCTTGCAGTCCTGTGTTCCACTCTCCTGAGGAAAAAACACAGACACAGCCGTTATGGCACCAACTCCAGCAGGCATACACTGACCAGCACTACAAACACTGACATGGAGTCTAACTCAACGATCCTGCGCCGGAGGAAGCTCCATCGCTCTGTTAAGTAGCTCCCCCGACGATCCTGATCAGAAGCAGGTGTGTGGTAAGCTAGGCGTGACCAGCAGCTGGCAGGGCCACACCCATCAGGCCTGCAGGTGGCTGTCCTTCATCCTCCAGCCTCACACACATACACACACCAGCATTGAACACAAGAACACAGTGCAGCAAACATACATCCAATACACTAATAACAATAAAGGTCCACACTGTTCACGAACCCCGAGTCCCCGGAACCGGGTCCGTGACAGTTAGTTTCTTAGCATTAATTAGCTGATAGGTATAGCTCTACATTGCGGCTATACAGTTTATGAACAATCAGGCTTGTTAACCAACTTAGCCATTTAATAAATTAGCGCTCCACCCAGGTGATTAATGACTTCAAAAAAGCAACATGGTGGCAACCAAATTTTTGATATTGCACTTTCTATCTCCATCTTTGCTATTGTGAGTTCGGGATTCTTTATTTGCCATTTCTGTTCTTCATCCAGATAATGTCTCTGTTTCCTCCTACATATAGAGTGTCTGTTATAACCTATTTATTACCACAGGTAATCAGTATTATTATGTGAAAATGCTGAAAGACAGATCAGGGGTTGATCATACAAAACAACTTTGATTCTGAAAAGGGGGAAACTAAAAGGAGATTGCTTGCTATTTCATATTAGGGTTGTGAAAACTGGGCAAATATAATGTTCCAGTATTCATTCAAAAAGACCCAGGCAGAATCCAACCATTGGAAATTGGAATATAAACTAATATTTCCTCTATGTTTGCCTTTAGTTGCTGAGCTGATACTTGATGACATGTTCTTCAGTTATGGTCGACTAAATCGTAAACTTCTCTTTCTTTCTCCTTGCACTGCCAGCAGTATATATAAAGTCTGAAGCAGAGAGCGCTGCACCTAGTCCTATGTCAAACAGCTGTTCTGACTTTGACACAAGTGGGTGCTTTGAGACTTCTAGCAGGTGATGCTCCATTAACCCCTCTAGCAGCTTTTCTCTAGTGTCTAACAACTTCTTGTGCATTCTGTCCCACTTGGTAGACAACAGACATGCTTTTCTTCTCTAGAATTAATGATTAATTTCTGCACTTGGTAACAATTTTATTATATGTTTCATTTTATAATCAGTATTAGTAACATTGGTTGACAGACCCATTTTAAATGGAATTGTAAAGTTTACCTGGGCCCTGATATATAAAACTGAATCATAAGATCATCGCAAATGATTCTAAAATGGTCTGATGATAATGGCTCATTCATAAAGGATGCTGATCTTTCATTAGCAGAATGCAGGTATCCTATTTGTTACACAAAGCTCAAATCAAATCGGCTTAAACTGATTACACCTGTCTTGTGACTTTCCTTCATGTCACACAAATGCAGATTTACTGAGCAATAGTCATGGACCAAACATTTTTTTCAGTCAGTTAAATGGGGGCTTGACAAGCCAAGCCAGAGAGGAAGCTCAGGAGTGTGTCACTACTCCAGTAAACAGAGCAGCTGCTCTGAAATTATCTATTTGTTCTTTTTAAGTACCAACCAGTTACAACACACACGTGTCATTATCACAGTATATGAAGGTTCACAGTACATGAATGTAAGTGAAAGGTTTTCATCAGCATTCCCACGCACTCCTATTCAAACATCAGAAAACGAAGCAGATGGTTAGCATTCACGACAGAACCGATCTTTCAATGACAGCCTGTTCAGAAATGTGCATCCTCAGACTGACATATTCTATGTGCATGCACACAAACATTCAATTGTGATTCTACTGCCTCTGAGCACCCACCTAGACAGGAAAGCATTTCTCATCAAAGTCACTCCTCGCTACACTTCTTTAAAGGTAACCTATTGGGATCCTGGGAGAAAGTAACGGCAGGGCTCTCAAATGAAAGTTTGTGTTGCTGCCTGGCTGTAAAAACCAAACATCTGGACAGTGGCTTTCTCACTGTTTTATTGAAATTCCATTTTGTTTTAAGGTCTTTGTCCTGAATAAACAAAAAGGGACTTAGATGGAATGAGAATTTAAGATAAATGGTGGGAGCTATTCACTGTGCCTCAGGGAGTTTTTTCAATAGCAAACCTGGTGAAATAAATGCAGTTTTTACCACCTTATTTGAAGAACAAACCGTTCCCTGATGAGCCCATTAAAACATGTGTTTTCTCATGTAAAGCTGATCCTAAAGGCTTATTGTTGTCAATAACTTTTTGTTCTGTTGTTCCTGTTGCCTTCCTTTTGAAGTTCAGAAGCTGCTGAGAAATGGGAACAATTTCTTCAAATAGTTCCTGTAATAAAACCACTGTGTGGAGGAAGTGCTTTTTTTTCTTTCATCAATCTGCTTTCTGATCTTTTTGCATCTGGGCCAGTGAATCCAATCAGAATACAAGCCTTAAGCCCCTTGATTCCACCATCTAAAGTTGATGGTCTCCCACCTTGTAAGCTGCCTATCAGATAATAAGCAGGACTTGAATACCAGCCGGTATGCTGCAATGAGGGTGGTCCTGGTGTTTTCACCTGACGTCCAACGTGTCTTTGCTGGCCCTGTCTCACTGTTCTCCCCGGGGAAATCTCCCAAGAACAGCTGTCCTTATCAATGTGCCGGCTTCCCGCTCACTGCCTGCCTGGGCCGCATTCTCCATGACAGCAGCACCGAGGTAGCGGTAATCTGCCAAGACTTCAACAAAATTAAACCGCCAACCAGGCCACCAGGGGAGAGGCAATAGGGAAAGATTTCCTGCTCACTGTGATATGGCAACATAGGCCAAAGACATTAATACGGCATTGCATCTGCGAGAAATAAGCATTGCTAAGCATACAAATCTGGAGCTCCTAGTGCTTCTGTTATTGCTTTCCTCTGAAAGGGTAGTTCACGAAAAATGTGATTTAAGAAAAAACAATATTTTTCACACATCTGTTATTTGTCCCCCCACATGATTTGGCTGGCTTTGTCAGATGTCACGTCCATAATAGATGCAGTTTTGTTTTGTTGTGCTTAAACTGACAAAACTCACAAAAACTTGTGACTTCATGCACTCAGATCATCAACAGGACTGACAGTTACCAAAGGCAAATCTTGAGCATAGCTACAATATAAAATAATAACTTAAGAATCAATAAAGCTATTTTAATCCCTTCACTTTTTTATTGGCCATGAATTTACTAGGCACAATATTTAACATCCATCATATCAAAGATTCCTCTGGTGTGTTGAAACTTCCACAACTTTGAACGTACACCACCTTGAGAGCATTATTCTTATTTTCCTAATATTGTCGCTTGAAAACATGATGCTTACATTTCTTTTTCTGTTTGATTATGCTTCAATTTGCTATTTCTCTACCTCTTGTCAAGTTAAATTGTCTGGAGAAAGTACAGGAGAAGCTGTTGTCAGCAGATGAAGGACATTTGAGAAAAGAAATTCAGATTATGATTTCTGAATTGCTATATGAATCATATTGAGTCACATGACTTCATGTTATCGTTGCAGTCTCTGTCAGTTTTTCTGATTTTTGTTCATCAAGCTTGTAACATGACTTTTAATAAAGTAGATTGTATTTCCACGTGGTACATCAAAACAATATTTACTGGAGACCTGAAACATTTAAGACAAATATTCTTCTATTATTGGGAATTTTACAAGAATACCTACCAAACAGTGGTTTAATAACATTCACACGACTATAAAAGTTCCTGAAAGCAGAAAATTGGCAACCAGCAGGGTACTAATTTGCCATCACACACAGTATAGCACCGGTCTTTGATATCTTTTATCACTTCATTGCAATAGCTGATAAATTTGCTGGCAGGAATTGCTTCACCTAATCAGGAAACTGGCAAAGCAATTAGCCCACCAATATTGAGAGGTGATTAAGGAGATTTTTCTGTCCATTGTCACTTCATATTTTTAAGAATAAAAGTAATCACGAGAAGCAGGATTATGGATCGACTCTACCATAACAGTGTGGAGAAATTTCTCAACTCGTGGATACGAAACACATAGTGTTTCCGGACAGCGACGATACCGTCTGATAATACTTGCCTGCAACATGATGGATCTTTCTAAAACATTCTCTTGGACTCTTACCCTGTTAAACCCCCACAAAATGGCGTAAAGCGTGTTGTGGTTCAGGGTAAAATACACTCAGTTATTGCATATAAAACCAACTTCTCTTCCTCCATATTTGAGGTGTCATGAGAAAACAGCACCGCTAATTGAGGGCTAAAACAAGGAAAGAGAAGAGAGGCACGAGGATTAGATAAAGTCTGGCACATACTGAGATGATAATAAGCAAGGCTGGAAAGTGAGGGGAGAGAGCGAGAATGGAGAGAGAAAAAGAGAGAGACAAAAACAGATGAAAACAGAGAGGGGGCGGTTATAAAATGATTAAGGGACATGCTATATAGAATTTCCTGATTTGAAAAACACAAACAGGTCTGTCAGATGGCTCTGCCTCACCATCTGTTCTCTCCTGCCAAAATGTACAAGCGATGCTTCACCTTTTTGAACATAAATAGATTTCTGATCCAGAAATATTATTGGCCTTAGAAAGTTTGGTGGTAGCTGCACATGTGGAAACAAACATGTCCGGGCACATCAAGTAAAATCAATTGTGTGAAAAAAAAAAATGTATTTGAACAATATTTTTCTGTGTAACCCTTTTTGATGTGATGTAGTTAGGAAACATTGTTGCAGTGTTTATGTTCTTAAAATGAGTACATAACCCTACCATCTGAACATCCCTAGACAGATTCAATATTTGGTAATGCTTTTAAATATAAGTCAGTCTGGTACACAAACACTAACTACATCAATAAATATAAAGTACAATTTTCCATTTTTGACAATGCCAAAAAAAGAAAAGAAAGGAAATAGAGATATTCTTTGAAAGTGGAATTAATAGCATAGCAGACTGCCAACACATGGAAAACTGCTTGGAAGTCTAATTCGCTTTGGAAAATTTGGTGTTAAAGATAATTACACTCCAAAAATGATTTCCCTTCTTTGGACTTTGAGACTGTTGGCTGTTCCACAGCAAAGACTGCTGTTTGGTTTCTGGGTTATAGTTGTTGACCCAGCTGTGACTACCACTGAAACCTCCAGATGATGGTTGGGTCATCCCAGGTTTGCACACTTCATTACAGACTTGCTTTTCATCTATGAGATCACAACTGAGCAAGATTTAGACGCGCTGAAGTTACAGCGATCACCTGTTGCAAAGATAATTGTCACACAGCAGGAAGAGTGTCTGAACGTATAAATAGCACATGTTAGCATCAGAAGCTATGGTGTCTGTGTCAAGTGATTCCCCCTTTAAAACAGTCTTACAACTACTTGTCCTGTTCTCCAGTTTGAATCATTTTCTACGGCTTCGTTTTAATAATCCCTCACTGTTCCTGAACCTTTCTTACATATTAAAGACCATACCTTAAAATGCATTGCTTTGTTTCCCAATGTCTACTTTGGGCTAGTCTCTGTGCTGCGGACCTAGCCACTAGCAAAACCAGCCCTTAAGCAGTTAGCATCACCTTAGAAACAGTCAAAATAGCTTAATAACTGTTTTGTGGTGATGGCCTGTGCTGCTTTTTTTGCAGGTCTGCTATCTAGAGCTGTTACAGATTATTAAAGCATGTCATAGATGATGTAGACAGCAAGCTTTAAGTGTATGTCACTGTAATAACTTGCATTCTTCATACATTCTTAGTATAATAGGGACACTGGCTATGGATGTCTATAGAGAGAGAAAATAGATGACTGTGATGTTTATTGCAACGTCAACTGCATTGGCTCCTAGCGACTTTATCCTAAGAGTTAAATCAGGGAATACATAGGCTGTATTTTTATTTAAACCTTGACAGTTCTGTGTTTCACATGCTGTATTATTACCATTGAGTAAAGGGTTAACAGTGCATGCTCTCTAAATACTTTGCTGGTATTTTTGCATCATACACCCTCCGGCCCCTTCTTGTCCGGAGCCTGTGAGTCTGGACACAGAGACTGAAGCCCAAAGTGCTACTGGCTGGCTAATGCTGCTTGGACACACATGTGTGCACACCTACACACACATACACACCTTCTCTCTCTAAAAGAGACATTTCTTTCGCAAAACCCTGTGGCACGTAAAGTGCACTCGGATTTGGTCACATACACTGTGTAGAGTACAGTGGGAGAACCCGATATCTCTCACAGTATCATTCAAAAACTATTGATTTTTAACGTTTCATAAAAGGAAGGTGCATTATAGTAATATGATGCCTGCTAATCTGAGCACTATAATAAATGGTTGCAGATAACTCTGTAATCATTTAAGTTTCTGCTTACTCTGAGCGTACAACTTCAAAGGTAATTATTTCAAGGGTTTTATTTAAGGTTCTACATGTAGCTTTGGAAGTATGAATGAATAACAGCAAATGCATATTTTTTTGGCATTTTAATTTGTTCGCATGCACGAGGAGAAGCAACAGGTTTCAGAACGTCTGCCATAAGTAACACCCCATTCTGGTTTTAATCCAAATGCAGATATTTTAGTGAAATCAACAAGTGCATGCAGTTTTTGAAATACTAAAATATTAAGCTCCCCGCGACTTCTAAGGCAGAAAATGCACTTGACACTTTTATTAAGCCTCAAGGGGAAAAAAAACATTGCAGTTCATTGAAAAGCACTAACATAACTTTTGTTTGCCAGAAAAGCTTTGCCAAAAGATGAAACTTCATTCATGTGTCAGAGTGGGTCAGAATTTCTGCAGTTCTGCTTAAAAGAAAAAAAGCAGCACAGCATTTTATCATCCATATAATTCCACTTCAATGCCACATTTTTAATTAAGGATACTGTATGGTTCCCCAGTAAAGATAAATTAAACATTGTACACATTTACAAATCTGCAATCACAGCAGTGCTAAGCATTTACACAATCAGAGAAAATGCTCTTACTAAGCAGTATTAATTTATAAGACATTACAATAGCTGACATAAAACTAGAAGGGAAATGAGAGTCCTCATCATATTACAAGAGCTATTCCGATGGTGTTTTACCTCTGTAGTCCTCCTGGATGATTACAATAGTGCCACAGTGGGAGGTGAAATAAAGCTGTACAGCTGGATATAGCTAGCATCAGATGACTTAATCAGGCCATAAAGAAAGCCTCACTTACAGATGCTGTGTTGCCCCTGTGCTCCGCATTTCATCAGCCCCAGGGAAAGGTGAAATATGCTTCCTCTGAAGGTAATGTGCCCTATCTCCGTCCAAGCGGTGACAAATTTATCGCCCCCTCGACTATTTACAATCCGTCTGAGCCATGATGATTTGGCTTGTGTTATTTAAGCTGCAGAAGTAAAGCCATGTTACTGCTGTTCTGAGGTGCCAACAAAGGGGAACAGCAAGAAAAGGGGGAAAGTAAAAAAAAAAAAAAAGGTACCACTTTACAATAAGGCTCCCCTTATAGATGCTAATAAATAGTTTATAGCTATATTATTAATTAATTTGTAAATGCTTTATAAACCATTATTAATGGTTTATTATGCATTAGTTAAGGGTGAGAAAGAGGAAAAAAACTGACCGGTTTCTTGCCAAATAGTGAGCCAAATGTGTTCACCTATATATTTCATCTAGAGTTGCTATATTAAACATTTCAGACTAAGTTACTATCCTGTAAGCACAATCAGCATTTGTAAACATATTTTTTATCATATAAAATTGTACTTCAGAAATGCATTATAAATATATAATAAATATACACAGCATATCGAAAGGGCTTGGATGACCATCAAAGGACATGTCCGTAGACTAAGAGGAAATCGCACTGAGAAGTTGCTGGAGGAACACCTGATGGTTCTTGAGTGGTCATCTTGGCTTGGTTCGCGACACCCTGATGGACCACTGGGACGCTTATTTAAGGACATACAAAAAATATTTCCAGTTTGAACCAGTCTGGCATGAACTTTTTTTGGAGTGGGTGACTGTTTGGTGTTTTAAAAAACACATTTAATGTTACATGTGTTACTCTTACAATATATTGCCATTTTTGACAGTAGTTAAATGTTATTTCAAGCACTGATTGTAATTTAGGTCTAAGTGTTATAAATGGTGACATTATACATTTAAGACTCACTTTTGGCAATTATAAATGTTTATTAGTGATTAATAAATGTTGACATGTTTTAAACTTTACGACAAAGCTATCTTTTGTCATTTATAAATGTTTATTAGTGATTAATAAATGGTGTTATGCTTTACACTTTACAATAAGGCTCCCATTTGGCATTTATAAATGTTTATTAGTCCTTAATAAATGTTGACATGTTTTAAACTTTACGACAAAGCTATCTTTTGTCATTTATAAATGTTTATTAGTGATTAATAAATGGTTTTATGCTTTACACTTTACTACAAAGCTCCGATTGATAGTTGTGGATATTTATAATGCATTTCTGAAGTACAATTTTATATGATAAAAAATATGTTTACAAATGCTGATTGTGCTTACAGGATAGTAACTTAGTCTGAAATGTTTAATATAGCAACTCTAGATGAAATATATAGGTGAACACATTTGGCTCACTATTTGGCAAGAAACCGGTCAGTTTTTTTCCTCTTTCTCACCCTTAACTAATGCATAATAAACCATTAATAATGGTTTATAAAGCATTTACAAATTAATTAATAATATAGCTATAAACTATTTATTAGCATCTATAAGGGGAGCCTTATTGTAAAGTGGTACCAAAAAAAATTCATAAGATGTGATCATGTTCTCATAAGCTACTGCTGCTGGTTTACCATATCATCATTAAGTAAAAAAAAAATAAAAATAAATAAATATAAAAAAAAACACCCAGCACGCCCCTGCGGGCGGTTTATCCTTCAAGCTCGGGTCCTCTACCAGAGGCCTGGGAGCTTGAGGGTCCTGCGCAGTATCTTAGCTGTTCCCAGGACTGCGCTCTTCTGGACAGAGATCTCCGATGTTGTTCCCGGGATCTGCTGGAGCCACTCGCCTAGCTTGGGAGTCACCGCACCTAGTGCTCCGATTACCACGGGGACCACCGTTACCTTCACCCTCCACATCCTCTCGAGCTCTTCTCTGAGCCCTTGGTATTTCTCCAGCTTCTCGTGTTCCTTCTTCCTGATATTGCTGTCATTCGGAACCGCTACATCGATCACGACGGCCGTCTTCTTCTGTTTGTCTACCACCACCATGTCCGGTTGGTTAGCCACCACCATTTTATCCGTCTGTATCTGGAAGTCCCACAGGATCTTAGCTCGGTCATTCTCCACCACCCTTGGGGGCATCTCCCATTTTGACCTCGGGACTTCCAGGTTATACTCGGCACAGATGTTCCTGTACACTATGCCGGCCACTTGGTTATGGCGTTCCATGTATGCCTTGCCTGCTAGCATCTTGCACCCTGCTGTTATGTGCTGGATTGTCTCTGGGGCATCTTTACACAGCCTGCACCTGGGGTCTTGCCTGGTGTGATAGACCCCAGCCTCTATGGACCTTGTGCTCAGAGCTTGTTCTTGTGCTGCCATGATTAGTGCCTCTGTGCTGTCTTTCAGTCCAGCTTTGTCCAGCCACTGGTAGGATTTCTGGATATCAGCCACCTCCTCTATCTGCCAGTGGTACATACCGTGCAGGGGCCTGTCCTTCCATGATGGTTCCTCGTCTCCCTCCTCTTTCTTGGGTTTCTGCTGCCTGAGGTATTCACTGAGCACTCGGTCAGTTGGGGCCATCTTCCCAATGTATTCTTGGATGTTCCTTGTCTCATCCTGGACTGTGGTGCTGACACTCACCAGTCCCCGGCCCCCTTCCTTCCGCTTAGCGTACAGCCTCAGGGTGCTGGACTTGGGGTGAAACCCTCCATGCATGGTAAGGAGCTTTCTTGTCTTTATGTCAGTGGCTTCTATCTCCTCCTTTGGCCAGCCTATTACCCCAGCAGGGTACCTGATCACGGGCAGGGCGTACGTGTTGATGGCCCGGATCTTGTTCTTACCATTCAGCTGACTCCTCAGGACTTGCCTGACCCTCTGCAGGTACTTGGTGGTTGCAGCTTTTCTAGCGGCCTCTTCATGGTTCCCATTTGCCTGCGGGATCCCCAAGTACTTGTAACTGTCCTCTATGTCTGCAATGTTGCCTTCTGGTAGTTCAATCCCCTCAGTTCTGACTACCTTCCCTCTCTTTGTTACCATCCGACTACACTTCTCCAGTCCGAACAACATTCCAATGTCATTGCTGTATAGCCTGGTAGTGTGGATCAGTGAATCGATGTCTCGTTCACTCTTGGCATACAGCTTGATGTCATCCATGTACAGGAGGTGGCTGACAACTGCTCCGTTCCGTAGTCGGTATCCGTAGCCAGTCTTGTTAATGATCTCACTGAGGGGGTTCAGGCCTATGCAGAACAGCAGTGGGGACAGAGCATCTCCTTGGTAGATCCCGCACTTGATGGTGACTTGTGCTATGGGCTTGGAGTTGGCCTCTAGTGTTGTACGCCACATCCCCATTGAGTTCCTGATGAAGGCTCTTAGGGTCCCATTGATCTTGTACAATTCTAGGCATTCCAGTATCCAGCTGTGGGGCATTGAGTCATAGGCCTTGTTGTAATCAATCCAGGCAGTGCACAGGTTGGTCAGTCTGGTCTTGCAGTCTCGGCTGATTGTTCTGTCTACCAGTAGCTGGTGTTTTGCGCCTCTGGTATTCTTGCCAATTCCTTTCTTTGTCCCGCTCATGTATTGACCCATATGCCTGTTCATCTTAGCCGATATGATGCCTGACAGGAGCTTCCATGTAGTACTGAGGCAGGTTATTGGTCGGTAGTTGGAGGGGACCGGTCCCTTCTTGGGGTCCTTGGGGATCAGGACCGTCCGGCCTTCAGTTAGCCATTCCGGGTGTCTCTCGTTAACTAGCAGCTGGTTCATTTGTGCTGCCAGACGCTCGTGGAGTGCAGTCAGCTTCTTCAGCCAGTATATATATATATATATATATATATATATATATATATATATATATATATATATATATATATATATATATATATATATCGTGCAACCATTGCAGCTTGAATCACAAGTATATATATATATATATATATATATATATATATATATATATATATATATATACATATATATATATATATATATATATATACATATATATATATATATATATATTCATTCTAGTGTATTCAAGTACTGAAGGTGGAACATTCAGTGTTTATGCCACATCACAGAGACAAATTCTTCCATGGCAACACTGGAAAAACAAACCTTCAATAATACTGACAGTATTTCAAGGGCTAACTTGTGACTACATCATGGTCAGGTAGCCCAAGTTTTCAAAAAGCAATTAAACCAAAAAGAAGTGATATTTCTCTCAAACCCACCCTGAACTTCTCTCAGAAAGCTAATTAGCTAGTCACATTTAATGAACTTAATTAGCCACATTTTAAACTACTATCCACAACAGTATTAAGATATTGATTAACTAATACGTCCGACATGTATACAGCCATAATCAATAAAAGTTCATTTGCACTCTCTAAATTATGAATGATCTGTGCCTGCCTCAATAATTATCCAGTAATATTTTTGTATAATTAAATACACCTCATAAGCTTGAGTTACACCACACATCTTACATTCTGAACTGCTCAGTCAGCTTCATTTTAGCTCTATTTGTTTATAAAAATTTGTAGAAAAAAGAAACTTAAAGCACTAAGATATGAATACTTGAAATTAGTTTTGCATGCTCTTAATAAAAGAACATTTCAAAAGGACCATCTTTCAGATATATATACAGTTCTACATATACACACAAAAAGCCTCCGTTCCAATTATTCACCTCAGCTACTCTGTAGATTCATTGTTAACTGTGCTTATTATGCTGAGCGGCCACAGTTTGCATGCTACTGTATGAGCCAAGCTGCTGGACAGATCAAGACCAACTTCAGGTGCTCAAATAGCCGTTTGACCAGCTCTGCTTTACATTTATCATGAGCTCAGTGTCTAAATGTGACATAGTCACAAACTCTATTGAACCTATTTAGGATTTATTGGCCTAAGATTTTTAAGATTGTATTCCATTTTTTTCTACTTTATTAAGCATATTATAGAAGAAATGTAGTTCTGCAAAGTTTCTAAATTTTTCTATTAAATGACAGCATTAATAGCTGCTATGCTCTGGCATATTTCTTCCTCTGTTTAATGCCTATGTAAGATAGCATTTTATAATGATCATTCGAAATAAAAGCCAGCACTGACAAAATATTTACCACAACCCTAATAATTTCTTTTTAGCACTTAATAAAAAGTACACAGTAATTATAGATTGGAATACTGAGATTACCTTTTGTTATAATCTATCCAACAAATGTTGAAATATTTCAGTTTGACGGTGTAACTAACTGACTGGCATTGCCCTACCTTTAACCATATTATATATACTATGCCAATAGCACTAGAAAATCATTAAATATTTACTAAGTTACTTTTAATAGTAATGACCAGATGCAGTTTTTAAAATAAACTACAAAACATCCGACACCACAAATCTTGGTAATATGAGGAAAGCTGCTATGGTGAATGTGAAGTCTGACAAAATGAACCTCTTGTACAACAGCAGTCTTAAAGAATACTGGAATCTGTTGAAAGCTGCTTCATAGATGTATCATCAGCTCTGTATATTCTAAACTGTATTCTCAGGAAATTTAAAGCTGACTTATCTGTAAACCCTCATTTTTTATGTAACATGATGCAGCTAGATTCTGACGATGGGGTAATAATGTTGCTCTTGAATGTCAGAACACTGCGGTGTTAGCACAATTAGAAGCAATAATGTTACAGTTCTAAAGGGCAATATAGTAGCAGAGGAGACCTCATGCCTTCATAACAGCTGAGATGTGATAGTGTGTGCTTCTCCAGATATGTTTATGGCACATTTAGAAAGTATTTTAAGTATTTTTAAAAAGCATTATATTTGGATTGTCTTGAGCCCAACAATGACTGATTAGTGTGATTAGCAAAGGTCATTAACCTCCTAGGACCTGGCGTCCACATATGTGGACATCACGTTTTGGGTTATTTAGCCCAAAATACTCAATTATGCTCTACAAGGGCCTGATATCCACTTACGAGGACATTATACTGCTACTGTTCTATCAAAATTTTAAACGAATATCCTCATATGTGGCTCTTATTTGTCTTACAAACAAAAACAATGTAAAAAAAAAATCTGGTAATTCTTTGTTTTTACATTCATCGGGCCCCAATCAGCCCAAATATCAAAGAGAAATTAAAAATGCATGCCGTGGAAGAGTTCGGGTCTTAGGAGGTTAAATAGGATGACAAATTTAGCTAACTTAAAGAAGCTTAAAATATAACACATACACACCTGTAAGACTGAAGAGCTGAGTCCTTAGGGTGTTATTCTGGACAAACACTTTTAACAAGACAAAAGAACCACACACCGGTCACTCAAAGCTATTTAAAGTTATTTAATTTATATTAAAAAACTGAAGTCTTAAAATAATTTGAATTAAAACAAACTGTAGTTTCCATAAATAACTGTAGAAATAGCTGTTGTTACATAAAAGAACTCAAAGTTGTTTTCTTATGTGACTATATTGAGACAAAATTAGAGATGTATCTGCCTAATCATGAATGTGTTTATCATTCAAGGGAGGTGTCGTTGTCATTTGTCTTCTTTGGATATACATGGCTATGAAGAGTTTATAGGTTATTTGCAAAAAATTGGCTTTGGGGGTGATTTTGAATACAACTGTAAAGAGGTTAAATCTTGGTTCAAACAACCTCAGTCATATTCAGTTTGGATGCTTCATCACAAGGATTCTTATGATGACAGGAAACATCACGTTTATATTTTGGAGGTATCACGGTAAAACTAAATGACTGTAGCACATATTATGAAACTCAATTACAAATAATCTATACTTCTGTTTGCATACTAAATATACCAATTTACTAATTCTGGGTTACATTCAGTGTCCAGCCAGGACATCACAGATTTGAAATTATAGATTTGAAGATACCACACGACGGCCATTTAACTGCAAATTAAAGGCATTAACCAGCCTTGGGTTTATATAGGAATATAGCTGAGTTAAGT
Organism: Aulonocara sp. 'chitande type north' Nkhata Bay; assembly: GCF_057382095.1. NCBI lineage: Eukaryota > Metazoa > Chordata > Actinopteri > Cichliformes > Cichlidae > Aulonocara > Aulonocara sp. 'chitande type north' Nkhata Bay. The sequence goes on from NC_141352.1 coordinate 32,097,255, forward strand.
CTCCGAAAGTGATGCATCACAGATGAGTTGCACTAATCATCGCAAAGTTCTAATAATCTGTCTTGTTTTATAAATTAGATGGTACATCTTCGCCAATGTGTCTGAGAGTATTTGCAGTCAGTCAGCACATGACCCTTTGGATGTGTTGCCTCCCACCAGGTGACCTTGCCATCAAAACAAGTTATTGCAACCACTTGCAATTAGTCCCCAAATTGGAAATCTTTTGAAGTTGCAAGGAGTCGGCGCCCACTGAAAACACTACATCCAGATGAACAGAATCAACTTTTTTGGATTTCCTTAGGTGGATGATTGAGCATGAATCAAGACAGTGGTGGTCAATGGTGTATCCAGTCCCAAAGTAACTATTGACCATGTTTGGGGCCTTTATAGTTTGCTGGTGTTTTTAACATCCTTTCTTGAGTTCGCAGCCTCTCTCAGCACATATGTTCCCAACATTCTTTGCCTCAGCCCTGTGTCAACAAGATTTCCTTCCACTTGTCCTGCTCTCCAGCTTCTCTCACTAGTGGCTTAGAAATTATGATTGCCTGTTGTACTATGACTTTGCCAGCAACTGCCTTTCAGTCACCTACACACACTTCTATTTTAGCATCAGGTCCCTTGCCTCCTTTGCTTTGTCTGTCTATACCCCACAGTTTTCTGCTTCCTCTTGCTCTTCCCCTCGTTCCTCCACTCACTTCAGTGCTCTTTACAATATGTCGGTGCAGATCTGCCTCACCTTTGATATTTCAATATAATGTCGATGAAGGGTGGTGGACCCAGCGGATACAATGACAGAAGTCTCTTCTGACTTTCTCTCCATTTCTGGGTCTCCATTTTCAGGCAAGACAAGAGGCCGAACAAATAACCACAACTAGTATTTTTTGCAGACACCATAGAGGATTACAAAAGTTACAGTGTGCCACTTGAGTAGTAGTAGTAGTAGAAGAAACTAAAAAATAACAAATGCATAAAAATGTATTTTGCAACTTCAGTAAAGTCATATCCACTGTGACTAGAATGCTAAATTGATGTATAACAAAAACATTGTACTCACTGTCACATCTTTTGCAACAATATAATGGAATTGGTCAGTGGCTCTAGCACTTGCAAAGCTCAGCAATTTTAATATTTACAATTGTATGTGTGTAACATTTATGACCCTATGAATAAATAAACCCTAATGACTTTCCTGTTTTCAAAATAATACCGACCATATGGAATGTTTATCATGAGGTATATTAACACAAAGACATTTGTGGTTCCCAGATGACAAATTTTTATAACTGAGTAGATGCCCCAACTAAACCTGCACAAGCGCGAGCTGGTTGACTGATTGGTGTAGAATAAAATGTCGAGATGTAATGGAAGGTGATTAAATATGGTGCAAACATACATATTTTAGAAGGTAATTTCTAATGACTGCTAATGCCCTTGGTAAAAATTCTCCATCGCTTTGGTTTATGACAAAAACCAAAATATAATGACATTCCCTTTCACCTCAGTGATCTTGTGCATACCCCTATTTAATAAGTCTAGCCTGCTAATATGCTAACCTAAATACAAGTTAACAGAGAAAACAATATACTTTATAAACATCAGCGTGTTAAGCTGGTTTTAAAATCCTGCAATTGTGTCTTTCCACGTACAGAATTCCGTTCGTTAAGAGGACGGAGAGGGGTATTCACCCACTCCAGACACACCGATGCACAGTCAGAAGCTTGGACTGTGGACCTGTGTGTCTGGGGTGGAAGTGGATGATCTAAGCAACTGTCAAATGACAGTTGGAGTTCACCAGAACAGAAGAACCACGAAAAAAACTTCAGAGATAAAAAAAAACAAAAAAAAAAACACGGCATGAAGACCACAGAGAGTCGTTGCAGTGAACATTTTTCATTGTTTTTAGCACTCGGTTTGACTTCAGCTCTTTGTGTGTTAGAATGTCACTTTTCTCTGCAGCTGACTGAACAACAACAGTATAAGCAGCAGTGGTCCACAGACTGAGTGTAGTGCTGTGGCCATCCCTGGATTGGAGCGGACAGTAAACGTGCTATCGCTGCTTGGCCACAACACCAGCTTTAGCCTTATCATTGCTAGCACGTTAGCTTGCTAATATGATGTTCATTAAATTCAGAGTTGCTAACATAGTTGAAAACATCATTCACCATTGACCAGGAGTATAGGTGAAGAACTGTTCACATCACAACAGTTCTTCACAGTTCTTCACACAAAAATGGCAAAACTCACAACAATTATTGAACCTTATAGATTTTCTAAATATCCCCAATGGAACAGAAAAGCATCAGAAAAGCATTAGGCATTAGGGCAGCATTCTCCATTTTCCTCTCAATAACCTCCATATTTTACATATCTATGAATAAATGCCAATTATGAAGCAAAACTGATATTTGTCAGACTAATCTGAGACATCTTTGAGCTAAACGTGGTTAAATCTTATTGAATACCCTTCTGATAATACAGGATATCTACAATAGATTACTAAGCACCATGACTAAAGAGCATATTTTTCTTTTCCATCATTATCGTCTATCAACTTGTCTCTTTAAAAGGCTAGTGTAAAAATCAAATAATATCAGGGTTTAAACTTATTTTTATAGTAGATTTGCTAGCAGTACAGTATAGTATTATAACTAGATTTCCAGAATACTGCTATAAGATTTTCTGAGTTAGTTTGCAGTTATGATTAGGTCTCAATATCCTTACAGAGATGCAGTAGATGTATGCATATGTCTATGTACAAGAGATAAAGGGAAATAGACAGAAAGGCAGAATATTTGAGTAAAACTATTTTTCAGTGTCCAATATTAGAACATGGCCCGGGGATAATGGTTAGCGCTACGGCCTTTGGATTCCTAATCCAGAAGACAAGGGGTGCAGATTAATCATGGAGGGAATCTATCTTAGCGACAGGTCACATATGTTTGGTAGGCATTAGCAGGGTGTAGAGGGTTAATACACAAGGCCAAAGAAACTGTGATCACTTCAGCAGATGTCCTTCTGTAGGTTTGGAGTATTAAAGGCAAACAAACATTATTTTTCACGAGAAATGTAGCTGTGTTTTTCAGCCTTAGTGTTTACTGTTTACAATTCTTAATGCCACTTAAGAGCTGCATAAAGTCACTGCATCAGAATTTCCTGATACTATTAAAGTATACAGTAGAGTTCAGCTGCTGAAGCATGTGGTGTTTGGTGTTTTCATGCAGCAGATGAAGGGAACTGTGCTGGGTAGGATCTTTACCATTAGCCAGCCCCCTTGCTGTTAGGACCTTGCAGCTACAGACAGCAACGAGTCTAGAGTCTATGTCTAACTCTGGAGAAGAAAGGCGATACCTCTGTCGCCTTCCCTTCACTTCATTCAGACATGAGCTTGATCAATGCCTTGGCTCTGTATAGACTGGAAGTGGTGTACTTAGGCGTCACTGCACTCGTTTGTGTAGTCTATCCTGCCAGCTCTCCTAACCCGCACCAGTCCAATCACAGTTGTGAGGCTTTTAAATGAAGAGTTAAAAGACTCACTTGTTAGTTATTCTAAGTGGTTGCTCTATCCTTTGTCTTGATTTTTTCCCCCACAATCCATTCAAACAGTGTTGAACTTTCTGTTCCATTGCATGTGACCTCAATGGAAAGATAAACAGCAACTACTTGTTAAGTGATCAACAATGGGGATGACATCATTATGGGCTGAAATATTAGCCGAGTCTTCGCTATCTGTACATTCCTACATTCCTGTCGCTTTTCCCTGGACCCTGTTTGCATATTCATTGATGGTTTAATCTCCTTGACGTGTACCCAAGGGAATCAGGAGGATAACCTGGAGAGTTCATCTGTGCCTGTGTTTATCTCGGCCGCTGCATGGGGGGTTGGTGTTAGGGTGCAGTGCAGGTGAGCCAGGGCTCAACTGGGTGTGTGCATACATGATTTATGTGGCTTATACACAGAAAGGGGAGATAGAGACGACCTTCTTTGCAGTCAGAGCCAAAGCTCTTTCCTTACATGTTGGAATGCACTTGATTACTTGCAGGCATGAAAATACTATAGAAAAAAAATGTCACTTTAGAGCATACAGCTTTAGTTGTTGAGTGTGTTGCCTTTAAAAATGCAGCGTTTCTTTTTTATAGTCTTGCATTTTTAGCCTGTACTTGAAAGCGGCTCCGCATTGAGAAAAGGTCTGCATTTTTTATCTTCAGAAATGTTCATTTTTCTGCCACTTGTTGTTGACCGACACAACAGGAATTCAGTTCACAACCAGTTCATGACCAGTTTTACTTTTGCTTGTAAACCTCAGCTGCCAAGGATGCTAGACATTTTTTTTTTTTCATTTGAGGATGTAACATCATCAAGTCAGGAACTATGAAAGCATGAGGTGACATGCTTTCATTAATAGAACATGAAGTGCCAGTGCTGAAGTGCAAAGCAAAATAACAAAGCTTCAAACATTTGCAATGAATTTGCTTCAGAAAAGAAAGGGGAAAAATCAACAGGTTCATAAATCACATGGTTTAAATGGAAAGTGTTTTATGAGATTTGTTGGAGGACGTCTGCAAGAGCAGAACAGTAATTATGTCTTTTATAGTTGCTTTAGAATACCCTCTAACCAGATTTAATATACTTCACATGAGCTTGTAATGGGGCTGCTGGTGCCCACAGCGCTCACATGTGGTTTTACAAAATGAACATGTTTCCCGTTGCTCCCTTTGCCCTTTGGTTCACTTTGACAATTCAGCATAAAATGAATCGGGTGCTTAACTGTGAGCGCTTTCTAATCCGTGGAAAAACAAGACAATGTGTAGCAAAGGTTGCATTCAGCTGTTTTGTTTGAAACCTTGCTCATAAGTTCAGTTGTTATGATTGATTCTGTGTTTTCAATGGCATACAGGTGACTGTAAAACATTCTGAACCTGTTGCCTTACAGCTTTGATACTCCTCTGTGTCTCTGAGCAGATGCGTTGTAAAGTATGTACTAGAGACACATGAAGAAGTTGGAGTATTGCAACTGGTCACTTTATGCTTTTAAATGTGCTCAAATCAATGTTCAATTCACTCTGCTAGGATCATAGTTCCTTTACATTTCACTCACCTTTAGCTTGAATCTTATTAAGTATATTAAGCCCTACAATGACTTGTTGAGATGAATGCGGATGACAGCTAATTAGTGCAGATTAAAGCCCTCCTGCTTCTTGACTGCACATTCTATGAGAAATGAAAAGAAGAAATCATTTACCTGTCCTTAATAAGACTGAAGTAATCACCCACTGGCTATAAAACACATTGGTTCCACTATATCATATAGAGTTGTTTATATGACAGGTCTGTCACAGCTGTCAAATATAGGCCGTGGAAAGCCTCGAAAACATGACTACAGAAGCAGCATGTTTCCTTAGACGAGATTGCTCTGTGGAGGTGGCGAGTGACATGTTTATCCTTAATTTATTGGCAAATGTGTCTGTGTATATTCATTTACATTCCCTGCTGGGAAACAGCTGCTGTTAGTAGTGGTATACTATAAATGGACAGTCTGTGATCTTATTTCTTCAAAGGATTGGCATAGTAGTAATTTACCACATGTTTTTAAGGTCCAAAGATTACAAACTGTGCATACATGATACAAACATAAACCGACACAGCTTCACTCTGTCAGTCTGTTGTGATTACAGCCTAATCAAGAAGGACAGTTCAACCACCTCGAACACCTAAACATTATTTGCCAATCAGGTGTCAGAAAAATGAGCTACTCTGCTGTCAAGTTTATTTTCTTTAGTCACGGTGCTGATGAAGTGCAGTGATGTTTGCGGCACGTTAATCTAGTTTATTGATGATCCTGCACCCAGAACTGTAGTGACCACACATGAGAGGTGAGCAAATAAAAAGCAGGAACTATCAGAGCTGAAGAAGTGGTTTCTGGAAAGAACAGCATGTAGTGACAGTTTTATGTTGTATTGTTAGGATGCCATGTTGCCCGCTGCATTCGACAATAGAGAGTTGTCAGAGCAGGCGATCGTTGCTCAAGAGTTGGCAGTTCGTCTTATGATTGAAAGGTTGCCGGTTCGAGCCCCGGCTCGGACAGTCTCGGTCGTTGTGTCCTTGGGCAAGACACTTCACCTGCCGCCTACTGGTGTTGGCCAGAGGGGCCGATGGTGCGATATGGCAGCCTCACTTCTGTCAGTCTGCCCCAGGGCAGCTGTGGCTACAACTGTAGCTTGCCTCCGCCACTGTGTGAATGAATAGTGGAATTGTAAAGCGCTTTGAGGGTCTCAAAAGCGCTATATAAATGCAATCCATTATTATTGTCAGAGCAGGTGACAGTGACACTCCTGAGGACGTAAACTTTATAATGCTCAGAAACAATGTGCAGATTCAATACCCAGGCAAAATTTAAAATGCATAACTTCATAAGAATTTCTGAAATTTGATGAAAAGTATCGACGCACCCTCAAACGCTGTGCTCTGTTTGGGTCTAGCTTTTTCTGACATTAACATCATATGAATGAACATGAGTTGAACCAGTAAATTAGATTCTGAATTTTCTTTTCTTTTTCTTTTTGATAGAATATGTAAAGACTGGGTTGCTCTTACTGACATTTATTTTGTAAAACTACTTGTCAGTGGAAAAGGTCTAAAACTCCTGCCCTAGTATGTCAGTGCTTATGTTAACATACACACTTGTTGCCTTGTTATAGTCTTATCTTGGTTATATCCAGGCGATATGCTGGGATTTGTAATGTAGGGGGTCCTCTGAGGAATCGGGGTTGCCATGATCAGGAACAGTGACAGTTCCTACATTTGAAACAATTTATTTATAGATATTAAAGATCAGGCTTATGATTGATATCCTTTGACAAACTGTACAGGAGCAGATTTGTGCTGACAACCCTCTGCTCTGAATATGAAGTGTGAAAAACAAGCAGCTGATGAAAATAAAACCTTTCTGTAATTTCTCTTCCCGAGTCATCCATATCACATATACAGAAAATAGGAGTGAATTAACAGCATAAACCAGACTTTATAGTAATTCAAAAGGGATTCGTTTCGCTTTTTGCACTATCAACACAAATACAAAGAAAAAACAATGAGGAAATGATTAAACTAGCCGGCCAGATGTAATTCAACTTGTATTCTTTTCAGGCCAAGGCAGCTGGATTGCCACCTTTAACATATTGAAACATTGTGTCTCGAGTAGACCCACATTACATTTTGTAAATAGTGTTTAGTTTTTAAAAAAATGAACCATAGGGTGTTTAAGCAGAATATCGGCCCTATTTAGGTTCAGTTCTAAAACAAAAATGTGTAGGTTTCTGGCTTTTTTCACCTTGTGCCTTGCCATCTCTCTGTTCACCCCGTCTGCATCTGACTGATAAAGGGTCTGCTTTTAGGAAAACCCATTATCGTTTGAAGGGAAAGACAGCGAAACATCCGGTACTGGCAAGTTCCTGAATTTTTACTCCTCTGCTGCAATTAGTCTTAAGATGTATTTTAGACAGCGTTTTAATTATTAAGACTGCAAGTTGTACATACACTGTATATATACATGGGTAAAGAAGGATGGAGTGAGGCTGGTCATGCTGATTTTAAAGAGTCCCACTATCTTTAAAGTGGTATATCTAACTTTTTTTTACTGGGGTGCGAGTAGAATTGTATCTGATATTGTGTTATTTGAGAATGTCCATGTTTTATATATATATATATTTTTTTTTATATATAATTAAAATCAAGGAAGCAGTTTGCTTTTAGGAGTACTGGCAATATTGTCTGTAATATACATGCCTTTACAAAATCAGTTGCAAAACAAGTGGAAAAAGTACTGATGATGTTAGGAGGAGTGAAACGAGACAAATAAGTATTCAGACACAAACCCACTTCAAGATACTTCTGGTTTGCAATGTATTATTAGATGGAGATTCCTAACAGGAGAATTTAATGTGATGCCAAGTCATGTTCCTGAGACCTTTTTGCCATTCTGAATGACTTCTCTTCCCTATTTATACACGCTCGTCCCGCTGGCAGCACCTGCCTATGTCCACACACCATGTCAATTTAATAAGGGACACATAAACAGCCTGCTACTATTCAGCAGCATGAGACTGACTTCATGTAAGCATGTTCTTGATTTATATTCACAGTCACACTCAGGCCCACAGGCTTTTTTGTATAATTTCAGTCAAATTGGTTGGCAAAGTGAACTTGCATTTACCGAAGCTGTCATTTAGCCACGAGGTCAGAGCTTTGATCACTGCAAGTGTTTCTGTTGACAATTCACTATAAGTCACTTTGTTTGGATGCGTCGACTACACCCATGGGATTTCAATATTTGAAGTGTGCTCATGTTAAGCTACACCTCGGCTTAAATTCCACATCATTCTCTAATGTTTGTAGAATTCCCTGTTCAATCACCAATCTGTGCACGTGGTTACAGCTTTATGAGGGAAACTGGAGTTCAAACACCAGAAACTCTTTAAACTGAAGCTTTTGTAAAACAGTTAGTTGTTATTTGTTAGCCAAAAAACTGGCAGTTGCTTTCAAGGACTCTCCCTCCCTGATTTCTATTCTTGGCATTCTTAAAAAGCCTCTAAGACAGCATGTAGACCAAGATGTGACAGTCAAATTCTCCACTGAAACTAATTAAATTCTTCTTTGGTTGTTCCTTAATGGACAGTTCTGCCCATTTTCAGTACTAAAATCTATCTTCCTCTGCCCCTTAAGGGAAAACTCTGATCATAGGCCAAAAGTCTGACTGAGTCCCAAAGCCCGCCGGCTTGCTGGACCCAGCAGAATCAGATCATAATAGCAGCTTTAAGTGCCTCGGACGCTGATTCTTCATGTTCCCCGTCTGAGGCACTTGGCTTCCAAGATTTAAACTTTTTTTTTTAAACAAAATGATTACTTTCTTGACTGTTCCCAAGTACATTCTGCAAGTGTGAAGATGCTTTAGCTCTTTGTGGCGATTTCATTTCTACACTGCAATGTACAATAAATGCAGAAGAAGAAAAAATCCACACTTTAAAAAATGCCAGAGGTGAAGGAATTTTATTGTATCATATTATACAGAATTAAAAGTCCTTGTTGAGGATGAAAGGTGCCTGCAATGATCTGTCTCCTCACAGCATAGCATTGAAATCTTGAAGTCTTGAAGCAGAGAGTATTGTTCCAGACCTTGCTGAGGAAATCACAACACATACTGCAGCTATCAGGTCATGAGCATAAATATGCTGTCACATTTTAGAGATGTACGTTTTTTGAACTGTGATGGAGAGCATCGGAGAGGTCATATGTGACCCAGCCCAGTGGGATGCTGCAGTTCATGCTGTGGCTGAAATCTTTGGCCTGTTATCTCAGCAATCCCCCAGGGGACAGACAGGGACATGTTTACTATTGACAATCCTGGAGCTGCTGAGGAAAATCAGAAACTCACCTTCGTCATATTTGATGATCACCGACTGATATCCAGTATTTATTTTATGTTTATTTTTTTCCCGTGTACAGCACTAAGCCATCACATACATATCCTTCCATTTAAAGTGTTTTGAGTGTATTCGCTTCTCAAGAACCACTGATGAAATAAATATATTAGCTTCAACGCCTCACTGATAGGAGAAAAAATCCATACTAAAGCCCCTTTTTCTGTTGCCACTAGACTGACTCTTCCAACAGAAGTCCACCCCTCTAACAGCTGAGCGAATGAAGGCTAAGAGCATAAAAAAAATACAGAGAAGCTACTGATGCATGTGAGCGAGGGAGGATTATCCATAAACACTCACTTTCTTCAGGTCTTATTAAATCACCTGGCGTTCTGTGGCAACTGGGTTAAGCCATTCACAGGGCCATGGGCAACTCATAATGGTATGAGCTCTCTGGCTGAAACCTCCAGTCTGACAGTGCTTTAATAAGCTGCCGACTGACACTCCCAGGGACTTGAGCGCAACTCTTTGGGAAGAACCTCACTCACCTTGACAAGTAGGTGTGCTAGGTGGTTCTGAAAAAAGCAGCAGAAACAGCGCAGCTAAAGTGAAATCACAAGATTTTAAATTAGATGTCAAAGTTCCTGCAGATGACAGCTGAGTTAAGAGAGCCAGTGTTCTGTGAAATGTAATATGCAGCTACAAACAATAAATGCGGGCTTTCGATTAACAGCTCTGTTACGCTTTAAATTATCAGGCTGTGTGGTAAATCTTAAACTAGTTTATTTGAGTGAAGGATAGCCTCAACGTTTTATATCGGTGTTCACGCACAGTGATAATAGCCTCAAGCAAAACCAATCTCGTGATGGGGGGCGATAAATAAAATAGTAAATCTACATTTAAGTCAGCTGAAAGTATCAGAAAGCCCTTTATTACTTGAGTCAGGGCAATAAGAGTGCAGCGGCACTGTTAAAGGCGCTGCAACTAACATTAAGGGAGATGGAAGAAATCAAGCGGTAGCTCACCTAATTGCATGCAGAGATAGGCTGGATGCGTAGAAGCAAGGACTGCAAATCCTGCAAGGAAATTACCTGGTGCTATGCATCTCATGAGTGGGACACATTAGATACATTAGATATCTCCGTGTGGAGAGAGCATTTGAAGTATTCAGGTTTATCAGCAACTGTGCTTCTATTCACTCAACTTTTACGGCCCATTTCCATTTCGTGTTGTTGGGAAACTTTTTACTTTTGCTAAAGGCCACCCCCCAGAACGCTGGAGGTATTCTTCTGTACATCAATGAAACAAGCAACAGCAACTGCATCAGATTTTTAAATATGCTGGTAAGCAGTCTGATATGTTGAGTCTCCAGGCAAGTAGTGTCCTGAGACTTGCTGGTCCTTTCATGCACAGTGACCTAATGGTCTGCAGACCTGTATAACAGGAGCAAAGATATTGTTTTCAGTTTGCCTTTCCTAACCCGTGTCGACCCTCTAAAATTGGTTCACCGCCCCTTGCTGCTGCCTCTTTATCACTATCCAGATGAACAACTGTTGCAGCTGTGGCCAGTGGAGCTTGGAAATAAATGCCCCCCATTAAAGATTATGGCTATCAGCGCATCCCTGTATTGACTCAGCTCCTCGCCATGTAAAAGAATGCCACTGCCTGTCCCCGATTAGAGCCCTATCGCTCCCTGTTTCCACTGCCCGGTCATAAAATATAATGTACTTAGCTGTCACTCACAGGTTTTGTCCTGCTAAGAGAATATGCTACTGGCAGTTTAAAGGCAGATAGATACACAAGCTTTAATATTATAGGTGCAGCTGTAACACTGGCCTGTGTGGTAAACCTCTCCCTTGTAAAGGATTTATGCATTTAGTGTGGCAACAAATCTTACTAGAACTTTCCACTTAGGACTACGGATAAAGCCATGCAATCAAGAACTCCAATGTCCATGCATGACTAGACACTTGGATGTCTCACATGTCCCTGTGGTAGGTAGTCCGGGTGCTCAGTTTTCATTCTATCACTTTCACTGATGTTCTTAATTTCTCTAAACATTTAGATCAAAGTAATTAACTCATCATTGGGTGGAGTTATGCTCAGAGTTACATAATGTCACTCAGAATTAGAGTATTTCCATTTTGCATTTATAGTTGACTAAGCTGCGAAAGTTCAGAGAGTTGACAGTGTAAAAAACTGATCAAAACTGGACAAATAAAAGTTATTTAAATTCCTACAGCTTTTTGCAGGTATAGTAAAAAAGCAAATCTTCTGTTCTTCGCATTGAATTTTCACACGATTCAAGTTTAAAGTTTCAATCTTTATGGAGACTAAATTCACGTCAGCAGATAACTGTTACGCCTACATTTAAAGCCTACAGGGATGGAGTACCTGATCTTAAAAAGAATACGACACTGGAAGAAAATATTAGGAGACAGTGCATATTACAATAATGAGACATCCAACATTTTACCATGAGACATAACTGTCTCATCCGGCATGGATTTAGACCAAGTCATATTCCAGACAGTAAACAATGGCTTTCCCCCAATTAAATAGTTTGACAGCTCAACCAAGCTGGTTGTGAATAACTGTAATTAGTTACATTTGTGTAGATTAAAAAAATGCAAACTGTTTTAAAACTTACCTCTCCTCTGCACAAATCATACACAAAATAACTGGCCCAAATAATTATCCAAATAAACTATACTGTCAAAACAAATGGCCCATTAGCTGTAATACACAGCGAAAGATGATTTAGCTTTTGACATGCATAGAAGTACCATTTAAAACTCTGCAATCATACTTCCAGAGGATTTGCTGGATTTGCAATTTAATACTAGTGTTTCCATTATGTCAACAGTCTTTACTTCCATCTATTTCCATTTTAGTTAAAGTAATGTTGGTTCACTTGGAGCAGATTGTATTATTCTGTCTTAAATCCTTAAAGATGTCAATGACAACGTACCATTACAATATATGGGACATACTACATTTACAGACTCATGATGCTATGCAGCGCATGAGGGAAAATATAAAACTGAAGCAACTTGGCACCAATGAGCTAAAGCCCAGCAAATAGTAACATCTGTCACTATTATCTGTTGTGGATTCAGATCAGTAAAAAAGGCAGATAGAAGTACATATGGATATAGTTTAGAGTTTTATATGAAGGCTGTCAGACATTAAAATCCCAATCCTTTCCGAATGCAAAAAAATAAGCTTGCTTGCCATGCAGACCATTGTCACAAACAGACCTTTTGTTAAAGACCCCCTTCCCTTGGGTAGTACACTTAAACAAGGCCCGAAGGAATCTTACTGAATGCAAAGGAAAGTGCAACAAAGAACTGTAAGCTGCCATTTTTCTTTGTTAATAAGCCTCTTTTGCATTCGCAAGATTCCTGTGAAAAATAAATAAATAACAGCTTTCAGGAATTTAATATTGCCTTTGTGAGTGACTGCTCACTTACTCCAGTACCAAGTTACAGAAGTATCATCGTATGCTTTATATAATTATGAGGTTACACAAAATGGGAACAAAGGGTTTGAAATGGCCTACTACTTAGTGAGATCACATAACCCCTGGTTGATTCAATAGCCAACTGATTAGGGAGCATACCATGAGGGTATGTATCAAATAAAGGCTCAAAATACCAAAAAGGCTGATCTTCAAATAGCAACTGTGGAATGGCTGCAATGTAATCCCACAAGGAAATTATCTTCATAAAAGTGCTTGTTTTTGCCTCTCGTGGGCTCAGATTATTATAAGTGTCTGATAGCTTCATGAAAAGGATCCCTGCAGAGATAGAGTTGTCTAACATGTAACAGAAGTCTCCCTCAAAGAGAGGTTTGGCTCTGAAATCATGCTGGGAGTGAGTTTATTGCAGGAAAACATCGGTGTAAACATGAATGAAAAGTTGAATAAAGCTGTCTGGGGAGGAGTGGAGTCGATGGAGTACGGGAAGTTTACCTGAAAGATCAAAAAACCAGCGGTTTGTTGTCGTGCGTTTCTGAATTGTGGCAACACAATGGCAAATGGCACGCTTCACTTCACAAAGTGAAGGAGCAGGGACACAATAAAGTCGTGGCTAATTGTGCTCTGAATGGATGGAAGCACTCCTGTCCATGTGCAGTGCCCAGTAGCCCATTGTGTTTGCAATGACCATGCTGACTGCATGCCATAGCAGCTATTTATGGCTGTCAAAAGTGGGAAGAAATCTGATAGCACAGAGCTTTTTTTTCTAGAAAATAGAAGAAGTACTTCAAATGTGTCTGCAGACAGAATGGAGTTCCTCTTTGGCTAAAATTATTTGTCGACCTGATGTCAGTGCACCCAGAAGCTGAGTATGATAACATTAAACAAAGATCCCAAGAAATTATCAAAAGAAAAATTGTTTTAGCTTGTATGTGGCAAAAACTTTGACCCCAACATTTGCCCCATGGGACTACTTTGCAGCCACTTCTTGGTTACTGGTTATAGCTTTCTGACTCCGTAACTCCTTTTCATTAACAATCTGAAATAAGGGTGGTGCTGGTTATCTGTATACTGCTTACATTCAACAGTACTGACAGACTGTATAGGTAAGATGAGGTTAGATGAAGTGCACAATGCATGCAGGACATCGGTCTAATTTTTATTTCAGTGTGTAATTGCTTGACTTCTCATTTTGAAGCCACACACTGAAGAATTTAGATATCCATAATTCTTAAATATACTTTAGTTGTGCCTGACGCTGGTTTCTAATTTTTTCTGTCACACTTTTTTCAAACAAAATCAAGAATTACCCTTTTAATACATCTCTTAAAGTTTTTATTATCTCTGTAAAATTTCACACAATTACCAAACCCATTGACACAAGCAATTTGCGGCAGTTTAATGTATTGTCTCAAAAGCTATTTAGCTTCACTTGTTTCTGCATATTGACCCTCAGTCCCACACAAGGATCTCTTTACAGCTCACTTCACATTTAATCCGAGAGCCAGGAACATAAACCAGACTGTTACACTTGCTCTGTTTGCTGCAGCAACCGAAGCAAAGGGACAGGAAATCATTGCCATCAAAACAACTCTGGCAAAGGTCAGTCAAATCAGGGAAATTAAATTAGTCACCTTGAAGAAAAGCAGAGACCCTTGAACAGATGTGTTGTGTAGTACAGGAGGAGGAGGTGCTTAATTGCTAATTAAGAAGTGTAATTAGGCCATGACAATAAAAAGGATTAAAATGATTAATACAGGCTTTGGTTTACATTTAGAAGTAGACAACAAAACAGCGGGGAACTTAAAGAAAATGTAACTACTCTTTTGTTCCATTTCACACATCACTGTCAAGCGCTGCAGGAAATTCTGCGGAGCCTGTGATCCTTCATACTTTCTACACAGTGAAGAGAATGCAAAGTATGAGTCTGGCACTTTTTGAGATTGGATCATTTTGAACATCTTTTAATAGCGATAGCATTCAATTTGCAGACAATCCTGTGCAATCTCATCTTAAAGGTCTTGTCTATGGTATTGTAGAAAAAATATACAGAGGGGAAATATATATGTGAAGGGTTGAAAAGGTCACGTCTGGTATATTTGTTCCTATTGTAGGTGCCGCTGGGTCTTTTCAGTTTCACGATTCATTAGATGAGCACTTCATTCGGTTTTTAGTGAGGTTTCATTATGTCAGGTAACAAGGGACGCTTTACTGATGAAGGCGCCCATTGTGTTTGCACTTGTCGCACACTGCAGGGGGGTTGAAATAACACATAATAAATAAAGAGCTGATCTAACATCTGCAAAAAAATCTTTATCTGCAACTTGTGGAAACAGAGTGTCTTTTTGTGAATGGAAAAATTGTAATTTGAACTAAAATTTATTAACAATATTGAGTTCCTCAAAATTGTACATTGATTTTCTTTGAAAATGTAAAGTTTTTACAATAATGCAACTTACTAATGTGATATAAAGTATTTGTTGAGGTTTGGATGTAACATTGTTTGTATTTTCTGGTGTATTTGAGGTGAAAATTTGAGCTTTTCTCATTAAAAACTGAGAGGATTCCATCACAAAAATCTAAAGATATTATTATCATGAAATTTGCAGTTGATGACTTATATTATAAATATCATTTTTGTGCTACAAGTTTTAAATATGGAAATGAGTCATTATCTGTAATTTGAATACAGCTCTGAATATTGGATGACAACAGATCTAAAATTCTCGTTTCATTCAGTTGATATATTGGAGTGAAAGTTTTTGGCTGTTTTGGATGAAGCAGGCTTTGAGTTATGTACAAACCTCTTTGTAAAATCTCAGAAAACAGACAAATAAAGGTTTTAACAAATAAATACGACCATGAAATGGCGCATGTTTGTTATTAACATTTAACAACAACAAATTATTTTTTGTTGTAGGTTTTTTAAATGTGTAAATATTCAAATGATGTGACATCTCATTAAATGCCATAATAGATGTTATTTAATCAAATAAATAACACTTGAATGTGTACTGACATGACATTTTCTTTCCACTAGTCTGAAAAAGATGTGTTGTGGAAGTAAAGCAGCCCCAAATCATGAAATTGTTTTTCCTAAAAAGAATTCAAATGATAACTTCCACTTGTTATTCCTTCCAGGATCATGATGAGCCACTATGCTTACCCTCTGTGTTTTTTGTTTATGGTCTGAGCTCCATAGTCTTTAGCTTTAGGCCCTCCCTCCTCACTAATGCAGGCGATCACCCTCCAGCTTGTGATTTCTAAGGTCCCTGTTTCCACCCTGTGTACTGTTTTGTGAGTTAATTAGCTGGGACCCATTATTCACTGGTGCTGCCTTCCCTTTTCCTGTTTTTCCTATATTATAATTGTATCTCTTGAACTCTTACCTCCTTCATATTTTTGTTTTTAGCCTTTACCATTTGTAGAGGGAAATGTCAAAATATATGATCATTGCTAAATGCCCTCTGCATTTATCAGCTAGTTGTTGTTTTTTTTATTCGAATTCATACTGAAGTCATCCTGCACAGTGTGAGCAAATGAAACCATCACATTGGTGACTGTAAAGTTAACTCTGTGCTAAAGGAAGCCCAAAATGCTCTATATAGTGAAAGAAAACTGCAATTTTGGGGGAACTATTTTCTTCTAATTTCCCATAATAAGCGGCTGCTGTGATAATATTATCAAATAATTTTGCATCTTTAAATGCCACAAACTGTCACGGTTTGCCGGGGCAAGCCGTGTGAATAATAATGGATCCAAACTGCAGGCTGCTGAAGTGGAGGGTGAGTTTATTGGCAACTAAAAGGTACAACAGACAGGGTGGCGAGGAACAGAACGGTGAAAACTCTAAACTGGGAAAACGAAATAAAACACTAACCGGAATACGAACGTGACATGCAGGGAGAATGACCAGAGAATCAACACAGAAGGGTGGAAGGGAAATAACACAGACGAACCAGCAACTACCATGACAGAAGACACAACTTAAATACACCCAGAGAACACAGGGAGATTACACGCAGGTGGGGAACACAGCTGGGAGTGATTATCGTGACGAGACTAGGGAGGCAAACTGAAACACTCACATAAGACGCAGACCTTCACAATAAAACAGGAAACACATACACGCAATGACATAACACACCAACTAAACACAGACTGGGGGACACAGAACATAGGAACACGAACAGAAGAATACAAACACCCAAGGTAACCAAAACCACAGAATACTAATAGACTAAACATAAACACGGAGTCGCAGACTCCGGACCATGACACAAACTCGTTCTACTTGTGACCACATAATCTTAGCGTCCACCCCAAAACTTCTAGATGCTGGTGCAGAGATTTGTCCACTTCTTGTTGCACACTTAAACCAAAGAGCATGGAGTCTTAGTCCCTACTGGACACTGTTTCCCTTAATGGTCTAGCAGCATTTATCTGACCATGTTTAAATGGATAGACATATTGACACATCATGTTCTCCTATGAAAAACATAGTTGGGTTTTTGGCTGCATTACAGTATTAGGCTACTTTAATGTTATAGTATCACAATTAGTCAAACACAACCAGTGGTTCCAGTGTCCGGCAGAGCAAAGATAACAGGAAAATCAGGAGTCACATGCCGATGTCAGTTGTAAACTTTGATGAAATCTGTTGTGGTAAGGAAGAAAAAGTACAATAAACAATTAAAAAACTGTTTTATTTCTATATCTCTGCCTTTCGTTCAACCTGTGCATGCTAAAAAATCACCCAGTGAGAGCATGCAAACTGGAAAACAAAAGACAAATGAGACTGAAATCAAATAAGTGTTTATGAGAATTATTAACTTTTTCTATCCTTTTCATCTGTAAAGAGAATAACACAAGAATTAATAGCACAAAGGTTACAGTGATACACTAGGGTAAGGCATTTTATGGTGAATATTCAAAGGAGAAGCCCAAAGAGAATCAACTTCTCAACTAAAGGAAAATAAATGTCCCATTTTTGACAGGGATAAAAGTCTTTCCTTTTCCGGAGCCACTGTGTGATGTCTGTATGTGACATTTCATTCCCAGAATAACTCCCATAAGATAAATGCAGCTACACCTTCTGCAACTCACACAACCCCATCTAGCGTGATCATGATGCAGCTTGTTTGTCCAGATCCATAACTGCTGAATATGAATATCAAAACTAGAAAGTTTTTTAGCCATGAGTCCCGAAAAGTTAGGGTTAAGTTACCAGCTACTAAACTGCTTTTAATGACCCAGGCCGGTAGATGTTTGCATATGGTGTGAGCATTTTAAATCAAACACCATTGGCTCCTATCCCCACTCTACAGTGCACAATAATTATCTTAAAAACATAGTGAAGACAACAAAAGCTTTAGCCTGTGGTGTTTAATTTAGGAAATGCTTCACATTTCTGTTTTCAACAAACACTTTGCACTTATAACAGGCTACAGTCCCTCTACCATACTAGTGAGACTGACAAAGAAGGCCATTATCACTGATTAACACTTTTTTTTCCCTTTTAATTCTTAATATTTTTTGGTTTGGCTTTCCTTGTACCCGTTTCAGGACAATAACATTGAAAACACAATGCGTTCCCTGTTATTAAAGCCTCTTTTTTTCCCCACATATTGAATGAAATAATTGAATGAAAATATTCTATATGGACTTGCATCACAGGCAAGGCAGGAAGATGGAAAAAAATCCAATTACAATGTTTTTGAAAAGAAAATGCCAGCATGAGTTCACATTGATGTCTTGCATAAAACAAAGGTTCATAGGGAGTGTGTTCGAGTCCTGTCTGTAAATTGCATCCATGTTTTGCCAAGGTAATGCTGGAAAACAAGGGATACTCCAGAGGGAACCGTTTCCCAGTGCCTTTAAAAAAAGCTTGATCCAACTGAATGTGTTCTTGTTATATTAGAAAGAATACAGATAAAAAAAAAAAGAGCAGAGTGAGACTCAGATGGTTATTTACAGCTTATTAGCCAGATACAGTGGGGCATTACTTAGTTCCATGCTGTGTGGCCTGCCAACTTGACTCCTATCTGGGGATCCCACAGCAGAAACCTGTCATCTACAGCACATTGTATGTCTTTGCACTTTTCTTCCAGGCAATGTGGCAAACTCTTTACTGGCTCTCAAGGGATGGAGAATGACCAACTTTAACTAAATGTCCTGTTCAGTGGCCCAGTGTAGCCATTTAGGAATGCAGTGGAACGCTCCCTCTGGCACATACTACCTCCCCAATTAGAGGTCAGAATAGAGAATAGAGGTACTTGGACAGAGCATTGCTTTAGATATATGATGTCATTGTTTGGGGATGAGCACAGACCACAATGATGAGATATGGCTCAGTGGAAGTGCAAGGTAAAAACAAATACCTATATCTATATATATCTACATATATATATATCTACATATATGTGTATATAAAAAACACCCAGCACGCCCCTGCGGGCGGTTTATCCTTCAAGCTCGGGTCCTCTACCAGAGGCCTGGGAGCTTGAGGGTCCTGCGCAGTATCTTAGCTGTTCCCAGGACTGCGCTCTTCTGGACAGAGATCTCCGATGTTGTTCTCGGGATCTGCTGGAGCCACTCGCCTAGCTTGGGAGTCACCGCACCTAGTGCTCCGATTACCACGGGGACCACCGTTACCTTCACCCTCCACATCCTCTCGAGCTCTTCTCTGAGCCCTTGGTATTTCTCCAGCTTCTCGTGTTCCTTCTTCCTGATATTGCTGTCATTCGGAACCGCTACATCGATCACTACGGCCGTCTGCTTCTGTTTGTCTACCACCACTATGTCCGGTTGGTTAGCCACCACCATTTTGTCCGTCTGTATCTGGAAGTCCCACAGGATCTTAGCTCGGTCATTCTCCACCACCCTTGGGGGCATCTCCCATTTTGACCTCGGGACTTCCAGGTTATACTCGGCACAGATGTTCCTGTACACTATGCCGGCCACTTGGTTATGGCGTTCCATGTATGCCTTGCCTGCTAGCATCTTGCACCCTGCTGTTATGTGCTGGATTGTCTCTGGGGCATCTTTACACAGCCTGCACCTGGGGTCTTGCCTGGTGTGATAGACCCCAGCCTCTATGGATCTTGTACTCAGAGCTTGTTCTTGTGCTGCCACGATTAGTGCCTCTGTGCTGTCTTTCAGTCCAGCTTTGTCCAGCCACTGGTAGGATTTCTGGACATCAGCCACCTCCTCTATCTGCCGGTGGTAATATACCGTGCAGGGGCCTGTCCTTCCATGATGGTTCCTCGTCTCCCTCCTCTTTCTTGGGTTTCTGCTGCCTGAGGTATTCACTGAGCACTCGGTCAGTTGGGGCCATCTTCCCAATGTATTCTTGGATGTTCCTTGTCTCATCCTGGACTGTGGTGCTGACACTCACCAGTCCCCGGCCCCCTTCCTTCCGCTTAGCGTACAGCCTCAGGGTGCTGGACTTGGGGTGAAACCCTCCATGCATGGTAAGGAGCTTTCTTGTCTTTATGTCAGTGGCTTCTATCTCCTCCTTTGGCCAGCCTATTACCCCAGCAGGGTACCTGATCACGGGTACGTGTTGATGGCCCGGATCTTGTTCTTACCATTCAGCTGACTCCTCAGGACTTGCCTGACCCTCTGCAGGTACTTGGTGGTTGCAGCCTTTCTAGCGGCCTCTTCATGGTTCCCATTTGCCTGCGGGATCCCCAGGTACTTGTAACTGTCCTCTATGTCTGCAATGTTGCCTTCTGGTAGTTCAATCCCCTCAGTTCTGACTACCTTCCCTCTCTTTTTTACCATCTGACTACACTTCTCCAGTCCGAACGACATTCCAATGTCATTGCTGTATAGCCTGGTAGTGTGGATATTGTTTCCCTTGGGGCCTACACAGTTGCCATGATTAGCTTAAAAGGGACATCTACAGAACCTAAGGCAAGACTGTACATTTTACTGTGGGTCATCTTTGTCTAACGATAAAGCTTATGAGTGCCAATGTGCAGCAATGCAGCAATGCTGCTGGTGTAACTTCCAAAATGATTTGACTCTCATTTGATAATACTGTTTGATTCAGCAGAGTGATGCTGTGGTGGTTTTGCATTTTCATTCATAAATTGTATTTCTTGTGTATTGTTCATTTTTGTTGAGTTTTTATTCCTTTAAAGGGGTTTGTTTTTTAAATGTACGCTTTTACTCTCTATTTCAGCTTCATGCTTGAGGTTGAAATGTGTCCTGTAGTCAAACTATCTGCTAAAATCAAATATGATGACTGACTTCTCACATGCTGATTAAATTTGTAGTTTTGGTGTCACTGGACACACTCACTGACGGGACATTCACCGAGCTGACTGGACTTGTTTAGGCAGTGCAGTGATATAGCAACATTTACCATACATTTCCTGTCAGGGTTTCTGGGTCTTTGACCCAGTATTCTTAGTTCATGTTCACTGTTTATATTCTGTCTGCTTCACCTCCTGTTTTATTGTGTTAGCCTTGGTCCATGTGCATTATGTTCCGTCCTCTTCCCGTTTATCATTAGGTCATTATGTTCAGCTGTGTACTCACCAGGTTCTAATCTCTCATCACTCAGCCTGTGTATTTATGTCCCTCAGTTCAACCAGTCCAATGTCGTGTCATTGATGTTATTGTGATGTTGTTCTCGCCGCTGTTAGGTTGTCCTCTGTTCAGTTCCGTCAGGTCAGCCGGTCAGTTGTCAGTCAGTCTTTCGTTCATCCATTCAGTCAGTCATCCAGCCGGCCAGCCGTTTCCTACTTCTGTTCTGTTTGTTCACTCCGTTGACAATAAAACACCAATCTTCACCTACCTGTGAGTCCAGCGTTTGGGTCCTCCTTCTTTCGTCCACGACCTCATCCTGACATTTCCAAACAGTTTGTGCTGAATTTGAAAAGCAAATGTAAAAAGGGGATCAGTCATGCTGAATTAACTGATTTGTTCCAGGTTATTTTGGGCTTGTGGACAGTGGCTTCTACTTTATTTCAGCAAGGTTACAGAACAGGATGTTCAAAATACCACTTGCATATTGCATTACTTATTATGTTTGCTGTGCAGTGTTTTGTGCGGGCATAATAAAGTCTTAGACGTGTCATTCTCAGCTAAAGAAGCCTGAACGCAGCTGCTCCAATCCACCACTGTACATGCACAAAACATACTCATAACAAACACTTTTATCCAAAATATCTGAATCATATGTCTGAATGTGGCGCACAGTGCTTTCTGTCCACTTAAGGTCTTTAATTTCACAATTCCATTTCAACTGAGGGAGGTTGCGAACAGATCAATGTGTGCAATTAGACACACACAGCCCAGCAATTAGCAGTAGTGCTAATGTGCTTGAATGGATTTTCCGATTTGGTTGGAGGAAAGCAATACGGTACAGCTAAATCTTTGGCTATCTGTCCCCAGTCAGCATGCCCCTGACAGTATACAGTCAGAGAAGAGTGAAGCACCTGTACCTCTTACCTCTCTCCAGAAATGATTGTATCTCTAAACGCAAAGGTGGATTTTACATTTTTCACAGCATTTTAATGGAAAAACTATTTTTGCAGTGAAGGCTGAATTCCTCAAATAGTGTTCCCGAGTCTTTTTTGTATCGTTCATGCGTCAGTCATCAAGCTGCATATAACACACTTGTGTCCACTAACAGTACCACTTTGTGATTACCGATTACCGCTCAATACAAAAGGCACAACAGAGACAAATACACTGCTGGGATGGGAGTATAGTTTAATGCTTTGCTTCCTGAAAGCATACAGATGGTCAACGGAATTATATTTGAGGTACCAGAGTCATTTACGGTGAGCGTACAGACGGTGTGTCACGTCCTGATTTAGGACGGCTATAGCAGGTCAAGTGATGCATTTTTCTAGAACTTTTGAGAGGATCATGACAAAAACAGAACATTCAGCATTTATCAGTTACTGTATTATTAATCACAACAAGAATAACAACACAACGAAAGTTTCCTTTTAGAAGTATCTGTGTAGCTCTCCAGTGCGGTTGATACAGCTCCTTCTGTCATGATACTGCATAAAAAAGAAAGATGAAAGCACATTTTTTTACTTCTGCTTGCAGAGAAATGTTTATCATTTAATTAAAATCATTAGTCAATTTAATACCATGCATATTTGATCATATGATCATTAGTATTATAAGAATATCAATTTTAGCAGCTTTAAAAGTGTGCTATGAAAGGAATTTCATATGTGTGCGTGGCTTCTGGAGGCTGATTTGATATAATGTAAACCTAATACGCCGCTATTGGTGACTTATAGTCTTACCTTATCGCTTAATACCTATACTACCGTGTGTGTGTGTGCATGCATGTGTGTGTGCATCTGCCTGTTTAAATAAACACTCCACACTCTTGCACTGACTAACAGGTTCTCTCGTCCACTGTTTGGTCTTGCATGGAAGATGCACAGTACCTTACCAGAAAGTGAATACTGCCTTCTGTCCTTCTGGGGAAAAAAAGCATTGATTTTTACTTTGCGGCACCCAAGGTCAGCGTGAAGAACAAGCTGGGAGGATCTTATCACCTTAGAAGTACAGGCCTTCCTCTCGGTCTATTTATTGAAGGGAAAATGCACACAAATGAAGTTGAGAACACAGCTGGCTGACTTACTTTGACCTTGCATGTACAAATACAGCAATGTTTCAACTTTGAGGTGTTTAAAGTTCGAAGTGTTGGAACATTTCAGATCTTGCTCTGTGTCTTTAGCATTTTCTTGGTTGTTTGGGATATCATACTTTAACTGCAAAAGACAAGACATGCGTAGCCTCGGAGGCAGAAAACAAGTAATGGGACTAATCATTGCAGATGACGGCGCTTTCAAATTAATTCTTTCCCAGTGAATGACTTAAACCTGGCTCAAAATGCATGAGAAGAACTAGACCTGACAGCACAACACAGCAGGTATGGCTCCATCAAAGACTAAATGAAGAAGGCACATTTTCCAAACACAAACACTCTCATTCCAGGGCTGGGTTGGGTTTTTTTTGGAAATCCCCCATGACACATCCAAATGCGTCTTTATTACTATCAATCAGCTTTATTCTTTCATTTCAGTAAGTCAAGTTATTAATGTGCTCGTGGTGCGTGAGTAGAATCCCCAAAATCCATGTTATGGGTTTTTTTCCACACACATAGTAAATGATGGAGGAATTAAATAAATCTAAAGTGGAGATACACTCTACAGTACTTTGTTGCAAAGTACATCTAGAGTAGGTCATAAAAGTAATAGTTGGTGTTTTGTAAAATATGCCTAGTTGCTTTTTTGCAGATGCGTGACACCAGTATGGTGTGTGTACTGCAGGCAGCAGCCAGCTTAGTTTAGCATATAAACACAATCAAGGGGGAAAAGCTGGTCTGGATATACTTAAAAGTAATGTAATGTTCTTTTATCACTGCAACGACAATCCAAGATGTCACTGCACAGAGCTCGGCTTTGCTGATATACCTCACTCTTTCAAATTGTTAACGGAGGCTTTGTGTTTTCTGTACTCACATTGTCTCATCAAAATCAGTGAGGCAGCTAAAAGAAGGCATTCATAATTTGTCAAACT
Organism: Aulonocara sp. 'chitande type north' Nkhata Bay; assembly: GCF_057382095.1. Lineage (NCBI taxonomy): Eukaryota > Metazoa > Chordata > Actinopteri > Cichliformes > Cichlidae > Aulonocara > Aulonocara sp. 'chitande type north' Nkhata Bay. The sequence continues at coordinate 32,121,708 of NC_141352.1, forward strand.
ATTTCTCTAATGGAGTTACTGGTAAAAATCTCTTAATAACCATAACTGTTAATCCCCCTGGGAGTTTGACACTATTGGGTGTTTTCATCTGCTCTCACCACTGTGACAACAAAGGGCCTTTACAACTTGAAATTTTTCATATCATGTGTAATCATGTGAAAGCAGCTAGCATTATGCAGTATGTCATCCGCTCTTCCCAAGTGGGTTGATCCTATCATGGCAAACGCAGCATGCATTTGCATGTAGTTAACAGTATTCTCAACTCTTCCTCTACCCTTTGCCTCGCGTGCTTGTTTTGCATCACAAGTGAATTATAGGCTTCTTGGCAAAGGAGTGAAGGCTGAATTGATTTTTCGTGGTTTGTATATGGTTTGGGATCAGTGGTGATTTATAGTGCTGGTCCTGATGTTACTGTGGCAGTATAACATCAAACTCCACGTCTCATGTGTAAGGCAAGGTTATCGGGTAACCCTGCTGTTCACAGAACACTAGTTGCAGTTTAGCAATGGCCCCACATTTAACCACAAACCTGTGTGAATGCATTAGTCCCACCAGAGTCTCATTTGTCTATTTTTGGCCTCATATCGGATTATAATTCACTTCAAATGAAAAAGTTGTAAAAGTGATGACTCAGGAGATTTGTATGAGCAGAGATTTTTGTTGTTACTACTGAATTTATAAACTTACTTCAGTTGATTATTGTCCTTAAAGGAGGCATAATTTCCATGACAGGCTTTCATGACTGAACCATACAGATTTTCCCTGATAATTCTCGTGACACCATCAGGTGAAAATTTTTGTCTGTACTTTGTTTAAATGCACGAGTTATTGAGAATCTTTACAATTATAACGAGTGACTGCAGCATCACGGTAGTTGCTGTAGTTGTCTTAAAACCTGGAAAAAGCAGATAAATCATGAAAAATTCCACAATTGCTTCTAAGATATTGCTTTTCAAGCACTATTTATAGTACTAGACTATAAAACTATAGATTACCTCCCAATCTACTCACAGATTGGGAAGTAATACTGTTAGCATACCATACCAGCCTAATGTGTAAAACACTTTAAAAACAACCACAATGAACCAATGAGCTGCACAGAAGAATAAATATGTAAAAACAAATTTAAATGAAAAAAATACAGAAAATTAAAAACAAAAAATAGAAAATGAACATGATTAAAAATTTGAAAAGAAAAAGTGAAGCTGGCTATCAAATGATAGATTATTATAAAGACTGGAAGCAGGTGATATATCTAACTTGGCTGTTTCCATTGTTTTTACATTATTATCAGCCACCTACTCTGTGTATCCATGTAAGGAAATTAAGACTTTTAACTCTCTTACTGTAATTTATCCATAGAAGTATTCATTTTCTTGATTTATTGTCAAACATAACATTTTATGTTGATGTTTAGTTCTTTCTGTTATCTTGCCAGACACTGATATGTCAGTAAGTCTTATTGGTATATAAAAATGTAACATTTAGTCTAAGTTTTGTCTTTTTCCCCCGGTGTGTGTAGATTCAACACACATACATGTGATCTGTGTTATATTTCATATATTAATAGTCATAATACATCCAACACATCCAAAGTGTTTCAGTGCATTTTCCTAAATGTCAAACTCTTGAACTATTGACTATCAGCACAGTTTTTTAATGTAGACTATTGAAAAAAAAATCATATTTTTAAGTGGTATAATCTCTGAATGTTTTGAAGAGTACTAACAGGACTAATGCAGTGCTTCCTCATTTTCTTATCAAATAACCCCCATTAACAAACAGACAATATTTCCATTTTCCAAATTGCACAGAGGGTTTGTCTTGGAGTCAGCATAATTTAGCCATAACAGCTGTCGCATGCAGATTGTGCTTAGTAATTCAATATAATTGCAGTGTAATGTAACTGATACCAGTGTGGCACAAAGGAAGTGAGTCTCCACAAAACACGGACGTAATTAATGAGTTGATTACCGGTGTTCTGTGTTGACAGGCCGAGGTCCTGCAAAGTGATTGGTTGGAGGTATAGAAAGGAGGCAAGCTGGGGAATCGTGTGTGTACGTGTGATGATTTGTGGACTGTACAAACACGAGGAATGAAAATGCCTGGGGTGGAAATTTTGCTCTAGCCACTGTTATAACTTTTCCACTGATAAGTACTGGCGCACTGTGTCCGTATAGGGAGATGTCAAAGCATGGAACTAGATAACACACACTTGGAAAAGGCATCCAGAAGGATTCATGCGTGAAACAGTCTTTTGGGTGAGATGAATTATGTTTGCTGTAAGAAACGGGTGAATAAAGAGTTGAAGAAGAGATGTGTTATGACACACCAGCATTTACAGATGGTGGGGCTCTTTCTCTGAGAGTGAGATATCAAAGTAGCTTGGTATTGATTCCTGGGAACAATCAATATGAAGCCATTGCACCTTAGTATTTGTTGCTCAGCAGTCTGCCTTCCTCTAAAATCTGTGATCATGACACCACAACTGATGGCTGTGTGTGGATGCTTGTATATATTCAGTGTTCATGTGTACAAGTTTACTGTGGGATAGTTTTAAAGCAGCTTTGTTATGCTTTCTGTGTATGAGTGTGTACATACCTGGATGTGGCATGTTGTTTCATTGCACGTGTGTGTTTACTGCAGAAGCTGACAGGTCCTGTAATAGTGACAGGATGCAGGCAACTCCCACGAGGCCGTGCATGCTGACAGCAGCTGGTCGAGAAAAAGAACAGCTGCTGATGAGCTTCCAGTACAAAGAGCCCACACTGAGCCTCGCCTTTTATCTCTCCATCCTTCTTTATTTATATGTTCACTTACTCTTTTACTAATTGTTTATTTGAATTTCATTAAAAAGCAAAATGGTAGTTTGCTTTTTCTTGATGTAAAAACATTCTGTCTATAAACTGAAGTGACACACACTCATACACATGCAATGAATTCTGTGATTCTCCACACACAACAACACACAGCTGAAGCCTGAGGAAGGAGAAGAACAGGGGAGACAGAAAGCCAGTTATTGATTTTTCCACGACACCCCTCATTGTCCAAAGTGATCTGCCATTGGCACCACCATGCTTGACCAACTCGGTCTTTCCCAGCATCTCCTCCCTGGATTTTCTGAAAATGTTTAAGTCACAAAGAGTGCATACAATATAAATGCTCTGCCTTTTCTTACACCTGCTCAGTCAGTTGTATGTGGGACTAGGTGTGCAAACAGGACTTGGCCCAGTTTAATTAAGAGGATAATGTTGCATGTCTCTGCAAATATGTGTGTTTTTAGGATGCTGCACTCATTTGAGAAAAGAAGTGAATGCTAGGCAGAATGGTTTTATAGTTAGAGTTTAAAACTGATCAGTAGTATAAGGTTTACATGCATCTGTGAAAGTGTGTGTCCATATTTGAGTTGTTTTTCAAGTGTATAACTCATAAATGGTCAAATGCAAATGAACAGTGTATTACAGCCAGTGAAGAGATACAACATTGGTGAGGTTTTGTTTTGAAGCATCAGGTTTTTGGAGCCAGACATTAAGATTTCTGCATGAAAAGCTAAATTGCTAATTCATCAGCTAATGCTAGCAAGCTTCGTTATCAAGCTGCATTCATGGACCGTTTGGCTGTATTGCACAGAGTGACTGACGTCTTGACTGACTGCCAGTGTTAGACACAAATAGCCTTGATTTAGAAGATTTGACTTGGGTTTGAATTAAGGTAAGAGTGAAGGGTTTGTAATAGAGTGATCCAGCTTGCTAGCTAATATATGAAGAGTAAAATGCACAGACTTTCTGAACAGTCTGCTGTTGTAATTATTTGGTTTCATTTATCAACCCAGACTGTTGCATCTTGGCTATTTAATTTGTAATTGCTTTAATGGGAAGCAATATTTTTTTTAAGGTGTCTACAGTGGACATAATCCAAGGTTTGTAAAATCATGACTTTCATTCTACTGTCAAAATGTAAATCAGTGACATTACAAAGGATTTATTTTGCTGTTCTCATGTAATAATGCATTTTGCTGGACCTTTTTCATTATAATATGAAAAAATAAAATTAATACATAAACTGAATCTTATATAGCGCATCTATTCTACTTGACCATTAAAAGCGCTTTATACACGTCTCATTCACCCATTTGCCCACGGATACTTTGTGATGCAGACTGGGTCAGCCAGGGATTGAACCACCAACCTTCCAATTAACAGACCTGTTTTACTTCCTGAGCTGCTACCCCAGGTATTTTAGCCTTTGAAAATTTCAAATTTTGAAAAATTCTGAAATAAAGATCTACTGAAAATGCTTAACTCAGCATACCGTAATTGTGCTTCATAACTTTATCAGAAATTGTATCAGATCAAACATTATTCAGAAACAGTCAGTTTCATCTTTATTCACTATGTTGCCATAAGTATTTGCTCGTCTACCTTCACACTCATATGAACTTGAGTGACAGCTTCAGCTAGAGTACTTTAAACCACTGCCTCTGATGCTTTGCATTGTGCTTGGTGATGTAAGGCTCAGATGCAGCTGCTTGGCCGTGGAAATCCATTCCATGAAGCTCTCGACACACTGTTCTTGGGCTAATCTCTAATATCTTTATCCTTCAAGAGAGGCCTGGGAGGGTGCTGCACAATATCTCTGTTGTTCCTAGGACTGTGCTCTTCTGGACAGAGATCTCTGATGATATTCCTAGGCTGCAGCCACTCCCCCAGTGCTCTGATTAGCACTGGGAACACTGTTGCCTTCACCCTCCACTCCAGCTTCATCCAGCCACTGGTAGGACTGGCCTGTGTATGTCTATGTGTTTGCAAATTTGTATTTCTTAATATAGCCTATACATTATCTGAACTCTTCATTCCTGTCAGTTCAGCATGAAAGTCATAGGTTGTTGAATATTGATGTTTTTTACAGTAATACTAGTTTCTCTCCTCCTCTCAGTCTTAGTGGATCTCCTTTTATTGCTCCCCATACACAGTTGTATGTGGAGCTGAAGGCTCCATGATTATTAACATTTATCTGTTTTGAAAGAAGATTTATTATAAATCTGAATTCTTCTGATTTTCATATTTCTCATCTTCCTGTGAATGCGATGTTACATTTTCCATTAGTATTTATTTCACTTGTCATGCTCATCCCACATTGTGCGTACATAACTTCGCAGTCACCAAAATTCGTATCAGTGAAGGAATTTTTATCATATCACCACTAAATACAGGATAAAGAAGCTGAAAAAGCGCCACAGTCCTGGTGTTTGCTAGTGTAACCCATGTGAAATACAGGGCTGCAAAATCCCTTTTTGTAATCTAAGGCTATAGCCTGTTATTGTCACAAGGGGGCGCTGTGATGCAGTCTTGTGTTCTGATGACCTTGCGTCTAGTGCGCAGGAAGTATTACCTCTCTCTTCCTGTGAGATCTTCCCTCTGATGGCGGTCAAGTACGTGTCGGAGCGCATGGAAAACGTATCTTGGTATGCAATACTGCAACCCGGTTAATGAGACCAGATTGTTTTACGTATAAATGCTAATAAGGTACTCTTTTATTAGGCCCCGAACTCTGACCACAAAGGGAATAACGTCTGTCAAGTTATTTGTGTCTGAAAATCCCGGTGAGTCACGTGCTTTCGTTAGCTACCTGTTAAGTTAGATAATGTATTTCACTAGCCGATTCAGCTCAGAAACCTTTGAACAAAAACCAATCGGGAGCTATGAGAATCTGGCGTGTTGTTTCACTTCTCCTGTTGTTCTTTACAGTGTGTTATAAGTGTTGAATGCTTTGAGCTAAACGATGCCGATGCTAGATGCGATGCTAGCTGCTAATAGCTGTTAGCCACCCCACCCCGCTGAAGCCATATTCCGATCGGGGAGGTATTCAAGTAGAAGCAATAGCTCTGTTTATATTAGAATGGTTATGTCTTAATAGATATGAGCATATTTCAAGTTTAATAGTATTTGCACTGAATTAAGTTACATTTGCTTGTAAGCCTTAAGGATGAATGTCGCTTTCATTGCTATGACTGTTTACATTACTGTTTAAGCTGCTGATGTTCTTTGTTGTGATATAATTTTGATAAAATTGTTGATACTGGTACAAACAAGTTACTGTAACTCTTGTAACTTGGTAAGCTAAAGGGAATGCCATTTGTGATTAATACATTTGGAAAAGAAGTTAATGAGCTCATGTTAAGAACACAAAATGGGAAAAGAAATTGATTGTTCTGCACTGTTTGTGTAGATTGGTTTTTTTTGAACTACTAGAAGAATTCTGGAGAACCACTGACGGCGAGAACAGCCCAAATGAGATCCTGGATGATCGTGAAATGGTGTGGCCAGCCATGCGATCGGATTGTGGGATTTGCCTGAGAAACTGATTCAAGCAACCCTGGATTACAGATAAGCCCTATGCACTACTTTTCCTACCCGGATAATAGGGTTTGCACACTGACAATTCCCCTACAGTACACCTGTTTGGGTTTTCAACGACTTTAAAGGACAATTCAGACTGGACAATTCAAACTTCACAACAGGAACACTTTAATCTGTTTCATTCATTCCAAAGAGCTCTGATACTGTTCAGTATAAATCTTCCATTTAAATGTCTTTATTTTGTTTTGTTTTACATGTATTCACCTTTAAAAATGCACTATTAGTGTGCAATTTGGGTTATTGTGTTGTATATGTGTATAAATGGTACTGAGGCAATAAAGGTCCCAGTTATTCACTTCCAAGCCAACTCCTTTTGTGAGTCTCCAAAACAAAACCTCCTCCTGAACCTAGAAAGATGTCTAGGGTCTCTATTTGAAGTGAGAGTGTACTGGTCCTGAGTAGAGGCGCTACACAAAACGTGGCGAGCCAGCCAGGAGGTTTAATTCCTTTTATTTTGGAAGTTGAGCAACTGGTGCTTTCATGCCTTTTGGGTCAAATCATTACAATTGTCCATGACATTCTGGGTTGGAGCAATAAGACAACATGGATGTAATCCAAAGTGAAGGTGTCAAAGTACCTAACTCTGTCCTAGTAGGAGGGTTAACAGGCGATGAGGTTGACAATGAGGTTATTGATTACTTAGGGCAGTTTGGTTCTATTGGAAGAGTAATCAAAGTAACTAGCACAGAGGCACAGTTTAAAAACACAGCCATTGTGGAGTTCCAATCAGGTGAACCAGTCCAGTTCCTTAAGGATAGCTTGCCTTGCAAAAGACAAAGCCGTAACCCAAGTGTTGTCCATCATATCCAGCTTCTGTCTGCGCTGTATGCTGCAGACAGGGGTTCATGTTTAACCCATTCTTACCTAACTGAACTGAAAGGGCTTGCTAAACTGAGTGGTGCAGATTTTGAGAAGGTTTTACTAGATGAGCTGGCCAGAATGAAGAAGTCCACTGAGAGTGATCCCGCAGTTGGGCCAAATGTAACAGTGCCTAATCAGAATCTGCAGCTCACTAGTGACACAGACCAAGATGAACCAGCCATCATAGAGCATCAAAGTTCTCTCAAACTGGGCAGTGATTTAACCCACTTGCCTGAGCATGACTCTCACTCATCCTCTCCAAGTGTAGAAGTGACTCCCTCGCACAGAAAAACTACTATCTACTTACCACCTGAACAGCTCACTACACCTGAAGTACAGAGAGTAGTAGTTGAGCATGTCATTAAGAACAATGAAATGCCTTCTCAAGGTCATGCAAAGCTCAGGCCCTTCTCGGGGAAAACCCCTTGCTCTACTTTCGAAGCTGATTATGATACGTGGCGCAACAATGTTGAATTCCACCTCATAGATTGTACCATATCTGACAAACATATGGTAAGGAAAATAGTTGAGAGCCTTCTTCCACCAGCTGCTAACATTGTAAAGCACCTTGGTCCTAACGCTTCTCCCCATGACTATCTCAGCCTTCTTGACTCAGCGTATGGTACTGTTGATGATGGGGATGAGCTTTTTGCCAAATTCCTGAGCACAAACCAGAACTCAGGTGAAAAGCCTTCTGCCTATTTACAGCGGTTGCAGATAACCCTGAGTAAAGTCATTAAAAGAGGTGGCATCACTACAAATGATTCAGATCGCCAACTGCTTAAACAGTTTTGTAGAGGTTGCTGGAACAACAGCTTGATCACAACCTTGCAGCTTGAGCAGAAGAAGGACAAGCCACCTTCATTTCCAGAGTTGCTCCTCATGCTACGTACTGAGGAGGACCGGCAAGCAGCAAAGTCCAGCCGAATGAAACAGCACTTAGGCATTTCTAAACCTAAGGCACATTTGAACTCCCTTGAAGTAGGAGAGTATGTCACTGATGATACAGACGTATCAGCTGTTAATGATAGGCTAGTGCCTTTTGATGCACATAAGTTAGAAAGGAAACTTGCAAAGCTACAAGCCCAAGTGGCTTCACTGAAAGCATCAGCTATTGACAGTTCAAGCCAGAACTCTGACAAGCCAAATAAGAAAACCAAACCTAAGTTCAAGATTCTTCCTAAAGAGAAATCTGACCCAAGTGAGACTAAGCCCACTAAGAAGCCACGCCCATGGTACTGCTTCAGGTGCGGCGAGGATGGTCATATTGCTCCCTCTTGCAGCAATGAACCAAACCCTGAACTAGTTGAAATGAAACGTAAGGAGTTCAACCAAAAACTACAAGTCTGGGAGGAACAGAATATGTCAGCTTTAAACTAAAATCAGTTTCTGGGGAGGGACTACCAGGAACTGAAAGTAATCATGAACGTCCCAAACCGGAACCTCAGAGCAAAGTATCTTCTCTCTCTCGTGCAGCACGACCCCAGATTAGGTTACCCAAGGGACTTGTAGGACAGAAATGTACAGCAAATGTCACCGTGTCGGGAGTCAATTGCAGTTGTCTCCTTGACACTGGGTCTCAAGTGACCACAGTGTCCGCTTCATTTTACAACACCAATCTTTCAGAACATCCCATTCAGCCTATCAGTGGCCTGGATGTTGAGGCTGCTAGTGGCCAAAATGTTCCTTACTTGGGATACATACCCATCAGCCTTAAGTTTCCAAAAAGCTTTATTGAAACTGAGCCTGAGGTTTCTAGCCTTGCTTTAGTAGTACCTGACTTACGCTCTAACTGTGACTTGCCTGTGCTGATTGGGACAAATGCACTTGATGTTCTGTACGACGAATATTGTCAAGGTAAAGATCCCAATGATTTGTCGTCGGTCTATGGCTACAGGCAGATCCTCCGTACACTCAAGGTCAGGAGAGAGATAAACCTAGCCGGAAACGATGGCTTTGTAACTCTTAAGGGCAAGGTGCAACACGTAGTACCAGCTCAAGGGAGGGTCCTCCTTGAAGGCTGTGTCAGATCCAGCAGTGCTGGTGAATGTGCCATTGTTGAACAGCCAACGACATCCACCTTACCAGGGGGAATTTTTGTGGAGTGCTGTCTTGTCACTTTGCCCAAGAAGCATCCTCATAGGTTACCTATATGGGTGAGAAATGAAACTGAGCATGACGTAACACTGCCTTCTAGATGTATCATTGCAGAGCTCCATAGTCCTGCAAAGATATATGACGAATCACCCATTTCAACCAAAAATGATGACACTGTGAAATGTTGTAATGTTACTGCACAGCCAGTTGATGAACCTGCTCACCCAGATTTGACATTTGACTTTGGCAATTCTCCCCTCCCGCAGGAGTGGAAAGAGAGGGTTACCCAGCGTCTAAGTGCCTATGCTGATGTTTTTGCCCAGCATGATTTGGATCTTGGACATGTATCTAAAGTCACACATCACATAAACTTAAAGGACGAAGCACCCTTTAAGCAAAAGTCCAGGCCAATCCACCCAAATGATTATGAAGCTGTGAGGAAGCACTTGCAAGCACTCCTTGATGCAGGAGTAATCCGTGAATCAGAGTCCCCTTATGCTTCACCGATTGTGGTGGTTAAAAAGAAGAATGGAGAGGTCCGTCTTTGTATTGATTATCGTAAGCTCAATGCGTTAACAATACGAGATGCGTACGCACTTCCAAACCTTGAAGAGGCTTTCTCAGCCCTTGCTGGATCCAAATGGTTTTCAGTAATGGATCTCAAGTCTGGTTATTACCAGATTGAGATGGAGGAATGTGATAAGCCCAAGACAGCTTTTGTGTGCCCCTTGGGATTTTACGAGTTTAACCGTATGCCCCAGGGGATCACCAACGCTCCCAGCACCTTCCAGCGCTTAATGGAACGGTGTATGGGCAGCCTCAATCTGAAAGAAGTTCTGGTGTTCATAGATGACATCATCGTGTTCTCCAGCACTTTGGAGGAACATGAAACCAGGCTTCTACGTGTCCTTCAGCAACTGAGAGAATATGGGTTGAAACTTTCTCCCAAAAAATGCTCCTTCTTCCAAAGTTCTGTGCGATACCTAGGACACATCGTGTCTACCAAAGGTGTAGAGACCGATCCTGAGAAGGTCAGAGCTCTCAAAACCTGGCCAAGACCCCAGACGCTCAGTGACCTCAAGTCTTTCCTAGGCTTTGCAGGGTACTATCGACGGTTTGTGAAGGACTATTCAAAAATTGTCAAACCCCTGAATGATCTTACTAAAGGCTACCCACCATACAGGAAGGGCAGAAAGGTGACACCCGGTCCTAGCGGATACTTGAACCCTAAAGAGCCTCTTTCCAGCCGTTGGACACCTGCTTGTCAGGAAGCTTTTGAGGTAATCATAGAGAAACTGACATCAGCTCCAGTGCTTGGATATGCTAACCCAAAATTACCATACGTCCTCCATACTGATGCGAGCACCTCTGGGTTAGGGGCAGCCTTGTATCAAGAACAGGATGGTGAAGTGAGGGTTATTGCCTACGCAAGTAGAGGACTTTCACCCAGTGAAAAGCGGTATCCAGCTCATAAACTGGAATTTCTTGCATTAAAGTGGTCCATTGTAGAGAAGTTCCAAGATTATCTCTACGGGAACACATTCACGGTTTTAACGGACAACAACCCATTGACCTATGTTTTGAAGTCAGCCAAGCTCGATGCTGCCAGCTACCGCTGGTTGGCCGCTCTCTCCACCTTCGACTTTAATATTAAGTATCGTGCTGGTAAGAGCAATCAAGATGCAGATGGCCTCTCTAGGCGGCCACATGATACTGTGGATGATGACTATGCTTCTCTTGAAGAAAAAGAGCGAATGAAACAATTTGCTTCCCATCATCTCTCTTCATCTCCCAACAGACAAGATGTGACAGCTGACACATTCAGTGTCTTGTGCCACCGTCATCTCTTAGGTGAATCTGACAATAGCCTACCTTCTATCACTTTGGTAGAGTCCCTTGCTCTACATACCGATGCGGTGCCAGACGTCTACGCAGATGATGGAACATTAGGTTGTTCTGTCATACCTACCTATAGTGAGGTAGAACTCCAACAGCATCAGAGGTCTGACCCAATTATTGGGTATGTGGTCAACATGTTAGAAAATGGAGGTGAAGCAAATTCCAATCCGAACTCTGCATCCTTAGAGCTTAAACTAATGCTCAAAGAGTGGAAACGTTTGGAACTGAAAAATGGTCTCCTCTACAGAACCCGCAAATCAGGTGAAAATGTCACCTTTCAGCTTGTCGTCCCTGAGTCTTTAAGGTCCACCATTCTCACTTGCCTTCATGACGACATGGGGCATATGGGTTTGGAAAGAACCCTCGACTTGGTTAGGTCAAGATTTTATTGGCCTAAAATGGCAACTGATGTAGAGAGAAAGATTAAGTCTTGCGGACGTTGTGTTAGAAGAAAGACTCTTCCTGAAAGAGCAGCACCTCTTGTGAGTATCCAAACAACCCGTCCCATGGAACTGGTATGCATGGACTATTTATCTTTGGAGCCTGACAGTCACAACACCAAAGACATTCTGGTCATAACTGATCATTTCACCAAATACGCTGTTGCTATGCCAACAAAAGACCAAAAGGCTACAACAGTTGCGAAGTGTCTTTGGGAGCAGTTTCTGGTGCATTATGGTTTTCCTGAGCGCCTGCTTAGTGATCAGGGCAGGGATTTTGAGTCACAACTCATTAAAGAGCTCTGTGCCCTAGCTGGTATCACGAAGGTGCGCACCAGTCCTTATCATCCACGGGGAAACCCAGTTGAACGGTTCAACCGAACTCTTCTTGGCATGTTAGGAACTCTACGAGACAAAGAGAAAACTCATTGGCGCGATTATGTGAAACCACTAACTCATGCCTATAATTGCACCAAGAACGAGACCACTGGGTTTAGCCCATACGAGTTAATGTTTGGTCGCCAGCCGAGGCTTCCCGTGGATATTGCATTCTGCCTGCCAGTTAAAGATGGCTCTCCTACATCTCACTCTCAGTATGTGAGAGCTCTGAAGGCTCGCCTTCAAGAGAGCTATCAGATCGCTGCCAAAAACTCTCAGAAGGTTGCTGAACGGAATAAACGCCGTTTTGACAAAACTGTCAGGGAGTCAACTTTGGAGAAAGGTGATCAAGTGCTAGTGCGGAACCTGCGACTTCGGAATAAACACAAACTTGCAGATAAGTGGGAGTCAACCATGTACAGAGTGGTGGAAAAGATGGTAGACCTACCTGTGTATGTTGTACAGCCTATGAATGGAGATGGTCCTATTCGAACTCTTCACAGGGATCTCTTACTCCCTTGTGGTGACTTATCTGAAGCTGAGGAAGTTGACCAGGTCAAGCCAAAGAGTTGCAGGCCAAGAACGAGGCGCAGTCAGCCTCTGTTACTGGAGGAGCAATCAGAATCTGAAGACGACTCACCTGTCTATCCTAGGCAGTCTTCTGTCATTCCTGGAAAGTTGGTTCAGGTGTTTGAAATCCCGAAGAGACGACAGCAAACAGGAAAAACAGTACCGGAGGGTAGTTGTATACCAGCTATGCCAGCAGACTGTGTAAACCCTCAGCCTCAGGATGGGCCTTGCAGAGGCAGCTCCCCTTTGCTGCCTGCAGAGCCTGTAGGGGTACCTCCTGAAGTAGCTGAAGGAGAGGAGCCAGATGTTGTGGCTGAGCAACACCCTACTGAAGACGATGTAACTTTACCAACTATGACTAATCAAAAATCAGCTGTGGCCGAAGACAGCATTGATGTACCGTCCATTGATGTAGAGGCTCCTATAGCTACGGAAACCATTGATCTGAACCCACAAACCCCTGAGGTAGCTCTGGAGCATAAGGAAACTGTTGACAGTGGAGAAAAAAATGACCATGTTCGTAAGTCAGAAAGGACACGTCGACCACCAAGGCGCTTCCATTATCCTGAGTTGGGAAATCCCTTAATTTCCTTTGCGCAGAGCCTCATAGAGAGCTTTAACCAAGCACTTTATACAATAGGTGACTATGAGAGTTCATCTGTAGACCACAGCGTGACGCATGAAGGGGCTCATGCTGGGTCAAAGGGGGAGGGTGTAACCCATGTGAAATACAGGGCTGCAAAATCCCTTTTTGTAATCTAAGGCTATAGCCTGTTATTGTCACAAGGGGGCGCTGTGATGCAGTCTTGTGTTCTGATGACCTTGCGTCTAGTGCGCAGGAAGTATTACCTCTCTCTTCCTGTGAGATCTTCCCTCTGATGGCGGTCAAGTACGTGTCGGAGCGCATGGAAAACGTATCTTGGTATGCAATACTGCAACCCGGTTAATGAGACCAGATTGTTTTACGTATAAATGCTAATAAGGTACTCTTTTATTAGGCCCCGAACTCTGACCACAAAGGGAATAACGTCTGTCAAGTTATTTGTGTCTGAAAATCCCGGTGAGTCACGTGCTTTCGTTAGCTACCTGTTAAGTTAGATAATGTATTTCACTAGCCGATTCAGCTCAGAAACCTTTGAACAAAAACCAATCGGGAGCTATGAGAATCTGGCGTGTTGTTTCACTTCTCCTGTTGTTCTTTACAGTGTGTTATAAGTGTTGAATGCTTTGAGCTAAACGATGCCGATGCTAGATGCGATGCTAGCTGCTAATAGCTGTTAGCCACCCCACCCCGCTGAAGCCATATTCCGATCGGGGAGGTATTCAAGTAGAAGCAATAGCTCTGTTTATATTAGAATGGTTATGTCTTAATAGATATGAGCATATTTCAAGTTTAATAGTATTTGCACTGAATTAAGTTACATTTGCTTGTAAGCCTTAAGGATGAATGTCGCTTTCATTGCTATGACTGTTTACATTACTGTTTAAGCTGCTGATGTTCTTTGTTGTGATATAATTTTGATAAAATTGTTGATACTGGTACAAACAAGTTACTGTAACTCTTGTAACTTGGTAAGCTAAAGGGAATGCCATTTGTGATTAATACATTTGGAAAAGAAGTTAATGAGCTCATGTTAAGAACACAAAATGGGAAAAGAAATTGATTGTTCTGCACTGTTTGTGTAGATTGGTTTTTTTTGAACTACTAGAAGAATTCTGGAGAACCACTGACGGCGAGAACAGCCCAAATGAGATCCTGGATGATCGTGAAATGGTGTGGCCAGCCATGCGATCGGATTGTGGGATTTGCCTGAGAAACTGATTCAAGCAACCCTGGATTACAGATAAGCCCTATGCACTACTTTTCCTACCCGGATAATAGGGTTTGCACACTGACAATTCCCCTACAGTACACCTGTTTGGGTTTTCAACGACTTTAAAGGACAATTCAGACTGGACAATTCAAACTTCACAACAGGAACACTTTAATCTGTTTCATTCATTCCAAAGAGCTCTGATACTGTTCAGTATAAATCTTCCATTTAAATGTCTTTATTTTGTTTTGTTTTACATGTATTCACCTTTAAAAATGCACTATTAGTGTGCAATTTGGGTTATTGTGTTGTATATGTGTATAAATGGTACTGAGGCAATAAAGGTCCCAGTTATTCACTTCCAAGCCAACTCCTTTTGTGAGTCTCCAAAACAAAACCTCCTCCTGAACCTAGAAAGATGTCTAGGGTCTCTATTTGAAGTGAGAGTGTACTGGTCCTGAGTAGAGGCGCTACACTAGTATTAATAATAATGGAGGTGGCATTATATTACACATTGTCACCAAGCAACCAGGAGCATGCTGGTCATTTCTTTGTACATTCACAAGGTCTTTGCACTGGGAATGTAAAGTTCAGACTGTCAGTTTTACAGTGTAATGCTCTGTGGCATCTGAGGGAGAACATTCAACAGAAATAGCCAAACTGCTGCTCATGCCAGTGTGCAAATGCATGCTTGCACACAGCACATTCAAAAGGCAGTAGGCATACCAACATAACTGTCGCTCACCACCCACCCTACTTCCCAGATTTGTCTTTTCCAACTTGGTCTGCTTCCCCAACATTCACGTTCAATTTTCCCTGTTTTGACACAATGGAGGTGATCTAGCATGCATCAAGAAGGCACCAACACAAGGGGATGGAGTGGTACTTGCATGGAAGAATCTAAAAATCATCTCAGTGTAGAGGTCCAGAGATAACTTTAAAGGGTGAGGAAGAAGTTAAATCAGTTCAAGTTTTTGATTTTTCTTCCGTGGATATGATCACACCATAGATGAAAGACATAACAAGCCTGCTTGTAATTAAAACAATTTGTTGGCCGATACAAATGACTCCTAACCAGATTTACCTTTACTTAATATGGTGTCATTTGATTGTTTAAAAAATGTAAATCAAAATGTATTTATTTTTTTCTCATTAAAACTAAATGCTTTTGCAGGCCCAAAACATACATACTAGTAAGCAGAGCAGTAGGCAAAAGAAATGGAAAAAGCATATATATTCTTAATACAGAAACTGGATGGGAAAAAAAAAGACATATTAATGTGGTTTCTCACAGTGTATGATCTTACAAGGTGGCTCTAACACAGTCACAGTACGACCTTACCATTTGTGACCCAAATACTGAGACGGCAACAAACTTCTGTGGGCCTGAATACATCCTGCACAATATAGACACTTACTTTAAGGATAAAGGTAAACCACGGTAGCCATTTCCTTGGGCGCTAGGTGTTGGCTGTGTCTGGACTTGGCAGTGCTTCTACCTAAAGCTTGAGAGCAGAACACATCCAGCAGCTGCTTGTCTGTCTGTTCTGTCTACCCGCGACAACGCATGCAAACTTGCCTGCCAAGTATGTAGAATCACAGTCTGAATGCTTCAGTCTGTATTTCACAGTCCAGTAATCTATCCTATTGTTTACTGCCATTCCTCCTTTGCGCCTCGTCCAACTTTGAATCTGACCAGTCAGATGTGGGAGGCCAGCCTCTATAGTTGGATTAGTTAAGGCTTACACTACAAGTAAATATTTAGTGTTAATTTTGTTTGTGATTTATCATAAAGGCACCCACGAAGACGAACTGCAGCTCTGAATATAAAATCAGTGTTTACTCCAAAGATGGGTCTTACTTCCCCTTGATATAAGCTGCAAACATATAATTTAATGTAGAATCCTTTCCTTGATTTATTCTTCATATACTTTTGAAAAGATTGAATAATTAAATGCACACATTTCCCCATGAGCATCTGTGCTTTAAAAACAGCACTGGATATAAATTTAGAAGAAGCTTTTAAATGTGCCTGCACGCACAAGCACCCACCGATCTACCCACACACATGCACACACAAATTCCCATATAATGTATTTTTTTCTTATGTTGCGATGCTATTATTTCCCCATTCCTGCATTACAATGTGCTGTCTTGAAAACAACAAACTACCCGACATCTTGCTGTGCACAAACCACAGCTTCCTTCTCTTGCTTTTCATCTTTGTGAAATGGGATACAGCTCCTGCTCATTTGTCCAGCATCTTTTTGCCAAAGATCTCTGAAACAGAGTGGAGAGGGTCCCACAGGACTGTCTAGAAGAGAGAAGAGCTCAGCCAAAAGCAGGTATACTCTGCCTGCCATAACTTTGGGGAAGGCTCTGAAGTGGTAATGGCCACGCTGTATTCTGCAGACACTGTAGATGTGCTATAGAAGATTAGGCTCTGTACTAATTATAAACAGTGAAATGCTGCCAGCAATTTATTGCTTTGATTGTAAAACCCTGCAAAGGCAATATGACGAGAAGAAGCTACCTAAAGAATGTTATCATGCTTCTTAGACGTCTTGCGGCGTACTGTGTTTATATGGTCTCTCTAACCTTAAAGCTACACAGCCTGATACACATAAAAGTAGTTTGTGTATCGGTAAGCCCAAATTATTAGGTTATTGCTAGGCTTCACATGACTTCAGCTTCCTGAACAGAAATGCTTGTAATTAATAATTACAAACAACCATCTATGTTATGACTGAAAACATGTGGTGGCTTATACTAACTGAAACCACTGTATCATAAGGGGGCTTGCCATCAAGCAAACCCCTTTGTAGGATTTCTGAACAGACTGAGGAGGACTTATCTGCTGTAATCCTGACCGAGGCACCATGATGATGATGGTACCAAAATAAAGCTACCCTTAATTTGACAAAGTGTAAAATAAATTATAAGAATTTTACACTTTTGTTTCAGGAACATGAGAGTCCAGATTGATACAGCACGGTCAAATGATGTGTTGAATAATGCTAGTCATTTGTCACATGATTTATGTGATGATGATGGTGATGAGATGATAAATACTTTATCATCCCATATTTAGGAGGCTCTTTTGTCACAGCTGTTGAAATGATGATGAAATAATAATAATATGTGGCAGAGGCCTTTCTACTAGATACATAATAGTTTAGCAAAATACAGTATTTGGTATGAAAGATTTCCTCTTTCTGTTCTTGTACAGCTGAGCTGAATCAGTCTTTTTGAGAAGGTGCTCCACTACCTGTCCGGTAAGTGGTATAGAGGGTGGTCAGGATTATTCATGATGCATAACAGTTTGTTCGGTGACTTTCTCTTCACCAAAACTTCACATGTGTCCCGTCTGCAGCCAATCACAGAGCCAGCCTTCATTTTATTCAGTCTGTTGGTGTCACAACACACTGCTGCTCCCCCAGCAGACCCAGCAAAGCACACTGCACTCACAAATGACCACTAGAAAACGTTTAACATTTAACTGCAAACACACTGAAGTATTCCATCTTCTTTAGTAAAAAAGAGAATCTGCCCATCCTCTTCTTGTATGTTGATCTCTCAGTTCAGCCTGCTGTGCAGACAACCAGGTATTTGTACTCCACCACCACATCAACATCCTAGCTCAGCATGTAGCCGTCCTCTTCCTTCTCAACTCGATCAACATCTCTCTGGTTTTAAGAAACAGAGGAGTTCTTCCAGACCGCTCCACAAAATCATCCAGTAGTGCTCCGTCCTCCTCCTGCAAATACATCTAACTAAACTATTAGTTGTACTGAAATCAGCAGCATTTTTTTTTCATTTGAAATGTAGTATTACAGTCATACTACTGTTACTTTTACTGTATCGAAGCATTTTCATAATCCAAACAGTAACGTTTTAACTGACACAGTAAATAGTTTTATCAAAAAACTGCAACATCTATATAAGTATCCACTGTCAGGTATCACCTGGACTGGAGTTATTCCTTATGTCTTTATCTTATGTCTTATCTTCTATCACTGTGCCATTGAGAGCATCCTCACTGGATGCATCACCACCTGGTATGGCAACAGCACCGCCTACAACTGCAAAGCTCTCCAGCGAGTAGTGCGGTGCTCTGAACGGATAATTGGAGGTGAGCTTCCCTCCCTCCAAGACATCTACAGGAAGCGGTGCCTGAGGAAAGCGGGGAGGATCATCAAGGACTCCAGTCACCCCAGCCATAAACTGTTCAGACTACTTCCATCAGGAAGGAGGTTCTGCAGCATCGGGTCCCGTACCAGCAGACTGAGAGACAGCTTTTTCCATCAGGCCATCAGACTGCTGAACACTTCATAGACACCTCAGCTTCACTACTGGAACTTCAACATTATGCACTCCACACTGTATATAAATGCCACTTGTTTTGCACATATTCAACTCTGTATATTTTATATATTTTATTATTATTATTATTATTATTATTATTTTATTTTATTTTTTTACTATTTAATTTGTAAAAATGTGTATACACACACACACACACACACACACACACACGTAGGAAAATATTTAGTATACACATCCAGAAATGCATACACTATTATATATTGTACATATATTTATTAGTTTCAGGTTGGCCATTCTTGTATTTTGCTCGTTTGTGTTGTTGTGTTTGCACATCTCTGTTGCTTGTGGGGCTCGCACACAAGAATTTCACTCGCATGTGCTGTGCCAGTGTGCCTGCACATGTGATGTGACAATAAAAGTGATTTGATTTGATTTGTCCTTTATAAGAAAGGAAAAACTAACATTTTCTCCAGAAATAATCATACAGTCAAAATGAAGCAGTTAATTGTATGTTGCACATGGTTAAAATGTTGATAACCCTCATAATTATTATACTAGTCAGTGCCATGGAAATATCACTAACGCGTGCAGATATGACAGTGCAGAAGGCGCTGTTTCTCTCTCCGACACTTTAGTTTTTAGAAGCTCACGTGTACCACCTTTCACCTGACAGCGAAGGCAACACGGCATGGCCGAGGTTTGCTTGTGGGAATTGTAGTCTGATTTGCTTGAGCCCTTCGTTGTGACGTGCCAGGCGAAACTACAAGTCCCAGATTGTTTAAGGCGGAAATAGCGAGACAAAACACGGCTAGGCTACAGCACAACACGGCAGAGAAGATGTCGCGTGTTGTTAAAAAGAGAAAACTGGACGAAATCCGACAGGATAGGCTTTATTTTGACAGCTATTCCGATGTGACTATCCACGAGGAAATGATAGCAGACCACGTCCGAACCAACACGTACCGGACGGCGATACTGAAGAACAGTGAGTCAGTTCGGGGTAAAGTTGTTCTGGACGTCGGGGCAGGAACCGGCGTTTTGAGCATCTTCTGTGCTCAGGCTGGAGCTAAAAAGGTGTACGCCGTGGAGGCCTGCTCAATAGCGGAGCAAGCCCAGATAACAGTCAAACACAACAACATGGAGGACAGAATTGAAGTCATTCGAGGAACAGTGGAGACGGTGGACCTGCCGGAGACCGTGGACGTGATAGTGAGCGAGTGGATGGGTTATGCCCTTCTGCACGAGTCCATGCTCAACTCGGTCCTCTATGCACGCGACAAGTGGCTGAAGCCGGGCGGCATCATTCTGCCGAGCAAAGCCGAACTCTACATCACACCTGTTATTGACCCGGTGGTGGAGGACCGCCTGCACTTCTGGTACACAGTCAAAGACCAGTATGGAGTGGACATGTCCTGCATGTCCGGCTTCGCCCGGAAATGTATCATGAACTCAGACATCACTGTTAGCTCTGTGACCTGCGAGGATGTACTCTCCCACCCGGCCCGCTTCGCCGAGCTCGACCTGCACTCGGTCACCCCGGAGGAGCTGCGGTCCGTGAAGGGCCAGTTCAGGTGCGAGTCGTTCGGCTCGTCGGCAGTGAACGCATTCTGTGTTTATTTCACGGTGACTTTCCCGTGCCCGGATAGCACGGCTCCCCTCGTTCTCTCCACGTCTCCGTGCAAACCAGAGACACACTGGAAGCAAGCGGTGCTGTACCTGGACGCTCCGGTGGAAGTGGTGCAGGACACACCGATTACTGGAGAAGTTAGAATGTATCCCTCAGAGGAAAACGCCAGGCATATATGTATCCACGTGGACTACTCTATAGGAGAGCAGAAGCGACAGTCCAAGACTTTTTCCATCCCTGATTGGAGCTCTGAGGCTCAGCCATAGCGTGCCATCAACACCAAAATGCACTTCATTCACCATGTGTCACACCTGTATGCCCGAGTCCTCTTATTGTGTCATGGTTATCCATGGATCTTAAAATTCCTGGGAAAATGAGGCAGTGGTGTCACTTTATAATATATTGGCAAAAATATAATATCACAGTAGGCCTCCCCAGCAAATGAATGGACAGCTGCAGATTAAGACACAGAATAAAGATTGGCCAAGGAATTTAACCTTTTTGTGCATGTGCATGTCTAAAAAGTAAAAGCACATTTTCTTTATTTAGTGTTTGGGTTTTAATTTTGTATGTTTGATTAGTTCTTTTACAATTCATTAATTGATTGAATCATTCATGAAATAGCCCCTGAAATACAAAAGGAAAACAGCCTGTTTATGCCCACATCTTCAAATGTCTTGTTTTTCTTGTCTTAGTAGAAAACACCTTCAAAAATTAGTTGTTTATCAATATGTTTAAGATGATTTAAAAGTTTTGATACATCAGTGTGTACTAGGAAGAAACCTTCAGAAAGTCTGGCTAAAAGAAGAGTTTGAGGTGAATTTGTAGCTGCTTGTAATCAGTCGCTCTGAGGCAGGTTTATAAAATGTTAAATTCAACACCATGCTGCAGGCATCTGATATTCTGATAAACTCGGCCATTTATATTGTGTGGAATCTCATCAAAATTCTGCATTCAAATGAGCATCAGACCAATATATTGACTTGGACTAGCTGCAGTCAGGCAGGAGGCTGCATCCTACATGACTTTGGCTGCTGTTCAGTTACTTTTTAATGAAGTACCAAATTGGCTCATTATTTTGGTTTAAAACTAGGCTGCACTGTCATCTGTTGATAGAAAACACCAGCCTAATAAAAACTTATAATTCTACTAAAGCATTCTACATAAAGAAGCACAAGATATCTTGCCAGTATACCTGTTTTTGAACAGTTTGAAATGATAGTTTTATAAACTTTACCAGGCAGGAGTTTCAAAAAGTAACTTATTTATTGACTGAAGAAAGAAAAAAGTCATCTGTTTATGTCGGAGTTTGCAGTGCTTGTTTTCAGGTATAATGCAAAACTTTGATTAGTGGGCCAGAATCAGATTTAGAGAAAAGATTCATTTGTTCTTAATTTGTGGGTCTCAGTCCTTTTTATTGCACTTTTTTATTAAACTTTATTGCATTCAATCACGACACACACCACTCACCTTAACACTGCTGAACAACGGCAGTTCTTAGCAACGACACTCCAGAATGGGGTAGCTCCCTTCAGCAGAACAAAGTGCCCCGCTGCTGTGCTAAAGAGAAAAAATACCTCCTCGCGAGACACGACAAAGACCCCAAAGCATTGGCTTGACTTTTAAACCTCCCGTATCCCCATCCAATCAGAACTCTACAGGAGATGCTGGGACATGTTGCATCCATATCCCAAAGTTCCCAAATGAATGCAGACTGCTCCATGCCAGACACCAGTGGACACAGGCAGAGGTTCTGTGCCCAAGGAGCAGGAATGACACCTACTCATTATTGGAAAGGCGAGCTGCTGTTTCTGTAGGTGCTTTGAATCAGAGACAATGTGTTGATTAAACCTTTTGTAAAGACTTAAAGCCAAAGCTTGTGGAGTAAGAGCATGCAGCCTCTCTGATGCAACAGTTAAATACAGATTCCTGACAGTGTTCACTGATGATTGTTCTTTCAGGCCCTATTATCACCTGGCATTCATGTGTTTCTGCATCATCAATACAAACATTACCCATTGTCTAATGAGCGTATGTAAAATTAATCATGAGCTGTAGTGTCTGCAAATCAATCCCATTGTGTATCAATTCAAAAAGAAGTGAAAAGGCCGAATCGCTGTAGCTAAATACCTGCTGTCCTTTTGTATTTATATTTTAATATCTTGTATATATTGCTATATGCAGTTCTTCTTTGCAACCCATTTTGGGCCAAACTTATATGCAGTTTTATAACAATGGAAAAATCTTCTGTCTGACAACTTACTGACATTCAATCATTTCTCCAATCGACTGCTTAGTGTGTTTTACAAAAGGAGAAGCAGATGCAGAAACATCATTTATAATATCCAGTTACTGATATGAGCAGCTTGAAATGTAACTAAGGTAACATACTGAGCTTATGGTCAGTTAGATGTACGAGCTTTATAAAAACAAGCCGCGTCAGTTAAAGTCTAAAGATGAAGTGTGCAACGGCACTTTAATAAATAGATATCCAGAATTAGAATTAATATTTGTATTTACTGCCAAATGTGCTTTACAAGCAGAACCAGGCAAAGAAATAGTTTTTATACTGTAGTTGTAAATTGATGTCTGTGGATAGGAGCTGGGCCAAACCTGGTTAAGCTCTTTTATCAGTCATTTGCTTTACTGGCAAACTTTTATATTACTGCTATAAAAGGGTCACAAAAGGGTTGTTTGCAATCAGAAACAAAACACGGTGAAATGCGATGGGCAGTGGTGCAATTTTTAAAAGAATTGTTCAAGAAGATGGATGGATGGATACTATCTCAAGTTTGTACACTTTGTTGTCTTGTATAGTCTCTTTAAATTAAAATTCAGCCTAATCTGATTCTGTTAATTTATAGAATTTTAAGTATAAAATGTAATATTTTATACTTAAATTGGTTTCAGAAAATGCGGGCTTAGTTATGACCACATCAGGTCATTGTAGTCAAATGTCAGATGGGGTTTCCACTGTGACGGGCTGTGTTCTACCACAGGTAGCGAGCTGGGTGGGTCTTTGTGAGTCGTTTTGCAGCACAAAAACTACATTTGTGTCCATACACTTTCCACACAAATTTAATTCTTCTTTTGCACCTGTCCTAATGCACACCCACAGAGACTCACTCTCTTCTTGACTTCCACAGGTAGCTGAAAAAAAAGCCCTGAGGCAGAACAAAGGAGGGTGTCCAGAGAATAGAAATGTCAAATGCAGCGCAGGCAGCCGCCGTTAAGCCCAGAATCGCACTCTTGCATGCACGGCCACTCTCGGCTGCTAAATGCTAAACTAATTGTGATCCATTCCTGCCTGAAATGATTTGGAAACCATTAGAAACAAGTGTTGAAACTCGAAATGGGATTATTTGGGTTGCATCGCACAGCCAATCAATAGACAATGTGCTTAATCTAACAGATTTCAAGACTCATTGTTCACTGGAGGTCTGGCGAGTGAGACGGAGACAGGACAGAGTGGGACTTGCTGAACTGGAATCACAACATGAAGCCATCTTTAGATTTAATTTTATCTAACTATAAATGTGATGTTATTAGCGTATAGCATTATATTACTGTGTATTCAAAATTATTTGTGTTGAAATGAAAATGTTTACTTTTGTAGCAAAATCATCAGTACTACTAAAATGCAGGATACAGTTATTCACTGTAAAGATGAGCAAATGAAAATGCAGGAATCTAGTACAGATTTATTTCTTGTAATAATAAAATTTCACAGTATAAAAATTCTGTCTTTATTTTAATCTAAAAGACTTAAACCATGTTGAATCACTGTGCAGAGTTCAAACAGTGAGGTCATAATATTGAAATGTACTGCTTTAAACAAAATGTCCCAACACAAAACTGTAAGAACGCTGACAGCCTTTTACATATGGATTCAAAAAAGACCAGAAATATATTTTATTAACTCACTGGCTCTATTAGAAGCCAAATTTAATAGTTTGGCACACAGATTAGAAATTTTGGGATTTTCTCCCAACCCTGCAATTGGATTGGCTCGAGCCTCTTTAAGTTGGACAGAAAACATCTGTGATCAACAACAATTTATCACGGCTAATCTTTCTGTATGATTCAAGCAAGATATCCTCATTCTTGTTTTGTAGCTTTTCCAAAGCTGATTTGGCCGGCCTCTATGCCCCAGGTCGTGTTCTAACACCCAGTCTGAGCTTTTTGGCATTCTCCAGCAGCTTCAGTTCCTTCTTTCCTCTGTTGCCAAAACTCTCCCAGTTCATGCCAAAGAGCTGTCCTGTGTCGTGCTATGATGCCGCCGACACTGAAACTTGCAAGTCTATTTTTGATTTCATCTCTCCATAAAATTAGATGAAAATTGTGTTTCCTCTATCTGCCTTTTAACAAACTCTGACTGTTGTCAGCAAATGGTCCTTTATTGAATCTTTCCTGACTGTGTCTACAGTTTGCAAAGAAACCCTCAGTGTATTAATGTCAAAGCCAACTGTGTTCCTACAGACTATGAATATACAGTTTTCGAATGTCTCTATAGTTTGGAGGTGAGGGTAGAAAGAGACGGGGAAAGGACGTACAATTAGACTTATACTCTGTAATTAGTGCAACAAATGTATGATATTAGTTAAAAACATACATAGTGCATCATCAAAAAGGGAATTCTGGAAATATTTGATGATTTAAACACCTTCAAACTAGTAATACTTTTTAATAGACTCCAGTAGCCACTACCGTTGAGGACATGTCATGAATTGATTCATGATGCAGAGCACTCATGCAGTATACCATCTTGTATAAGTGGAACTATTATGCCTTTCTACTGTCTAACAGTGCCAAAATCTCAGGCTTCAGACTGCTTTAAAAATTCAAGTTCTAAAGTTTTTGTTTTTTTCTATCTTTGCCTCTTTCTGATGTCATACAGAGAGGATATCCTTTACGATGGTCCTCAGGTACAGAGTTGTGGTTGTGAGCTCAGCAGGCCCTCGGACCAGCTGTTTGTGAGGGGCAGCC
Organism: Aulonocara sp. 'chitande type north' Nkhata Bay; assembly: GCF_057382095.1. Taxonomy (NCBI): domain Eukaryota; kingdom Metazoa; phylum Chordata; class Actinopteri; order Cichliformes; family Cichlidae; genus Aulonocara; species Aulonocara sp. 'chitande type north' Nkhata Bay. The sequence goes on from NC_141352.1 coordinate 32,147,125, forward strand.
AATCGCACAAAAATGGACCTATTTGGAGCTGTAACCTTAAAGGGAGAGGCAATAAACTGAGGTTCCACTAAGGTCCAACACATGATGCATTATTACATTTTTGAACAGTGAATCATGCAAAACTACCCTGCTAGATTGTAAGTTTAAAATATATAGAGGTAGAAGAGAGCATAGTAGGATATATATATATATATATATATATATATATATGAACCCATTATATATAACGGGTTTTCATGTTACATGTTATTATGGTGATATGGTGGCTTTGTCCTTGAGTTGTCAGCCTGTAGAAAGAACACAGTGTACAGTTCCTCACATCTGAGCCACTCAGCTCAGTTTACAATGCTCTTATTACCCTGAAAATTAATATATTTTGTTTGACATCTGTATTAACAGCAATCCAGCTGAAGAAAGAAACCTAACCTAACCGTACAGAATAACTTTGATAAAAAAGGCTTTTCACCAGAACCCGCAATGGAAATCTGTAAAACCAGTTCACACTTTATAAAATACTATTCGAAATGTGATGGATCTTAAGCTAGGCAATAGCTCACCTCCATATTCAACATGTCACTGCGACTCTGAGAGATCAACAAGTATGAATTATGCATTTTGAAACTTAAATAGAAAAATGTAAATCTGCGTAAAGTAATCTGGTTTGATTCGAGATAATTGTCAGTGTTGGAAGAAAGTAATTTTTCCCTGTTGATGTTTTTAATGATCAGATTAACATGCATATCAAAACACTCTTTATAGTTCAGCGTGGATCCTACATTTAATCCTATAAAAAGTGGAAAATCACTGATTTTCAGAGCTGGATTCTGGTGGCACACGATATCTTATTGTAGCTGCTCATTCATCCTGATATGCTAATGACACCGTGAATAAGCCAATGGGATTCGATTCCCACAGTCGGTTACTGTAACCAATATTTCTGTCAGCATATCCTGTGAGGACAAATTGGGAGTATGGTATTGACAAAAGCTAATTTGGTGCAAGAGCCCTCAGAGTGGTGGACTTCATTTCTCTGGGGCCCAGCAGGCCAGACCATTTGTCATCATTATCATTAGCAACAGGAACTGAATAGAATAGAATAGAATAGAATAGAATAGAATAGAATAGAATAGCCTTTATTGTCATTGTACAGAGTACAACGAAATTGGAGTGCCACTCCCTTGGTGCAAGTTTCAATAATAAATATAAATGTAAAATATAAAAAGTACAAAAAAAAAACAATCGTAAGTACTGAAACAATAGTATGTACAATATATACAGGATAGCAGCATTAATATAATGACAGTATGAATAGCAGCATAATATAATGACAGTGACGGTATGGAATAGGTTCAATTGTTTTTGTGCTTATTTACTACGGTGATAGCTCTGGGAAAGAAGCTATCCCTGAATCTGTTTGTCCTGGTTTTATGTGACCTGTACCGTCGGCCTGACGGTAATAGTTCAAACAGTTGGTTGCTGGGGTGAGAGTGGTCCTTGATGATATTGCCAGCTCTGCTGAGGTACCGAGAGTTTGCAGTGACCTCCAGGCTGGGCAGAGAGCAGCCAGTGATCTTCTGGGCTGTGTTGATGACCCTCTGCAGTACTTTCCTGTCTGCAGCTGAGCACCCTGCATACCATGTTGTTATGCCGTACGTTAGGATGCTCTCTATGGTGGCTCTGTAAAATGTCACCAGCAGCCTCTCCTCCAGGTTGTTCCTCCTGAGCACTCTCAGAAAGTGGAGACGCTGCTGGGCCTTTTTAACCACCGCTGTAGTATTTGCAGTCCAGGAGAGGTCATCAGATATCTGCACGCCCAGAAACCTCATGGAGTGTACCCTCTCCACACAGCTCCCGTGAATGTAAAGTGGGGCCGGGTCTGCTCTGCCCTTCCTGAAGTCCAAGATAAGTTCTTTAGTTTTCGTGGTGTTCAGTTGGAGGTTGTTAACTGAACACCACTCAGTCAGTCTGTTGACCTCATCTCTGTAGTCCGACTCATCCCCCCTTGAGATGAGTCCAACCACTGTGGTGTCATCCGCGAACTTTATGATGGTGTTTGAGAGATGGGTAGGGGAGCAGTCGGATGTGTAGAGCGTAAACAGGAGGGGACTCAAAACACATCCTTGTGGAGACCCGGTGCTGAGTGTGATGGTGCTGGACCGGTGGGGGCCGAGTCTGACAGACTGTGGTCTATTTGTCAGGAAGTCCTTGATCCAGAGGCAGATGGGGGTGGAGAGTCCCAGGTGAGACAGTTTCTGGACCAGGATCTCCGGGATGATATGATTGAATGCTGAGCTGAAGTCCAGAAAGAGCATTCTCACATAGCTTCCTCGGTGCTCCAGGTGACTCAGCGCAGTGTGGAGCGCTATGGTGATAGCGTCCTCGGTGGAACGATTTGTCCTGTAGGCAAATTGGTGGGGGTCCAGAGTGGGAGGCAGACCGGCCCTGATGTGCTGACAGACCAGTCTCTCAAAGCACTTCATCACTACAGGCGTAAGTGCAACAGGCCTGTAGTCATTTGGGCTGGCCACAGCTGTCTTCTTGGCGATGGGGATGATGGTGGAGGTTTTGAGGCAGGGCGGGACGGTGTTTGATGACAAGGAAAGGTTGAAGATTTTAGTGAAGACTCCGGTCAGTTCATCAGCACATGCTCTGAGAACCTTTCCATGTATTCCATCAGGACCTGCCGCCTTCCTGGGATTCACTGACCTTAGAACACACCTCACTTGGTGCTCCCTAAGTGTTAGTGTGCCAGTGCTGGGGGCGGGTGGAAGTGGTGTGGCAGCTGAGGGCTTGGTCGTCTCAAAGCGGGCGAAGAAACGGTTTAGATCCTCAGCCAGTGAGGCATCAGTCCTAGATGTTGCCTGGTTATTGCTTCTGTAGTCGGTAATGTGATTGATCCCCTGCCACATTTTTCTGGGGTCGTTGACCCATGTGCCTACTGCTAAACCCCAAAATAACTGTGCTGTTCCACGTCCACATATTTTTTTCCTCAACAGTAATAAAACCGTAGACTTATTTAAATGAGAAACAGTATTTATTCTGCCCCTGAGCTGCAAATCTCAGCAGAGAAAGCGACTGCCTATCAGAAAAGCATCCAGCTGTAGGCACTGAGGCATGACTTCATGGACGGACACACACCGCACAACAAGGACAGATCTGGATGGCGCCTGTTAAGAAAGTAAATCCCAAATCACTCGCAGGGGCACGTAAATCTGAACGGGATGGCCCTGATTCACAATCAGCCCGAGGCAGGCAGCTCTTTGCCTGTGAGCAAAGTACAAATCCACCAAACTGTGTGGCCACATCCTCCTCCCCCTCTTGTTCCCCACTAATCCGTTTTCAATCATGCACTTTTTGGATTATGCTTTTCTGTAATTCTTCTCAGGTATTGTTTTATAACTTAATATGATATTTCAATTTGGGTGAGTTGGGTTATGGGTTTAGGACACCGTGCAGGATTGGATAAGCAGCAGAGGTCTGCAGGCAGCAGATTGGAGCGGAGGGTTAGTGCCCGACTGAAAGGAGCACGATAAACGTTTGACACAAAGTCCGAATGGAGCAGGTGCATAATAGTGGTGAGGCTGACCTGATTCAGTCTTTTCCAAACGCATCCCACCCGGTGACGTGAGCCCTGTGTTGGTCCTGACACTTACTCACTGTCTCACCTCCAAAGAGACACATAGATGCTTTACATCGCAAGCTATGACTCCCTGTCATCACTAAAAGGTGATTAAAACTTGAATAATAGTGATTAAAATGAGATTCCCTAAATTTCCTTCCTCAACTTAGTGACTCAACTGGCTTATTGTTGAGATTTCTAGCCTTGAAAACTCTGTTTCTGACTCATATGCTGCCTTGGAAGCCCACTCCCTCAGCTGTAACTGCTAAAGATGCAAGACAAGTGAGCAAATAATGCAATATTCTCCAATTTGAAAAGTAAAAAAAACAAATCAGGCAAGAGTTGTTTCACGGCATGCTTCTGTTTGATTTATCAGTTTATTGACTTGCTTAACCCCTCTAGTGTTGCAATATGTTGTCATTCACAGCTTATATAATCCATTGTTCCAGCTCTTTGCATAGCAGTATAAGTTTTACATGTTTGTCTACTCAGACGGTACACCTTTGACTTTTAACAACGTGACTTTAAGCAAACAAAACACCTCTCTGGAAGCAGCTGCTCGAAATGAAGACTAACAGAATTACTGCCAGCCGTTTTTCCATAGAGCTTTTTTCTTTTCCCACTCAGTAGCGATGCTCCTGTTTCCAAAGTTTTAATGCTGTCACATATTTAGACAGTGCATTTCCTACTTAAAGCCATATAATTGTAAAAAAAAAAAAAAAATTAAAAAGAAAATTAAAAATTAAAGAATATGTATATTTCTGTTCATGGTTGCACTCAGTAGAATTAAACTTCAGGTGAAAGCCAGTTGTCAAAGCCTCACCACCTCATTGTGTCTGAGAGCAGTGGGTCTGGCCACTCTGCCGTCTCCGAGGATCTTCTTTTTTTTTCTTTCTTTTTTTAAGGGGCCACTCGAGGTATCTCTGTGTCTCTCCTTTTTTTTTTTTTAAATCTTTCTTTCTTTCTTTTTCTTTTTTTTAATAACCAAACGATTTAAAGATACAATTACTTTGTGGGATTTTCTCCTGGAAAAATCTCCACCTGTGTGTCCAGGTCTAAGTGACGTTGCGTCGGTGCTGGGAGCTCCTCTCCATTCCCCGGGAGCGGCAGAGACAAGCGGGTCGCGGAGTGTGCCGTTCTCGCGCCGTGCTAAGATGTCCCGTTTTAAAGCGGATTTATTTGTCTGCAACAGGCTACATTACCGGCTGCTACCGACGGAATGAACCACCGAAGCCCAAGGTGAGAGGCTCAGGCAGCCGATTTATTTCTTTAATTGATGTCCAGCTGGATGGAGGGGCGCATAAACTTTTGAAGCTTCGCTACGACGCGCGCCAAGTGGGCAACCAAAAGGTGCGTCGTGATAAGAGAAAGTAAGGCGACTATTTTGAGATCACATGCTATTTTTTTTTTTTACCTTTCAGGTTCTCTTTGCTGTGCTTTCATTCGGCACCACACTCTCCCGTGCGGAGAGATGCTCTAATAAAAAGCGGTACCTTTTCTGTGGTACATCCAGTATGAGATCAGGTGTAGCCTGAATGCCGCTGTCCTACTAAGAAAGTGCTGTTTCACACTTTCTTTGAACAGAAAGATTTATCTTAAAATCTTGCTCCAAATCACTTGTATACGTTGTTTAAAGGACACGTGGATGCGCTGTAGGTGCACAGAACCAAAGCAGGAAGCATTTCCACGTCTAACTCGAAACGAATCAGCACTGCTGCGTGCCGATATTCCCACTTTAAAGTCAAACTAAAAATTACAATAACGCTTGGCAGACACTTGTCATCAAATACTTTTTTTTTCTCTCAGGCTCTTTGATCGATATTTTAAAAAAGAAGAAAAAAGCCCAACGAACGTTTTCTATGAAGTCTGTGTGTCTGTTCTTTCCTTTTAACCACATCCTTGAACATCACCAGCCTTAACACAGGTTGGTTTCGGGTAGGGGGTGACTAGGGGCCTGTCTTGGCCTTTAGAGACTAGATAGACTGTAGACACTCGTTCAACTGTAAGGCTGTCAAGCTACTGTGAGGTTAACCTGCGCGCCAAGTGTCATGACCTGACTCCTTAACATCCCGTCTTCTCTTGCTCCTTGTGTTAAGGGGTGATAATACAGAACACACTGGGCGCTAACTAAATAATAATAATTATTATTATAATTTTTTTTAAAAAGTAGGTTATGAGATCCTTAAATTAATATAAACAACGTTGCTTCTTCACCCACAGGTGTTAAACTTCGAATGTTAAACTCTGATAAACAGATTTTTGTATTATTTATATCTAAGTAATCCCACGGACGTATTCACCCACAGTAACTGAGTTTTAAATTTTTAAAATAGACACTTTCAGTGGAGCCTTCGCCCTTATTTGTTCATTTCCATTTTTTTTCAGTCTTGGTTATATTATGCTAATCTGTCCCAATTTACACGTATTTGGAATTAAAACAGCCCGTTTAACGAGGCGGGACCAGTGAACGTATGGTACCACTGTTTTTATTTGCGTCAGAGGGATTTTGGAGCAATTACGCACCATTTTGAATAGTTACAACACACATTAAATTCGCTTTACTAGAACTATAGCTAATAAATCTAATTATAAATAAGATCCTGGCATTTCAACACGTTCACACTTCACAATGGCTTTGCATGTGAAATCAAAAGCACAAATATTGTTTTTTTCTTCTATTTTTTTCCTCTCACATGCTCGGATGGCTGTTAAGTAGTAATCACCAAGAGTATGATCCCCCCTCTATTTTGCCCGGATGCAATCATTCCTTTGAGACTATATTCACGCCCACATTTGTTGGATAATTTAACTCGATCAGCCGACTCGTGTGAACTCAACCAAACAAGGTTCAACTACAGACAATCCCCCTCCCTTCTGAGTTGCTAACGGGTCCCGAAAGAGGATTGTGCGTGTTGATGTCTGTGAAGAAGGGGTGTGGGTGGGGGGTGGAGGAGTATGTCGAAGTGGAGAAGGGCTGGAGGGGTGTGGAGAAAAACCATAGGTATGCGTGTGTGTGGGGGGGAAACACGCTGAGTGTGCGTCTCATCTAATAGAGCCTCGGAACGCATTATCTTCCCCGTCATCTCCGTCTGTGCGGTTGGTGCTGCGCCTTGCTGGGGAAACGGCCAGGAGAAGATGCGTTGATGCGAGCGGATATTCTCAGCAGCCGAGACTAATTGTCTGTGATTCATGTCCCTGTTGAGTGGCTGAAACCTATTCATAGCCAGGGAGAAGGAGAGAAAGGGGAGAGTGGGGACGGGATCCGCGCAGAGATCCGCTCTCAGCAGTCTTTGGAAATATAGGAAGCAGATCACAGAGAGGAGGAAAGCGCGCCAGCAGGTCAAAGTTTCTTTCGCGGTACTGCGTGTGTGTGCGTTTGTGTGTATGGGATGGGGTGGGGGGTTCCCTTTTCCGTGGACATCATTGTGCTTCAGGTTTGACACCGTGATGGAATGACACCAGAAAAGAGGATGATGGACACTTTGGCACCGGAGTCTTGCTCAGAGATCCCCCGCGTTTCCAGCAGGCGCGGTGCTGACCGAGCCCTCAGGACGGTGATCAGTCATTTGTTTTGAAGTGGCAGGAAAATCCTCCTCTTGATTGAAACAAGAGCGAGAGATGGTGCGCGCAGCGATTCCTCGGAGACTGACGTGCGTACTCATCACGTTCCCGTTAAGGAGCGCGTCTTAAAGAGCTTCATTCTTCGTTCATGTTCATTCTGCTGCTCTGAACTTGTTGAGCGGCGTTAAAGAGCAGCGGGACTCCCAGAGAGGCACTCAAAGAAATGTGAGTTTTCCATTTGCTTGTGAAGTTTACTTTTTCTTTTGTGCGTTGAGGAATAATTTTTACACTCCGGTTAATAAATTCTAACATTGCTGGAAGTTGGTGAGTCTGGTTTATATGCATTTATCTCCAGCAATAAACAGCTAAGGATGGGGCAGGCAGCTGTTGGGCTTTGGTTTCTGGACAGCTTGACAAAGTTTAAAGCAAAGAAGACGTGTTAACATGTAGAAATAAGGTGCCCTTGAATTCATCCAAAAACATGACACAATTTCCTCAGGTCATTTTTTAGAGGCGCCCCCTTGTGGAACTTATTACAACGTCCTTGCTTCACTGCCATGTATAATTATATTAGTGTCACGCTGCAAGCAGTTACTCCACCTTTAATGCATCCTTGTGTTGTCTCTTGCATTTAGAAGCTTTTTTGGTATATTTGGTTTAGGTGTTGGTCACTTTTGCACATTTGGTAGCTCCTGGTGTGATTTAAAGATGCTTCCTAGCCCAATGAGTGACACCAGGTCTGTCACAAAGCAGTATGTGGCAGTACAGTTATGCTATTTTTTTTAAAATAATAGTTATAATCTTCAAGACTAGAATTGCTTCACCTTGAATTAGTCTAAAAAAAACCCCTTGCTGTTTTAAGCAGATGCCTTTAACCATTATCATTAAACATGAGCGCTCTTTGGTTCAGGCTCCATCCAAATTCTGACTGGAGGATCACAGTGTGCATTGGAGGGTTTCTGGATTTAGTTTACACTTCATACACAGCATCAGCTACACTTGTTTTTGGCATAAATGAGTGACTGATATCAGATTTGAAGTCACTTTGTGCTTTATGTGCTTTGTCATTTATATCTAATGCTATCAAAAACTCGTAGGTAACACTGAGCCATCATTTGTGTGCTCCAAGCGTCTGTCGCTTTAAACTGTGTGACTATTCCAACCTTTTCACAATACTGTCAGCTTGAGAGAGCTACCTGGGTGAGCACATTCTTCAGAGCTAAAGTGGACATTTTGAGCATCGAGACATGTCACTGTGGTTGCAGAATAATGTGCTAGCAGCCTTTTTAGGAAAAGTGTCTTTAATAATGCATAAGGTGTTCCTGTGTCGCAAAGAGAAGCATGCTCGGTGGCGAGGGGAAGCAGAGAAAAGGAGGAGGGAGGGAGGGAGCAAGTAGGAGTGATCTTGTCTCACTGTCTCATCGGGTGCCCCACGCGCTGCTCTATATGTGCAGCTGGAGTAACTGACGCCCGAGGGCGTTCAGCTCGACTTGGGTCAGCATCGCCACAGTCACCCTGTCAAAAGTGCTGCTCCCGCACACACAGAGCACACAAGGCAGCTTGAGCAGCTCAGAGGAAGGGGTGGGGGTGGATGGAAAGAGGGAGTGATGGAGGACGGTGGCGGATACAGCTGGTGGAGGCAAGTGAAGCACGTCTTCTTTGGCCGTCAGGGATTTGTGCGCCTTCAGAGGCCTGACCTGTCTGGCTCCAGTAGATGCTTGATTCAAAGACAGACTGCAGCCACATCCTGTTTAAGGAATGATTACCTTAGAGTTCCAGCATGGCTTTTTGATAGCCAGCACTATCCAGTTTTCACTGCCTATTATCTTGTCCATTTTTCACTTTTTTTATCCTGAGGGTGGGAAAGCTTCTCGGAGAAGAGCAACTGAAATTCTTAACGAATGAACATCAGGTTGACAGAACTCGTGGCTCTGTTCTTTTATTGCATCTGGTTCCGTCAGACATTTATCACACCAGGAGAGGAAAACAAGGGCCAGTGCAAGCCCAGTTAACAAAAACAGGCAAATTATTTGTCTAACCCCGCAGCGGAGCTTTAACTCTGAGCTCTTGTGAGTCAGCCCACTCATCTCCACCACACAGTCTCTTCATAGCTTTCAGCACTCCACCCATTTGCTACCTGTCATCATTATTAAAAGATCATAAGCCTGCCAATTGAAGGTGGCGACATTTTCAGAAGTGGAAAAAAAGTGCTAAGTGATGGACTGAGTCGCAGGCAAGCTCACTCGCATTATAGGCGTGCTCACATGAGCGCTGGTTGTCATGTTTTCAGGGCCATGCTCCACTCTCCGTATGTTTATTCATGAGGACAGCGGCCCTATTGGCAGGTTGTTAACAGGCAAGATTAGGGATTCTGAAAAAAAGCAGGCAGAGAAATCTGGTGAGCGGCGCGCAGAGAGCAGGCAGGAGGGTTTTTTCTTTCCTGAAGCCTAGCCAGCTTCTATCTTTATCTATCTTTCATCTGTTTCCGACTGTCTGCCATCCTGTCTTTCTCCCCTTCTCACTCCTGCGTTCTTGTTTCTCTTATAGTAAGGCACTGGTAGGGAATATGAAACAGGTGGAGTCAGAAAAGATGAAAGCAGGTAGCGACAGGACAGAAGCAGGGTCAGAAATTGCCCTTGAAAGTGCATAAAATGTGTGAAATTAAAAATGAAAGGCAGGAAAATAGCTCAAATATCAGCTGTAAGCTCGTAATTTTTCCACCGCACCTTGTCCTGAGTGCACCCTTTAGAGCTAAAGTGGACACTTTTTACATTTTGGGACATTATTACTCATCAAATTGCTTTATAATGTGGCAGGTGTGTAAGTACTGCCCCCTGTGGGCCATTGTAGATGGTTTGGAAGCGATTATGACCTGATAGTTCTTTTTGGTTGGGTGACAAAATGGCCTCTTTTGTTCACAGGCGGACTAAAAAAAATAAAAGAAATGCTGTCCGAAGCAGTGGAGAATGTTGGCAGTCAATCGCAGGAGAAAATGCTGAACCCACACAAACCACTGGTCAACAGAAATGAATTTTCAATATAAACAGAAATTAGAAAGCGGAAGAATGGGGAATTAAAGTGGGACAAAAGCACTGGATTTAGATTCAGACGTACACATTTAGGGCTAGAGTGAGAAAAAAGGAAGAACTACAAACTGATAAGGAGTCGTCCTTTCATTAGTTTATTTGACAATGTGCATGGTTTACAAGTTACTCCCACTAGTAGTGAAGTGCAGCTCTGGGGACATGCACGTAACTTTTTCCTTGTGATGAGGATAAACAGTCAGTGCTCGTGTGCTCCTCTGGGATGAAATGGAAGAGGACGCAGAGGGCCGTTTCTCAGCCCCAGAGAGAGGTGTTCAGTTGGGTGAAAAGGCTGCTTTTGATGGGTGGTGACCTCACCAACCGAACAACCCCATCCCAGTTCTACGGGGCCTTGTGAAAGATTCATGTGTCTAAATATAAAAGCTTGCAGGTTGCAGCCTGGCGGGTTGATGTCTACAGTCCCCTGATGTTTCAGACAGGCTGTGAGGAACTGCTCTACTGTATGTGGTTTATGACACTGCCTGAACAAGGCTCTTGAATACGTTGCTATTTTCCCCGGAGTGACTAACACTTTTTGTTTCTAAGATTTTTTTTTAATCACACTCACACTTCTGTAAAGACCTTTAATAGAAGTTAAAGCTGCTTTTTATTTCCTCTGCCCCACCTTAAAATCACTGCTTTAACGTCTTGAAGTAATTTTTCTTTACAATCCAGTAGTAAGCATCTGTTGTTCTCCAGGCTCTGTGTTCAACCCATTCAGGTTGACATATAGTAACTGTGCATTAAAGCACCAACACCTTAAATATGTTTAATTTCATCGGGTTTGTGTCATTATGGAAACAACTGAGTGGAGACACAGCGCAGGGATTCATTTGGACAAAGCAAATCCTCACATATAACATTTTGGTGAAAACTTTTGCAGTAAATGATGGCCTGAAGTCTTTGTCTCGCAGATAGCAGCAGATGCTTGATGCTCTCTCCGGGCTTCACTGTAATCTCCTTGAGCTCGTGGGTTCTGTGGGGTGTCTGCTCTCAGCCAGTGGAGGAAATACCTCGTCTTTACTCTAAAATGTTCTTTGGTTGTTTAGGAAAACAGTCTTGCTGGATGATGACAAATTTTCCAGTTAGGTTTAACCCATCAGTTGAATTTGTGCACCTCTGCATCGTGTCATGTGTGAAACAATCAGTTCCACCGGAAGCATTTTAAGACAAAATAGCTGCAACTTCCATGTTTGATGCTCTGGGTGGAGCTGCTTATTTTTTTAGTTTTCCTGTCTTTCTTCTTTCTACGTTTAGACAAAACTTGCTCCCTCATTTCATACGCTTGTGCTCCAAAACTTTCTTTTTGGATGTTTATGTGAGCTGCAGGTGGCCTTTCTGCTTTTGAGGCTTACCGTGGTTTTGCATCTTGCAGCAGGTCCTCTGAGCATCTGCAAGAAGTCTTCTCTTGATTGTTGACACTGCAACCTGTGCACACACATGCTGGAGTACCTTCTTGACTAACTGCACAGTCATAAAGGGTTTTTCTTCAGCATGCAAATTAAGATCTGTTCAGCTCCCAGACTTGTGCTCTCCAGTCTACTGGGGTCTTTGCGTCATTCTCCCGTACAAATCTGCTTTTCAGAAAATGAAAACTTCTTTAAATCCTTATGTAAGATTTTTGAGACTTATTATTTTGCACGGTCTGCCCTAAACCCCTCATGTTCACTAAAAAGTCTACCTTCAGTCTAAATGGCAACTCCACTCCGACCCACACAGTAGGTCTTTTGCACATACAGTCATATCGAAACAACGTCCCTGCTGAAGAAACAAAGAAACAGTTATTTTAACTTAACAAAACAGAGCAGAAGCAAAATAATGTATGGCTGTATGTGTAAAAATCTTAATAATTCAATTTCTCAATCTAATGTTCATGTTTTTAAGCTTACTGCTATTCAAAACGTGCTCCATTTGTCACTGCTTTACTAGGATGTTTGGCCTTCAGTATATTTCACAGTGCGTGCGTGTGTGTGTGTGCTGTTTATATTTTTACCTTTTGAAAGTTTCTTTATGCTCATTTCAACTCGGTTTAACCCATTTATGTTGATGCTGGAATTTGATCAATTCTTTCACACTGATGAAAAGTGCGAGGCTACAGTGGCAGGGTTTCTTAACTTTAAAAAAGCAAAAGCACTCGTGGAAATATGGTTTCCTATGATTAAAGTTTTAAAAATGTATGCTCTTAATGACCAGAACGATGAAAGGACAATACATTCTAAAAAAAGGTTTTCCAGAGCAGAAAGAAATAATGAGAGATGTAGATGGAGTTTGGGTTTGCGTAGAATTGTATTCCGATCAGCTAATAATGTGTTTAAAATGATAATGTGACACAAATCTAGACGAAAAAAAGAAATGTGCGATACAAGTATGTGCAACTACGTAACTGTCAGACTTGTCAGCCCAAATCTGTTTCTCGCCATATCGAGATTTTATTTTATTTGGATTGATTTTAGGAATTGTGGAAAAAAATTAAAAAAAATTATGAGAAATGTAAGTTTGAGTGTAATTCATGCTGCCACTTGCAGAGCGCTATAGAGAGCAACATGGAGAATAACAGATGCCAAAGCAAATTATATGCTGCTACTTTGTTAGGGAAGGCTTCTTAGAAAGCTGCGTCACAAGTGGAGCAATGCAGTTACTGACACTTGTGTTGTTACCGCAGCAGCTCATGCAGATTGGTTCTGGTACTGTCTGGATACGCAAATCTGATCCGATCACTGGCAAATACGAAAGTCAGCAGTCTGCCCTTAAGACCTGATCTGAGAAACAAATCCGATTTGCCTTCAGTCACAACAATGCCAGAGTCAAGGATCTGGAGGTAAAGCTAATTAGTGCGATTGTTTAAATGTTTAAAACTCCAAAACCAATTCACTCTGTGAATTCAGCATTGCCTCTCAAGCCTAGAAAAGAACATGATGCACATATTTGGTGTCGCACATCTACAGCGTGTGAAGGTGCTCTGTTGGTAGCTTTGTATCCCTACAGCCAGTGTGCACTGGTTTATTTTCAGTACTTGTCCAAACTTACCTGAAGTGCCTGTTATTCCATTTTTTTGGTTGTAATCTTTCCCTTTTTATCTTTTCAGTTGATTTTTTGTTTGTAAACTCCCATCGCAGACTGTGGAGATTTTTTTATCTTATTTTGGTAAACATCAGCATCCACTTGACATTTTTGAATAGAAAATATGATATTTGTTTTTATGACACAGAATAGACATAAAATACATGTCAAAGATAATAATATAAAAATAGGCATACCCATAAATACCATAGCAACCTGAGGGGCACCCACAGACATGGAGCTGTAGTTCTTACCATTTTTCCATGAAGCTGCATTTAAAGGTTTTATAATACTCTAATAATTAGAAATATCATAATTAAATCAATAAAAAATTAAAGCAACTCTTTCTTCCCAATATGAGATCATAGGAATTTATATTTCCATGACTGTATTTTTTGTGACTGAAAATAAAAAGTAACGATTAATGACTGAAAACCTTTAAAATGATCATTGTTTCAGACATTTCTTAACAGGATAAAGATGTGAGATCCAAACTTTTATTAGTTATAGCCTCATTTATAACATATCTGTTTGTGTTTCCACGTCTAACAGAAGAAATGCTGTGGGGCTTTTCTTTATCATACTGAATATATTTTTTCATCAACTGGGACAGGTCTTGTGACGTATTTAAACTTTTTCTAATGACTTGATTGTTTTTTTAACGTACATTACAACTTAATACATCAGTGTAATAACATTTTTAAAAAGTAGTTAAATCCCATATTTCTGAATGACTAGGCAATTGAGCAATATGCAGTTCTGTTGAAAGAGAAAAGCTATTTTTTAAAGAGTTTTAAAATAATACTTTTTTTTTCTACGTCCGCTCCTCTCTCATATTCAGCGACCTCCCACTGTTACTTGCCGTGTGCATACGATGCAGTATATATTCCTATACGTGGAAGAATTTTCAGGCTTCGTCCGAGCGCACCTCCTCTGATGTCCTTAGACCTTGATCGATGGTTGGAGGAAGCAGCCTGCCCTAAAATAAACCATTTTCTCACTTAAGATGCACATCCACACTTCTTCCATCTGCTCTCCTTTTCTCGCTCTCACCTCGTCTGCTTGGAGCGACAGAGGGTTATAAGCAGGGAGTAATGAGAGGAAGGGGCTGCTGTGTCCAGGCTAGTGGAGTAATAATGACCCAGCTTTTGTGATCTCTATTGCTTGTTATCGAAGCCCTCGCCCGTGCTTGTTGTCTCATTACCCATGACTCGAACCACTTTTTATCCAGAGGTTGCACGTGAGGCGTGCGCACACGCTATTACACACACGCTATTACACACACGCTATTACACACACGCTATTACACACACGGACACTTTCCAGCCATCTCTTTAGTCTCCTTCTTAACACGGTAATATTATGTCTCTTAATGGGAACAGGGAGCTCTGTGCCAAGAGTTCGTCTGGATAATTGGCTGCTTCCTCACCTGCTGACATCTCCCCCATTGACATTCTTACATTTTACATTTAAGGTGCTTCAGTTCAGCCCCCCCCCCCCCCCCCCCCCCCGCCCCCAAATCTCTTCCTCCCTCCTCTGCCCACTGACCTGCAATACTTTACTCTATATTTCACATTGTATTTCTCGCTTATTTTACCTGCAAAATTAAATTCTTTCCACTAATTCTTGGATTCTTGAATGGATTTTTTTTTTATTTTTAGAATGAATGCTAAAGCTCGGGATATGTGCTTTAGTGATCAATTGGAGTTATTTTTTTCATCTTATCTTGCCCTGTTTTTAGGTACCTTGCATTTCTGCTTATATCATCTGGCTTCCAACATTATTAATGGATGTTTTCCTACTTTGTGCCTCTGCTGCTTTGCACAGTGTATTTATATGCTACTGAGTCTTTGCCCCTGACCTTGACTGTTTCTAAAAATTATGATTTACATTCAGTCGGATTGAAATGACTCCAAATGCCACAGTGTGAAACACAGAAGCATCACATATCTACCCTACTTTGGTACAATGCGTCCAATTTACATTTTAAGAGGCAAATAAAAATAGCCTTATTGCTACATTTGCATGTGAAATAGAACTAAATATGTCTTTACATTGTCCTTAGTGGACTCCCTTCATCTGGGCATTCATCTCCGTCTCTATTATGCTTATGCTCATCTACTCATTTGAACACATCTTTAGGCTTCAGGTAGACCATTAAATGTGACTTCAGCTTCTATAGAAGTGTATTATTTCTTTCCACATACTGACTTTCTCACACTCTCACACTACACTTCCTTTTATAATCCTGTCACAGCTTGTGCTCAGCTGCTTCTTAGCACATTTTGATAATTCTGAGCTTTAGTTTTTATTCAACTTCTCCTTAAATAAATAAATAAATATATATGTGTATCTATATGTGTGTGTGTGTGTCTGTAGTATGATAACATGATCCAATTTTACCCATAGTATTGCCCTTAGGGTTTATTAAACATGGCTGTGTTAATTGCAATTAATTGCAATTAAAGTTAGCAATTAAAACAATACTACACCATCAGTGAACATCAGAGATCGCTTAGACCTAATTTAGTGTCTGTTAGGTGAAAGTGATCAGGCATGACTACAAACTGTGTTTTGTTGCTGCACACATATTGCAAAAAAGCAGCACAACAGAGACCAGAGAAGGAGCCTTCAGTCTCCAAGTCTGCTCTCCATCAATCACTCTCAGTTGGGCTGCTGCTTGAAGGCAGGAAGCAGGAAATGTTCACATAACCTACGACCTTGGTCATCTGGCTTGCTTTTTGAAATATAAAGATAAATGTGGGTCGGAGACATCTTTACTTCAAAGATGTTTTAAATAAGTAAAAAAGAAACCTAAATTCACAAAAACTGGAATAAAAAGCGTATGTGGAAAAAAATAAATAAGAGAAGGCTGAAGACAGAAGAAAAAATGAGGCCATAGCCCACAATGGTTGGCAGTTATAAATGGATCCTATAGACGCTATGAAGTAAATCACTGTATGTGATATAGGACTGTGGCTCCTGCAATGGACAATCCACCATCTGCGAGACTCCTTTAAAACTTGTGAACAGTCATGAACTAGTAATGCTGAAATGTGGGACAATCTCAAAAGTGGCCACTTCATTTTTGTGGAGTACGGTTCACTCCGTCCTTCATTTAAGGCAGCTTTAATCACTTGGTTTATATCAGTATGGATCAGATAACTGTTACATTTATTTGTAATATTCTGGTTGCATAGACAAACCCATAGAAAGGAATTTGGAGTACACATGAGTATTTCACTGTCTTTCCGCTCATTGTCTTGATTTCACTGCTTTGATTCATTCTCACAAATCTCATGAGTATCTCTTCATCTCATCTTTTCATCTGTGCACTTGTTACATAAAGATTTAGCAACCCTGTTTGTGGGTCAAAGCCTCTACTACCTGGCTGAGGATGTTGTCTTGATTAAGTGTGATATGTCATGAATACAGTATTTTGGAGCTCCATGACTCATTATCCAGTCATCATTAATTACTAACCTGTAATGTTGAAAACAGTTTTGTCTCTTTATTCTTGCCATAGGATGTTTGGAATTATTGGATCACACACACAGGGGCTGCACCTTTACTGAGAACATTTTAACTTCCTATAGTGTTTTTGTATTGCGGAGGCTTCTAATGATCGGTCACAAGTTGGTATATCTGCTAACAAACTTCCACAAACAAAAAACGTAGTAACAGAGAGTGCAATGTTCTGCGTACAAATTACCCAGAATTCTTACATATACAGTTGTATACTTAGACTTAGCACTAGCTAGAAAGCGTACCGTTTTACCTCTAACTCTGCTGCATCAGTCAGATGAGCTTACAGGGTGGTGAGATGTCTGTCGTCTGCCCATCTCTCCATAATTTGAAAGAATTGCTGCTCCAATCAGAATTTAATCAAAGTTACACACAATGGGTCTTCATCCAAATTGTGCTCAAGGTCAAGGTCACTTTTACCTTTTTTCAGTGGATTTTTAATTCTCATTCGTTTGTGCAGTGCAGCCAGCTATTGTCAAGAAAATGTTCCCACGTACTTCACACATTACACTAACCTTTGAATAGTGATGGATGGTGGGCCGGACGAGCTAGCTTTTTATGGACCCCCGGATGCTATGCTCGATTGTAACAACTAGGAGAGCTCTCCCAGGTGAAGATAGTGGAGCATTTAATGGAGCATTTGATGGGGCTCTTTGTTTTTTCTTTAATGGATTTTCATTAATCAGGTAGATAATAAATAATATTACCTCTTTATTCTCTGTGTCCTTCACACCCTTCACAGTTTCTACAAATGTTACATCAGCTTTATCAGGGAGTCAAAATGTGTCTTACCATTGCCTGCAAGTGAAAAAAAAAACCAATCAATCTCTGTTTGAGTACATTTAATCAAGAAATTAAACTTGAACTGGAAAAAAACAATATTTATATATTATTAATGACAACACGGACATAAAAGCCTCCCATGACTCCCTGTTGGATCATCGACTCCAGTGCTCATGATAGCTGTTAAAGTATCGTAATACTCCCGATGTTGCCAACTTTTATTTTTGAATTACTTCAGGGTTTTTCACTACACAATTGATTTCAACTGTACAATATCATTTTTTCCATCCCCCTGTGCAGCTGACACAGTACAAGTCCTTGATACCTCGGACAAAATGTTTTATCTGTAAGATCAAATTTAGCATCAATACACTGAACCGATTGGTACTTATTGGTATTTTTGTTTTCATATGAACTTTGGTGTGTTTGCACATGTATATGCACCAATACAAAAGTGCACACGCATGTCTGTGTTTTATAGATGTGAGGTTTTTGCACATTTTCCCTGCTGTAACTTGATTTTTTGCTGTATTATCCCATAAAGCACTGATACAAAGTGGCGCTAACCAAAAAGAGAAGCTGAAATTTGCATTTAGCTTAAACCATTAAGCAGCCATTTAGAGTACTGTCCAGTATTTATGATTAAAGCAGCACTGAGGTGAATGGTTTCCATGAATGAACAACACATGAAATTTTGTTATGTTCTGCATGCTATTTGTCCTTTTTTCCCATGCATTGTATGGTGTTTGAGTTGACTGAGGTGTAAGGTGAGTGTGGTTGTGGGAAAGCTGTAACACTGTAGGCTTAATACCGCTGAGTGTGATGAGGGTTTGGCGTGAAAGCAGCAGGATCCAGTTTACCCCGGTGGCCTCGCTTACTGATTTTCTGTGTTTTGATCGACAACCAACACCAGCACGGCACCTTTTTCTCGCACCCATCCAACTTTCTTTTCACACGTACACCTTTTACTCATGACGTGGCCCCAGCTAATGTTCTCTCACTGTCAAATATATATTCACCCCGCCTCTTCTTCTCCTTCTCCTGTTTCTCTGCAGTGCCAGATCGTCACGCAGGACGAGTACCATGATTGACAGCCAGGCAAGCTGAGGAGACCCGTCACTCATCTTCCTATCAGCGTGTCAGAGGGCTATCTCCGTCTTGCCTCCCCCCTCTTCCTCTTCCTTCTCTCCTCCACCATCCTCCTCCCTCCCTCGGTCCTGTCTTATCTTCTCAATGGGCTGGTAGCCTCACCATCCCTCAAATCATCCACCGCCCCTCGAAAACCTGAAAGAGACAGAAATTGTACTGAAAAACACTTGTAAAGCAATCCGTGCTCCACCGAAAGGGAGTTTGGCATGCCTCCTCACTCTTCTTGAGTGAAGTTTAGTAAGTGGAAGTCGAAGAGCGATCCCTTGTTTGTACACCCTTCAGAAGGAGATACGGCTCCTTAACAAGGAGCTGAGAAAGGGCCAGTCATGCGTTTCCACTTTGCGCTGACGCTGCAGGCACTGTGGACTGGTGTTTGCCAGGCAGCCATGCAGCACTACCCTGCTGCAGCATGGGGACATTACGATGTGTGCAAGTCCCAGGTTTATTCAGATGAAGGCTTAACCTGGGACTACATGGCCTGCCAACCCGAGGCAGCAGATATGACCCAGTACCTAAAGGTGACTCTAGATCCTCCCAACATCACTTGTGGAGACCCTCCAGAGACGTACTGTGCCCTGGTGAGTACGCTGAAAAGTGAAACTTTTTTTTTTTAAGTTGTACACCTAGTAGGGGAAAAAAAGACAACCTAAGGCGTCTTTCTTATCTGTTCCTGTGTATCAAGTTGCTTCTCGGCTTGTTCAACCCCACAGCCATGACAGACACTTTCAAAAGCCTGTGTGACTCAGATACCTTACTGTGGCTGAAGAAATAGAGGCTTGTGCCCATTGACGTCATGTTCTGCTGTTTAGAGAGCTGCTTCTTGGTGTGCACTGCAAACACTGTCTGATGTGCTGTTGACACGGCAGAAAACACAGTATAATGTGACTTTTCAATGAAAACACAAGCGCTCACCTCTTTCTCTGCACACACAAAAGCCTCATATAGAAATACAGCTTCCTCAGTCGTTCTGCTTTCAGAGTAAAGAGACGTCCCAGCACAGCTTTGCTGTTGCACCCATGTTTGTGGATGAGTGAGTGGCTTAAAAATTCAAACAGTTTCTGGGTGGGTGAAATAGTGCACAGGTGGACTAAAAATATAACAGTGTGGTGCATGATGGTATATGCACAATGTTTTTACCCATGCAGTGTTCAGACATATTAATCAGTCACGCAGCATTCCTTATTATTCTTTTGTTATTTTTTTGGGAAGCTCTGAAAAAAGATGTTAGATGTTCTTCTGTGAGGAAAATGTTTTCTCATATATAAACATTTTAATGCTGTGACCTGCAGGGCCAAACTGTACGCATCAGCAGGATTTCTTACTGTATTTATTTTCAGTTTTATGATCAAAAAACACTTTAAAGTGGAGTTGGAATAAATAAAATAATTAAACACATTTTAGAAAATTATCCAACGAGCATTTAATATCACAACAAATTCAACAAGGAACTACCCAGCAAATGATGGGGATGTTTTGCGGGATCAGACTGATTTAAAAAAGCAAAATTCAAAGCAGCGACTGGTTGATTGGTTTACCCTTTCAAGTGTCAGCGATGGTGTTGATTCTGCAAATTATATCGCAATCATGAAAATGACAAATTCCTGATGGAGCTGAAAGTGAAATGAGCAAAAGATGCATATTAGGTCAAGTATTTAATTAGCAAAACACCCTCCTCCTTAATTCAGGTCCTTTTAGCTCTGAAGCTCACAGCTGGTCGCCTCAGATTAGCGCTGAATGATGAATCCATTTTGGGCCACCGTGTGTTACCAAATCATCAAAGATTCTCTCAGAACAAATGTACTCCTCAACGGCTTCAAGAGCTCTTTAGATAAATAGTGAGATGTTCCAGGAAAAGTAGTAACTTTGGGAGTATAAATAGACACTCGCCATCAGCAGAATGTCAGCTGAGGGGAGAGACAGAGAAACAGAGAGGGATTAACAAAACACAGATGACAAAGGCAGTGAGAATGATCAACGGAGAAGTGAGAAGGAGTGAACGTGAGGGAGACAGAGACTCCGAGGACCGTGTGCGAAGCATATGATGACTGAAGAACTAATATCTCGAGTGTAGGGAGGCAAGGAGGCTCTGAAATGTGAATAATTCAGCATGTTTTGTAGCTAATGTGTTTTATTCATAGGACACATTATTCAGCCCGACATCTCTGAGGCACTTTTGAAAAATGCTGACTCCTGTGATTGGCTGACTCCAAGGTTGGTTGAAGGCAAAGTGAGTTAGAGGGCATGGGATTCCATATCTGCGAGGTCATTGTCAAAATGCAGCCACCCTCTGCTTTTCTTTCCCCTCCGGGTGACTCCCTGACCTCCGAGCGATCCACATCTGAGTCTGAAGCGCGTCGTAGTATCTGTGCGGCCTGCCGCGGCTATGCTGTGGATAAACTGGCTGAATCCTGGACGAGCAGCCATCCGTTTTTGATCTATGTTCTATTTCTAGACTCACTGAGAGGGAGTTTGTGATTATTAATGCCAGCCTCTTAACAACAGTGTGATTATTGCTTATTGAATTAGCGCGAGTTTGTGCCGCGCTGTCGCCCTCGTGTCTCCGGCAGTCGATGTGATAGGAGTGCTTCAATTAAACAGGCAGCGGTTAGCTCCCACATAACCATTTCCTCTCTCTTGCTGCACTGTGCTGATCGCAAATCACACAAACATCAATGAAATATGACCCCTGCTGCTTACCATGGAGTCCAATTCTGTGCAATTGGTTTATGTTTACCCCAGGCAGTAACGTGGCTCCGAATCAACATTGGAACAATTATCATTGATATTTCAGCTACTCTGGCTGCCAATACGCTGCTACAATGCCAATAGTGGTTTGTATCATAAGTCAAATCACGGCAGATCCAGGGCAATTATCATTATGCTGCATTATCGGAGAATTCCATCTCTCTGGTAATTGATTTTGCGCTCGTAGAGGCGGGTGTATTTTAAAGCGTTGTGTCTGCTTCCTGGAGTGCTGAAGGTAACAGACACCGAAGCCTGACGAGAGGAGACCGAGACGGAAAGAGATGCAGTAGCTTGAGGGCGTGCTGCTTATATGAGCGTGGTTATCTCGGGTTGCGGCCTTCATCCCAGGGTCACAGATAAGGGAAGACAACATCACACACACCACCCTCCCCAGTAAAGACTTTTTAATTCTCCTTCTAGCCCAGTGACCTTTTCCTTAGCAATAAGCTGGCATTCACTGAACTCCGGCACATGAATCTGCCATCATATGAGTTTTCACGGTCCCCTCCAGTTAGACTCAGACTGGCCTTTAAAAGCCTGGACGGCTCCCACAGCCTCAGCCTGATGGTCGGGTTTGTGCAGCGTTCACGAGGGCATCTTTGAGCTCATACAAAATTAATGTGCAATCTCCAAAAAAGCCAGTTCTTGTGCAAAACAATTAACTTTGATGATTGTGTATTTGGAAAACCTTAAAAACATAAAAAAGCTGCATATTTATAAAACCAATGGAAGTAATTATGTTGCATTTAGACACGTCTTTGTTTCCCAGTACAGGTTGATTAAACCGAGAAGTAGCTGCGTTTCCTCTATGTCTAGCCGCCGCATCACAGTCAAGAGCACTCAAGGGAATTATCAGCGTTTCATTTACCTCGCCGCAGAGCTTTTTGGGCTATAAAATGATCGTTCAGCGTAACGCACAGTTTTGTTCTTCTTTGATGCACGTGGCATTAAACATAAATGAGTCTACTCAGTAGGTGTGGATATATAAATTAAACTGTGTTTGGAAACCATGCTCTTGCATGCATTGATGTCCTTCTGCATTCCCGTGCAAGTACTGGATGCTTCTCTCGGTGCCATCAATTTACAACCAGGAAGTGCTGATGAATGCTGAAACCTGAGTCCTGCAGGCCAGTACATTTCATAGCCAATCACATCTAAATGAGGAAGCTATGGGGATTGTTAGGAGGTGGTGCAGTGTGTGCCTTTTTACCCCATTTCAGCCTCAATCAAAGGACTGTAATGCTGTGTCAGAGGACAGTATACCACACATGGCGTTGTAACTAATTTGGATAATTCATTAGAAACTGATATAGGCTTTAAAATGTGAACTTTGTTAACCATTGCCATTTCTAAGCCTGCAAACATACCCATATCAAGCTTTTTATAGCATGTCGTATTTTATTTTTTCCCCCTTAAGCTGCAAATATGCAAGATATATATTTATTTTTTTTAATCAAAGTTTGACTTATTGTGTACATGTTTAAATCCCAGTAAAAAAAAGAGCATATATAAACACATAATTCAACCCGGTTAGTAGGCTTACTCTCAAGGACATAAAATACAAGACTTTACTAGTACTTTAATCAGTCTCTGTTGTAGGATTATATTGCTATACAAAGACCTACAGAACAATGAAAAGGCAATTCCCTCTGCTGAGAATCTATAGCTCTCTTATTGATGCTCATCAGGGAAAGCCAGAGGGTTTAGACCTTCTCTGAACACTCTTGCCCTCCTAAGAGACCCTCATGATCCGAACACCGAGCGTTGCAACATCTTCTACAAATGGCGCTGCCAATTTCCAAGAGTATTGATTGGTCAGTAGTTGGTGCTTTTATACTTATTGATTTGTTATCTTGAACAAAACCTGCTTAGGAGTATTTGTTTGTGCTTATAGCCAGTACTAGGAAGGCTTTCATTTTTCTGTAACAACGACTCTTTTTTTCCCATTATAACCTGCTATTCAATGTTGCATCTTGGTCATCCTTTTAGATGAGGTTTTCTAGATGTGTTAACCAGTGAATGGGAGGCAAGGTTGTTGTGAGCCCCCATAGATTTACTCAGAGGTATACAAATCTCCCCTCTTCCTAAGCTGATCCCGATTAAAGGTTTGAGACAGCCAAAGCGTTTTAACTCTCCCATGCCTCAACCATCCCACTCCGCCAACGGGCTCCATGTTGACATTTCCTTGAGAAAACGAGTGCGCTGTCAGCAGCAATATGTCTCATTTCATACTGCAACGCTCAATGCAAGGGTTAGAGGAGGATGATATCGAGAGAAAAGAGACAGCTGCTTTTTCACAGGGCTACAGTGTTGTCTGTGTCTGTCTCATAAACAGTTTATATTGGATTTTTTTGTGAGGTGAGATTGCAAAAACAAGCACAAAGATGGAATTTCAGATGCACTGATTGGTATAAAAAAGGTCAGATATCAGGAACATTGTTACAATTAAACACCAATAAAAAAACATTTTCTATTCAGTAGAACTGTTTAACACTGGAGGACTAAATCAGTGTGATCCACTTTATGTATTGTCTTTCATCTTTGCCAAACAGGGGCAAACATTTATTGCATTTTTTGAATTTTTTGCCAAAACAAGCTAATAGGAGTAAAAAAAAATCTGTGGATAATCCACAGATTCTTTCAGCATAGCTTTTTGTTTCATTGTTTGATTACTGATAGCTATCTGGAGTGGCAAACAAAGCCTGAGTTATTATTTTTGTATAATTACCCAGCAGGCGATGTTTAAGCAGAATTTTTCACAGCTGATTTTAATCTGCGCTCAAGGGAATTCTGTCTCTTTTCTGTGATTTAATTAGCCTAATCAACCCTTAGCAAACAAGTTGAGGCGAAGGTTGTACTCAGTATAGTGCGTATTCATTTTTTTTCTTAACGTGACACACTTCAAACACTCTCCTTTATGGGCAGAGCGGTTTTCATCACATAAGAGCCATAAAATTTACTTTATTGTTTCAACAAGCTACAAGCTGAAGCCACATTCCCACAGACATGCCTGCTAAATACACTGTGCTTTAATTAGTCCATTTGCATCAATTTTGATGCTTAGATTTATTGCTTTAATGAAATATGATGAACTGATGCATTGTAAACTGAAAATCACCAGATTCGATATTTTTTCAATTTAGTTTTTTGTTTTATCTGCAACTAAAAAAATAGATGAAATTCTCTATATAATCAGTAGGTAAAGTAATACTTATGTATGTAAGTATGTACTCGATATATCCTCCATAACAAGTGGGCCAGGCTTCCAAAAGTTACTATAAAAATATTTTACACTCATAACATGAGGTCATTCATTATTTTAAAAAAACTGAATTATTCTATCAGCAACATAATGTCATGCACACTGATTTTAACAACACCGGGCTACTGTTTAACACTGTAACTTTAATGACACAGCTTGATTACTCTTTGGCAGACATGTGTTTAACAAAACACATATTTATTTGAATATATAATTTCATACATTGTATATTGAAACTGTCAAACCCAGAATAACTCAAACAAACCATCAAGCTACTACTGTGTTAAATACATTTGTTTGTTTAGTTCCCTACTTTTTGTTCCCTTCTTAAAGCTTTTGGACTGTCAGCATCTCTGCTTTGTGTGATTTCACATTGTCTGAGCATAGAAAAAGACAAAATTGCTAATTTCTCCAATTATGCAGAGAAATCAGGAAATTTTAAATTTTACTGTATTTTATTTTTGTGAGAAAATTATTTTGTTTTCCTTTTTTAAGGATTTGAGCCGCCACTGTGACCAGAGTGCAAAATCGCTGCACGGTCCAGACTCTCTGGCAACAATAATTAAAAAATAAATAAATAAATAATGAAAAATACAAATTGGATTTACTAATGAAGAAGCTGCTTTTGGCTGCTTCCTTATTTACAAAGGGTGATATTAAGTAAACAGAACTGTTTAGTTATTATACAGACTAACAGATGGGTTTCTATAATGTCAGTCATGTAGTGTTAACATTCATATTTAATGAGTTGAAACCTACAGCCTGCACACTTTTCCCCCGTGTTCTCCAAATATGAACCTTTCAATCTTTAATTTTGTAGCTTGATGAATTCAACTGCCGGCACGGCGAGAATAGATCTAATATTGTCTAAGACAGCAGATAACTGTTAGACACCCACACTGTAGCTGACCAGTGTGAAGGTTACAGATACCGCAGTGAGGGGAGGATCTCATCATATTCTGTCCGACACATCCTGTGCTATAAACTTTGCATGAGCGTCGGGCACCGGCTGAATTTTTATCATTTTCTTATTTCCAAGCGCTCCTTCTCCCGAGCCTTCGAGCACCAATATGAACATGGGCTTGTCAGCCAGCCCAGACCAGGCTCAAGAGAAGTCCATTAAACAGGTGTTGGCAGAAAATCCCACTTCCTGTTATGGGCATGTTGTGGCTCAGCCTTGTATAGCAGTACTTTTGTTTTAAATTTCAGTTTCTGATATGACTTCATGGAGTTTTGAGTGTATGGTTGCCACATCATCTTTGTGCTATGATCAAGGATCCAGACACAAAGACACAACAGCAAAGTGTGTTTCCTCTCATGTAAGTAGCAATTACTAGAGTCAGGAAACAGCAGGCTAGCAAAAGAATAAGAACAGCTAATTTTCTGATGTAACCAGTTAACCGCAGTGCGAACCTTGTATTCACACTGGATACAGAGCCTAAATTCACTTACTTTGTTGTGCTATGCATTTGTTTGAGTTTGTTGCCAAGTGAAACCGCACATACAACACAAACAGTACCTTCTGTAATATTTCCAAATCAATTGGATTAGCGTTGATTTTATTATGCTGTAATTCCCTGAAGAGGTGCATTTCCAGCCGTTCTGCAAACTGAGTTGACATGTTTGAAATGGGAGATACTGTTGATAGCAGAAATTCAGAGTTGCTATGGAAAAACATCTTTGGAGTTTTCAAACCTAGTTTTAAGTTATTATAGTTATTATATATTCTTTCATTGTGAATATTTTCATGTACTTTCTAGCAGACACTAAAACACAATGGAAGGTGCACCAGGTTTGATTATGGATACAGTCTTTGATCAGACTCTCAAATTGTTTCACAGTCATTCACTTGGAAATATTAAATGGGACCTATTATCCTCATTTCTACTAACATATTTTTGATCTGGAGCTCTGCTAGAGGAGCTTTGCATGATTCACACTTGAAAATAATCCTGGCCCTCAGTGCAGCTGCTCAGTTCATCCTCCATCTAAAATAAGCTTCTTCCTCCTCCCTCTAAGCCCACATTTTTCTGATTGGCTGCCTCTAACGAACAGAAGGTGGGGACAGCAGGTGGGCAAGGCTCCTGAGCTCACAGCCAGAGCTGTGAGCATGACATGACCATAATAGGGAGATCTGCTCTTGTTGACATCATCAAAGCCAAGAGTATAAAAGAAAAGCTATTTGAAACTGAGTATTTAGAGCAAACAGAAGCCAGAGCGTTTGGATTGCACGTACACGCACCCATTACTCAAAAACTTTTGCGATGTTTACTATGAGCGTCTACTACTGCAGAATAATTCATGTGACAGAAAATAATGATTTTTTTTTCCTTTTAATGAGTCCGCTGGATACTGCGTTGTAAACCACCTCATGGTATGCGGAAAATATTTTTACTTTCAGCAGGCATAACAACGGCCACCCGCAATAAATGAAAGACTTTGTTTTGTTTACCAAGAATTTTAAGTAGCAGAGCTGCAAATATTATTACAAACTGAGCATGTGTCATGGGAAAATGGAAAACTTTGCAGATGTAGCAACACTTGAGGGGGTGTGGTTTAGTGATCAATGTGAGCAATGGCATATTACACCACCTCCTATCATTACAATGTGTCATTGTTTATTTTTGTTTTTGTTTCTTTTGGTTGTACATGAATGAAATGGGAGGACTTTTTGAAAGTGTGAAGAGGAGGAAATGTCTACTCCCAGAGAGGGGGGAAAAAAGTTTGGCAAAGTGAAGTTAGCGAAAAGTTGGTATGCAGAAAACATCAGGTGTTGCTCTGTGATGTTGTGCTGTGTGAGTGTATGACTTGTAAATCTGGGCTCCATCAAGGCGTTCGGTGTTGCTTCACCATTTACACTGCCATCACAGGATGACGGGTGGCCCCCTCGGCTCCAGCCTCCCACAGGGTTTTCTGTAGATTTTTTTATTTTAAATTTGAAGCACAACATTTCCTCCTTCACCATAAACTATGGCGAGGAACCTCGGAGAAGCTGAAGGATCGTTAATTTGTTTAAATGTGAACTCACATGTTGGACTGTGAAAGAGCAAATCAGAACATATTCTCTTACATGTATAAAACAAAGTCAATAGGAAAAGGGCTAACGTTTCATCCCGGGAAGCAAAAACATTATATTTCCCTCTCGTTCAGCTTTGGTTTCCAGATACTGAAATGATATATTCCGAGAAAATTGCTATTGAATATAAGTCAAGGAAGGGATGATCTCTCATAGCTCAGATTTAGCCTCTGAATATCTTTAAAAGTTCTTGCTATTGACTACAAGTCACCCAGAAATATCACGTTTTCTCACAGTTAAGTGGTCACCATACTCTAGGGACCGGAGACCTCACAAATAATATATACCAACCATGTTGGCCCTCACAGTCTGATTTCTGCTACACGGGAACGTTTTTCTTTTCTTTCTCCGTGTATTTTATTTAACAAAGGCATTTTTTTTAACCCTCTTTTCTCTCCTATAGCTCCATGGACTCAAAATCCCTCTTGTGGTAATGGGGGCTTTTGTTGCATTTCACAGTTCATCAGTTGAGGAAAATTATGGTCTGGAACACCCACACACCCCCTCCTGTCCTATAGCCGTCCCTGTTCTTCCTCCTCCTTTGTGCGCGAGGGGTTGGAGAATATATATGGAGATACAGTGGTTGGCTTCTGCAGAGATCCGTTGACTTTAAATGACTCTTTGACCCTCTAGTGTGGCTTTCCCCTCGGAGCTCACTTGGTTGAACACTGATTTTCTAAATATCCCCCTTCCCTCTTTGGGAACTGAATAACAAATGGCATTCACGAGCACAGGCCGATAGAGAGAAGTTTACAGAGCCCCGAGCATGGCATATGGTAGCATTCATATTTTGAGGCACTCATGTTTTCATTTAGCTGTGTTCGGGGGGGTTTTAATGTTAATTGCAGCAGATAAGGGGGTGTGTTCTGAATAGAGCAGTCCCAGTGATCCCATCCCTCATTTTTACCCGTCGTGGGGGGTCAGATCTTCCTACAGTTGTGGCAGACGCTCTCCCTCCTCTACTCAGCATTTCAAAGCAGCAGGGCCTCCCATCCCTTATCAGCACAATGAATACCTTGTGTTGTGTGACTAGTGTATGTGTGTGTGCCACTTTGCTTCTATTTGTGTCTGTACGTACAGACACACTTTGCTAAATTTTGAACTGCAGTTCACATTGTACTATTTCAGAAGGCTTTTCTATCTATTTTGGGATGTATGCTGCTGTATACTATACTAATGCAAAGTGATATGTGTTTTAAAAAGCAGCACAACATGTCTGCAACATGTCAGAAATGATTAATTTCCACCTATATGCAACATAATTTTGTCCCTCAGCCAAATTCCTATGCTACCATTGCACTAACACCATTAGCATCATCATAGCAACACTGATTGTAGTTTAGTTGCACAATTTAAAAGTTATATCCTCAGTTATGTAGGTGTTTATTTAACCTTTATTGGCTTGTAATGTCTTTTCTATAATGCACTACTGTGTATTAGGACATGTCTCAGAGTCATTTGGAGGTGGATGGAGTTGATGGAGGGCATACTGTCACCACACCTTAGTAAACCACACTGTTTCATTCTTAATTGGACTAATGACTGGTGAAAAGATGGGGATTAACGTTTTCTCGCTGTGTTAACACAAAAATGAAATTGAGGTGCAATGTCCTGTATTTGGTGTCACGGTTTATTTTAATGGAAATGTAATATAAGAGATGCACATCTGAAATAATACAGGTCACTCATTCATTCTGAAAACTTAACTCTCAATAATTTCCTTATGATACAAGAAGGAAATGGATGGATGGATGGATGGATGGGGATAGAAACCATGCAAAGTGTAGCTGTAGTATAAACACATGCAATAAGGAGTTGTAAAGCATATTGAAGCCGAGTCATCTGCTAACACAAGGGGCTGATATAACATCATCTAGTCAAAATGCATTAAAGAGAATTCGTTATTGTTTAACTCAGAAAAAAGAAGGGGGATATATTTTATGCACTTTCAAAGTTCTACTTGCTTGTTTAGACTCGCCCTATGAAACACTTCTCTCTTCTCAGACAGCTTTTAGGCCAACAGTGTCATTCTCCTTGTTCGAGGGAAATGTGAGTCGGTGCACTTCACCCTGGACAGGCTTTGAAAAAGACCCCTGGATTACATTGAGTGACAGATCCCAAACCATAAAATCTGTTATGTCTGGCCCGCACTGAGCACAGGGCAAACTCTAGATCAATAGCAACACTATCAGTGATGGAAATTGAATGCGGAATCTGAACGATGAGTACCCCCTCATGAACTGCATAAGAGCATTTTTCCAGTGCTCGTCTCAGTTATATTTCTCCCTGGCAGATGTGAGCACAGTCGCAGCTAAGAGAAAGTGTAAAGGTTGTTAGAACATATATTAAGAGTGGAGCATAAAGATAGAACTCAGAGAGATGAGCAGCAATGGATGGAATTGTTTTCAAAGTACAGAGTCGGCAGTCTTTTAAAGTGTTATTCCACTCACCTTATTTTCTTGTGCACTCAGCTTGATCTGACTCCGAAAAGTAATTTGACAGTTACCGCCATGTATCATTTTGGATAACTACCCGTTGGTAGTTTCAATCAGGCTGGAGTACTAGTTCGAAACCACGACAGAGAACAAAGTAAGAAACATGAAGTGACGACTGGGCTATGAACTCTCTTATCAGACCCATAAAAGCACATATATAAGAATGATAAAAAAAATACCAAAAAAGAAACTATATGAGCTGTCATGGAGTTTTTAGCCATTTGAACTTTTGGGAGCACATTATAATGGCTTGTCTGTGCACTCTCCTACACATGACCGAGTTGCTTTGTAAGCTAGCATCTGCCCCGCAGAGGGAACTGGAGTGGTCAGCGCACAAGACAAAGACCTGGAAAATGTGCTTGCTTAATTAAAGAAGGGGAATAACCAGTGCAGCTATTTACACCTAATTCTGACATAAATCTGCAGTTATCGCACTGGCGAGACTGTTCTCTCCCCAATTTAGGAAGTACCCGAGAGCTTTTCCTTAATAAGCAATCCTCCTGATTAAGCCCAGGCAGGAGTATATTTCTGTGGGAGAGAAAAGGACAAGAGAGGCTGAATTTAACTAGAGGGGACGTAGTTAGCAAAATGTCGTCACGGATATTGAGATGGTTAGCATTTTATTAACCCGAGTCAGGACAGAGAGAGCAAGTGGTAAATTGGGTGTAGACTTGCGCTGTCTCTAGGACTTTGGCCTAAGGGTGCTGGGATATAGACACTTGGTATTTCACCCTATCCATCTCCCAAGCCATCTCAAACTCAGGCAATACCGTCTGCCTCAGTCCATTGCTCCTCTAATTAGCAAGTTGTTTTATTTCCTGTGGCTACCAAACTAGTTTCCTGACTTTTTTTTTTTTCAGGCCTTGCCATCTGCATTGCGAGGACATGCATTCAAAGCATCTCCCTCAAGGTGTCAGACACTTGTGACAGAGGCATGATGTGACAAGGGTGCAAACGGTAATCTGTTCATTATGTTCACAAGGATAGTGAGCGATTGAGTGGCTGGCATGGAAATGCATTTTACATCCCCTCTGTCTGCACATCAGAGGCTCTAAATGAAATGATTCAGTTAGAGGTGCCAGCCATTAACTGTTACTCTGGGACACACATTGTTGTCACATTGAAGGCTCTCTTTCAACGACAGTCAGCGCCGCTTCAGATTATTCCCCCACCGTAAACACGAGGGCAATACGCCAAGCTGCAAACACAGTGGCGGGGCGCATTGGTGTTTGATATGACTGCAGTACCCCTCCTTGCCTGAATTCCCTTGGATTTCATCAAGGGTTTTCTTCTACCTGTATTATTAGCTGGCTTTCTGGCTTGCCATCACCATTGTCACTTTAGAGAGTAAAAAGATACTGAGAAGTAGACAATTACAAATTAGTTTTCAGTACATTAATATTTTTTTTCTATGTAGTTACAAGATCTGTTTTCCTTCTTACGTTACTGCATTGCTGACTGTATGCTAACTCTAGCGTCACTGAGTTAGCATACATGCATATTTGCCTTTTCTGATCCTAGAGAATTTTAATTGAACAATGTCTTCATAAACTGCTTGAGCCAAATGACAACTTTGATTAAACTCTACATTTCATGATAGATAAGAATGAAACCTCCCATATCTGTGTGCTTAACTTCCACAGCTCTACATAGGTTAGCTTAGCTTAGCTTAAAAACTGGAAACCGGTCAGTAGAAACTGGACTTGGAAAGGGAGAGGAGTTACAACAGCTCCTTTCAGATGGTGGATGAATTGTGAGGTCAGTTTAAGTTAAATAAGGGCGACACTAGTGGAGTCCCACAAAATGTTTTATTCATTGGAAGATCATTGTTTTTCATGTTAGAGCTGCTGACTAGACTTCATAACAGTCACTTTGACTAACACATGGCATCGCTAGTGTCACCGATTCCCACCATGTCAGGCGTGTAGCAACATTGTGTCTCACACTGTGGCTTTTCCCCCCTCTTTTTCTAAAAATTGAGTGTGCACTTTGGCTGTCAGTAATTCTGAAGTCATTTTCAATTTAGCTCTGCAACGACTGAGCAATTTGTTTTAGTCCCAGCTGAATAAAATACGTCCGTGCTAATAATCCTAATTAGCTCCCCTAATGTACCCCCGCCCACCCTACACACTCCTCTAAATACTCCCTCTGGTGTGCAATTGAGGTTGGAACCTATTCAGCCACTACCTCTAATCTGTCTGCCTGATGAAGAGTTTCAGCCACTACAAGAGGTAAAAGTGTTGCTGTTGAAACTCGTATTTAGCACAATAAGAACTTTATAACCTTATTTTACCTCACAAAATGAGATATAGTTTTACCGTTTATTATTATATTATGTTTGTGAACAGTAAATATGCACTTGCAGAAATGCTGTGTGACTTTAGTTTGCCTTGATGGATTGCCTTGAGTTAGAGCTGCACCACAATAGTTTGCAGCAGAGGAAAGTGATATTGGTGAACCTTTGACTTCTTGTGTTGTGCAGAGTTGTGAAACTCATAGCTCATGGGAGACGTACAGCTCAAATTGATCTCAGACAGGCTGGACCAGTAAATCTATGGTGTAATAAACTGTGTGAAAAGTAGCATTTAATTTAACCTGTTTACAAACCAGATGATGAACAGCATGAGATATCTTGCAATTTTGACAAACAGCAAATGTAACATTTTTATAAGTAAACAACTTACATTGTATGATTATAAAAATGTATCCAGATATTTTATATTTAGTAATAATAATTACTTTTCACATTTTGCACTGCCAAACGGTGGGCAGCCTAACTCGCCCCTCTGGCATGCATGTTCTGCAGGCCGTACCTGTGATCTGGTGCCACCATGCGATTTGGAGGTTTGTGGTTGTGACTTAATTCTCTTCTATATACTACTAATACTATAACTACTATATTAATTTGTGGATAATGTGGTGCATCTATTCAGGTCCATAATGAAAAACTGAAAGAGTGTATTGATCTTTTAGTTTTAAAAAAAACTTTATCAGTATTTTTGGTTTCTGGAAAAATACATGCAAATACATGTAATTCCACCAGACTTTGTGCTTATCAATAACTAGCAAATATTACATGATAACCATACAGGATTTTACATTCTGTTGTTGGTATTTTATCATCCTTAAGTAGTCTAACCCAAACCAGTTTAAGACCAAGCAGTTTTTGCTTGATTATTGGAGACAAGGTATTAATAGCCGTTAACCCTTAGGAGAATATTGCTTACATTTTAGATTTTAGATGCCAAATTTCCTAAACAGCAAACATTTGATTTATAATCAGGATCGGTATCAGGCAGTGTATGGAAGATTGGCCGTGAGTATGGGTTCCTGTATTTTGAGCTTTGCCCAAGAATTCTTCTGCAACATTATTGTTGCCAAATTTTAGCAGCTGTCGTGAGAAATTAAATCCATCATAGTACTTCATTGTCTTAAGTCTGAGCTAGAAATAGAATAATGATTAAGTTGAGGAAGTATCAAAATGATCCTCACAAAGAAGAAGCACAACTGATGGTGAAACAAAAAACCAAGACATCCATATTTACAGCTTTTCTCCTCATGTTAATGATATAACTAAGCAAAACCTGGCTCAAGCTCCTGATTTATTGCTAGCGATGCTTTTGAACCTGCGGAAGTGCTTTGGGGGAATAGATCATAAAAGCCAACGTGTGTTTGTGTGTTTGTTGATGTGTGTGGCTGCGTCTCACTGTGTATCCGGGTGCCATGTGGCACTGAGCGACTCGGCTTTGCTCTGCCAAGAGATAAGAACACAGGGTAAGCTGCTCGCTGCGCCAGCCTACTGGATTTCACCTCTGAATCTTCTTTGTTGGAAGTTGTAGGGCTGCTCTATTTCTAATGTGACAGTTCTTGCAGAGTGCCATATTGACTTTATGTACTGTATATGTTCAGCGCAAGAAGCTATTTGAAATACATTATCAATGACAAAGCACTTGAGAGCAGTTAAAAAAGCAGTTAAATCCTGCCATGGCAAGAAATGGTAGGGTTGTTAAATCATTGTGCATCGAGGACAGCTTCACATGGCGGTTTGGGATATTAGCGTGTAATAGGTAGGTCTAATTGTTTTAATTATGAAAGTACTTTAAACCTAAGCACCTTATTTCATTCCAGCTCGGCCGTGTGATAGATACTGTTTAATCTGTTATTTTAGATCAGTACAGAGAGGGGAAAAAAGGGGGAGACTGGCTCCTGAAGTAAAGGTGTTAGACTGTTGTGCTGACTGGATGCATGCCTTGCAGAAGATTTCTGCCAGTGAAATGTTGGCAGCAGTCAGCAAACGGGTCGGCAACAAGAGGGGAGTGCCTGCTGGGAAGTGGAGGTGGAAGCTGGCATATGGTTGATGGTGCTCACCAGTGCTTACCCTTGTTAGGCCGCCTTTTTAGCTTGTTTCGTGTGTGCAGAACTGAGATAATTTTCAGGTTCTTATATTGTTAGGCAGCAGGGTCAGTGAGCACGCAGTGTCATGCCAGTCATTTACCAAAATTATCCAGCAATTAATTCCAATATTTTTAGACTAATCTTTCATTTGCTAAATATAGACTTCTTCTATATTAAGGGTTACCAGCTGGATTAATGGGTGTATCTGGATATAGCTGGAGAAAAGGAGGAGCTGTCTAATTGAAGAAAAGGGGTGATTGGTTAACAGGAAATGTTGCCTTTATGTGATTTAGTGCAGTCTTGTCTGCGTTTTGGTGTCTTTGCCTTTGCACTGCTACAAGATCAGACTCTTAATCAAGGCTAAATCTTGACCTTTTTGTGGACCTATTTACTCTTCATTTGTGCATTTGAAGGTGTACATTTCACTGGCTATGGAGAGGGAAGTTGTGTCTGCCTTAGCTTTCAAAATCCTTATTTTGTTGTCTTCACTTTTATAGAAGATGGGGACCTGTGCTGTGACCACCTGCAATCAGCTGCTATCTTCATTTTGACACGCTTTGAAGTGTGTTGCTACACGACGGCGATTGAAGTGCAAAATGACCTTGCCTTTATGTGGGAATATAGGCAGGATATAATCAATTGAAAACCATTTGAGTCAAGTATCCTGTTACAAAGAAGCGTATCATAAATGAATTTCGCTCTTCTGCACAGACCAACTCCATCTGACTCCATGTTGGCAGTCTGTCTGCATTTATAAATTAGACAGGAGTTATTTACAATCCAGCTGCAATTGTTTGCAGACAGGTTGCCTCCCACCAGGTGAACTGTGCAATCACCTTGTTTTCTTACTGTTGTGTGAATGAGCAATAATTTGCTGATAAGACCTACTCAGGGTGAAAGAAGGTAAAGAGAAAACATTAAAAACACATTTAAACACAGAGCGCTTTGTTTTAAATATGATATGAAAGATTCCAGAAAAAATAGTTTTGTTCCATGCTTGCATCCGAGTTGCTAACTTTTATGTGTCTTTTATATTTGGGAAGCTTAAGCAGCAGCCAATGGTTGAGAATGTACTACTGCAACTTTGTGAAGAAAGCCAACACAGAACATGCTGATTAAAAATGGAACAGTGACAACGTAAAGGAAAAAATTTATAAATGTTTTTATTTTTTTCTATTAAAGGAAAAATCTGAGCCCTTGACCCCTACAGTGGGACTGTCTTATGTTGTATATTTAAGACTTGAGGAGTCGCTGAATTATGAAGTGTGAAAATGATGTAACCCATATGCTGGGGTTTCCAGAGCTCTTCACAACCATCATCAAAACACCAAATAAGGGAATGTTGTTTTGGCGGCATGATGTCTCAACCAGGAGAGCCTTAGACTCACTGCCAGCACACTGAAGCTACTCCAGCAGTGTGCAGCAGCCCGCAGCTACTCACATACTCCTTAGTGGTTTTTATTTTTCATCACTTTGTCCAAATGTTGCTACAGCACACCTTTCTAACTGCTAGTTCCACTTAAAAACAACACTTTTTGGTGCTATGGGTAGAGGATCCCAGTTGTCGCCTTTACACTTTAACATGTTAAACTAACATAACAAATCTAGTTAACCCTCTGTGACCACCATGAATGCTACCTGAAAGAATTATAGTACACATGAAAACTAAACTTTACTCTATTTTTGGCTAGTTTTCACCAATCCAGTGTTGACTTTGTTGTAGCATGGTTTTTGTGTTTTCTTTAGCAGTTTTGATGGATGATAAAATAATTTTTTTATGAATATTCAGAAGAGAAACTTTTACTTGAAGGGCTAGTAGAAGTATGATATAGGTTTGAGTGACAGCCACTAAACACCCCAAACAAATCCCTTCTAGACACCGCCTGGCTGCCTCCAGCACAACAATTTAAATCCCACCTGATAATACCTCTTGTCGTGCTGACAGCTGTCATCAAGTCAGCCATGTTCACTGTTTAGTTCGCTTTTTAAATTAGCGAGTGGATATTCTCACAATGGTCTTTGTTTTTCCTCTGCTGAAAAAGAAAAAAGTACACCCTGAGGGAATGCAGCCAGGCATGGCGCGAGTTGTGTTCGCGTTGCTGAAAATTGACAGGCAGTTTGATTTGACATTTGCAGCAGTTTACTGCCACCATTAACAAAGTTCTGAGTATTTCGGTTTGGATTTGCTGCGTATGAACAGTGCTTAATCTCTTTCTTTTGTACTGTATATGGTGCAAACTGTCTTCTACCATATGTGCTTTAATCTTCTTCATTATAGAAATGATGAAGCCTTGATCTCCCGCATAAGCACTGCCCACTTAGTAGTCAGGACAAGCTAGATGAGTACAGGGGACAAAAACTTTGAAAAAACACTCCAGATAAAGTTATATTTTTGAACCGTTTGACAGCTCAGTGAAATATCTAACAAAGGAAAGTTTGATTTGTAGCTTTGCAGTCATTTAAATGACTAACAGTTGTGGTTTTGCATTCAGAGTTTAAAAAAAGGCGAAGACAACTATGCAGTAATTTGGACTTAGTTGAGCTGTCAGCATAGCTGCTGGGTGTCATATCAATTTCTGTTAAGCATCAAAACGCTTGTAGACCTCAGCTGCATGCAAAATAGCAAAAGAATCATTATGTTAAATCACACCAGCATTACGGCAGTGATTTAGGCTCATTGTTGGCCATAAAACGCAGCGTAAGTGGAGCCTGTGGAGTTATCAGCTAATGTTCTGAAACAGACAAACAGTAATATTTTATTCTGCTGAAAGACGTGGAGGCCTGAGGCAGACCAACCTGTAAACACTGGACTCTCCCATTAGCCATAGACCATACCTGCAGTAGATGAACCAGTGTTCGTGACCTGTGCCTTGTGTTTTGGATGTGTGCAGAGGTCCTGTGCTGAGGGCTAAATAGATGTACTCAATTTCACAGAGTCTCTTGAAGGTAGAGATCTAAAGCTGAGATCTGGATGTGAGTTGGCTCGTGTGAAGCACGCTGAGGTGAGGAGCAGACTACCCTGAATTATTGACAGCCAGCCTGGCTGCTGATCACACCCTTCCTACTCCCCTGGTAGAGAGATCCTGCTGTGAGGAGCTACAGGTTTGGGTAAAAACACCAGGATTTCTCTGTAGCGCTCCTCTTCGTCGCTCTCTTTCACTGTGTCGTTTTTGTTCACTGGTTCGTCTTTCCTTAATAAAGCTGTTAGACTCTTTTGATTTTATTCACAATTTTAATCTTTTTCTTTTTTCTTGCAAACATCTGCTTTACAAAACATTTTTTTCTCTTCCTTACCTGATTTACAATGGAGTCTATGCTTCCAGCTCATTTAATGCAGCCTCACATATGTCTGAATCAAGGCTGTGATGTACAAACTGCAAACCTTTAGTAACAGAATTCACAAAATAAAGCCACAAGTCTTTCTTTTTTTACTCCACATCTGAATATCTGGATGAATAACTCAGCATCCCTCGCAGGAGAGCGAGGGTTAAGAATCAGGCCATCTGTCCGGTCTCTCCAGCTTGTGTCAGCATCACTGAGGAAAACAAAAAGAAAGAACAAAATTATCAACATTTTGTATTGTCATATGCATTGTCTGCATTGCTAACTGTATGTCTTGTCATTAAACTGATCATATTTTAGGATTAGATTTTAGATTTATTTTTGTGGCAATAAATGTGTATTACACGTCCTGCAAATGAAAAAAGTGTGTTTCCCAATTGTCTTTGATTTTGGTTTATTAAAAAAAGCTTGTTTCTAATCTGAAAATACACAAAAATCCAACAAAAAAGGCAGCACTTAGCATACACATAGATCTGTGTGGAGACTGCACATTAAGCTTTTTGTAAATGGCACTGACTGTGTATTATATATGGACTGCACACCACTTCTATAGAGCATCCTTTGCATGCCTGCTTTCTATGCTTCTGCACAGCTCAGCATAGTTTTCCATCTTCTAGTCTGTTAAGCATCAGAATAAACTCTTACACTTAAAACATCCAATTCATGAACCTGTAAAGTGTAAAAACGTCACCAAGTGTTTGAGTTTTTGAAAGTTTACAATCCAAAAATATCAGACTTGAAATTTGTATGTTTTTATTTGATAATTCTTTGGTCATTCAGTGTAAATAAAGGGTTTCATTGTTGGGAGAAAGTTGGATCTATGGAAAACTGTGTTGCCCACTTGGAGATCCTACAGTATGCGTTGACGTCCCCTGCCAGAACATGAACAGTTCAGTTTTCATTTCTTTCCACGTGCCACGGCTAATTTTCAAGACTTTCTTGATATTTGGGAGATTTATTAATTCACATAAATTGGCTGCCACGTTCCTATTAAGAAGTTAAATTTGGGAGGAGGTTTGGCTTGGCCGTTCATTCTAGCTGCCAACAGACTCTCTCCAAGGGTTTCAGTCTGGAACTGCAGGCAGACACACACACACTGAAACACAGTGCAGAGCCAGTGAAACGAAACAGCTTTCAGTGTGCGTGTCAGTGCAAGTAGCCTCGTGTGCTGTGGCTTCTTTTTGTGGATTAAGTAATATATGAAAACACCAAGATTTCTGCTAGCTGTCAGTGATTTGTTTTTTGTTATTTTGTATCTTCATCCAAATGCTACAAGACAAATTTGATTTTGTGCTCCACAGTCACTGAGTTTACATAATACTGAAAACCTGTTGGCAATGATAACGTGCCTAAAATGAGAAGGTCTGGGTGTTGGCTTTGGAAGCTTCTATGTAAATGTCACCAAATGCTCAAAGTATTTTGATGTGTGTAAACTTCCCTAAGAAAATTGAAATGAAACATTTTTTATTTTTATTAGTATTATTATTATTATTATTTCACTGAGTGTTCAGTTTGCCCCTGTAGGTTTGAAGGCCACAGGTTACCTTTGTTCATGTTTGACTGAGGAGATTTTATTAGCGTGCCTGTGGGAATAGTGAAACACACTGTCCAAAAATATGTCACATTATCCTACTGCAAAGCAGCAACCTGTCAGCTTGCATGCAGGGTTGTGCGGATCAGAACAGAGCATCACATGTGATAGGCCTAAAGGTCTGATATGTGATCAGACCTTTAGGCCTAACTCTGCCAGATGATTCTCCACTGGAGAGAAATGCCTTTGTGGCCCTTACTTTGAGCAGAGTGTCACTGTCTGGTTGAAAGAAGAAAAAAAAGGCTTTCTTATAGTTGAGTGCATATTTTTTTCCTTCATAACATTCTATTACACTCAAATTAACTGTGAAATATTGAACTAATTAGACTGTTATAGTTTCAGGACCATGGACAGAGCATGTGGGTTTCATTGTGATGCCATGAGTTGTGCTGTAGCACATAACAGGTTTCAACTGGTGGACCTACACATATTCAGCTGCATGCAGTATGTTAGATCACACACACACACACACACACACACACACACACACACACACACACACACACACACACTGTTAACACCACCAGCCGCAGAGTGTAGAAATAAACTTTTGTCAATCAGGCATGTATGTTTTGTTTCTGTTTTTTCCCCTTAAAGGGATTATAGTTGTCTTAATACAAGACTGCTACAGACTCTGCATGGTTCACAGTCAGACGTAGATCAGAGGCTGTTAATTACTGAAGCCTGTTTTCATTATAACTACTCTGTCTGTCACTGCCACAGGACTACATTTAACATATACATCTATGGCCTACATTTTTATGCTTTTCTAATTATAATTCACACTGTGCCTATCCTGTTAGCATACCTTAAAAAAACAACAGCTGAATATCATCTTTGATATTCCACCAAGGGGAGGGCCAGAGGGGGCACTGGCCCTCTGGCCCTCCCCCCAACAAGACTGTCCTATGTTGGAAATAATCCAAATAGATGTGAGCACAAGACTGTGGAAGGCATCGAGTTGAAACACAAACTTGATATTTATTCCTGCTTAAAACAGATTATTATGGATTTCAAAATGTATTTGGTTTTCATATGTACCTATTTTCAGTGATATTAACTAGCAGGGAATTATTTAGACATATAATTCTTTTCTCTCTTTCTTTTTGACATATTTTTCAAGTAATCTATATTTGACAACAGCACAATAAAAGAAAAAATTCTGTTTTTGTTCTGTTGGTGTGTCACCCCAATATTTTCAGTAGTTCCCATATGGCCACCCATATGAAAAAATTCTGGAGGCACCACCGCTTACTCTGTGACCTTGCTCAAAATTGCATAACTGTTGGCAGTGTCAGGGTTCGAATTTGAGGAAGAGACAAACGACTGCATGGTCTCAGTAGATGTCAGAATAGTGATTTTTATTATACATATGTACATATGGGGAAGATGAGCATCACAAGCCTTTTAGAGCCGATCTCCCCCGAGCAAGCATCTCACAAAGCTTTTATTACAATGATGACGTCAAGTCACATGATAAGTATCAGTCAGTTCTCAGAACTCAGGAAGTTCCCCTCACTCCACAAGTTCTCCTTATAAGGCCTCCAGATGTTTCCACTCAGCCCAGCACTCAGAGAAAACCAGTGTGTGTTGTGTGTATATCTATTCGTGTCTATTGTGAAAGTATATCTATCAGAAAACTGTCCTCAGACAACCCTCCTATTCTTACTAAGGGTGTGTGTACACATTCATGTGTTGTATAAGAGCGTGCATGTACTTTCAAGGCCTGTGTACGTGCAGAACTGAACATAGAACCAAGGCAGGGTCCAGCAGGCCCCACAGGCTTCTGAGTGATTACAGAACTGTGAAACAGCTTTAAGCAAATAACATGAATAGTACAGAACAACAATAGACTGATTAGAGTACTGATAATCTGTGTAGATTAATGTTAACCTAGATATGGTTCAAAGATTATTCTGTCAACTGGTTCAACAATGGTAAATGATTAATGATTGATACTTCTGATTATAACTGTGATCATAAGAATACAAAATGAAATATCTCCTGGTCACATTCCTCCTCTTTGGGCTGGCTTGCCAGCCCAACTCACACCAGGATTTATTTCCAAACCAAACAAACACGTTATGACACTTATCAATCCGAACACCTCCGTTGTTTTCCAATTTTCCCACAACCCAGCTGTTCTTTTAGCTTCAGACTCGAGTTTCAGCCTGACACGCTTCAGGCCCCTTTACCACCTCCTCTTGGAGTGAAGAAACGCCCTCGGATTCTTCTTTCTTCGTCTTCCGGGGTTAGACCACCCTTCAGTCGCTACACAGATCTGTGTGTTTGTTGTCCGTTGTCACCGCCGTGTCCCCCTTTTTGCCAAAAGCCTCTCGAACCACGTTGGTCTCTGGTGTTCCTAGTTTTAGCCAACCCCTTCCTGGTTATCGCTGTGGTTATGGGATCCATCTTATCAAGGAGCCCCAAGGCCATGACACTTGACCCCAGTTGCTGTGAAGGGTCCCCATATCTCCGTGTCCCCGTCTGGCGTCTGTTCCCTTCTCTGCAAGAGACAGAAAGCCAACACCTCTCCTGCGCTGGCTCTCCTAACCTAAGGTCGTTGACTTTGTTTATTCCAATCCTATGCCATGCTTATGTGTGTAAGCGTGCATGCATTTAACCCTCTGCACGTGAAGTCAATAGCACCAATATATCAATCCGATCCGTTGTCGGATGAAGCTTTTGACCTTCACAGACTAAGTGCCAGCTCCTTATAAGCACATTTGCAATGTGTGTATAAAAATGAACAACAGACCTCAAACAAA
Source organism: Aulonocara sp. 'chitande type north' Nkhata Bay (assembly GCF_057382095.1). Classification (NCBI taxonomy): domain Eukaryota; kingdom Metazoa; phylum Chordata; class Actinopteri; order Cichliformes; family Cichlidae; genus Aulonocara; species Aulonocara sp. 'chitande type north' Nkhata Bay. Next base: position 32,189,579 of record NC_141352.1, read on the forward strand.
TTGGGCATTCTTAATTCTAACTTGAGTGTAGTACTCCGTTTCTGATCATCTAATTATGCTTCTCACTCGTTCCCTAAATTGTCTAGAAACCTTTAATTTAGCCATACCTAAATTATTAAAACACAGACCAAATGATAGACCCCCTATATAGCTTTTACCTTTATGAGCACACTTCAATAATGAGCAACAACCTGCAATCTGTACCAAAAAATCTTCATGGTCCCACCTGCAATTAAAGATCAGATGCATTTTATACCTGTTTTAATTCCTCCTTATATAGAACCTCCTCAGTTTCAGGTTAGTAGCGATTAGTCTCAATCAATCGTTCTAGTTGTATTTTGCAATTCAGCTAAAAAGCAAACCTGTTAAAGTAAACAGCTTATTTACAACCACCTGCAAATCATAAGAGTAATAAACGGTTCAGCACAACAGACAAGTATCATGTTCAGGTTTCTCCAATCATTAAATCACTATCATTGCCACAATTTGCTTTATTCACCCTTTGGGCAATGTTATTCCAAGAGAGAGAGCCCCTAATGGCCAGTTAGTGGGCTCTAGGTCAAACTGTCCCCAAATTTGTTATTTGTTATTATTACTTGTTTTCATGTCACTTGTCTGTTTTCTACTGCACCCTTCTCACCAAAGCAAAGCAAACATTAGCAGCACATTGACCGTAGTCAGGCATCCACATCCCATAGGTGCTATAAAAACATTTCCTGTAAAAGAATCACAGTTTTCAAGACAGGGTGTGTCTCCCCCAACACTCTCACCAGAATACAGTGTAATAGCATCCCCAACTCCTAACCCATAAACACCGTTTCTTCACACATCCGCCCAGAAATCCTGTAATAGAAAAACATTAAAACTGTAACCCTGTAGGGAAGAAAATGTAAATGGTAACGCTGCGCAGTTACCTCTGTAAGCAACACAAGACACAAAAATGGCATTTACAGGTTCACTCATCCTCGAATATTTTGTCATCCTTCTACTCCTGTAAAAAGAAACACACATAAATTCATCCACCCTTTTATCCTATCTAGGTGGAGGTGGTTAACCTTGAGTCATGGTCAAGTCTTGTCATCTTTTACCAGTCAGTCCGTTTGTTTTTGTTTCCAGTCTTTCATCCATTCATCCATTCTTTGCTGATAGTGAAACCTGTCGTCGCATTTAGTTTCCACACTCAGCAAAATGACGTCATCTCAAAAAGAAACAAGAACTTGAGTTTGGATTACCTCGCTGAATCCTTTTTTAAACAGGGACTCTCGTTTCTAATTGTCCCCACAAGTGTTTCCTCCAGAACCCATTTCAATGCGGAGAAACTCACTTACAACAATTTTCTCGCCGACGTGTAATGCTTGTAATTTCCGATATGCAGATCTGCTTAAAGAAAAGATTCAGAAACAAAACACTGCACTGTTCAAAATATAAAACAAAATAAAATGAAAAATAACAAAAACAAAATGCAGACGCCCGGGTCTTAGGACTTGTCACTGAATATTCTTCCCATCAATAAAAATACCAACCTAAACCTACACAGAGTCAAATCAACACCACCTCAACCTTTTCATATTCCTAAACCTATATGTTTTGCGTTCGTGAAACAAAATTGAACCATTAAGTAATTTGAGCTCTTGAAATGTTTTAATTCTCTTAATTCTGCCAGTTTATTTCAACACTTATTCAATGACTTTTATTCAACTGCTACTTGGTGACTCGAATTTTACCTGTTCAAATTGCCTAGGGTTCAACAAAGTCTAGATCCCCGTTATCATGAAACTTGAACGGTGTACGATGATTTACTTACAGTAATTTAGAATCATCACTCAACCTAGCTCTACTACTGGCACTGCGCGACTTTTCTCACACTGGAAACCAGAATTTAGTACAGAACTTTAATGCCTCAGGCAATCGCGTTCAAGGGCTGCCCCCCCTTCTCTTCTTCTTTGTCCGTGTGTTCCTCCTTTATTAAATCTCCATCACAATGACGTGGCGCTCTGAAATAAAACTCACACTGTTAATTCCTCGTTTTCACTCTGCACCACTGCTCAGAGTGTTTTCTTTTCTTTTTAGTGTAGAGTAAACAATTAAGTCGAGGCCTTAAGCCCCAGATATCTCGCACAGGCATCATTTTCATAACCAAACCGCTCCGGACTCTGCTCCCCAGACCACACAAATGCCCTCTGGGCTTATTATTATAGCAAATTCTGTATTTGACGTTGTCGTGTGCAGCATTGAGCCTTTGTCAGTAAAGCATTCTTCATTGCAGCAGCTGGGGCATTGTGTGTCACTTCTTAGTAAATTAAATCAACATTTTGATTTTAGTGCATGGGTATGTATCAGTTTTCACTCCCTCAACGAGTGCATAAGTGTTCATGTGTGTGTTTCTCTTCATTCTAAGTCGGCGCATGCAGAAGTGTGTGTTCGCGTGTTGGTGTATGTTTGTGTTCATCACCTTCCTGTTCTGTAGTTTAGGTAAACCAGCGGCCTGACGCATGGCCTAGGGTCCTCCCCTCCTCTTTGGGTCTGTTTTCATCCGTTGTTGCAGCTGCCTGCATCTTCTCCTTGTACCTTGACCCTTTTGCTTCTGTATGGTCTTTCAGGGTTTACTCCTGCTGTTGGAGCTTTGCGTCAAGTCTGACGACCTCCTGCTCCAGCAAGCTTCCGCCTGATTACAAGTCCTGTACGTGAAACTCCACATCTGACTGATGAGTTCCATTAGCAGCCAGCTCCTCCGGAGCCATGCTCAGTTTCTGCTCTGATGCCTTAAGCTCTTACTGAGGGCAAAAAACCTCAGAGTCTTTCCTTCCACGTCAGATTGGAGTCTGTTTATGTTGTCCTTACTTTGCTCCACGGCCTTCTGCAGCTCTGCTGTTCGGCTCTTCTCAGAGGTCAGCATTCTTCTGCTCACCGTCCCTTTTCCTCCGGGCTTAATGCGCGTCTCGTCACAGCTCTGTCAGCTGACGCAGCCTGGGAATTTCCCCCGTGTAGTGAAACGGGCGTTAGGTTTTAGTGCTCTCCGTCTCTGCTGCATGAGATCGCTCTTTTGCAGCACTGTTGACATCCTCAAGTTGTTGTTGTGAGTTCAGCTGCTGTGGCCTTCAGGGGTCAAAGGGTCAAAGATGGTCGCGGAGAGGGCAACGATGGTAGAGGGGAGGGTAGGAGTCCAGGTCAGCTTCGGCTTTCAGAAAAAACAAAAACAAAACAAAGCAGGCGAACAGGAAAATGATGTTGTGTTGTGTTCTGTTTCTTCATTGCATGTATGGGTGCGTCTGTATATGGGTTAATTTAACTTTTTCTCAAACGAGGCATTTCTCTAACACGCACATGTGTCTGTTCCTCACCCTTCTCATATCTTTCTCTGGTTGTGTGTGGTTCTATTTGTTTCAGTGATTTACCAAGAACATCTCTTCCTTTTCCCCATGTCTTCCGCCAGAGGTTAACACTGGTGAGATTCAGGGACACAGCACCCAGAGCAGTTCAGCGAGAAAAACCTGCCTCAAACTACATTCTCTCTTTTTTGTTTTACCGGGAGGGGTGAGGACAACTCTGGTGTCCAGCCGTGAATTTTAGCCAAAGCTTGGCCTGTCTTCTGCTGCCGTACTCAGGCTTCCAGGTTAAGAAAAAACACCTGTATGAAGACACTAAACATACATTTAGTATTTGTATAAACATAACTGCCTAAATCATTGAACTCTTGAGGAGGGTGTATTTCAGAATCAGAATCAAAATCAAAAACTTTATTGTCATTGTCATGAGACCGACGACATTAAGAATGGTCCCCGATCATTGCATCATCCCTAGTAATATCAAATATAAAAAAAACACTAAAATTCAATAAATAAAATAGATAGAATACTTAACATACTAAGTATTCCCACAGTCATGCTTCAGACCGTGCATAGATTAACACAAGAGTGGCATGGTGGACATTTTTGTAGTATTCAGATGTGTTATTGCAGTTGGATAACAGCTGTGTATGAGTCTATTAGTCCTTACTCTGCTTGCCCTGTACCGTCTGCCTTAGGGCAACAGTTCGAACAGGGAGTGGCCAGGATGCGAGGTGTCTTTTATGATGTTTTGGGCCTTTTTAAAACAGTGGGCGTTGTTTGACTCTTTACTAACTTTAAACCCCACCATAACAATTTCTCACTGACAAACTTCTATGCATCCATTTAAACATGCGAAGCCAGCACAAAATCACACACATACCCCTACAGCAAAGCTTTAACATAACCACAATGCAACTCCTCCCTTAAACGGGAGAAATCACCCTGAATCAACCAACTCTATATAAAACGTCAAACAAAGATAAACCACAAACATTTCTACACTTCGGTGTCTTCCACGCAGCACTAGGCAGAAAAACACCAATCACTCACAGTCTACAACAAAAGAAAAACCTGCTCTTTTCACAACTCTCACAGCTAAAGTCAAAACTCTTACCCAGAGCCTCTGAAATAATAAAAAAATCACCAAATACTCGGTTACTCTTTTCACTCGCTCCCTCTCACCCCCTTCTTCCTCATGCAGCATACACGCTCGCTCCCGCGGACCCGCTCGGCCCCGCGGGCTCACTCGGCCCCCACCTTTTTTCTCTCACAGAGACAGAGAGAGACCCTTTTCCTTTTTTTTTTTTTTTTTTACTTCGGTCTATCTGCACAGAGTTTACCTCATCTCTTTCCTTCTATGGGCATGCACACTTCCTGTCTCTCACACACACAGCCCCTCTCTCAGAGAGAGCAGAAAAGAGTTTTTCCTTTTTTCAACACTCAGGAGAAATTCAACAGACAGTTTATACCACTATTTTACACTTTATTTACACACACCGGTAATTTATGTTCTATTTACACACGGGCCCGCATAGACATATGCCAGAAGAGGTTACCCCTAACTTTTTGACTAATTTAAAAGCACCTATAGCCCAGGCCTAGCCTTGCTGATCAATACACACCTCGGGAACGCCCTCCCGATAGCGCTCGAATTCCTAAGAAAACACCATATGCCAGAACAACTTTATCTCACTTCTCTATTGGACTCGTGACATTGAAATGAACTGACTGCACCTTTGTTTAAAAAACAGCAAAATATTTGTTAGTCACCTGTAATCAGCAAGATTGTACCCACATGCTAATTTGCCCTGTTTAGTAAATCCAGCCAAAAGATTTCTCCATATATATATATATATATATGACCATATGGACATTAACATCATATGTCCACATACAAATGTGTGTAAAGGTTTTACACTAGCCCCAGCTGATGATAATGTGATATAATAGGAACTTACATATCATCATCAGTATCACCAAATCTGACTCATTATTGATGTGAGTACATACAGTACACCAAATCTACAAACCCACACATCCAGGCAGTGGGATGACAGCGCCCAAGAGATTAAATCCATAGGGAAGGCTGAATTACAGCCAGCGCTCATTCCCATCAATACTGTTGAGTCAGAGGAAAGCTTGAAGTTTGATCTTCCTTCGTGATATACATTATCTTCTGTTTTGCACTGCACCACTGACACCTTGTTTATGTTGAAAGAAATGCCAGGTTGAGTGGTGTTGACACTGTCAATCCCCCCTCTCTCATAAAAAATCTGCTGTTATTTGCTTTGCTCTGCACACTGCATCCGATAATGTGTCTTAATTGTCGATGGTGTTTTAGTACAAACATTGTTTCAAACATTCAAATAGTCTGTTCAGCCTAATAGTAAACTATGTTTACTTCTTGTATGCATCATTTGAACTAGGAATTTTTCCCTTCGGCATCCATTGCCTTTTTCATTGCCACCTCTTCCCTGCCAGCATGTTCTCCCTCGCCAGTAACAAAACTAGGCCAGCCGAAGAGAGTAGGCACAGAGCAGTTTGCCGGTGTAGTTGAAATGAGAGATAAAGGCTGAAGTCAAACAGGCGGTGGCAAGGCAGAGCATCGTCGCTTGTTTCCCAAGTTGCATCCGAGAGCTGTCGAGGCGTTCGCTTCCTGCCATGTTTAGCGTTGTGACAGAGCATTTGTAACACCTCCACCCATGGCTTCCACAACTCTGTCACGTCAGATGAAATCAACTTTCAGAGAGGAGAGAGGTAAAAGAAGAGGTGGTGGAGGAGGGAAAGGGAGGAGGCACATAGAGGAGTCAGAGCAGGATATTTTTCTGCTTAGCGAGGAGATGCTGGCGATGAAAACACTGCACCCCAGTTTCACTGTGTATTATTATTGTTGTCAGTCACAAGCAAAAAATAAAATAAAATCTTACTTGTGCCCCGGGTGTGTGTGGACGTGGAGGGAAGTGCAGAATACCTGAACAGGAATCCAAGGGTGAGAATAAACAGGAAAAGCACACTGAGAAGGGAAACGGTGGTTGTGCGTTAAGTGCATGGGAATTAAACAACCACGGTGTTTATAGATACTGTCCTGAATGAAAATAGCAGACCACTGAGGTGTGTTACAAAAGTTTGCTGTCTGTGTGCTGGAAATGCACAGTTATTGTTAAAACAGGTAAACAGCAAAAACAGAGGAAAAGGACTTTGTTAGCCCTTATTGCTCAAAAGGAGAAAAATCCCCCAACTAGAATGCCTTGCAGTCGGTTCCCACAAAGACCACATATATTTGTCTCCATCCTGGCTTCTTTGGAGAACAGAGAAAAATAAGGAAGCATAGAGCCTGTGGGCTGAAGTAGAACATTGATTCTGAAAATCTACTTCTCCCCATGATGAGCAAGAGGATTTCAGCATTGAAGCACACCTATATTTGATAGTTTTGTAGTATTTATCAAAATAAACCTCACCTGTTCATCTCACCATCCATGTTATTCTACACAGACAGCCTCATTTACACATAGAACACCACAGATGGTAATATATGGTCAGTAGCTGAGACCTGGAGATCATCACTGTATTGGGATTTCATTCTAGTGACAGTCAAGTCATAGACACCGGGCACACAATCTGTCAAGTGTAGCTCATAAAATACAAATTAGCTTTTTAATTAAGCATAGCAAAATATTCGTGTGTGACTTAACTCGACAGAACAATACAATGAACCTTTATTAGAATTTGAAAGTCATTTACAGATCCTCTTGATCTTTTACTTGTAGCTACAGGTGTTCAGTTATGCAGTTAATCGAGGGCTTATTTTGTTTGGAGAGAAAGGGTTTGGGGTGTTCTGTGTTACCTGTGATTACACCTGTGCACCACCAGGGTTTGTTGGTGTACACACACTGTGACGCACAGGAGAAATGTATAAATCAAAGCCCATGCTAGAAGTAATTGCGCACATGAATTATATGTGAGGTTCGAGGCTGTCATTCACATACGCTTGATTTCATTAATTAATGACCCTCTTTGTGGCTGTGCCTAGTAATTTATGAGTCACTTGCAAATGCACACGTGTGGTGCTTTGGGTAAAATGCCATATTGTGCATGTAGGAATCCAACTTCTTAACATCAACATATGTGTTTCTAACCCAAGTAAAGAAATATTCCTCCAGCACAAATATTTCCTCGGCATCTTCTTTAATGGGCATCCTCAGAATTTAAAAATATACGTTGAAATCTGTCTGTGGTTGCACAAATGCAGTTTTAATTGCTTACATTTCTGTAGGATTTCATAAATAGTCAAGGACCAAAATAGGGCATGGGAGCCTGCAGTCAGCACTGTTCTTTCATATTACAACCCCAGTCTACAAAAACCTGCTTCTAACACCTTTACAAACAAGGAACGGTAGAGCTGGGGGAGATTACTTAATTCTATGTCCCAGATCAGATTGTACACTGTAAGAATTTAGCAGTTACTGTATTTAAAAGAGCTAAAGAAATGGACTAAAAGCTGATGGTGACAGATTCCCAGGACAGTTAGTGAAAATCTGAATGGTGTTTGTTACACAATTCCCACAGAGTTAGGGATTATATTAAAACACATGCACACACAGACAGACACACACACGTACTAAATAAATACACATACTTTGACTTTGTTCTAGCATCTGTCAGACAGTAGACTTGTCTGAAGTCTACCAATCAGCTCTAACTTAGTGTGACTCTTCCCCTGTAGGGCTGCCAATCAGAGAAGCAGCTCATTAGCGGAGAAGCTGCTTATACTCCACTTGTGCTAAGTTTAAAAAAGCACCTCAGAAGAAGCAGAAGCAAAACGCCTGTCAATGTTCAGTTTTAACTTTTTGATATTTAAATGAATACGAATACGTTATTTGGACATCAACACCTACAGATGGTAAAGTTTTTTTCCGATTTTTACATTTTTTTAGACGAGAGATCAGAAAAAAACCATTAAATTTAACACTCAGACTTTTGTGGAGGTCATTATGGATCATTGATTTGATGGGCAGCGGGGGTTTAAGCCTGAGCTGTTTTGCAAAGGTGTTTTTTTTTTTCCATTTACTTATCCTCCCTTAATCTAGGACTTGACAGCAAATGAGAAACTAATGAGCTGAAGTTAGATACTGTCGCATAAGTTTATGCATAATTGCTAAATTTACTTAACCACTAGAAGGATTGCATTACACCCCAAATGTGCGTTTAGTATTTAACATTTTTATCATGTAATGCAAGAAATGCCATCAATATAAAAGCTTTCCCTCAATTCACATAAAAAAATGAAATTGCCCCTTCTGCTAACCACATAATTTACTCTTCAATCAAATCTCTTTCCTTTTTTAGGGACAACATGAACAGTAAATATTTGCGTTTATGAGGAATCTTTTGTTAAAATACAGCAGATTTACATTTTAATGTCCTCTGAGTGTAAACAAAGAGTTTCTCCTCCCTGAAGCCCAAACACTACTTGCAGATATCCCTTTCTCTCAGATATTTCTAAGCCTGTTTTTTGGCTACTTAATGAGCACACCCTGTGTGCAGCGATCACAAGATCAGCCACTGCAGCTAATCCCTCTTCAAAGTGGGTTGCAGCCTGAAACCTGTGTGCTTCTGCAGTGTTTGGTACCAGAAATGTACACAAGAAAATTTAACAGGCCACCCCCCCCCTCACCCAGCCATACCACCAGTTACAGACACACAAGCATGCATGCAGCACACCCATATCTCTGTATGGTCTCATTAGTTTGAATCTCTTGGTTTAATTAATCACTAGTAGAGAGCTTAATTCATCTATAATTTCAGCAGAGTGGAGTTGATTAGTGTAGTATTTCCCTCAAGTTTTTGATTTCCTTTTCTGATTTTTTTTCTTACCCTGCTACCCTCCACCCACTGCAGCGTCTCTCTCATCTTTTATAATGGCAGCTCATCAGGAGCTCAGAGACAATCAGCAGGCAGAGCACCCTTGACTCCTTTTTGATGGTTGTGATTACAATGGCGATGGGTGCTTGAAGTTGCGGTCGTGGAATTAAGTGGATACACTCGTGTTTCATTGTTGCTGGCTGCACGCCTTCACATTTCTCCTTCAACTTTTTAAATGTATTTATTTTATGGACTGCTGCCTTTTATTAGCTCATATGGTGATGAGGGAGCCATACTTCTGTATGGCAAAGTTTCTAGAGACTTGATCCTTTTGCATGGGTGCACTGCTGCTTGTAGTACTGAAGGGTTCTTTTAATTTTGTTTTAATGATGTATGATGATGGACAACTACATGTTTTGGTGTTTGATTTGTTATTTATGGGGTTTCTGGTGGCTGTCTTTTTTATTGTTGACAGTTCACAGCTGTTTTCTATAGTTGTGAAAGAGGAATTTGTCATGATAGCATACTACTGAGACCACATCTACAAAAACAGCCCCATGGCAAAAGTTGAAAGTGCTGACTACAAAGGGGCACGGACATTTTTAGTGGTTACAACTGCTCACACTAATTTGTGATTAAGGATAAAAATGATTTGTCCAGAAATATTAATTCTTAGTCTAGTGTAAGACTTTCTTTCATATTTGCAAATATCCTAAGCTGTCAAAGATCATAGGAATAGTGCCAAGTCAATTCCACTGTGTGCTTATGTGTGTCACTACTTTTTTCTGCAATGTTCTGTGTGACTTGCCTTCAAAAAGAGCGCGTTTGTGTGTGTGCGCGCGCATGTGTGTGTGTGTACGCACTTTGCCTGTCAGTGCGTTTGAGTGTCGTGATCCTGTGAGCCGTGAGAGAGGAAAAGGCCCAAGTTCTTTTTCCCAAGAGTCATCTGCCAATCATTTTCTGAGATTCTGCGGTAAGAAAAAAAATGGCGGGAAGGGTAAGAGACTGAGAAAGGAGAATAAAGGGGGGAAAGAAAAAGAAGAAAGTATCCCCGTAGAATGACTAAATAGACCTTCAGTGATCTGACACACAGGCCTGGAGCTGCATCCCAACTACGCTCTGCTCTGCACAGTTAAATATCCGCGCTGGGAATGCTGAGCTTTACCACGCTATTGATTTTAATCATCCTTTTAAAAGCTCAGACTTTTAAGAAATAAATAAAATAGGAGACCCTAAAGGCCTGAGCAAAAAAAGAAAGAAATGGAAAAGAGATCTTGTGAATCCGTAAGATGATGACTGATTGAAATATTTTTGACATCTCGAACATTCTCAGACCACTTTTGAGATAATTATAAGGATCTAAATTTACCTCCTGCTCTGGCCGCTGCTGACCGAGTCACAGAAGTGCTCATTAAGGGGAATAGATTCTTGACGTTCTTGTGGCTGTCTGTAGAGCCACTAATGAGGGGTGAAGCTTGATTGAAAAGCCTCCACTAGAAGTGAAATGTGATGCCACTTATACGACTGTAAGAGCTTTCAGAGCAAAAATCATGTGACGGACAATACGCTGCTCTGCTTATTCTTCGATGGCAGCAAGCCAGACGCGAAGCTATTTCCCCTGACAGTGTTCGTTTTCATCACCGCTCGTGTTTTTGAGCTTTATAAGGAGAAAATGTTTTTTTTTCAACACTTCCAAAACAGAACTGGGGGGGGGGGGGGGGGGGGGGGACTCTGGCATATATCCAAGAGCCAATATCTCGTTTTTGGTCTGAGGGTCAGAGCAGCCATTTGCAGGGGAATCAAATATCAATTAATTGAAAACACTCCAAACCCTGATTTTCTTACAGTCTTTTAACCCAACGTCACGAGGTGTGTTAGTGAAAAACCTCTGTATGCCACGCAAGACTCCAAACCTCTTAATAGACTAAAAACAATGCTAACATGTTAATAACTCATATCATTTACATTATCATAACTTATTTCTATCCATAACCAATGTGACTTTACAATACCTTACACTTACAGACACAGGGACTTGCTTGGCTAATAGAAAATTAATGTAAAATAAATCAGAAGCAGCCGAACAGTTAATGAGTCATTTATCAGAAACTAATAATTACTCATCCAGGACATTATTAATGGTAAGCAATAGCAAAGTATCAATATGCTTAAAAGGAGCTACTGAGCAAATAGCGGTTTTGATGGTTTACTTTACTTGATTGGACACAGACGCAGTAGTGAATGGTGACGTGATCCTAAAGTTAAAGGGAAAGCAACTACAGGGTAAGTAATCAGTAATTGATTAGAAGTTACTGATTTGTGTCACTCAGTGTTTGGATCAGAGTTTATCTGCACTCATTAAACAGTGAGCTATTAATTCCATTAGAGACGATTATGATGATTTGCTAAAATATGTTGGTAGCTTTTGTGTAAACAATCATGATCTATCAGATAGCCATGATTTTAACCTTGTTAAAGCCTCGTTAATTAGTCGGTACAGCCAAGGGGCAGGTCGTTACAACAAATGACTTATTCTCAGTAACTCTTTAATAAATTAGCTTAGCTTACTGTAAGGTTCACACGACTCTGTATTACTGGTTGAGTCAGCTCAGAAACATTAAGAAGCATGTGTATGTAACATCATGTAAACACTTCACGTTAAAATTCTACCTCTCCATTTGCCACATCTGGAAGCAAGTCACACGCCGTGACAAGAAAAATATAAGGAAATACTCTCACCAAATATATACCAATGTGCTATGGTATGTACAGTTGTGGTCAAAAGTTTACATACACTTGTAAAGAATATAATATAATGGCTCTACCGAGTGTCCCGTTATTTCTAAAACTCTGATTTTTCTCTGATAGAGTGATTGGAACAGATACTTCTTTGTCACAAAAAACATTCATGAAGTTTGGTTCTTTAATGACTTTATTATGGGTTAACAGAAAAAAGTGATCACATTTACTGGGTCAAAAATATACATACAGCAACATGAATTAGCAATTTTGGTGACTTACAAAGTTGTCAGTGAACTGAGCTTCATAGCATGGCCTCTTAACTTCTTGTGAGTGATTATGAGTGACTACAGCTGCTGACTTCTCTTAGGCCAGTTAAATAGGGCTCATTGGATACAAACGCCCACAAACGCTACAATGGGAAAGTCAAAGGAGCTTAGCATGGATCTGAAAAAGCGAATTATTAACTTGAACAAGTCAGGAAAGTCACTTGGGGCCATTTCAAAGCAGCTGCATGTCCCAAGAGCAACAGTGCAAACAATTGTTTGTAAGTATAAAGTGCATGGCACTGTTTCGTCACTGCCAAGATCAGGAAGAAAACGCAAGCTATCACCTGCTGCTGAGAGAAAATTGGTCAGGAGGGTGAAGAGTCAACCAAGAATCACCAAAAAGCAGATCTGCCAAGAATTAGAAGCTGCTGGAACACAGGTGTTATTGTCCACAGTCATACGTGTTTTGCATCTCCATGGACTGAGAGGCTGCCGTGCAAGAAGGAAGCCCTAGTTCCAAAAGCGGCACCTTAAGGTTCGACTGAAGTTTGCTGCTGATCACATGGACAAAGATAAGACCTTCTGGAGGAAAGTTCTGTGGTCAGACGAAACAAAAATCGAGCTTTTTGGCCACAATGCCCAGCGATATGTTTGGAGGAGAAAAGGTGAGGCCTTTAACCCCAAGAACACCATGCCTACAATCAAGCATGGTGGTGGGAGTATTATGCTGTGGGGCTGTTTTGCTGCCAATGGAACTGGTGCTTTACAGAGAGTAAATGGGACAATGAAGAAGGAGGATTACCTTCACATTCTTCAACATAACCTAAAATCATCAGCACGAAGGTTGGGTCTTGGGCACAGTTGGGTGTTCCAACAGGACAATGATCCCAAACACACATCAAAAGTGGTAAAGGAATGGCTAAGTCAGGCTAGAATAAAGGTTTTAGAATGGCCTTCCCAAAGTCCTGACTTAAACCCCATTGAAAACATGTGAACAATGCTGAAGAAACAAGTCCATGTCAGAAAGCCATCAAATTTAACTGAACTGCACTAATTCTGTCAAGAGGAGTGGTCAAAGATTCAACCAGAAGCTTGTGGATGGCTACCAAAAGCGCCTAATTGAAGTGAAAATGGCTAAGGGACATGTAACCAAATATTAGCACTGCTGTATGTATATTTTTGACCCAGCAGATGTGATCACTTTTTTCTGTTAACCCATAATAAAGTCATAAAAGAACCAAACTTCATGAATGTTTTTTGTGACAAAGAAGTATCTGTTCCAATCACTCTATCAGAGAAAAATTAGAGTTTTAGAAATAACGGGACACTCGGTAGAGCCATTATATTATATTCTTTACAAGTGTATGTAAACTTTTGACCACAACTGTATATGTTATGCTTAAATATTTCCTTGCACAAATACGGTGAAACAGTAAACACAAATTTTCAAAGCAGAGATCAAAAAGGTTATCCTGACATACACATCTGTGTCGGTACAAAATTTTCCAAAGGTCATTGACTCAAATGTCACCAGAGGAAAACATGGGCTGCTCCAAATTCATAATCTAGTAACTGCAAATGTATGTTTGTAGCAGTCTGTCTAGTCGAGGTGGACATATTTTTACTGGATAAGTGAAAGAAAATAAATAGTGATGCTGGATGCAAAAGTCAGAGATCGGCCTATAGCCATTAGGCATCCATCATCATATGAAGGTCACAACTGGCCACAGTGTCGTGACCTTTCATTTAGGAGTTGTGGAAATATTTTATGCTGGACTAAAGTGGTAGAAATCAGTGATAGCATGAATGAACTATAAAGGTAAAATAAATATAGCGATGTAAACACAATAGCCTGGTCATTTTTAATCACATGATAGAACAGTAAACATTTGTTCTACAACATTTATACTCAATAGGAGAAAAAAGCACACGCACACGCTGTGGTCAGAAGTTTTCATACCTTGTTATCAGCGTGATGTCACCGTGATTTTGGGCTTTTAATCATTTCTTTGAATTTTTTTATTGAAGAATGACTGTACAGCAAACTTCTTTAATGGCTTTAAAAAGCAAGAATTTGGTTAATTTTCTCTAATGGCTCAGATATGTATATATACACCCCACTATTGTTTTCTTAAATGTCTTTTAGCAGATTTGCACTTCGACCACACATTTTGATATCCATCAACAAGATTCTGGCATGATTCTGGGTGGATACAGTGGGGCAAAAAAGTATTTAGTCAGCCACCGATTGTGCAAGTTCCCCCACCTAAAATGATGACAGAGGTCAGTAATTTGCACCAGAGGTACACTTCAACTGTGAGAGACAGAATGTGAAAAAAAAATCCATGAATCCACATGGTAGGATTTGTAAAGAATTTATTCGTAAGTTAGGGTGGAAAATAAGTATTTGGTCAATAACAAAAATACAACTCAATACTTTGTAACATAACCTTTGTTGGCAATAACAGAGGTCAAACGTTTACTATAGGTCTTTACCAGGTTTGCACACACAGTAGCTGGTATTTTGGCCCATTCCTCCATGCAGATCTTCTCGAGAGCAGTGATGTTTTGGGGCTGTCGCCGAGCAACACGGACTTTCAACTCCCGCCACAGATTTTCTATGGGGTTGAGGTCTGGAGACTGGCTAGGCCACTCCAGGACTTTCAAATGCTTCTTACGGAGCCACTCCTTTGTTGCCCGGGCGGTGTGTTTTGGATCATTGTCATGTTGGAAGACCCAGCCTCGTTTCATCTTCAAAGTTCTCACTGATGGAAGGAGGTTTTGGCTCAAAATCTCACGATACATGGCCCCATTCATTCTGTCCTTAACACGGATCAGTCGTCCTGTCCCCTTGGCAGAAAAACAGCCCCATAGCATGATGTTTCCACCCCCATGCTTCACAGTAGGTATGGTGTTCTTGGGATGCAACTCAGTATTCTTCTTCCTCCAAACACGACGAGTTGAGTTTATACCAAAAAGTTCTACTTTGGTTTCATCTGACCACATGACATTCTCCCAATCCTCTGCTGTATCATCCATGTGCTCTCTGGCAAACTTCAGACGGGCCTGGACATGCACTGGCTTCAGCAGCGGAACACGTCTGGCACTGCGGGATTTGATTCCCTGCCGTTGTAGTGTGTTACTGATGGTGACCTTTGTTACTTTGGTCCCAGCTCTCTGCAGGTCATTCACCAGGTCCCCCCGTGTGGTTCTGGGATCTTTGCTCACCGTTCTCATGATCATTTTGACCCCACGGGATGAGATCTTGCGTGGAGCCCCAGATCGAGGGAGATTATCAGTGGTCTTGTATGTCTTCCATTTTCTGATGATTGCTCCCACAGTTGATTTTTTCACACCAAGCTGCTTGCCTATTGTAGATTCACTCTTCCCAGTCTGGTGCAGGTCTACAATACTTTTCCTGGTGTCCTTCGAAAGCTCTTTGGTCTTGGCCATGGCGGAGTTTGGAGTCTGACTGTTTGAGGCTGTGGACAGGTGTCTTTTATACAGATGATGAGTTCAAACAGGTGCCATTCATACAGGTAACGAGTGGGGGACAGAAAAGCTTCTTCCAGAAGACGTTACAGGTCTGTGAGAGCCAGAGATTTTCCTTGTTTGAGGTGACCAAATACTTATTTTCCACCCTAACTTACGAATAAATTCTTTACAAATCCTACCATGTGGATTCATGGATTTTTTTTTTTTTCACATTCTGTCTCTCACAGTTGACGTGTACCTCTGGTGCAAATTACTGACCTCTGTCATCATTTTAAGTGGGGGAACTTGCACAATCGGTGGCTGACTAAATACTTTTTTGCCCCACTGTATTTGACCACTTTTCTTGACAAAACAGACAAAGTTTATTTAAATTTCTTGTTATCTTATCACAAACCGGCCTTTTAAACATAGACCACAAGTTCTCAACAGGGTTGAGGTCAGGAAGGTCATTCCAGAAGCTTAAAGCGATATTGCACTTTTTCAATTTTTAAGTACTGATCAATCCAATGCGTGCTATCAGACAAATCCTATATGTACCAGTTGATCATGATCATGACTGAGAAGTTCATAAGTTGAGTCTTGTCAATTTAAAACACATTATAGAACCTTAAGCACTACTTATTAAAAGATTAACTTGTGAAGTAGCTGTTAAAGATGTATCCTGTGCAATCATCCCACCTTACAAAAGAACAAAGAATTAATTAAAAGCCCCAAATTACAGTGACATTCATCTCCATGATGAGTGTATGTAAACTTCTGACCACAACTGTGATCGTATTGCTCTGGTAACCTTTTTTCTGCTCCATTTTATTGCTAATAATTGTGCAACTTTGCTGGCAAAAGGGCTTGACCAGGTCGTTTTGCAGGTCTTACAATCAACCAAGCAACCACACAAAAACACACAGGATGGTTCCCCCAACACAGGCAAGAGAAACCAAACAAGCGTAACGCTTCACTTAATTTGATGTTAAAAAAGGGAAATGAAACCATAAATTGTCTACATGAAAAAAACTTAAAGGACAGAAGTAAAATATATGAACGAAAAACATCGAGAATTGTACTGAAAGTGAACTGAAAACAAGAACTACACTAGATTACAATGATATTGTGTAAATAGCACCTCCCGGTTAGTAATTACACAGTAATTAAGAATTACAGACACAACCAACTTAGTGTCAAAGAGTAACGTGGGAGTAGCGACAAAAACACTATGTAGCACAGTAAAACTGAGAGAAAACTGAATGACAGGCTAACAAAGCAGCAAAGGAAATCTCTTCCATAAAAGGACCGGCTACGGTTGTCACATTTTTTTCTAACAATATTAAGTCAACTCTCGTAAAGAGGATACCTTGAGAGCCCCAAACGCTCACACAATCTTGTGTGAGTGTTCTGGCTTGGCAGGGACTGTTCCGAAATTACACAGTGATTATCTCCAGCAGGAAACTTGCTTCAAACAGCAATGTCACCCACCAGCTTCTGTACCTTTAAGCTTCCTCTGAGGGCATATTAACAGAGCAGCAGGGGAGCAGGCAGAAAGCATTGGTCTGAAATGTATTTAAAAGTCTGCAATCTGGATGGGCAAACAAAGCAACAGCATTAAGCTGCAACCCACGCAACACACCTCGACCGGGGACTGAGCAGGAGCGCCACAGCAGCAGTGGTGGAGGAAGATCAGAGCTTGCGTGAGGTTTTTATTTCCTGTCGTGGCGCGTCAGTTAATTGAATTGGCCGCACTGTGCACACGAGGCCCTGATGTGAGGCTTTACGTCTCTTTAACCTCCTGGTTCTGAGTGGATTTTACCTATATGTGCTCTGTTTGTTGTCTAAATTCTGCTACAATTTATCGATAAGATGAAAGAATTACTTCATCTTATCACGTCGTAGCACATCCTACTAAACTTTCTCCATGGCTGTAAAAGCTCTGTGTACTTTAAAATAATGCACTTAAAGCACACATTGTGATACAATTTGCTGATGCAAAAACTAAATTCCCATGCTTTTCTTTGCCATACCAATAGTAACTGACGTCAGTGCCTTTCTATATAGCTCAAATATTCCTTTGTGTTTTCCACTCATTCGCCTTTGGCAAATGATCTGGAATTAATTTGTAAGGTAGGCTTATTGTTGCAGTCAGGCAGGGTTCGTGTCCACGGGGAGGAAGCCAGGGCAGCTCCCTGTGCTGGGCTTTAGACTCTTAGCTTGGTCAAGGTGACAGTGATCCATGTCTCTCTGGAGGGCCTCCATGTAGGATGTGTAGCACTATTATAACACTAAAAATATCAGTAGATTGAGAGATGGCAAGAGAGAAAGAATGGCGACAGGCGATGGAGTGGGGTAGACAGCTTTTGATGTAGCCTCAGCTTCGTGTTGTCAAGCCGTGAGGGATTTCACAGCTAGAAGTTAAGGGGTGATCATGTCTACAGGTTTCTGGTCCTAATGTGTCGTGAAAAATTCCAAAGTCTTCGTTTTATCTGACAAGACAGTTTGATTGAGAGATGTAGCACTGCAGCAGCCAGCGGATCGATTATACCCTCGTGTATTAGTTCACTGCAGAAATGTCATCTTAATGAAAGAAGAGACGAGAATGACAGTGAAAAATAACCTTCCTCCATTTGCGATTTGGTGCAGGCAGCAATGCAGTCATCCAAAACATTTTTTTAGTAGTTTTTTACTACAAAAGAACCAAATCTACAGCACTGTATAGAGTTTTCCCTCCATGAGCCACACTTTGATATGCCAGGAATAATATATAATCTATAAAATCTAACCAGCTCCAGACAGAAGTTAAACAGAAAAAGTTTGAAACTTATTTTTGGTTAAGTTACTTGTGCATTATTAATGCTCCATTACACTTTATAGACTTGGGGGGAAAAGGCTTAGGCTTTGAAATGATGCATACTTTTTTCTTTTTACATTTCAGCACACAGCCGTTACCACTGGGTCCTCTTTGAAAAGACCTCACAGATATGTAATTATTCTAAAAGTCTTCTACATAAGTGGTTTCCTGCTGGAGCAACTGTTGGCTACTCCTGGGGTAACCTCGTGTGCACTGGAGACAAACTGTCTTTGCAACATGCAAACTGGTTTTTGCATGTTGCACAACTTCTTAATTTCCTCAAATGCATGTTCACTGTACAGGAAGGAAGCAGTGAACTATACATTCATGTGCTGCATGAATAAATTTTCTTAATTTGGTGTTAAATGTGCCAGAATACAATGCCAATATACTGTAGCGGGCCATTAACCTGTCTCTGTTAAAGGTACACCTACAGCCATCAAACACTCCTTGGCTCTTGCTCTCAATGGGTGTACTTACCTCGCTCTCACAAATATAACATCTTTTAAGCAGGAGGTGTTGTCCTGTCCTCCAAACCATATCGCAGTGGCACCCTGTAGGGCCCGCATTGCCATATAAAAGATAATGGAATATAAAATTGTTTTTATATCCTCTGAATGTGCAGAGGCCGCATGCTGAAGGCTTTCCCCGCTATTGTTTTAAGGCTCATGAATCTTCTAAATCGCTGCCAGTGATCACGATGAATGAAACAGGAGAACATTTACACATCGTCTCACCTCATAACCCCTCCACAGTCGACTGGACGGCCCATGCTGTGGTGCTTAAGGTGGCTGAATGGTGCAGCTCACTGCCTTTTGGATCACTATTGGATTTCCCCCAGTGGTGCTACAAAACAGCACATTTCATCTATCGGACCCTTTGAGCTGGTGGTCTGCAGTCAGTGCTTGTGTAGGGCTTCAGCACATTTCATGCTGAGTCTAAGCTCAGTATGCTGGTATATGATGGTTGTATATGATAGTCACATACAGGTTAGTGGTTCATATAGACACATTTTGACAGTCTTTACGGTCAACTTAGCTAACCGGCGGCTAGCTCCAACTCCAAAAAGTGTCTCAGCAAAAAGAGCAAATAAGCTCTTTGCTTTGATATATTATTCTAAAACTTTATGATGTATTATTTTATTTTCCTTAATTGCTCCAGAGTTTAAGGCCTTCATCTTCCTTGTTTTGCATGATTAATGACCAGTAGCTGCACTGGTTTAGTAAAAAGTGTTTATATTAACATCAGAGCTAACATTATATGCAAAACCATGCTTTACACACACAATTGGCAGAGGAACCTGTCTCAGCATGTGTAAGTGTGGGATTTTAGGGCTCCCTCTGGGTTGTTGACCACAGTCCAGGCTGGACGACCTCCGGCCGACCCTGAGCCATTTGAAAATATGATTGTAATCCTTGTGAGGATTTGACCAGGGTGTCTATTACCACTGTAATCTGTCACACTGGCATCCAATATTCATTCCACGTCCAGGTTAAGCTCCTCTTTCTGTCTGCACCACCCATCACCATGGGAGACGGGGAGAGGGAGAGGAGGGATCCACTGAAGGTGTTGGCATGACTAGAGAGAGCGAGAGAAAGCGAGAGAGAGCGAGCGAAAGAGACTGAAATTGAGAGAGCAATGCTTCAATCAAGCCACTGGGTTGGGGTGAAGAAATCTATTGTGGAACACAAGGTCTCATTAATGCAGCAGGGATAGCTTTAACCCCCAACCCCCACATCCTACACACATGCACATACACTTATACACACACCTGGCTGAGGAGAGAGAGGTACAAACATGGAAGAGAAATAGATTTATATATATATAAGGAAGGGATTATAGATTTCTGCAGCGGAGGTGGGAGGAATTCTACACTGTCAACAAAAAAAAAAAGATTTCCACAAATGGTACAAAGTTAGAGACATTTAACACAGAAATCACAGGAGCTTCTTGATTCATGTAAAACTGATGCCCCACTCTACTTGTTTTATTGTAGATTTATTGCCACATACAGAATGATGGTGCATCTTTTCCATTTCCGCATGATTTTTTGCAGAATATGCAGAAGAACAATGTTTAGATTCCTTGAAAAATGGCAGTACAACCACACCAATACTGTTTTTGACTATCCCGTTGCTATATAATATCCTGTTTTCTAATACAAACCACAGATGGATGGTTAATGTCCAGAAATGTTTCAAATCATTTTTGGTTCCTTTGATCAAATCTGCAGAGGCTGGAGGGCGGGTCAGTGAAATAAACAGGCGTTCTGAAGATGTGGTATTGATGTGTGCTTAGTGATAAACTGCAGCCACTCATCATCTGTCTTTGTCTCTGTTGTTTGTTACAAGAACCCGCAAGGAAGGATTGCTCGTGTGTTTTGGTTAGATAGATGTCTGCCATATCTGCCATCATCTATAACACTAAATTACACATGGATATTACACTGATATGATGCGTGAAGTCTGTGACACAGTATCCACACCAGAGCATGGTTTCAGAGTGGAGTGATTTCATCAGCAAGGTCACTGGAGGTGTACCGCCTAAACTGTAAGATATTCACTGATTAATAACACTGATATGCAGTGATCACCTGATGAAAAGTCCCCCCATCGATTTAATATGCTTTATTTTTCTGTACTACTTCTAATGAAGTAGTACAGGTCCTGCTCCAGTAAGTTCCTCTTAAAAGAGTAAGAAAAAAAAGATCAGGCCACATATTAAAATTGATTTATTTCTCTTATATTTAAACACTGATCCCACTCTGAAATGAGATTTCTTAGAACATGAAACAAAGAACAGGAAGCAAAAGAAAAAGGGAGCGAGTTAGAAAGACGAATCGATGAAGTGTGAATTCAATTTGCTATCTGGGTTCCACGTCCAAGACATCTGTCACACAAGCGGATTGGTTTGATTGGTGTGAGCCCATCTATCAAGATGGCTTGTCTGCAGTTAGTAAATTTATATTCCCTCAGGTCCCATCCTCCATCAGTGGTTACTGTGTGGCCAGGCCAAGGCTGTCAGCCAGCATGGTCATATCTTATTTTAAACCTCAGTAACTTATCTGCTCTTCTCTTCTTTTGTGTATGAATTCGCCCGTCTGCTCATCATGCATCCGCTGAAGCCTCCGTATCCAACTGTTTGGGTCAAAGATCCCTTTGAAATAAGGTTAATGCGACCCTTTGTTGTACAGGTGATGAGAAAATGCTAACAGGAGATCATAACAGCATGCTGTTTTTTCCACTATAGTACAGCATAGATACACATGGAGAATTTGCATAAAACTAAGAATATATTTATTTTTTCTAGGATAATTGGTTTTGTTAAGTTTAATAGGACGTTTTAACTGCAGCTGCTTAAATTCCTGATGATTGTTCACTAAATCGTAGCAGTTACCGAGTCACAATAAAAGATCCAGGATCTGTAATTTGAAGCCAAAATGGTGTCTTGTGTTACTTCTGTGAGTACAACAGGCAAATTGCTTAAACATATCTAAAAGCCTTTAGCCTGTAAACAAATAGGCAAACACTTCCCTGTGACCTAAACGCTACAAATAACGCTGGTCTGTTGAGTGCAGCTGAATGAGATGAGTCTAATTCATTACCCACTGTGTTGCAGCACTGCTGATTTTTATTCCTCTAGCCGGTTGGTTAAATTAGCCTGAACAGTTTGACTATAATGGGGACAACACCAAAGGAATTTAGAGCAGCTTCCTGATATTATCCACCCACAACCACATACTTGGTGGTATATGAACACCCACCTGCAAACACAAACACACTCACATGCACACCACTGCTCTCTCACACTATATCACTGCATCACAGTGCTAATAATCCAGTGTGTTTTGGGTGGGTTGACTGCATCTCTATTAGTGCCAATTTGGCATGACCTTTCCGCTCTTGCTATCTCAGCGCTGGCTTTGTAATCTCCGCTGGCTGCCCCCCATCTTGGCCACTTATCATCACACTGGGATTAATAGAAACATCTTTTGTAATTACAAAAATGCTGCTGTTGTCGTGCCGGGTCCTGTCAGATGGTTAAACGCGTGCCAAACCATTAATTCACTAGTAAAGGCCTTAGCACTACCCCACAGTAAAACACAGAAATCTAGTATTGATCTTCATAAAGGCGTATACTCAGCATTTTATCTCCTTGCTCTTCTCTGGCAGACCAGTGTGGTTATTGATCTTCATAAAGGCAGTATTTTGTCGTTAGGCGAGAAGCGGAGGAGACAGTAATGAAAGGTTTTTAACCTGCGTGTTCAGGGGATCGCAGGACCACTGGTCAGGGCTGCAAGGTGCTACATGCAGCAGATTTTCAGCTGCACGGCCACAGGGATCGATAGGGATACATCTTTGTCTGATTACTGTGATGTACCGGCACTTT
The DNA here is from genome assembly GCF_057382095.1 of Aulonocara sp. 'chitande type north' Nkhata Bay. Taxonomy (NCBI): domain Eukaryota; kingdom Metazoa; phylum Chordata; class Actinopteri; order Cichliformes; family Cichlidae; genus Aulonocara; species Aulonocara sp. 'chitande type north' Nkhata Bay. Next base: position 32,212,498 of record NC_141352.1, read on the forward strand.
GTGTGAGTAGCCTGGGTGTGTGTGTGTTTGGATGTTACAGTAATAGCTGATCATTGGATCAGCATTATTTAGACTTAAAGGAATAAACAGGGTTGACCTCAGAGATGATATAGTTGCTCCCACAGAGACATCCTAAGACTGTTTACTTCAGCCACTGGCCTAAGCAAGTAAGTCACAGATGTGACCCCAAAACAAGTGCCTTTCAACTTTGTATAGCATGGCATACTATAAGCTGATGGGCATTCATGAGAAATTTGCTTCTTCAGACGTATTAAAGCCAAATCCTGCTCAAGCCATTTTGGTACACTAGGGAAGATCAACTGGCAGCTTTGGGGCTGAAAAACACCCCCAAAAACCTCAAACTCCAATGTAAAAGTGCCAAAGCCAGAGTTCATTACTGAGCAGATGCCAGAAATGAACAAATTCACAGCCAACCAGCATTTTTGGTCTCTATAGCTGTTTGATCTCCACTAACACTCAAATATAACCATTGTTACTGGGTGGTCGCAATGAGCCACACAATTCATCTAAGTTGACTTGAGTCACTGATTAGTCATGATGGCTTGCTTCATACTTAATTTTGCTAACAGACCATCCAAGAAGTCTATGCTCAGGTCTTTTCTAGTGTCCAGACCACCATAGTGTCTGGAGATCCACCGTGCTGAACACTTCACCCTCATATCTACATAGATTCAATTCAAATTAATTCATTATTATTTATGTGAGCACTTAGAAAAAAGGAGAAAGGATTGGCTATAAGGTAATGTCAATGTGAAAGGTTTAAAAAGTGACGTAGCGTGGATGAGATTCAGTACAAAATCCTGCTGATAATATGTCTTTACTTGACTGATGTGTTGAATTCGGTTCAGAATGACATTCACGTCTGATGGAGTCTATTTACTACAATGAGCTAATTAAAAAACTAAATTCTGCAGGAAAGCAAGTAGATAATGACTCAGTGTAAGAATGCATAGTATGATGTCAACAGCAGCATTCATTATAACTAAAAACATAATTTAATAGGAAATAGCATAAATAGTTTAGTTGCTATGTTAGAAACAGCGGGAAAATCTACAACAATAAATCCAAATTTTCTTCCTTCTTGAATCTTATATGAGCTCAGTTTTAGGTCTCTCTCAATAAATACACATTCCCAACAAGCCATAGAAACACAGCTATTCTGCATGCCAAGTATGTTTTTAGAGACTTCCCCCACCCCCTAATCATGCATAACTGTCACATGTGACTTATTACACATCTGTCTGTGGCTGCACGGTGCACCAGATGCTGCAGTTAATGCCACACCTAACCTTCCGCCATTAAGTCGGTATAATAAAACCCAAGTGGAATTTTCCACTGCCAGCCTGCCTTCCTCTGTCACCGCTGTCCAGTACTGGGAGAAGCCTGTAGGGGATAGCCCAGACAGGATATTAATGGGTCCCTCCAAAAGTCAGAAGGCCTGACAGAGCCCTGTTTCATTGTCACCTTGCCTTGGAGGACGAGGAAAAACTTGCAAAGCTTATTAGGTGAATAGAGCTGTTTCTCACTCTAACTTACTCGATCTCTGCCTCGCCGCTTCATTAGACTGTCTTACATCAGAGACCCGCTCCTGTCCCTGTTTCCTCACCACATCGCCACACTCACTTCCACACGCACTCACACACACAGGGTGACATCTCCCACCTAATCAAGTAGTGGATTATCTTGTCCTGATAAATTGGAGCTTGTAACACTTGAAAGGTCCTCTTGGAAGAGTGCCTCCTCCCCCTGACAGCTAGATCGAGCCCCCAGGGAGCAAGGAGAGAGAACATTGCCTGGTAATGATTTGTGGTAAATCGGACAAATGTTTTTGGAGAGACCTCTTTCAAGCAAGGAGCTTGATGAATTTAAAGAATGTGAAGAAACTCTGGAAACCTCAAGAGAAATTTCTGATGTGAAAATTATATGTTATGTGTGCATAATTTTTTTTTTTTGAATGAAGTTGATAAAAGTGATTCAACTGCCCACAAGATTTTAATGAATCTTTTAAAGAAAATGAAAAATAAAGTCAGACAAATATGAAGGCCAAAGGAAACTGAAAAGAAAGTCACTTTTTAGGAGATATTTCTTTTATCATATAATTTTGTTATCTTTACATAAACTCTTATATGTTAAAACAACCCGTTCTCACTCCCAAAGCGTAACATTTTACGCTAGGTGACAAATCGTCACCATATTACGTTTTCGGCTGCCCACCACGTTCCTAAATGACGACCTCGGAAAAAGAGGAAATATGAGAACCGTCTGGACTGAACCTACACATGTTCGCTCTTTTTCTTCAAATCGCTTAGAAACACGCTATTTAACATCATTAAAGTCCTGGTTACGGTCTGGAATAAGGTTATGGTTAGGGCTAGGGATAAGGTTAGGTTTAGGCCTGGAATACAGGGCTGGAACGTCTATTACCGCGGGAGCGTCATTGCACTGGATTCCAGCCATAACCCACCGCGTACCATAAGAACGCCGAAGGTCTCCTTTCGCGTTCCTCAGGAACGCCGCGGGACGTGACAAAACGTCGACATGTTACGCCTCGGGAGTGAGAACGCTCTGGTTAAAAACAGAACAAGATCATTTTCCCCACATATCACTACAGACTGAAGAATAATTTTTCATGGCCCAGCTTATCATTAGCTTATCCAGGCATGGCTGCCATATATAAGCAGGGGTTAAAGTGGCATTTGCCAGGGAGAATCCTAAGATCTGCTATAGCCATGTGGTGGTGCAGCACAGGGAAAAGAATCACATAGGGAATAAAAATGCAAATTTGCATAGTGAACTCCAAGTAGATTTGTTTTCTCTGCATACAGGATGTGATCAGCTGACCTTGGATGCTGCTGCTCTAAAGTCTCCTGCTTCTTGTAGATTTAATTGAATTAACTGACATATATAAGCAGCCCAATCAGATCAAACTTAAATGTCTGCTGCTTTCAATATAACATAACATTGACCATGAACACCACAGCCTGCTCTGCACCACTCCAACCCAGCATTGTAAACCTTACACAGTACTGCAAACGAATTAATTTAGCCTCCATCAAGGAGTACTCAAGGACCCTTCAATTTATCTTTCAAGTTTTTTCAGAATGTAAAAAAATATAACTTCTGCAAAACATCATAGACGCTGTCTGACTTATCAAATGTCACTGTGCTGTTTTTATCTTTGAAAATAATCTCTTCTTCCTCTCCTGTCCTCTCTTACTGACGTCTTTCTCCATCTCTTAGACTGAACTGATCACACATTGTTATTTTGTTTTCTCCCTGGGAAATACAGTGTTTGCAGACACACTGTGGTCCAGACTGCACAGAAACATTTGGTGTTTAGAAGTATTTGTTGAGTTGTTTGAAAAATTTATAGTTACCTGCCAATTTAAATGTTTCTCAGATATGCTTGCTGATCTAGTGTTAGCCAAAGCCCTCAGCTAAAGGACAAAGTTCCACAAGTACAACTTTATTGACATGAAATCATGAAATCACAGTGACAAAAAAAACAAAAACAAAAGAAAAGCATGGGTTGTCATACTTAGTACTATGCAAGTATCTCCATGACATCAACTGGAAACAATGCCAGACAGCAGCACTCAAAAAATGAACTCTCTTTACAGTACTATGTATTAAGCTAGGTTAGCTAGCTTAATGAAATTTTGTTACCAATTAATCAAAGGTGCTGTTCTGGATAATTCTGGTCCACATTAACCAACCCAGTATCACAACATACTGTGTACAGATGTGTATAGACACGCCAGTCCACCGTGTTCATGTCACTTGTCCATTTGGCTATTCAAAATTTGAAATGTACACCCATGCAGAAGTTGCATTACCGGCAGAAGGAGATAATATATTTAAAGCCAAGAAGCTGAAGTGCAGAAAATGTATGAAATACATTGCAGGGTCCTTAATTGCTGGAAACGATTAAGCTAGGCAGGCTAGGCATATATATATATATATACATATATATACTAGGGGTGCAACGATACACAAAATTCACGGTTCGGTTCGATACTTTGGTGTCACGGTTCGATATTTTTTCGATACAAAAAAAAATGTTCATACCTTTTTAATTTGTCATTTATTAAAATTATAAATATATATTTTAACTCAAAAGTACAGTTTTTAAATTTAAACCTAACCCTTGTGCGTGTTTTTTATTTTGACAGCGAATGCGCACCTGCGGACCACTTATGTGCAGCCCTGGTTATTTAGCTCGTCATATCGCAGCCACAGAAATTCTTTTGTCCATGAAACCATAAAGCTGCACTTTCTTTTTGCCTTATAGTCTGATTTGTCATAACTTTTCCGTTTTGTGGTAAGCTTTTCTTTGGCTGTCACTTCTTCACCCTGACCCGTCTTATTTGGCTCAGCAGAACAAAAATATATATCTGTCTGTGAAGGTTCTCAGTCATCCAGGTCATCGTAGTCAAATATATATCCTGCTGCTTTTACACACGCACTCACATAACGCTCAGCGATTCTCTGCATCCTCTTACATGTTTAAGCTTGCTGCGGGAGATTTCACTTGTCATGTTTGCATAGTAAGCTAACGATTGATAAGACGATGTCAGAGGAATTATCATCACTCACCAATCAGTGCTGTCGCTCTCTATACACAGTTCGCGCTATTGCAAAGTGAAAGCAAAAAACAAGTGCAAATTCAAACGCGATTTCAATATGCCACATATTGACAGTGGCTCACCGATGCCAATGACATAATTACCCAGCTACATTTCCGAAAGAATGCAAAAGCATTGACATATATTTTTCCTTCCTACAATAGCCCGAAGGGCAGGGCAGAGATAGATTTTGGTAGCCCGACTGGAAAAATCGCTATCCCCAGGACGTCGGGCTAGCGATATTGCGAGCCCTGTATCTGATTGAGGAATCACTCATCTTTGGAAAAGAGAGTTTATTACAGAGAAATGTCTCTTTCCAAAATAAAAGCTATACTATACGCTTCTTCTGGGCTATATTCTCAGCAGCATATTAAACATATCAGGTCCCCATAAGGAGAATCATGTGCTAACGGCTGTCTAAATGACTCGGGTAAAGTTTGTAGCATGCTTGTCGTTTTTGTCTGCTTCCACTTGTCTTTGCACTAGGATGATGTCGGCGTAAATGTGCAGTCATATTCGTTGTGTTCCCACTAGTGCTTTCAGGTTAATCTCGTTGAAATGACCTTAACGCCACAACACGGCAAATCTCCATTAACGAGCTACCCCTGATCGCCCCGTGCATGGGGCTAGACGGCCAACACGTTAACGATCTAACTGCGCTAACACACTAGTTCCCACCCATGTAATTGAGCATTGCGTGGCACATCCAACATACTGTTTTACTTTTGTCCATGACGCGCTTACCTTCAGGGTCATACGTCACATGAAAACCAAAATAGTTCCAAACGCCACATCTGAATGAGGGTGGGGGAGATTCAATTTGCCATGTTGCAAGGAGAGCTTAACTTCTTTCTCGCTAGCTTGCCCTGCGCTCTTCCTTCTGACTATGCTGTCTGTGTTGAGCGCTCAGTGGATCTGCGCTCGACAGTGCAGCCTAGGCGGAGTAGTCGAACGCAGATTCACTGAGCGCTCAACACAGACAGCATCGTCAGAAGGAAAGTTGATAAAATAAATTACAAATTTTGTATTGTTCGATACATATGCATACCGAACCGAAAGCACTGTATCGAACGGTTCAATATCGATACGAATATCGTTGCACCCCTAATATATACATATATATACATGTAATGTCTGTTTAAATGCTTTCCTTTGATTATTTTCGTGTTGGCTTGAATTAAAATATTTCCCTCTGCTGTTACTGCACCTTACTGCAACTTCTGCAAGCGGGACATTTCACGTTTTGTAGAGGCATAGCGTGATGGACACGGTGGACCAGCGTGCCTGTTATACACTTTGCATGATATCGGGTTGCTTTAACCCCTGATAAGCATGCTTCAGGGACTTAAATCCTTATTTGAGGAAAATAGTCTAGAATCCTTGCTATAGTTTTTGTTTTTGCCCATAATGTCATTAAAGGGATGTGTTTTTTTAATGTTTAAATATTTGTGTGGGAACAATGGCCATAGTAAGGGTTCAGTGAGAAAAATAGTAGTTACTTGATGCACCTAATTATTTACACAAGCTTCACAATTTGGTTTGCCAAGTGATCAAATTTTAGTGGCCACCTCTTTGTTCCACCTGGCAATAGGTTGTTGGCAGACTCTTAAATGATAAATGTGCAACACAAATCAGTGTGTCTTTGACTGCTTCTAATTGTATGCCCACTACTGAGACAACCTCACTCTTTTCCTGCTTGCCTTTCATGAATAGCTCATGTCTTCAAAAATCGCCAAATATCTTGGTGTTGCATGACATTTACAATTCAACTATTATATAAAGTTTTCTGAATAATCAACTCTGACAATGGCCTGATTTGTTCTTGTTAGTTGTTGTTGTGAGCAACATTTTTATTGCTTTCTCTTCTGCTCTTTGTTTCCTCTGTTCCCCTTATGTAGGAAAACCCTTACATGTGTAACAATGAATGTGACGCCACCACTGAAGAGCTCGCCCACCCCCCAGGGCTGATGTTCGACACTGAGGGCCGCAACCCCACAACCTTCTGGCAGTCCACCTCCTGGAAGAAGTACCCAAAACCCCTACTGGTCAACATCACTCTATCTTGGAACAAAACCATTGAGCTGACTGAAGACATTGTCCTCACCTTTGAGTCAGGCCGACCCGAACAGATGGTCCTAGAAAAATCACTAGATTATGGACGAACCTGGCAGCCCTACCAGTTCTACGCCACTGATTGCTTGGACGCCTTCACCATGGAGCCCAAGACGGTACAAGACCTAACTCAGCATACCCTGCTGGACATTATCTGCACCGAGGACTACTCACGAGGGTACGTGTGGAAGAACGACAAAACTGTACGCTTTGAGATCAAGGACCGATTTGCACTGTTTGCTGGACCCCGGCTCCACAACATGGCCTCACTTTACGGCCAGCTAGACACGACCAAGAAGCTGAGGGACTTTTTTACCATTACTGATCTGAGAATCCGCCTGCTCCGGCCTGCCACAGGAGCAACGATGGTGGACGAGAACAACCTGTCCAGATACTTCTATGCCATTTCTGACATCAAAGTTCAGGGCAGGTAAGACATAAAATAATCTGTACAAATACTGTTTGATGGACTCAAGGCTGGATTACCAAAAACGAAAAGGGGGTTCCAACCCATGAGCCTCAGACTGCAAGGGACTTTAAAAAAGCTAGGTCCAGTGTTTGTCTTAACTTTGATAAGTGAGTCAGTTCAAATTTTCATATAAATTGGCAGTGAATCAGTTATCGGCCAGCAGGGGCGTAACAAAAAAGGTGCCCATATAGGTTAATCTAACAATGAGTTGACTCATTCATTGTAAGGATCCTTTTAGAATCGACTGTTTCATTTTTTTCCTATATTTTCTATATTCATTATTACAACTACAGTGCAGCTGCCAAGAAGTGAAGAAAATGTGTTGACTGTTGTCCATTCTTTCCAATTAGGCAGTGGATCTATAATGTTGTGCAGAGTTCACCAGTTGTCAGCATGTCTTAATTAACCAAGCAGCTTACAGTTTGCTGAAGCACTCTACTTTAGACAAGAATTCACTCAGCTGTCTTTTAGCCCACGGAGCACATCAGATGTAACATTTCAGCCATCAGGTCACTGTACGCTGTAATTAGTGTTTGATTTACAAAGTCTCTGGAGGGTCATATAACATCAAAACAAGACTCCGCTGTAGTGTTAGCGCAAAGGTTAACGAAAGCTTCCCCCGCTTCGTGACGCTATACTACAAGAGTCAGTGAGGCGTCGACTTAAGTGGATCTGTTTTACACCGTGTAGTTTTTCAATTTAACAGACGTGAATGCGGTAGTGTGGGTGGAGGAATGAAGATTTAATTACTCATGTTTTGCTCTTCACATGTGAGAGACTCAGCTGTACAGAAGCACAGTGTGCAGAACGTCACAACAATTCGAGGAAATATGTGGAAGTGTTGAAGTCGGGCTGGCACACAGCAGTGCGTGTGTTGCAGCTTTTCTCAGCCTCAAGACAGACTTGGAAAGAGGACTAGAAATATAAACATCAGCAGTGTCCTGTTCAGTCTCATCAAATAATTGTTTGAGCCAGTGTAGTTGTTGGGGAAAAGTAAATCAAAAGTTCTGAATATGAGCATCAACACTTGATAGGAATTTAGAAATGGCGTCATTCTCATCATACTCGTGGCATTGCATGTTTGTGTGGCTCTGATAGTATTCACGTTATATTGCCAAATGCCTTATGATTCTCTAATTTGTTGATTTGCTTAATATGCTATTGAAATTGCCTACAAATATACTATGGATCGCTCTAATGCACAGTAAATGGGCAGGTACCCTTCAGCACAAAGGCTATGATAATGAATGCTTCTCTCAGAAATTGAATTTTTGACTTTTCTCGTGATTGAGAAGGTCATTCAGCAAAAATAACTGGAGGGAATTTACTAACACAAAAGAGTTGGACGTGGCATCCATTTAACACACGGTGAAATGAAGAGGGCTGTCATAAGAGCAGATTATTTATTCTATCTGACTAATCATGACCGAACTCATACATCGCTATGGGGCTGTATATTTGAGCAATGGCATTGCGGCACCGTTGGGCCGTGGTCGTTTACCAGCCTGCTGCTTTTAGAGTGACGCTCAACTAAGAAATATTCCCCACTGTTTACCAAAGGTAACACACAGTTCAGCCATAATGAGATACACTCTACACAGAGAGGCTTCACTCTGCTCGCCCCCCCCCCCCCCCCCCCCCCCCATGGCGAATCACTGCTCAGCTCCTTTCTCCATGCGCCGTATACTAGACATAAGCTCCTTAACCCCCAGAATACAGTTCTGTGAGACGCGCCAGGAAAGTTTTCGCTGGGGCAGTGAGGTTGAATCTGGCATATTTTACTGTGCTGGACTCATCTACCATCCGCCTGGATCAGAAGCAGGAGTGGGTGTGGAGGAAAATACAGTAGGAGAGTTTGCAGATTTTCTGCCCTTGCCACAACAGTGCGAGAAACAAAGGAAGGAACCTAAGCTCTTTGCCAAAGTAGGTCAACCTAAAAATGAGAGAAGAAGCGCAGTTTTGCAGAAGCAGTCCTCTTTGCATCTTTAACATATAGCTAAAGTTGTTACAGGGAAGCCAGGAGTGTCATGCATGACCATTCTATTATAGCTGATTACAAGAAAGAAACAGACCAAAGGCACAAGGGACCGAAAAATCAATGCTGAGAATTTCAAATCAAACCAAGCATGAAGCTGCGAGATGGATGTGAACAATGCATTTTGGCTGGTGACTTAAATGAATTTGACACCCTCACTGTTTCATTGTATCAGCTAAGCTAAATGGATGTATGCAGAGAGACACTGTGGTGGGTTAGGGGGAATTTTCTAATTATCTACTGTATGACTTTGGAGTAATTGCTCAAACACCCTGCCCCCCTCCTTTTTTTACAAGCTTTACAGTAACTACAGCCGTAGCCAGAGAGACAGTTTCACCAACTGTCTCCCTCTCTTCACTCGATCTCCCCTTCCTTTTCCTTCCTCCTGCTTCTGATCAATATAGTGTAATTAAAGCTGGAGAAGATTCAGGCTACTAAAAGATCTCTTTCTGGCTATCGGTTTTTCTGTTTCAGGCCTGTATACATCAAACAGTTTTATATATATTTGTGTGTGTTTGTGTGTGTGTGCCAATCACATACCCACAAAAGCACTTCCCACTATCAAATCAAGAAAAATACAGCTAATAGGAAGAACTGTAGGTGGGATTTCTGGCACTTCTCTTTTTAATCACCGTCACGGTTTTTAATTGCCAAAATCTACCAGGACAATCCTTTTAGGCCAGAGATTTAAATAACCTCCCAATCTGGCAACAGATTGTTACAAACCTTTTTCCCACTGTCAGTGCATAAAATATCATTTAAGAACCATCATGAACTACTTTTCCAGCCTGTTTCCAACCTGCTTGTGTTAAGCAAATGATTTGATAAGTGAAGAGAAAGTTTGTTTTAACAATTTATCCCTCTGCCTGGAAGTTGTGATTCAATTTCCAGAGCATATATGTGCAGAAATGGAAATGGATCATTGGATTTTTTACATTTTTAATATATTTGTTTTTACTTTTTAAACCATTTAACATATGACCCTAAACTATGAATTACCTAAAAATCATTTTCATTGTACACTTATTGATGAATATGTTCAGTTAAAATAAGGACAAAAGGATTTTTTAACAGTAGAACCTTGAATTTTTAAACATATTAGTTTAGTTTTCTTTACAAATCATTCATTATTCAGAATTAATTAAGGAAAAAAAAAACGCGGGGTCAATATTATTAGCTTACTGAAAATCTGATATTTTTCAGTGACCCATAGCACAAACCACTCCTGTGCAATGACCTGCTTTAACTTGTTCAAAGCTTGTAAAATCGCACCAAAAGTGAGGTTTATCTTCTAATTTACACACTATAAATAAATTGGCTTAGGCTTTGAGTTGTCACTTAAGAAGGGATCAAGCTAAAAACTAAAGAAATCAGTTTTGATGCTCATAAAGCAGGACATGGATATATAAATTTATTACAGCTTTTCAGATGTCACAGTGTCATCAACAGGACTGAAGTATTATCAAGAATTATAAAGAGAGCACCACCGTCCAGAACAAATCTGACAGTGGTAGAAAGCAAAAGACTTTAAAAATAAATTAGTGAGAGGTGTGTCTAATGACCACTGAACAACTGCCAAGACACGAATGAATGGCTTATCCAAGTCTAGAACTGTAGTCTCAAAGATGACAGGCCCAGAAGTCTGCACAGGAATGGACTGCCGGGTTGTGGAACAAGAAAAACTCCTCTTCTGCAGAAGACATGACTTCAGGCCACAGTGAGGTATGGTGAGGGAAGTGCATCCTTAGAATAGATGAGACTAAACTAAAACTCTATAGCCACAGAGATGCTGTTTGGAGAGACACAGGAGAGGCATACAACCCAGAAAACACCGCCTCGTAAAACATGGTGGTGGGAGTATTATGCTTCATGACGTCTGGAACTGGGAATCTCGTCAAGATGGAAGGAATCACCAAAGGAAGAAGGATATGGGAAGATATTAAAAGTAAACCTCAAGCAGTCAGCAACAACACTGGATCCAGGTCATCCTGAGTCTCCCAACACTACAGCGAACCAAAACACACATCATTCCTGGTGAAGAACTACCTCCAAAAGACCAAACATGACTGACCTGCACGGAGCCCTCACTTAAATCACAATGAAATTCTGTGAAGTGAACTGAGGACCAGGATTTCACGCCAGAAGATCATCAACTCTGAAAGACCTTGAGAGATTCACCTGGGAAGAATTGGGTGGGATTGCTCAGGGGACGGACCAATAGTTTGGACAACCAACATTTGGTTTCGGTGTCCAAAATTAAACATCCATCCATCCATTCTCTTCCACTTATCCTTGTCAGAGTTGCGAGGGGGCTATAGCCTATCCCAGCTGTCTTAGGGCGATTAGGCAGAGTACACCCTGGACAGGTCGCCAGTCTGCCGCAGGGCTAATACATAGAGACAGGCAACCATTCACACTCACATTCACACCTATGGGCAATTTAGAGTAACCAATTACCCTATCCCCACTAACTGCATGTCTTTGGACTGTGGGAGGAAGCCGGAGTAGATCCTTCTCTCTCTTCTCTCTCCAAAATTAAGCAGCATTTGGGAAATAGTTAGATTTTACTGCAGTGAGTCATTCAATTTGAATAAATCACTACAACGAGCAAACTGATAGCCGTGCGGTACTGTTGATGAACAAACCACATGACCACATCAAATACATGCTGCAGTTTGAAATTCACCTGCCATCTTACACTGTCACCATGTAATAAAGGTAACAAGTAAACAATCAGTGAATAAGTAAGTGAGTATACTAATTTACATAGTGCTATTCAAAACAAATACTGCATAAACTAAGTCTACTGAAGATATTTTTGATAAAGATTATTTCTTGTGATGCAATGATCCAACTTTTAGCTTCAACACAATATTGATATTATTGTTTTGGGTGTCTGCCGACATTAATTACAGATCCAAACTTTGTAAAATAACAGCACAGTCTCATTTCAGCTCTGTGTATGAGTCATTAGGCTAATGTATACTGTGTCCTTTACACTTGTGCTATTTTCTCATTTCATTTACCTGGGTTAAAAAAAAATAGGTTGTTCATTCTTAAGTTTACATTAATAAGCAAAGAATACACTCCACTCCAAATAAAGAAAATTTGGATTATAATCATTTCTGATCTTATATTAAATCATATCTGAAAATTGATTTTTTTTTAACAAAACTGGCATGAAATTGATCTGTAGCAATCGTATTACTGTGCCCATTCTCACTGCCCACAGAATATAATCACGTCATCATGCCTTCACAATTTAGTCTTCATTCCCACCCACCCAAAGGAATATGTGTGTGTTTTTGGCATTGTTTGTGTTTGATGAATTGCTTTGAAACCACTGTAAATCTGCATTGCTGCACGTTTTGCAATAATTGTACATCACTTAGAGTGAGTTGTCGCTGCTATAGCGGTGTCATTACTGTATTATCTTTTTGGCTCAAATCCACAATACTACAAAAAAAATGGCAATGAAAGGAAAGCTTTTCATCTGTGGAATGCAGAAACACACCATCTGTAAGGGATTAAACACTTCATCTCTCCTACAGACCATAGGTCGCACTATTGCTGCATTATAATTGCAGTATAGTTCAGCCCGTGTGTGCTATGGATACAGCTGTTCCAACTACAGATCAGCAATTTGGTGAGTGATGGCTCCATCGAAACTCCCCTGAGGCAGGAATAAACAAGAAGTCGATCTGCTTTTTTTTTTTTCGCTCTCTCTCTCGCTCCTTCTCCCTCCACAGTGCTTGGCTTGCTCTTAGGCCTGCCTGTAGTCGACAGATAATCTATTTGTGCTAATTTCATGTTTCTTACTGCCCACTTCCCCCTTGAATAAGTCATTTCACTTGTCTACCCTCTTTAGTCTCTCTCTGTCTCTTTTCCTCACTCTCTGCCGCCATGAGCATCTATTTACATCTAGCTGTGCTCTGCATTTCATCCATTTTTTTTTTTACCAGCATTCTACATTAGTCACTGTGTGGGAGAATGCCATGTTTGTAGGACAGGCCAAGAGACTGGACCAGATAACTTTGCACCATCTGTTAAAAAATCACACCACATGTTAGTTTGATGTGTCAGGGTTCGAATTTGAGGAAGAGACAAACGACTGCATGGTCTCAGTAGATGTCAGAATAGTGATTTTTATTATACATATGTACATATGGGGAAGATGAGCATCACAAGCCTTTTAGAGCCGATCTCCCCCGAGCAAGCATCTCACAAAGCTTTTATTACAATGATGACGTCAAGTCACATGATAAGTATCAGTCAGTTCTCAGAACTCAGGAAGTTCCCCTCACTCCACAAGTTCTCCTTATAAGGCCTCCAGATGTTTCCACTCAGCCCAGCACTCAGAGAAAACCAGTGTGTGTTGTGTGTATATCTATTCGTGTCTATTGTGAAAGTATATCTATCAGAAAACTGTCCTCAGACAACCCTCCTATTCTTACTAAGGGTGTGTGTACACATTCATGTGTTGTATAAGAGCGTGCATGTACTTTCAAGGCCTGTGTACGTGCAGAACTGAACATAGAACCAAGGCAGGGTCCAGCAGGCCCCACAGGCTTCTGAGTGATTACAGAACTGTGAAACAGCTTTAAGCAAATAACATGAATAGTACAGAACAACAATAGACTGATTAGAGTACTGATAATCTGTGTAGATTAATGTTCACATAGATATGGTCCAAAGATTATTCTGTCAACTGGTTCAACAATGGTAAATGATTAATGATTGATACTTCTGATTATAACTGTGATCATAAGAATACAAAATAAAATATCTCCTGGTCACATTCCTCCTCTTTGGGCTGGCTTGCCAGCCCAACTCACACCAGGATTTATTTCCAAACCAAACAAACACGTTATGACACTTATCAATCCCAACGCCTCCGTTGTTTTCCAATTTTCCCACAACCCAGCTGTTCTTTTAGCCTCGGACTCGAGTTTCAGCCTGACACGCTTCAGGCCCCTTTACCACCTCCTCTTGGAGTGAAGAAACGCCCTCGGATTCTTCTTTCTTCGACTTCCGGGGTTAGACCACCCTTCAGTCGCTACACAAATCTGTGTGTTTGTTGTCCGTTGTCACCGCCGTGTCCCCCTTTTTGCCAAAAGCCTCTCGAACCACGTTGGTCTCTGGTGTTCCTAGTTTTCGCCAACCCCTTCCTGGTTATCGCTGTGATTATGGGATCCATCTTATCAAGGAGCCCCAAGGCCATGACACTTGACCCCAGTTGCTGTGAAGGGTCCCCATATCTCCGTGTCCCCGTCTGGTGTCTGTTCCCTTCTCTGCAAGAGACAGAAAGCCAACACCTCTCCTGCGCTGGCTCTCCTAACCTAATGTCGTTGACTTTGTTTATTCCAATCCTATGCCATGCTTATGTGTGTAAGCGTGCATGCATTTAACCCTCTGCACGTGAAGTCAATAGCACCAATATATCAATCCGATCCGTTGTCGGATGAAGCTTTTGACCTTCACAGACTAAGTGCCAGCTCCTTATAAGCACATTTGCAAGGTGTGTATAAAAATGAACAACAGACCTCAAACAAATTGGGCATTCTTAATTCTAACTTGAGTGTAATACTCAGTTTCTGATCATCTAATTATGCTTCTCACTCGTTCCCTAAATTGTCTAGAAACCTTTAATTTTGCCATACCTAAATTATTAAAACACAGACCAAATGATAGACCCCCTATATAGCTTTTACCTTTATGAGCACACTTCAATAATGAGCAACAACCTGCAATCTGTACCAAAAAATCTTCACGGTCCCACCTGCAATTAAAGATCAGATGCATTTTATACCTGTTTTAATTCCTCCTTATATAGAACCTCCTCAGTTTCAGGTTAGTAGCGATTAGTCTCAATCAATCGTTCTAGTTGTATTTTGCAATTCAGCTAAAAAGCAAACCTGTTAAAGTAAACAGCTTATTTACCACCTGCAAATCATAAGAGTAATAAACGGTTCAGCACAACAGACAAGTATCATGTTCAGGTTTCTCCAATCATTAAATCACTATCATTGCCACAATTTGCTTTATTCACCCTTTGGGCAACGTTATTCCAAGAGAGAGAGAGAGAGAGAGAGAGAGAGAGAGAGCGAGAGCCCCTAATGGCCAGTTAGTGGGCTCTAGGTTAACCTGTCCCCAAATTTGTTATTTGTTATTATTACTTGTTTTCATGTCACTTGTCTGTTTTCTACTGCACCCTTCTCACCAAAGCAAAGCAAACATCAGCAGCACATTGACCGTAGTCAGCCATCCTCATTCCATAGGTGCTATAAAAACATTTCCTGTAAAAGAATCACAGTTTTCAAGACAGGGTGTGTCTCCCCCAACCCTCTCACCAGAATACAGTGTAATAGCATCACCAACTCCTAACCCATAAACACCGTTTCTTCACACATCCGCCCAGAAATCCTGTAAAAGAAAAACATTAAAAACTGTAACCCTGTAGGGAAAAAAATGTAAATGGTAACGCTGCGCAGTTACCTCTGTAAACAACACAAGACACAAAAATGGCATTTAAAGGTTTACTCATCCTCGAATATTTTGTCATCCTTCTACTCCTGTAAAAAGAAACACACATAAATTCATCCACCCTTTTATCCTATCTAGGTGGAGGTGGTTAACCTTGAGTCATGGTCAAGTCTTGTCATCTTTTACCAGTCAGTCCGTTTGTTTTTATTTCCAGTCTTTCATCCATTCATCCATTCTTTGCTGATAGTGAAACCTGTCGTCGCATTTAGTTACCACACTCAGCAAAATGACGTCATCTCAAAAAGAAAACAAGAACTTGAGTTTGGATTACCTCGCTGAATCCTTTTTTAGACAGGGACTCTCGTTTCTAATTGTCCCCACAAGTGTTTCCTCCAGAACCCATTTCAATGCGGAGAAACTCACTTACAACAATTTTCTCGCCGACGTGTAATGCTTGTAATTTCCGATGTGCAGATCTGCTTAAAGAAAAGATTCACAAGCAAAAATCAGTAAATATAAAACAAAATAAAATGAAAAATAACAAAAACAAAATGCAGACGCCCGGGTCTTAGGACTTGTCACTGAATATTCTTCCCATCAATAAAAATACCAACCTAAACCTACACAGAGTCAAATCAACACCACCTCAACCTTTTCATATTCCTAAACCTATATGTTTTGCGTTCGTGAAACAAAATTGAACCATTAAGTAATTTGAGCTCTTGAAATGTTTTAATTCTCTTAATTCTGCCAGTTTATTTCCACACTTATTCAATGACTTTTATTCAACTGCTACTTGGTCACTCGAATTTTACCTATTCAAATTGCCTAGGGTTCAACAAAGTCTAGATCCCCGTTATCATAAAACTTGAACGGTGTACGATGATTTACTTACAGTAATTTAGAATCATCACTCAACCTAGCTCTACTACTGGCACTGCGTGACTTTTTCTCACACTGGAAACCAGAATTTAGTACAGAACTTTAATGCCTCAGGCAATCGTGCTCAAGGGCTGTTCCCCCTTCTCTTCTTCCTTGTCCGTGTGTTCCTCCTTTATTAAATCTCCATCACAATGACGTGGCGCTCTGAAATAAAACTCACACTGTTAATTCCTCGTTTTCACTCTGCACCACTGCTCAGAGTGTTTTCTTTTCTTTTTAGTGTACAGTAAACAATTGAGTCGAGGCCTTAAGCCCCAGATATCTCGCACAGGCATCGTTTTCATAACCAAACCGCTCCGGACTCTGCTCCCCAGACCACACAAATGCCCTCTGGGCTTATTATTATAGCAAATTCTGTATTTGACGTTGTCGTGTGCAGCATTGAGCCTTTGTCAGTAAAGCATTCTTCATTGCAGCAGCTGGAGCATTGTGTGTCACTTCTTAGTAAATTAAATCAACATTTTGATTTTAGTGCATGGGTATGTATCAGTTTTTACTCCCTCAACGAGTGCATAAGTGTTCATGTGTGTGTTTCTCTTCATTCTAAGTCGGCGCATGCAGAAGTGTGTGTTCGCGTGTTGGTGTATGTTTGTGTTCATCACCCTCCTGTTCTGTAGTTTAGGTAAACCAGCGGCCTGAAGGATGGCCTAGGGTCCTCCCCTCCTCTTAGGGTCTGTTTTCATCCGTTGTTGCAGCTACCTGCATCTTCTCCTTGTACCTTGACCCTTTTGCTTCTGTATGGTCTTTCAGGGTTTACTCCTGCTGTTGGAGCTTTGCGTCAAGTCTGACGACCTCCTGCTCCAGCAAGCTTCCGCCTGATTACAAGTCCTGTACGTGAAACTCCAAGTCTGACTGATGAGTTCAATTAGCAGCCAGCTCCTCCGGAGCCATGCTCAGTTTCTGTTCTGATGCCTTGAGCTCTTACTGAGGGCAAACACCTCAGAGTCTTTTCCTTCCACGTCAGATTGGAGTCTGTTTATGTTGTCCTTACTCTGCTCCACGGCCTTCTGCAGCTCTTCCGTTCGGCTCTTCTCAGAGGTCAGCATTCTTTTGCTCACCCTCCCTTTTCTTCCGGGCTTAATGCGCGTCTCGTCACAGCTCTGTCAGCTGACGCAGCCTGGGAATTTCCCCCGTGTAGTGAAACGGGCTTTAGGTTTAGTGCTCTCCGTCTCTGCTGCATGAGATCGCTTTCTTGCAGCGCTGTTGACATCCTCAAGTTGTTGTTGTGAGTCCAGCTGCTGTGGCCTTCAGGGGTCAAAGGGTCAAAGATGGTCGCGGAGAGGGCACCAGATTGTCAGGGTTCGAATTTGAGGAAGAGACAAACGACTGCATGGTCTCAGTAGATGTCAGAATAGTGATTTTTATTATACATATGTACATATGGGGAAGATGAGCATCACAAGCCTTTTAGAGCCGATCTCCCCCGAGCAAGCATCTCACAAAGCTTTTATTACAATGATGACGTCAAGTCACATGATAAGTATCAGTCAGTTCTCAGAACTCAGGAAGTTCCCCTCACTCCACAAGTTCTCCTTATAAGGCCTCCAGATGTTTCCACTCAGCCCAGCACTCAGAGAAAACCAGTGTGTGTTGTGTGTATATCTATTCGTGTCTATTGTGAAAGTATATCTATCAGAAAACTGTCCTCAGACAACCCTCCTATTCTTACTAAGGGTGTGTGTACACATTCATGTGTTGTATAAGAGCGTGCATGTACTTTCAAGGCCTGTGTACGTGCAGAACTGAACATAGAACCAAGGCAGGGTCCAGCAGGCCCCACAGGCTTCTGAGTGATTACAGAACTGTGAAACAGCTTTAAGCAAATAACATGAATAGTACAGAACAACAATAGACTGATTAGAGTACTGATAATCTGTGTAGATTAATGTTCACATAGATATGGTCCAAAGATTATTCTGTCAACTGGTTCAACAATGGTAAATGATTAATGATTGATACTTCTGATTATAACTGTGATCATAAGAATACAAAATAAAATATCTCCTGGTCACAGATGGCTGCAATCAAATGACCCAACGGCCTTTTGTTGGTTGAGAACGATGTGTTAAGTGAGCCATTTCAAGAGGTAATGAGGCTGTAAGACAAAATATCTAGTGTACGAGTATGTTTCTGTCCATGACGGTGGAGGGAGACTCATCAAAGAGAGACAAAGGAAGTATGATGTGGCTGTCACTCAAAGGCCAGAGCTGAGAAAATAGTGTAATCATAGACCCAATTCAGTTACATTTACAAGATACTGTGGTGTCTAAATTTAAATTATTTCCACATATAGGCCCATCTCATTCATTCCAAGCTATTGATTATTTTTATTTTCAACTATTCTGCAGCATATTAATGCAGACTCTTGCAGCAGCTTGGGATGCGGCTCAGTTTAACTGTTTCATATACAGTGTTGTACTCACAAGATACATTTGAGGTGTTTCGATTTAATCTGAAATAAAAAAGAAGCAGAATAAAGGAAACAAAGAAGAAGAGTTTTTGGAAGAAGTCTCATTTTTATTGTTAAATACACAAAAGTAAATAAATAGCACACAAAAAACACATTCAGAAAAAATTGACACATCTCAGGTTCATCAATTTATTGCAACCATGTTAACAACAAACATGTCCTATTGACCTTCATCAAGGCATGAGAGAAAAATATTTTTTTATCAGAAAAAAAAATCTTTAATAGTTGGGGGCATTTTGAAAGAAAGATTTAACAAAGTAAGCATTAAAGATGAGGCATTAGTGGTTTTATTAGTCCTACAAATAACTTAGATATTTTCATTGTTCATTGTAAGGGTAAAATATATTTTAAAATACACTAATAAACAATGGGTAGAACGATACAAGAGAGCACAACGCATTGTAATAATTTAATTATTGTAGAAGACCTGCAGTCTCTCTCATCCACCGTCCACACTGCCCTGCCTCAGTCTCCAGCCCTCCACCTCCTCTGCTCCTCACGCCTGAAATACTGTAAAATCTGGCTACTCTGCTCCAGATTTCACTCTTTATTTGTTCACCACACTCTGGACTCTGTGTTCAGTTCAGCTACACTTCCTGTGCCAACAACACAGCCAGCAACACGCCAGTTCTCCACACCTTCCATCACACACTGACCCACCCTGACCCACAACATCCATCCATGACCCACTCAGCCCTGCAGTAATTATTCATTTTTTTATCTAACTGCAGTCTCCTATATATTCATCTACCAATCGCACCTCCCTAGCTGTGGCACACTACATAATAAAAATGTGTATAACAGATACATGTTGCTAGGAAACCAAGCATGCCACAGATTTTTTTTATCCCACACACTGGAGAATTCCTTATATGATGAATAAACACATTATAGGAAAAGTTCAATAGAATTCAGTTAAATTAGGTTTGATTTATCAAACAACATATCACAACAACAGTCACCTCAAGGTGCTTTATATGTAAGTTAGAGACGGTACAATAATATGGAGAAAACCCCAACAATCAGATGACCTTTAAGCAAGCACTTGGTGACAGTGGGAAGGAAAAAACTCCCTTTTACCAGGAAGAAACCTCTGACAAAACCAGATGCAACTGGCTGAGGGTGAAGGGAGGAGACAGCACAAAAAAGTAATGACTTATGAGATGGTTTATTTTAACAGAGTTAAGGGGTCGAAATAATCTGAAAAGTAACTAGTAAAATATTGACCTACTGACCCCAAGTTTTCAGATGAACTCATACCTCTTCTCGATAGTTCATAGTCACCACTCTGGAGACATTTTTGTTTTTTCTATTTGGCCCAGCTTTAGCCTGCTTTAAATGGCTCTACAGTACAACGAGTTTACTTCTGGTGTGAGGACTGAGATCCACTTCATAGCTTAAAGGAAAATAGATATTGACATCTTGGTTGACAGCCATGAGGAAATGCTATGCTTTTGATGGGCCTTCATTTATCTCAGAAAGCCTCTTTCGCTCACATTATTATCTCGCATCTGTGTTCCCTCAGCTAGCTACCACACAGCCGCCGTTGCCTCTTTATGTCTCTCGCTTCCTCCGTCCATCAACACCAAATCACCTGTTGCTCCAGACTTCATGTCTTAGCCATTTCTTTACCTCCGTGTCTTTGATCCTCCTCCTTTAGTTCATCTCTAGCTGACACCCTCCCAGCTTGACATTGCCAGGTTGAGGAGCTCAAAAGAAATTTTTATCAGTTGGAGCAGAAACTTTACTGTGCTGGAAGAATCTGCTTCAGAAGGCTGTAAGAGCTTTGAAAATTGTGCATACTAGATGTAAGGTTGTTTGGACAAGAGCATCTGAGTCTTTGGTACCAACCTGCAGCTGCAGAGAGGTGGAGGCAAGCAGGCAAACACTCACATACGCCTGCACAAACTAAATCCTGGTATGATTTATTAGCGCCACCTGTCCCTGTAAAGTATTTAAAAACTCAACAGATTCCTCGTCTTCTTCTCTTGCAGCTCATGCTGTGACATCTCCATTTTTAAACCTCTTGTTAACGTCAGTAATGAAAGCAATACTACTTGAGTGGAGCATTTAGTATTGACGGTCCAGTACCTAACATGTACCAGTCTGAAGCCAGCTGTCGTTGGTGTGTTCCCCTGTGAGCACTATTAATATAGAAAGTTACCTCCCATCCAATTAATCTGATATTCCCAAATGCAAAAACTTGCCCAAACACTACACATATGAACCGTGAAGGTAAAACAGAGAAGGGAAAGAGCAAGTTTGAAGGATTCGGCAGTGCACAGGCCACAGGAAGAAAACATATCGCGGCAGCAACAGCAGAGCATAGTGCATCGTATTTAGAGGCCACAGCTGTGTGAAGTCATCTGTATACAGCTAGTGGCAAAGTGTCACCACATCTGTGTTCTCTGTGACAGTGGACAAAAATGGAGATTATTCTTGGATGGTGAGACCAAAGTGTTGTGAGCAGTAATGTACCCCGTCAATCAAGGCTGCCTTAATTAACTGCTATAAAAGGCACTTGGTACATTTTTCATTTTTATTCTTTTTTATTTTAACTTATTTTCAGTTTTTTTTAAGGAATTCATTCCTGGTTGATTTGTTGACACCTGTAGTTACTATTAGTGAGAGCAAGGATGGATGATTACTGCAAGTCACAGAACTCTGGAGGCGACAAAGGAAGCTGCTGCCTTTACAATAAAGACGTCAGTTACAATGTAACAAGTGTAACAATATAACAGTTACAAGGTAAATGTAATTATTAAAAAATACATTTTTCTAATGAGAGTAATGTCATGTTATCTGAACTATAGCGCAGCATTTAATGAAACACCTTGTCTCTACCAAAGCAGTCATTTTTCCCATGAATAAAACCTTTAGCATTACATGCTCATTCCATTCATATTCACCTATTTAAGACGTTTAGGATGTAACCTAAAACCACCGAAACCCCCAATTCTGAGATAACAGGTATCAAAACAGTGGTTATTAACTTCCTGTGAACTCGGGCTTTCTGCTGCAGGATCACTGCACACTTACGCAAAAGGGGGGATTTGACATCTTTTGAGTCTTTTCTTTCAGCACAAAATGATTCAACTGACCACCGAATCTTGAGAGTCTGCCTTCAAAAGGAGAAAAATAAATACCCTAACTCATATTCACAGATTTATTTCAGTGCATTTCTAACATGACAGGTGCACACAGCCCTGTATCCTTGTCCTGATATGTTAAAGGTTAGACACAATGTTCAGCTCTGACACTGCCCCACAGAGTAACGAAGGAGGCGCGGGAATCGCTTTAGGTTGTCACGAGATCAAAGTGGAATTAATTTTATTGATTGACGAGGTATTCTCAGTGATAAATAGCAGAGAAATGTAGCTGATCAATTTTCTAATCTGTGTCCATGTAGCTGCAATACCAGCAGTGTGAAAAAAAAAGTATTTAAAGCAGATTAGAAATAAGCAAGATGACATTTTTACATTTCTTACACAATCAGCTGAGTGCAAATTCCAGTGACAATGCACTACATGCATTTTATGCTGTTGTAATTTTAGAGCTGATGTACAGCTTAATAAGTTACCTAGATAAACCTAGATATGTTTATATAGATTTGGTTCATACAAATTTCCTAAATGGTGAACTTGAAGTGGGCTGTAAATAAAGATGACAGCGAAGTGAAAAGATGACTCTTCCATCCAACTTAAAAATTACAAATTAAAAATGAGGGGGCACCTTTATAACACTGCACACTCTTAGACTCAGTATCTCTCACTAAAGCTCATGCTACACCCCTCAGGAGAGGACAGACTGAGGATTAGACTGCAGACCAATGTCAAAGCACACAGGGAGGAAAAACTCAACAACAACACAGATCACCAGATTTACTATTTGAGTAACAAAGAGATCAAATCACGAATACAGTCCTCCAATGAAACACTAAGGATCAACACTGGCACAGGCTCCACACACTCTGATAAACACACCGAGCAGTAAGGTTTTACATTATGCAGGCACCAAGTGTTTGAGCTGTCCACCCAGGGACCGATGGTGAGTATGAAGGCCATATCCATATAATTTTCATACTCATCAAACCATTCAGTGCCCTGAGGACAGGGGCTTTGTCGTCCTCCAAAAAGGTGATCTTTCTAATGATTTACAGCTGTCATTCCTTTAAACCATGCTAGTAAGATGCCCCACCCTGAATACCACCATATCACCTTACTGAAGCAGTTACTGGTTTTCTTTCTATATATATATATATATATTTTTTTTTTTTTTTGCTGGATCCCTTAGTCCAGAAAAATCACATCAGTTACAAAGACCTTGAAAAGTGAAAAAAGGAAAAACTGTATCTATTGTGTGTATGTACACTTTTGGGGTTAAAAGCAGCATTCGGGCAAAATTTGAAAACACTTTAATACAGTTTTGTTTGTGAATGAAAGGAGGGTGGTATGGGGAAGCCTAGAGCTCACAGGTTGAGACAGGACACGGGGAACACTGGGAGACTGGGCATACAGCACATGTAAGCACAGCATAGCTTAAACAATCTGAGGCGAGACTGAACAAAAGTCACAGTTTAGCCATTAGGAACACGTGGACGATTGAACAATGGGGTGGAAAATAGAGTGTGGAGTTGTGATATATGTACTGCAGGAGCCTGACTGGTAGATGAGTCACAGGTGTGCAGGTGAGTCGGGAGCAGGAGAGAAATGGGGGGCCGTGAGAGAGCGGACAAACGGGCGACCGAGAAGAAACACAGTGAAAGGTAA
This sequence comes from Aulonocara sp. 'chitande type north' Nkhata Bay, assembly GCF_057382095.1. Classification (NCBI taxonomy): domain Eukaryota; kingdom Metazoa; phylum Chordata; class Actinopteri; order Cichliformes; family Cichlidae; genus Aulonocara; species Aulonocara sp. 'chitande type north' Nkhata Bay. The sequence goes on from NC_141352.1 coordinate 32,236,424, forward strand.
AACCGCAGAAACACTGGGACATCAGGAGCACAGGTGGGACCACAACATTTCCACGTGTCTTTTACCAAGTACAGCTTCTTTTCACTCCCTTTCAAACCTCCTCTGTCTTCTCCCTTCAGTGCCTACCACTTGCACATACAAATAACTGGATGAAAGAAGGATGGATTTTGACTGCTTAGTCTCTGTTTGCTGAATAGCCCCTTTCCAAAGACAATCCAGCTTAAACCTATTGTACTGGACTTTCATAAGACCCCTTTTTTATTTTATTTTTTTAATAACACAAACAGCAAAGTGTTTGCCTTCTGTTGTTCCCCATCTGAAGTTGTTGCAGCTTAAGCAGAATTTAAAAAATTCAATCTTTGCTTTTGAGATAGTGCTTTCAAATTATTGCTGATGTTTGAAGCGGATTGCTATAATGAAAAAATCTTTCCCGGGTCAGCTGGTAGTGACATACATAAAATACACAAGCATAAAATGTAATTCAGGTTTTAAACAAACTACAAAGGACATCATTCAAACCTCTGAACAGTCATGGGGAGTGCATTACTTTTGCAAAACAGTTTCTTATGATAATTATATTTCATTTTAGTCAAGTCAGCTTTTAGCTTATTTAGCTTCCACAGTGGTCAGAATTAGAACATATGCACAATGACCACTTCATTAGGTACACGTGTCCGACCACTCATTAATATGAATTTCTTACCAGCCAATCACATGGCAGCAAGTCAGTTCATTTAGTCATGTAGACATGATCAGTGCAACCTCTGTGCTCATTTCAGTCAGTATGGACCAAAATCTCTCATTGTTTCCAGGACTTTGTTCAATCTGTTTGCCATGAAGCAAAAGGGGGTCCATCCCCTTTTAGCATGGTGCACTTAATGAATTGTCCCGTGAGTGTATATCAACATATTCTCTTTCTTACTAAAAACAGCTGATGCTCATATTTACTATATGCATACCAAAACAAATTGTAGAAACAACGGATTTAATAGCAGAGCACAGTTCTGTCCAACTACAGGATGAAGTACACTCAAAGCTTCTTGCACAAAAAAATCAAGAGCTAAGCCACCGTTTCACTGACACTGAACCCACAGAAGGTGCACGAGCCAATCCGTTCTTTTTATCACAGGCCAGAGAAATCAACCAAGTCCACAGATATGAGGAGCAAAGCGACAAGTGACATGAAAGATTATATCAGCAGAACAGAGGACAGGAGGCACCTCGCCTCGACAAATCCTTTTCTCGTTCTCAGGGATGCAGCCACATTCATTTTTTTACTTTGAAAGATGACATTAACACGTCATACAAAATGGATCGTGTGTTAATTTCCGTGCGTATATATAAAACTGATTTTTTTTGACTGAAAAATATATGTCTTTACAAATAGTGTACTCTTTATATTGCAGCACTTGCAGGATTTCTACTATTAAGACCAGGTGTGTCTTTCATACATATGCGTGTGCATTTGTGTGAGCAAATGTGCCAGGCAATAGCTCTCCGTTATTGTTCTGCGTAAATCCAAATCTAGTTCAATGGGAATTTTACCTAATTCGCACACATACACACACGCACACATATCAAGAGAGATAATGCAGTCATTTTTTAATCCCAGCCTGATGAATAAATATAAATACTCCCATACAGATGATAAACTCAAAGGGTTTACGGGCGTTACATTAAAATCTCGACACTGTCATTGAGTGTGCAGTCAGACATTTTTCAATCTGATTTCTCATAAAACCATCTTATCCTCAAGCCAGGTTTTTTTTCCTAGAAAAGGGATCTTAGTGCAGAAACCAGGCATATCAGAGACATTTTTCTCTTCCACACCGTCCACCGAGCGCATTCAACATTCATGCGGTGACCCATTTCATTAATGGAGAGAGCCTTTTTCACCATGTCTCCTCCCCTTCTTCTTCGGCTGCAGTCGTCCTCATAATCGGCCCTCCTGTCGGGGTTTCATGACTAATCTGCTCATTGACCTCTCGTTCACTCGCAGCCACCTCCACCACACTGATGATTCAGTAACCGCTTTGAAGCTATTGACAGGGCAGTTATTGACACTTGCATCAGGAAAAACATTCGGAAAAAAATAAAGGGCAAGTTTAAATACACTTCTGTGTTTAACTGTAAATCATCATGCAGGCATGTGCAGAAAATGTAGTTGTGTTAGATGGTTTAAAAAATTAATTTAGATTTGATGTGACCAGATTTTATGTGTTATAAAGGCCTGTGCTGGGCCATCAAGTCTAAAACTTAAAACCACAGCCCTTGACCGTTTGTGCTTCGTAACACTCACTGTGTTGCTTTAACGTGAATGTGTTAGAGGTTATTTTTTATGCCATTCCTCCCACTATCTGCAAGCGACTCTGCAAAAATTAATTTCATTGGCACTGAATTAAATTCACCCTGTTTCCATTTATCCCCGTCCCCATCTCAGTTTATCCCCATATCTCTAGGAAATACATTCATATCGACTCGATTCATTTACCTGAGTTGCTGCTCAACAGTAATGTTTAGTGCGTGATTGGCCAAGCAGCAGGGATGCCGCATGCATGCAGTGGCAGCATGTATTGAATTTTAAAATCCTTCCAGAAGACATTAAAAAAATAAAGTATTTCAAAAAACATTTTTTTCAGGGTGTAAGTGGATGGACTAAGATACTGTTTTGTCTGGTAGGGTTGGCTCACAAAGCAGCACTTTTAAACAGTATCCACACATCATTGTAAGACAGCGCCTACTTACAGCTACATGACAGTCCCAAATAGTCTCTCAGAGTTATTGTTATAATGACTTTCTGACTTGAAAATAGCAAATGTGAGACTTTGCAACAAACATGCTAATAAACTAAGAACTTAAAGGCGACTGAGACGCTCATTATGACCTCATTGAAAGAATGTGATGATTAGTTCTACAGTGGTACATAATCTGAAATAGCAAAAAGAGTTTTGCTTCATTTTATCAGTCAGACCTCCCACCGAGCTAGCCATATCGGCATAGGCGACATGAGAAGAGAGCCTCGTCAGTGAAGAAAACACCATATGGCTGTATTTCCCCCTCACAAGCTGGAGCAGATACAGCATTTCTAACAGAGGGAGAACTGTTGACAGCGTCGTCATACTGTTTCTGTTTGTCAAAATCACCTCGATCGCAAATAAATACACACAGCAACAGCGGCGTGTGCATTTCTGTGGTAAGATCCAAAACCTCCCCGAGCAAGATATTTGATTCTGATCTGAAGACGACAGGGAGTGATGAATAAAAACTGCCTGATAATGGGATCATTGAAACATGAAAAGCCATTCTGAGCGAGTTATCTTTTGCGGAGGCCAGTGAATGTAGGTGCTCATTATGTATTGCCATCTGAAGGTGCTTTAGCCTTCAAGCAGAATGGGAATGCACAATAGAGCTGCAACTAACAAAGGAGGAGGAGAATGCATTCAAACAAAGAAAAAGTGTCATATGGAAAGTTCCAGATTTCAGTTCTTTAGGAAGGTACTGTAACTTTTTGCAAGGTAATGACTGAGTGATGGTTTGGGCTAACAGCTGTGATTGAAGGTGACTGTGATGTTAGGTGATGGGGGTTAGAGACAAAGCATATTTTATATTTTATTTCTCAGCTGATTACCACCATGGCAGCATAAATATTCTTTTATCTCTGGTAAATGATTTCGCTTTTAGAGCAGTTGAGATAATTTGGAAATGAATAATAATTAACACTTTGCAATATGCTGTTTAAAGTTATAAACATATACTGTATTTATTGTGTGTGTTTAAGAACTGGTTGATTGGATATCTGAATGTGAAAACCATTTATAGATTTCAAATATAACAGAATTAAAGAAAACCAAGATTGCTACTGTAGTTAATAGATAGTTCAAGTAGTCCAAGTCCCAGCAGGTCTCTTATATCAGTGCCAGCCCACACCAGCAAGTACACCATTGGCAAACCAATAGCTGTTTAAGCTACATTAGACTGCCCACAGTGTCAACACATCTACAAGCCACTTTGCAACCCACTTCCATTCTAGCTTTTTCAATCATGTCTGGCTTAATAGATGCCCTATCTATTGTCACTGGTGCCGAATCTGTTCCGTGCTGGGGTTTGTGGCTGCTTTCCCCACTTCCAACTCTGCACGCACACACATGGAAGTGTGGACAGCACACAGTGGGAAGGTGTACTAGCCACACCATGCCTCCCAAATAAAAAAGAAGGTCAGACCACACCAATGCAATCAACGTCCTTCATGTGGTAGGTGTATCAAGCGATTTCTTCATGAATGTAAATACTGTACAGATGGTTTACAACAAGGTGGAGACCAGTGGTTACACTCAAGGTTCGACACCTAAAAGAGCCTCCACAGCTCTGAGAAAGATTCTTTGGACATATGAAACCTAGATGAACCTGGTTGATGGGAATGATGGAAAGAATAAAGTATGGAGAAGGAGAGAAACAGCTCACAATTCCAAGTGCAATGTACAGAGGCAAAATGACAAAAAAAAAGGTGTTGTTGTTTTTTTACTTTTGGATCTAATTTTATACATTTCTGCACATTTTTTCCATGTAAATTAATTATTATCAGAAAACAAAAATCCTAAATAAATAAATAAATACTAATAGTTATAACAATAATATTGTGCAAGATTTTTGTGAATATTCTGAGTATTTTTTTCGAGTCCGACTTTGGCATGATTTCCACTGACCAAAGAGCGATTACAGATTTCAGCTCATGTTGTCATTGGTTGTGTGTCTGTGGTGCTGAACGGACAGCTCCCATAAAGTGATCCTAATAGCATTTTGCTTGTGCTGTTCAGCTGTTGTTTGTAAAAATGTCCCTTTCTACTTTCATTTCTTTTTTAGTTTTATCTAGAAATACCTTCTAATACAGTGTCCTTGTGTGTAGATTTGCAATCACAAAGCAGAGTCAGTCAGATAGTTATATTTTGATGTATGGCTCAAATTATCTCCTCCTCACACCCACTTTGTTCTTATACTTCCGGCTCATTCGGGAAGCCCTGCGATCCCTCATTTCGCTCACTGTAGATGATTGCGCTACAGGTCTTTCAGGGGATTTTCTTTTTTAAGAAGCGAACATAGTAACCACCTGAGCTACTAATGACCCTCACCCCGGATAAGGAGCAAAGTGTACTAAGACTTAACCCCTCTGGAAAACTGTCAACATTTTCTGTAATTACACCTGCTCTTTGGGTCTTACCCTGGTTTCAGATTATGGCCCCTAGTGGGTGTAGCCGTGTGAAGTGTCTGCTCCAGACACCGGGATTAAATAACAAAGAAGAGTGTTGCCAAAGTTTAATGGATAGTGATGTTAGTAGGAAGCAGTGAGATAAGACTAAACAAGGAAAAGTGGGGTGTTTTATTATTTTTTGATGCTTTTTTTTTAGTTGTATGGTTGCAGATTGACTCTATATCACTACAAATCATCGTTACAAATGCTTGCTTCCTCTCTGTCTCTCTCTTTCTCTCTCTCTGACACACACACACACACAAACAAAAGCAGTCACCCCTCGCAGTCTGCGGACCCAAACTGATCAATGCTGCAGCGTCTTTAGGGAGTTACTTCTGTCCAGGGCTTCAATGTCTCCAATGAAATGATAGGATCAGCTAATGTCGCTTCTCCACCTGGCCTCACCTCAAACTGTGTGTCTTCCCTATGATGGAGCTTTCTCATGCCTCTGCGGTGCGTTTGCTGTCGCTGGGTCCACAGCCAGTAGTCTTTAGCTGAGCGCAGTATCACTGAGGCCCAGCATGTCGATTCTATTGAACTGGCCTGGCGTGTCACAGGCAGTAAAGACCTCTTGATTGACTCCTGCTTGGATAGCATGTCCAACCCCATACATTAGTAATGCTGAGGATTCGATAGATGGATGACTCGGGCTGATTGATGCAGGCAGGCTCCGCATTTACACTTTTCTGCATTTTCAGTGGATGAGACAAAAGGAGAACCACGTTTGCACAGCAATTGTAAAATATACTGTAAAGTTTTCTAGGCGTCATATGGATTGTAATAGATTGAGTGGTTTAAAGAAGTATTTATTGTCAAGGTTATGTTAGTCTGGCAAGATCTTGTTGTTTTTTCATATTTAGAGTGAATAATGTTGAGAGTATTACGCAACAGAAAGCAAGAGTTGCTCATCCACTCACCAAAACAAGCACTGAAATAATTAAAAGTCCTGCAAATTTTAAGTTCACAGGCTCCCCACTGTGTGTGCCACTTCAAGACTTAATTGCCTCCTTAAGCGTATCACTTGTCCAGTATTTATTATCGTAAGGCGCGCAGCCAGCCAGTGCAACTCGCTGTTATGACTGTAGCTTGCACTGCCCGTTCTGGCCTCACATCATTTTCTGAAACTGATATTTTGTCTCCTGCTCTCTCCTGCTGCCAGCTGTGCGAATAAATTAAAAGCAGACTAGAAGGTAACAGAAATAAATGTTTAATATGTTAGAAAATAAGAATAAAAAGATTTCCACCAAATCGAAACGTGGAGGTCACAAGCACTCGGGTTGTTTAAAGCTGGGTATTGTGTTGAGGAATTCAAATCGACGTGTGAAGGCATTTTATGTTCAGCATCGCTCCTGTAAGGTTAAACTGAGAACGTATTCACTTAACAGATCTGTAAGGTCTGCTCGTTCATCGGCTGTGTAAATGTATTCTCTCGTGCAAGTTAAACCCGAAAGAGGCGAGGAGTTCGGTGAATCTGCCGTGATTTTTCTCACAGCCTGCACTTTTCTCTAACCGTCTGCTTTCTAGTGAGAAGAGAGGGAGCGATGGGGAAGGCGGATATAATTAGGGGGGAGGTTGGGGGCTGAGGTCCATCCCAGGAGAGCTGTTGCTGAAATCTCACTTCTTCCACTTCCCACAATGCACCGCAGGCCGGGAACAGGGGGGCAAGAGGTAGAAGAGGCAATTAGCAGGTAACACGTTAGCAGGCAGGCTGATCCATTTTAACTTACTACAGACAGCAGCTGCAAGCTTACATGTCAATGCAGGATATTACGATAGATGCACGTGTGTGTGTGTGTGTGTGTGTGTGTGTGTGTGTGTGTGTGTGTGTGTGTGTGTGTGTGTGTGTGTGTGTGTGTGTGTGTGTGTGTGTGGGTGGGATGAGATCATGCGGGACAAATATATTGTACAATTTACCAATCACACTTAAGCACACACCCCAAGACCTTTTCTCCCAGCCATTCCTGTTTTTCAATTCCATTCTGATCACACATCATTAAGCTGTACTGTTCTCTGATCCAGCTGCCCCTCACCCTATCGCCTGCCCCCCTACGACCCCTGGTGTGTTGTCGCTCATGTACAGCAGACACTGAATGCAGACGCGCTAAAAGAAGCATTTATTAACCGAGCATTTGACCCAGTTGGCTTGAGTATGAAAACACCTGGCCGTTTGATTGAAATTTAATTGCTTCACTTAGTTAACCCACTTAAGGGCCGTGTTGAGTTTAGTCTGCTCAATTTGTTGGGATCAGCAGCTTTGTGCATCAGGGATGTTGTTGCTTGGATTGTGGATAATTACTATTAATTAGTGGCTGATACTTTTGGCTTTGATGCCGCAACGAGCAAAATGGAGCGATGGCTGGGAATGAACTCGGCTAAAAGGAATTACGCGGATAGTGGCTGAACCAATGGAAGGGATAAGGGTGTTTTTCCTGAAAACAACAGCTTTGTGTTGCCTTGTTTATGTTTGTTGTTGCTGCTGTCATCAATGGAAAGGCTCCAATATGTCGTCGGCACCCCCAGTGTCAATCAGAATCCCATTACTGCAGAGGTCATGGACAAGCTGCTGCAGGTAAGTTAAGTCTCAGCGGGCTGCTCTGCTGCACCGGAATAAAGGGGAAAAAATACATTTGTGCCCAACAGTATCTTCTATTTCCAACATTTCAAGGAAAACTTTAAACCCTGCTCAGATAGAATATGCTCGCTCCTTTCTCTTGGACAAAATGGAATCAAAACTTCAAAGTTTTTTTCCATCCTGTTTTTTTTTCTTCTTCTTTTTTGCCAGTCCAGCAATTTGAGCTCACAGCCTCATGGGTTATTTCGTGAATACATATCAGGACCTTTAGCTCACAGGTGGCTGGTACACTCAATAATGCCTTGAGCAATATCACTTTGAGAGCACCACACAAAAACAAAGATGCCTTAGGTCCATGAATATTTATTATTGGGGGAGACTGGAGCTAAGTAAAAAAATGACAGACTAATAGGTGGAGGGAGGAGAGAGAAATGAGGAGAATGATAAGGTAGGAGAAAACATGCCACAGAGCTTTCAAAGTAAAGCGGGGCCAACAGGAAACGAAGACACAACATCGAACTCGTGGGAAACCCTGGAGGAGATTTGCTATTAAATTGCTGTTAAATACAATTTTACTTGGCTCTTTCTCTGAAGATGTTGTTGCTAGTGCAGCAGTGAGGGAGAGTCCCCTGGTGTTCGCATTCAGGAGCCGATGTTGATTGGAAGCACAACAGCACTGGCGGGTATGAGGCCCGCAGGGCCTCACTGGCGGCCTCCATCATTATGCCGACGGCACTATCACTTCTGGACGCTGATTAAAATGTTGCAGATGTTAAAAGAAGCTGAAGGTTAAACCGCAAAGGGCTCTGTGTGAAGTCATTTCACACCACATTGCCTATCCACTCCACATACACGCACTGTAAAAATCAGATTTTTATAACAGAGTGGGGAGCAGCTGCGCTGAGCGACACTCCGTGAGACCCGATTCTGATCTTGTCTTGATTTTTAGCTGCGCGTGCACGTCAACTCAACTCGAGGCACTTTTTCTCAATCAATTTTGCTACGTCTCAGTGTCGACCGGGTAACGCTGTGATACGTTTAAGCCAGTGTAACAAAAGAATTTCCCAGTCAAGCTCAAAGCTCAAAGTGGACTCTTAGACGGGCCTCACATGGTGACTGTGAAATGACAGAGTTTCTGCTCTTATTTCTTTTTTAACGCTTTTTTAATCTGTAACACAGAACCGAGACAACAGAAAGCTTTCTGACAGATGCATTGCATGAGTAAAAATTCAGGAAAATATCACAAAAACTAAGAAAAGCGTGCCAACACCAAGCCATTGTTTCCCAGTCCACAAAGCAATAGACCCCCACTGTTCCTCATGCAGCTTATCCCCCACTGGGGCTCTAAATGCATTGAGGAGTTTGGTATCACTGCTCGTGGTGAGTTAGCTGGATATCTTATTTACTTTTTCCTGACTCGATAGTCCTTTCACCTCCATCATTGTGTGGTCATGATTTTGGAGACATGATGAGGAGCTTAGTTTTTCCAGAAAAGGTCAGAATGAAGCCACCACTCCTCTGGATTGAAAGTAAAGTCGAGAAGGTTTATATTAGGCACACCAGTAGGGGTGACTCCTGGGTTAATAGCATTAATAGTATTGTGCACCCATTTATCAGGCGGAAATAAATAGACTCATTTCACGTGGTTGTAATGCATGTCAGATCTGAATGCTTCCAGTTAATCATATCCATTTTGGATGAGCTTTCACATTTGTAGTTTAAAAAAAAGTATAGGGAGATCCATGAAATAAGCTTTTGTTGTCTTAGAAACACTAAAGTTGTAGGTGTCAGCATAATTATTATGCACAGCCTTTTGCTACAGTGTAACCTGAAAATGAGACAACCAGCATAAGGTAGCAGCGGCTTATTAAAAATATGCCTGACATCACGAGAAATAAAAGCCGTAGCATTACTTATCGAGAAAGCTTTTTCACATCTTTTAGTTTCTGTGCCACTTGCTCAAAACAACAGATGTCCCACATCAGAACTTTTGTGTGATTTCAAATGATACGATATGCATGGAATATTTGAAATGAATGTGACTACGCTAGTGTTGCTAAATTACAAAAGCACACAGTGTGCTCCTCGTGTTCTTGGAATGGTGAAGCGAGCTAGCCACAAAAAACCCCCAAAAAAACAAAATAGCCAAATAACAATGCTGGCTTATTTTTTACAGACTTCATGGTAATTAGCTGTAAATGATATAATTTGCAGCTGGTGACATTTATAAGTGAAACGCGGGGTTCTTGGCAGTTTGTCTTAAATACCTTCATTAGCTCTGCAGCATTTCATTTAGGGGTGTGAACAGCAGGTTGGTGTATTTCCAGGGTCAGAGACAGTGTGTGATTTAAAACTTTTAGGAGTTATTGTGTTTATTTATGAGTCATGATGTGGCAAAGCAGGATGGGCAGGGTGAGAGAGGCCAGCTGGTACTGACGTTTCTCACTAACAGATAAAAGGCCAGTTTATTTCCCCTTAAATTTTGCCACATTTGTAAGGAAAATGTTTTAGTATGTTGAGCAGCAGAGTTGAGTCGATGAGTGGTACCCATTAAAAACATGCTAGATCTTCTCTGCCAATGCCAAACAGCTTATTGTGTGACCAACACAACCACATCACTTGCAACAAATGCTGGTTGAAGAATGTAATGCCACCGCCAGTGTTGGGGAGTAACGGAATACATGTACCGCCGTTATGTATTTAAAATACAAAATATGAGTAACTGTATTCCGTTACAGTTACCATTTAAAAAGGTGGTCTTCAGAATACAGTTACTTTGTTGAAATAAATGGATTACACTGCGGTACTTTCCTGTTTCATATTGTCACGGGTCAGGACTGTTTGGGTTTGGGACCTTCAGTAATAGTAATAAATCACAGCAATAGTACATTCACGTTGTTGTAAAAAGCATGATAATATATTAAGTAATCCAAAGTATTCAGAATACGTTACTGTCATTGAGTAACGTAACGGAATACGTTACAGAATACATTTTGGGGCATATATTCTGTAATCTGTAATGGAATACATTTTAAAAGTAACCTTCCCAACACTGGCCACCGCACAGCAATGTGTGACCAGCATGCAGAGGAGGCGCCAGGCTGTTGTGGGCATTTAGTGGTTCTTCCACATGTTACTGAGGCCCCTCTTTATTAAATGAGTAAGCTGTTAAACTGCCACTCTGTTTCATCAGCTTTCAATCATCCAGACATCCAATAAATGACACCAAACAAGCATCTACATCAGAATAAGTTGTTTGGCATTGACAGAGAAGATTTTGCAAGTTTTTCATGGGTACAACTCATCGACTCAACTCTGTTGCTCAACCCACAAATGCATTTTCCTTACAAATGTGATAACATGTAAAGGGCAATTGTGTCGGGCAGGGCCTGCGGTACCGTGCAGGGAAGGCGGACGCACCTGTACGGCATCTGCAATCACGCCCCGTCGACTTAAATATTGTACTGTCTCCTGTGGTTGGGGTTGTTGTGGTAATGTTGAGCAGCGGGAGAGCTGCAGCACTGTGTGCATTGTGAACAGCAACCGTGTGTGCTAATAAAGAATGCTGCAAAGCATGTTGATGTCACCGGGTCTGCTGTGGTCATTCACAGCAATAAATAGGCTTTCCAACAGTAAAAGATTGATTACCAAGAAGCGTTCTTACAACAAAGGAATAATCGACCAAACACAAATTTTCTTTCTTTTTGTGTACATTTCCTTTGATTTAAGAAGAAAGAAAAGACATTTGTAAGGCACTCCCAGTATGCTGAATGAAACTGCACTTTAAAATGATTGAGACAGGCTTGAACAGTGGCATTTTACCTGACTCTCAGCATTTTTCCTCCTCTCTCAAACTAAACAAATACAACACCATTAATCTATGGTGAGTCATGCCTGTTTCAGCCAGTGCAGGCAGTGGCTCAGGATCATGGCAGGTACTCTTTAAAAACAACACGGTTATGCTTGACGGTGATGATTTTGGGGAGTGTGTCGCGCCACCTTTTTCAGCATTAGCTGTCAAAATAAAAGTAGTGATTCTATAAAGAAAATGGACAAAATAACAAAACAACCGACATAACACTGGCGGAACCTGAAAGTAGAAATGTAGACAGCCATTGAGTATAAAAGATTTTTTTTAATCCTTTAATCTACTTGTGGGCAGGGAATATTCTCCTACTTCTACTTCATGTTTAAATCAGACTATGTTAGAATGCATTGTCACCAAATTTTCACAGCTCATCTCTGAGAAATGTGGAAACATTCAGTCATGTTGTTGTCTGCAGCAAAGGTCTAAAAATTCAAAGTGCTTGACTGAAGCTCATAAATAAAATTAACAGATACACCCCCCCCCCCCCCCCCCCCCCCCAATACTCATCTAGCCACAGCAGAAAATGAATCTGCTGAGTTTATTGTTAAATGGATGTTCTAGTGAGCAGGATGTGAGTGAGGATTTAGTGCACCTTGAGGGAATCCCTCTTTCCAAACTGAAAATGTGCTTCTGAGATCTCATCTCATATTAATTTGTCATGGAGAAGGTAGTCATACTGTTGCTCCACGCCGCCCTCTGGCTAACTCCTCGGTATTCGTCATCTTTCGGAGCTGTGAGCCTTTCGACGTCTTCAATCTCCAAGTGCTTGTTTCGCAATTTAACTTAGCTTGTTTTCCTCGGCCCTCCCTGCACCTCTTTGTCCCCCTCTCCCTCTCGATCTTCTCGTGTCCATCAGCTGTGACCTTACAACAATTACGCATCCTCCAGTGGGACAATTAAAACCGAGCTACCTTCCCGAGTGGAGAGGGGGAGAAAAAAAGCGGAGGAAATAATGATGCCGGATTCATTCGTGCAGTCGCCTGCCTTCTTTGAACTAGCAGTTCTTGAAGTTGAGAAGGCGACTGTTTTAGCAGCTCTGCCTGTGTTCCAGTGCCACTGCTATTCAAGGACATGCTGCCCTTCAGCAGCATTGTCCAACAAAATAAAAGCCGTCTGTTCTCTATTCAGCACCGGAAAATTCACTCATGTTGACGTGCCTGTCCTCTTTCAACCCTGCCCCTCCTCTGCTTTGACAGGTGCAAGTGCAATCTTCACGCCAACAGCTGCGTGTATGACAAAGAGAAGTTGAGCTGTGAGTGTGAACACAACACCACTGGGCCCGACTGCGGCCGCTGTAAGAGGAACTACCAGGGGCGAGCGTGGAGTGCTGGCTCATACCTGCCCATACCCAAGGGCACCGCAAATATCTGTGAGTACACGCACACTCGAACACAAGCACACCTCTGACGTGTTGGCTAATTAAAAAGATGGATGACATGGCAGTGTAGGACTTTCAGGAGGTCTTATAGATCTCAACAAAATAATGGAAAATTTGTTGAATTAGTTTTTTAAAAAAATGCATCTACAGCGACAAGTGATAAAAGTCCAGTCCTAATTATCAGTATCCTGTGTGTCCTTTTAGAGAGTTCAGACGGTCGTTGCATTCAGAGATGCTGAGCTGTGGCGTTTCAAAGCAAAGTGAAGCAATTAACAGCATGCAAAAAAGATGTGTGTATGATTAGTGATGTTATGTTGAAGCAAATGTTTCCAGACCAGAGTGCAGTCTAGTTAAAAGACCACAGTGTAAATAGGATGTTGTTCTCTCTTCTACAGCTCTGTATTCTAGAAAATGTCCTTTTCTCGACCACTCTAATTAGAGTGAAGTGAAAGAACCTGCACTACGTCCTCTGGAAGCTCGTTATACGCTGATGCAGCCTGTGCAAAAAAAGAATCATTTTTCTCCCTTTTTTTAGAGAAACGTGGGTAGCACTTTAGCAAACTAGTGTAAGTCCCCTGTAATTAACACTTGAAATTACAATGTAATTTTAGTTACCTACAGATATTTAAAGCTAGGTACATTAGAACAAGGGAATAATAAGTCAGGTTTTTACAGGAAACAAAGAAATAATTATACTGTAGGTAAATATAAGTAGTGTGTAACTTTAGGTATTTTACAGGAAAGGAGTATTTAAGTATTTATTTATTTATTGTCATTGTCAAGAACAATGAAATTGCGTTTGGGGCTTCCATACAACCCAAAAAAAAGAAGAAAATAATAAATACCCCTTAAAACCCAAGTGTACATATTTAACCCAGTGTGACTCCAATGCAATAAGACAATCCTTAGCAATAATGTTCGTAGAAATTCAGACAAAGACCTGAGAAACATGACAAAATACAACAATGCAACCCATTCAATATTATTGTACTGTGAGATATGATATCAGATATGATAGTTATCTATTTAAGAAAGAGGGGGGGGGGGGCAGGAGGGGGAAGAGAATAAAGATATGATGCACCAATGCAGACCAGTTCATTGCTATTAAGAAGTTGGATATGGTTATTGTCCGTGAGAGGGGGGCAGAGAGTTCAGGAGCCTCACAGCCTGTGGATACAGGCTGTTGGCCAGTCTGGATGTTCTGGCCTGTATAGACCTGTACCTTCTCCCTGAGGGCAGCAGATGGAAAAGGTGGCGCGCAGGGTGATGTTGGTCCCGCAGGATACTGTGCACCCTCCTCAGACAGCGAGTGGGGAAGATATTACTGATCTCTGGCAGACTTGTTCCAATAATTCTGCCAGCTTCACAGGAGACACAAATAATACTGTTTAACTACTGCTTAAGTAAATTGAAGTTCTGTGTAGTTTCTTGGTAATTTTGCAGAGAAACAAACAGTATTTCTCCAGCTTATATTGCAAGCACACTCAACACTTAACAAGTATGTTTTTTGAATATGTATACATCTTTATATAATATTCATTATGCATGATGGTGCTCTATTATTTAACTTGTATTTTACCACATAAATGTGATAAGGGCCGTTTTCCCTTACTAACTTACAAGAAAAAGAAAGCAACAACAAACAGACTTTGCAGGACTGTGTGATCTTTAAATGATGGAGTCAACTTTGTTGTCTTTTATCATCACTGTCCAAGCATAACTTTGAAAAGCAGTGTTGAGGGAAGTATTGTCTGCTTTCCTGTAAAATACCTGGAAGTTTAAGCAAAGTTAAGTCACTCCAAACAAATTATGCAGCACTTAAAATTACTTATAGAGTAATTTGTGTCTCCTTTTTTGTAAAAAACAAAAACAAAACAAAACAAAACAAAAAAACAACCCCCCCAAAAAACTTGAAGTTCCAGTACTTAAAACTACTCATGCACTACCTAAAATTACTAATAAAATATTAACAGTGCAATTATTTCTTATTATCTCCTTATTCTAGTGTGCCTACCTTTAACTATCCACGCGTAAATTAATTACAATGTAATTTCCAATAAAATACATTGAAATTTCATGTAATTACAGCACTCTTAGTCGTGGGCCATATTATTAAGTACTACTGGACAATATTAGTGGAATTTATTTAAAGGATGTTAAATCTTCTATGTTGTTCCAAAAGAGGATCACAGGTTTAACTGTGGTATCATCTGGTATCTGTGAACCTTTCTTAACCTGTCCACAGGTGACAGCCCTTTGACACTTGGATTAGTTTAGTAGCTCTTGTGTAAACTCGTTTTCTATCACTTTTTTTGCTTTAATTTAAGAACGAAACTAAACTAGCAACCAGCCCAGGGCGGTAAGTAAAAAACCTGTCACTTTCAGAGACACTTAAATCACCTTTCTTCAATATTCCCAACGCTCAGTTTGATATTTGACCATGTCTGCTTGCACTCAATCGCTACCATGTGATTGGCTAATTAGAGATTTACTGTCAGGTAAACAGGTGTACCTAAGAAACTAAATGCACCTGCTCGCTGATGAAATTCTACGTGGCGCATTGTCAACAATAAAGGTACTGATGAGGTTTTGCATCGCCTCTGTAGATGTCAGACTTACAGGCCTGTAGTTTTCCCGTTAACAGTGTGTGCCCTTTTTCATACTTCTTTCCATCCTTCAGGCAAAATTGATTTTTCTTGATTATATAAATCTGTGGGAGGTTCAGCAACCACATGATTATTTTGCTTAAAATTCTAAACTGCATTACAACTTTATTAGTTATAAACTTTTATTTCTACTAAACAGGAATTTCGAGAAGTTGCAATAGAACAGGCTGCTTACAAAGTTATGTAACGTTAGGCTAAATACAAACCAACACACACGTGTGCTCCTTTACTTTTTCATGCTTTTGAAAAATTACATCTTGGCTGCATTGTGTTGTTCAGTCCTGCTCAAAAGATGCAAGGAGTTCATAGTGGTCAGTAGGACCGCATTAGTTTGGCCCTTTAACCAGGACTGTAGGGCCCAGTTGGACCTGACAGCACAGCTCCTGGGATCACTCAGGCATACAGACCTCTTCACCATTGTAAGGTAGGAATTTTTGGAGATTGGATGAGGAGCTTAGTCATTCATGGGGAGCTCAGAGTAAAGCCGCTGCTGCTCTGCATTAAAAGTAGCCAATGGGGTAGCCACTGGCTACTTTTAATGCGTCTCGCTAGGGATGCCTCCTGGGCGTCTCAAAGGTGAGATGTTTTGAGCAGACTGAGGATACGCTGGAGAGACTGTGACTCTCAAACGGGTTGGGAAAACCTCGCTATCCACCGGAAGCGCTGGAGGCGTTGGTCAGGGGGACGAAGGTTGGGGCGGCTCTCTGCGATTTTGAAATGCGCATTTAGCAGAAGGCTTCTCTACTTTTGATCCCGAGGTGTTTTCGGAAACACAAAGGAATGTCACAATTAAAAAGTAGAATGCTAACAAATGTCGCCAATGGGGAAATTGTGCATCCAGACTGCATAATCTCATATTGTTATATTTTGAAGTGGGCTCGAGCTTTCCACTAATAAACAACACGGATTACAGTTAATAAATAATGTTGTTAAGCTGCAGCTGCGATGCTAATGTAGAACAGAGGCAATTACTCCTGCTCGAGCTGAAGTAAGTGGGCCAACCTCCTTTTGTCTAATGCGTTGGCATGACGTCACATCACATCTTCTTCTCACAGAGCCTGAAGAACATTTGCTGGTGTGGACCCATGTTTTATATCTGACTTAATGCAAGGACAACAAGGAATTCTTTGTTTTACACTTTTGAATACTTTTTGTTTTGCTTTTCAAATGCAGTTTTGTGGATGAACCAACTAGTGAACTGACATCAAACCTCGGCAGTTGGTAAAAAACCACAGTGCAGACAAGGGAACAAAATAACAATGAGGAGTGAAAATTAGTCCTGGGTTCACCAGGTGGCCAGAGTCATGACTTCATTTGAAAGCTCTCCTTGCTGTGTAAGGTGATGAAATGAAAATGCTTTGTTCTCAGCTTGCTCCCGCTGCCCCCCAGCAGCCAAATGATCATCATCACCTTCATCACATTAATCATAATTAATTGATTTTAAAAATGTGAGTTTAAGAAAGTTTGTTGAATCTCACTTGCAGCCCTGAGCAAACCTCAGGGAAAGAAGTATACAACTGCATGAAGGCAACTGTTTGTAATATTGGAATTTACAGTAAAACTTCCCTTGCCAAGAAGGAGAAATACAGCAGTCTATGAGCTTGAGAAATATGGAATATATTATCATTTCATGGCCTCTTTCCCCCCAGACTTTTACTGCTCGCTGTTTATTTTGTTCCTAAACTGAAAGGCAGGAATGTGTGTTCTTCCTGGGGTACACACACAATATGGGAAGTACTCTGTTCATACAGCAGTTTAGTGTCATTGAAATGAGGGGCTGGGAGATGATCCGGGTACTGCGTCTCACCTTTAGACTTTCTGCTGTTAGCAGACTTCAGTGTGTAAATAGGCGATGGATCTGTGAGTGTATTTAACAAAACAATTAGCACAAAAACAGTGAGTATCAACTGCCCCTCGTGAACACAGGCTCCAGAGCAGCCACTACTACTCCCTTACATCATTTCCAGAAAGAGTGATGAGCAGCAGGGCTATAACTTTGAGTGCCGTGGCATTAATATGAAAGCCCAACTTTTATTCCACCCTGTCTCCTTATTGCATCCGCTGTGATTTCTGCCTTTCTCTGCGGCGCTCGAGGGCTCCCGGCCGCCGGCCACTGATGACTTATTCTACCTCCCAGAGGATCCACGTTATGAGACTTAGGGAGGGTTAGTGAAATGCCCATTCCCAGAGCCCAGATTGACAGCACATTATTAAAAAAGGTGACACTCACACACACACAGGTGATCATCCAGGCCTGCATGCACACAAACATACACACATTCATAACTACACAAGGACACACTCACGCACACATGCTCCCTTTGCCCTGCAAGTGATGAAAAACAGTCCGAGTATAAAGTGCGTTATTATACTTTGTCTTGGAGGAAGAAAAATCCATAATGTAATAACGCTGTGAAAAATCTATAGGAATGCAAGGTTATCCCTCCTGAATAGAAAAGAAAATGCTCAAGGCTGACAGAAAAATGCACCTTGTGCTGTTTTGTAATTTTCAAGCCCATTCAACACCAATTCCAAAAGTCTCCTTCCCTCTCAATGTTTTCCCCCAAACCCAGCGAGCATATGGCAGCTCTGCAGAGACAAATTTGTCAAAGATGAAAATTTAATTAAGATTTAATTTCTTTTTACTATGCCCATCAAGTAGTCTGATGCGATAAGGAGCTCGATGAATCATCATTCAGAGAGGGTGTGGAGTCTGGGTGTGGGGAGGGGTGCAGTGTGTGTGTGGGTGGTGGGGTTGGGGGGTCGTTGATATGTCGTCTTACAATGGCTCTGTGTTGAGAGCGCAGAAGAAGAGCGGGATTTAGAAAGTGATGAAAAAAGGAATGGCAAGGATAGAAGGAGGGGAAGTGGGCATCGCTCTCTGTCACAGCTAACTCAGCCTTCTGGGGTGGCTCTGTCTTTCTCGCTCTTTTCATCTGCGTCTCTCACCCCCTCAGCCCCTCACACACACCCACCCACCCAGCCACCCCACCCATGCTTCTCTCATCCTCACTCATTCTTGCTTCCTTCCTCTGTGGAGACAGAAGGAGAGAGATCAGTTGGAGAATTAACCATGGCAGTTCATTTCACTGTAGGGCTGAGGACACTGAGGGAAATAGAAGCTGGCGGTGGAGGGGGCAGAAAACTGGTGGCCTCTGAAAAGTTGAATTCAGATTGTAAAAATATATCCTCTGTGTTATATTAAACCCAGAATCTGTGTATGCACTTCAAATAGATGACTTGATTTAGAGAACCCATGTTTCTCTGTGCAGTTTGTGTGCTAAAGAAATGAGTTAGTTCAAGTACTGCATGTGTATGATGTCAGTATGCAAAGATCCATTCATTCAATTTCAATTCGGTTCAATAAAAAAAATGATACAGCGCCAAATCACAACAACAGTTGCCTCAGAGCGCTTTATATTGTAAGGTAGAGCCTACAATAATACATACAGAGAAAAACCCAACAATCACATGACCCCCCTATGAGGAAGCACTTTGGCAACAGTGGGAAGGAAAAGCTCTCTTTAAACAGGAAGAAACCTCCGGCAGAACCAGGATCAGGAAGGGACGGGGCCATCTGCCAAGACTGGCTGGGGTTTGAGAAGGAAGACAGGATAAACACATGCTGTGGAAGAGAGCGTGTGATTCAGTGCAGAGGTCTATTAACACATACTGAGTGAGAAAGGTGACTGAAAAGGAAAAACTCAATGCATCATGGCAATCGCCCAGCAGCCTACACCTATTGCAGCATAACTAAGGGAGGATTCAGGGTCACCTGATCCAGCCCTAACTATATGCTTTAGTGCATGTGAGAGCGAAGTGCTCTCATGGGGTGATATGGTTCTATGCTCATGAAGCATCATCTTCTTCAAAACTCTTCACATTTTGTTGTCACTTTACAGACTGGATCTCTTGATTTAGAGAACGTATGATACAGAGTATGTACAATATTGGGAAACAGTGAGAAAGTACATGCATCTAAGATAAACTTGAGAAGTCAAAAATACAAGTTTTTCGAATTTTTTTTGAAAGAAACACATAAACCTGATAACTTCTTTTCACACATGGAATACAGATGGATAGAATTATTAGCCTCCCTGATGTTAATAGTAAACTGTGTATCCTGTTTGCTGGATAGCAGCCTGCAGTCATTGTTGCAGACTTCGGTAAGTCTCACACACGTCTCCTGAGCAACCTCAGCCCTTTCTTCTCTGGCAAATCTCTTAATCTCCCTCAGATTTGATGGTCTTCTGGCTTGGATCTTGGCCTACAGTTCACCCCAAAGATTTTCATTGTGATTCAAGTCAGGGTTTTGGGAGGCCAGTCAATAATGTTTGCTTTGGTCTTCTGAAGGTAGTACTTTGCCAGGACCGATCTATGTTTTGGGTCGCTGTCGCATTGGAAGTGATGAGACAGAACCATTTTGCTGTTGAGTGCTTGAGGTTTCCTTTCAAAATCTTCACATATTCTTTTTTGTAATTTCTTCGGTCTTGATGATTCCCAGTTCCAGATATACTGAAGCATCCCCACAGCAAAATACTCCCACCACCATGCTTCACTGTGGGTATGTTGTTCTTTGGGTTGTATGCCTCTCCCTTCTTTCTCCAAACGGTTTCATCTCAGTATGCATAATCTGTCTGCAGGTTGTCATTAGCTTGCTTGAGTCTGGCTTGAAGGCAACTTTTCTGCAGAGGTGAAGTTTTTCTTGGTCTGCAACCTCGCAGTTCATTCCCGTGCAGGGTCCCAGTGACTGTCTTCTTTGAGACTACAATTCCCAACTTTAGTTATTGGCATAATGCTTTCTCAGTGACAGTGTCAGCTCAAACCCCTGCTTAAGTTTTTGTACTGTATGTAAATGGGAAGATAACCCTCAGTTTTACCAGCTTCAAGCATTACAAAGTTAAAACACATGTTTTCACAGCACTGGTTTGTGCTATCGGTCTACAAAAAGATCTGTTTTCAGTAGGCTAATAACATCGAACCTGGTCAATTTTTTTTATTATTCTGTTATTGTGTGCGAATTTTATGATATGATTTATGATCTCTAAAGGAAATTGGCATGTTTAGAACTTCTATGTTGAAAATACCTTGCTCTGTTTAAAAAATACTTTCAGGGTTTCAGGGTCATCTGTAGGTAACATTCCTGACTTCATCAGTCTGTTAAAGTGGCAGCAGTCTGTTATTCTGATGTAACTCACTTTTCAGTTAATGCTCCTCAGCACTTCATTCAGACGCACCCACCACAGCAGTGATGGAGCGATCCATGGTGCACATGTGACTTTTACCATATGTGTAAAGCACTTCTTGCACGTCAGCTTTAGCGAAGTGTAATCGCACTTTTGAACATTTAGTTCACTCTACCGATGTCGCTAAGAGCACGGCTTCTCTGTGTGCAAGTGTGCTGCACGGTGAGAAAGACAGCTGCCCCCACCCATCACACATAGGCACAAAGTGGGAGAGAAGGAGCGATCTCATTTGCAAAAATGCATAATTGAGCAATTTCTTCAGTACATCCGTCCCTTTCGGTGAGCTAAGCAACTCACAAAGACACATGAGAGAAATGTGCAGTAGTCACCTTCTGTCTACCCTAATGGGGCTGGGTGCACTCTGCATGCTGTAGGTCCAACCTAGTAAGACTGCTTGTTGACCTGACTTTTTAAAAGTAACTAACATGAAGCTCACATATCCATATATGTGGTTAGATTAAAACAAAGCTGTGCATGTGTGAAAAGAAAGTTAAGAGAAACTGAGTTAATATGTTTAGTGATCAATATTTTCTTCTCAGTAGCTAAACTAACACCTAAACACTCATTTATACTCCAAATCAGTTCAATTCATTTTTATTTATATAGCGCCAAATTTTCTATTCTAAGTTAAAGCCCCAACAGTAACACGACCCTCTATGAGCAAGCACATGGTGAATGTGGGAAGGAAAAACTCCCTTTTAACAGGAAGGAAGTTCTGGCAGCTGTGAGTTTTGTATTTGTCTCCTTATATTGTTTGTGTCTGTATCTGTAAAAAAATATTTTCTGCTCTCTTGGTCAGGTCACGCTTGGAAAAAGAGATGTTTTAATCTCAGTTTTAACTTGGAGAGAAACAACATACGAGCTGGGATAGGCTGCAGTGCTGACCTGTTTTAGGATATTACTAAACCACTTTTAAAAATAAAAGCATACATCCTTAGCTGCTACATGTTCAGCAGTGAATGAGCTGTTGCAGACAGCATGGGGAAGTAGAACAATAGGAAGCGGGTAGTCTGTGAAGTCGCACAAACAAATATGAATTTCCTTAAGATTTAAAATAAGACCAGCTTTGTACTTGTGCGTCACTACTCACACTGCCTTCAAATCCATTTCAAATTGCTTTCATATCTCCTTACAGTATATGCACTCATGCATGTATAGTTGTATTCTGTCTTCATCGAATGCAGATGGAAGAAACGATGAACATCACCAGTGAAAGACAAGCTGGTGGGACAGGAAAGAGAAAGGCTTTTGAAGGTTGTGACCAGTGTCAGCACGGGGATGTAAGCAGTGAAGTTATGAGGGGAGCATGGCTCTGCTGCACTGTGACAGCCTTGTAAAAGTTCAGTCATTGAGTTTGATGATAGCTGTTATGGCAGCCATAATAACATATCCTACCAGTCACCTGTAGCTATTACCTTTTTATGACGATCACACTGTTGCACGGCACACATGTATGCTTTGGTTTATCGAGGGGCCGGCGTGCAGGTTTTTCATCGTGTGATGTGTTTGACTGACACTGCTAATTGAAAGTCTTTGGTGCGAGTGTCTAGACATTTTAATGGCCGTATTAAGGAGGAAATGATAGATAGTTTTTCTTCTTTTCTTTTAAACTTTTGCAACTTCCTTGCACTCAGAGAATGTCATTTTCATCCAACGACGCCTAACGTTCAGATTAATTAAGTCCTGATTTGTTCATTCTGCATCTTGATAAAATGAATAGATTGGCTTATCAGAGAAGGATTAAGAGGCACTTGTTCAGATTTAGCTAAAGCCAGCCTCGGAGTTTATGGATCCCCTTTGATCAAAGCAGTGAAAGGCGCGAACATGCAGTGGATTTCTCCAGCAGGATTCATTCCCCACCCCCAGCTGGAAGAGAAGATCCACCCCCAACCCTCAGCATCCCACTCACGCAGAACACCTTGCCTGTGAGATTTATGTGTTTCAGCAGCAAGACCAAATCCCTCAGGAACTGATGGTGCCACCGTGGAATAAAGCTCACTCTTTCTTACAATTACTGTACTTGGGCAGATTTGGGCAGATATAAACACCCGTCTTAAAAAATGGTTCTTTTGCAAAAAGCATTAAAATGAATCCTGTGTGATGTTTTACCAACTGCAGTAGTAAGACTTTGCTTTACTAACCAATCCACACAGTACATTTGTTAAAGATATCATTTAAAGAAAATTAGCGCTTAGTGTTTTCTTCTTTTGTTTAGCTTCGTGGCTCGATAAAAAGGAAGGTCTGTCATTTCCTTTTGAATTTAAGTGAGGTCCAATAAATGTTTTAAATGTGGGTTTTTCATCATCTCTGAGCTCTACTGTGATTTCAATTAGTGTCATATGTTTATGCATCTACACACATTCATTCAGGAGCTTTGCTCTCATGTATAACACCCACTCATTTGAATTTTCATTTTACCCCCATTCTCCTTCTTTGTTCTCTATAAAACTTATTGGCTGTTGTTTTGCATCCTGTCATTCTGCTTCTCCTGCTGCCCATCTTCCCCGCTACCTTTTTCTCTCCTCCTTCTTCTTCTTGCCTCTGCCTGTGCTCGCTCCATCTCTTTCTTTTGTTTCATGCTCACTCTGTCTTTCTCCCTCTCTTTCTTTTTCTCCCCCACAACACCCCCAACCACCAGAGACCAAGCTTGTTTACTCTGTCTTTTCCACATCTCGGCTCTGTGCAGCTGTGACGGTAATCTTTCTTTCAAATATTTGTTTCTTCCATCTCCAGATTTCCCCCCCTCCTTCTCACTTTTCGTGCTGCCACTGATGCACACCTCGTTCCATCCCTGAAATCTTAACTGTGCTTTGTCCATCTTGGCTCTTGGGGACTTCAAGGCTTTAAGACGTAGCAGGGAAGCCGAGCAAGACGTAATTTTGCTCCTGAAGAATTCAATCAGCTTGCATGCTGTATGCTTGTGTTTTGGCAGTCTTTCCGCTGCTAACCAGTTAGCAATGCCTGTCACCACCACTGAGCTCTATATAGCCAAAGAGCTCTAGATGATGATGGATTGCTATAAAACGATGGCAGCCTCGGAAAGTAATTACCAACTTTGCCTGCGGTGGAAATTCAGCTGATAAGCGCCTTTCCAGGGAAGTCCAGGTATTGCCAAAGCAAACAGGTGAGACACATTGAAGGTCAGAACAGAAGTGATACAGACAGAAACAACACAGCGACACGCACGGTCATACACGCGCAAGCACACACCAGCTGAGCCCCATGCTAACGAACGCTCTTGACAGTAAAATCTAGAAAGCATGCAGAAATTTTCCTAAGATGAGTGCCCTTTCTGCACATGTGCAGACACACTGAATAAATGACAGACGAGCCAGTTCAGTGATGCAACAGAATGCATGCCAAAGATTTAAAGGCTGAATATCCATGGGAGAACATTTTATTATGGGTTTCTGATAATCCATTAGTGAGATCTTGGATGCTTGACAGCATAGCTGGAAACCATCCGATATAGAGTAAACAGCAAGCAATGAGACTTCTAACCACACTGTGAAGTGAGATTTGTTGCAAATCGGTTGATGCCCCACATGAGTCGGCCTGCACTGTATTGTAATGCACCGATCTGCACATGCGTCATATGTGCTGACCCCAAATGTGCGGTGAATCACACGGCCCGAGGAGATCATGTTCACCAGCCTAGCAGCTCAGAACTGCGATCTCTGCGCAACACATAAAAATCAATGGAGTCAACAAATGCGGCTCCTAATGCTCTTCCTGTGCGATAAGACAAAATTTGATTGGAGCCAGTGGCCCATAATGGCGAGGCCGGGCAGGTGAAGGGGAATTGGAAACGATGGCGGTTAAAAATCATTTCAGTGACCTGACTTCAGATCCATGGATCTGCTAGGACCCCACAGGCTGTGCCTAAAGCACTGAATAATTGTAATGACGGGCCACTGGTGTCTGAGATTATGACCTGAGAGAAAAAGTTCTATGGCCTTGAGCCCAGTGAAGTGGCAAAGTGTAATTTGTCAAATGAGTGATCACTGTGAACCACGTCTTTGTACGAAACATGATTTATACAGTTTTTATAGATACATTTAACCTGAGGATGGGTGGAGGACAGACCACGCTGCATAATGAACACATGGCTTTTAGACCGCTGTGATCTGTTTGGCATTTGTGTAGCTGGTACAGTGGAGCTCATAGTGAATATTTTCTCTGTTATGAAGAATATCTCTACTTAAATTGTAAACTTTCTGTGGTGCACTCTAATGAAAGTCTGTACAGTAATAACAAGACCTAGTGATCTCTCTCTCTCTCTCTCTCTCACACACACACACACACACACACACACACACACACACACACACACACACACACACACACCAGCTCTGCTTCTTTATTTATATCCTTTTCCATTAAACATAGTGGGTCCCCCTGCTAATCTTTCACACTAGATGCAGATAACGTTTGTGTATTATTGCTCTGTCAGCTACTTAACCAGCCCCCCCCCCCCCCCCCTTTTTTTTTTTTTTTTTACAGTTCAGTTAAGGACCTAAAATTCTTCGTGAATATCCGGTTTCATTACATGCACATTTATTTCACAGGGGCAGTGGATTTTAATGGATATCTCTATGTACAAAAAAATATGATAACTTCATTGTGATGCTCTCTGTTCATGCACTGCACATTAGGTATCATGAACATATGTGCAGCATATCTGTTGCTCTCTGTGGCTTTGATTAGCGATCAACCAGGACCTGTGTGAAAAGAAGACTAATGAAACACTGCCTCTGGCATGCCCGTCTCCCAACAATTTTTTCATACTTGTTGGCCTCTATTTAGGAAAAACAAAAACAAAAACAAAAAAAACTATTTTTTTCTGTTGCACTGTGTTTTGTGAGGTGGCAGCTTTCATTTGCAAATGATTATATCCAGCCCAACTTCCCAAATCCGAGTGTGACAATGAAAATGACTGGGATCCTGATGGTTTCTGCCTCATCCTTCCTGTCTCAGGGTTAGCATCTGTCCACCCCCTTGAGGTCTGACACCCATTACACTCTGTCTCCATGTGTCAGCATAGACTTTTGTACTTCACGGTTATCAAGCAGGTCATAGCTTTGGCTCCTAAATACAACCGGCAGGCAGAGATCAGAGGAAGAGTGATTGAATGACAGCAGTTTGATCAAAGTGCACGAACACAAACACACACACTCGGGAAACCCTCGTTTCCCCTGAGTACTTGGAGATATTTCGTGACGGCTCCATTAGATGAAAGACCCCACCAAAAATCCTGCACATGTGCCTTCTCAGCTTCTTCAGCAGCAGGTGTGATAGCGAGCGAATGATAGGAGAGATGTGAGCTGGAGGGAGAGTGAGATCTCTTCTTATTTCATTTCTGTTTCTACTGTTTAGAAGAAGTATGGGTACTCTTGCACAGCATGCTTCTCTTTTCATGGCGAGCAGGTTGTTTGTTTTGGTGGGTAGACTGCCTTAATGAGGGCAGGGGGTAGAGCGAATGGGAGGGAGGGCCTCGCCTTAAAGGGATGATTAGAAAAAGTAGAGTTGAGAGCAAATTCCTCTGAAGACAAACGCTGACCAAAAATACACAGCCGGTGCATTCACGTGCCTTTGAGGAATACCGATGCAAACTGAGAAACGTGGCAGAGTCCTCGGCATCTTTGCTTCGTGCTGTCTGATGCAGCCACAAATGTGCGTCACTCGGTCCTGAGGTCCTAATTAAAACCCAAACCAAGATGATAGCGGCTGGTTCGGCGGAAGAAGCCTGTGAACGTCTTAGCGTGCTCAGATCCACAGCCAGCCAGTGTCCTGGTGTGGGAGAGATCTGGTCACCGTGGGCATGAGACAGACTGTATTATCTGCTCAGCGGCCGCCTGGCTCAAGAGATTGCACGGCGGAGGGATGGGCGGTTAGGCAACAGGATAAGATATGTCCTCCTTTGGTGTCAGAGACTGAGTTGATGCCATTTGATATTTGCGTGTGTTGGAATACGTGCTGACAACTTAATTCTCATGAAAACAGGCACTGTTCACTAATCACAAAAGTATCCCATGACTGTCATGAGCCTGACATGAGTTTTCCAGTGATTTTTGTGACATTTAGGGGTGTGCACCTTTAGCTGTGGGAGAGGGCAGCAGTGACCTTATCTGACACTGCCAACAGCAGAAGACATCAAAAGACAAATAACAGAGGAAAACCACGAGACACCAAGCAGACGTAAGGATAAACGGGTACGGGCAATGCCGTTAAATCACGGTGCACACTGCTGGCATTGCTTTAGATGTCGTGGTTTCAGGGGTAGAGTTCAGCAGCATGAATCACGGATGTTGCTGCTGGAAGTCAGTCCCCCGTGAGGACGGATGGCAAAAGTAACTTTTTCTAATGTCTGTGTTATGTGCCTTAATATTCATTGTTGTTTTCTCTTCCTCTCTTGCAGGTATTCCTAGTAACATTGGTCCAGTTAGTAAGTAAACAGTTACAAGTAAACAATATGACTGCTTGATGCTTTGCTTTGCCTACGGTCCCACTCTTCACCGTACACCCCTAAACCCATTGCCAGGTGTTCATTTCTGATTCCAATCTTATGAAAAATCACTCAGCAATTGTCGACTAACCTTTTTTTTTTGGTTAGGGGGAGGGATAAGCCATAGCTGGGGGCTATATTGTCATAATGTGGGCATATTAATTTACTTTATCCTGATTCAACTCGACCAGATAATACTTGCCTGGCTCTGCATGGCAAATGTCATTTGTTTTTTTTCCCCCCTCCTTCTCTCCCATGCATTATAAATAAATGGCATCTAGACTTTATTAAAGTGCCAAGACCTCTCTGACAGTGTAATGTCACAGGAGGTCATTTTAATATAAGCCGCAAGCGCCTCGGCTGGTATTATCTTCGTCAAACAGTAGCCCCTCAGGAGGAGGAGGAGGAGGAAGAGAGGTGCCATGTCTCAAGTTACCGCTGCCTGGAAGGCTGTGTGATGCAGGAAACATAGGACTGTATTGAACAAGTCAAAGTGCATTCACAGCCTGGCTCAGTTCGCCTTAATCTTTTTTCTTTTTTTTCCCCATCGCCCTGTTCTTCATGAGTATCCTCTATTCCCGGGGCAGTGGATCGATTAATAAATTGCTTCCTCCTGATGAAGTTACCTGTTAAATTAAGATCAACAGCATTTTTCAATATTTCCAATTATTTGTGAGCTCTTTTTAAGCTCAGTAGTAAATTGTTTTCATTTAATATCCAATTGTGTGCTCAAGCCAACCCAAGGTTCCCCAAAGGACACATGCGTGCTTGTCTTGTTTTTATCATTTAAAGGCTAAGACGACTTCTGGGCAAGTTTCCTAAAACGTGCTGCGAGCGACGTAAGGATTGTTCCCGGGTGGTTATTAATCAGGCTTTAGTGTGGTAGCTTACTCAGTAAGTGAACACTTGTTATAAAGTCTGATGCTATGACGTCATGAGTCAGAAATGGACATGTGGCCAAGACGACCAATTTCACCCCCCCCCCTAACCCAACTACAGTCTTCCACTGCTTGCCTCCGAATTGTGCTTCGTCTTCATGCACGGCATTATTAGTGCTTAGTGTGTGTGGGCATGCTCTTCATACATGCTGTGTACACGTACATATTCACTGCTGCACATCCATCCTCTCCGTCCCTTCCAAAATGCCAGGCCAGACCATGTCCAACGGCTGTCCTCAAATCCTTTACAGGGCGGGTGTGCATGCTGATAAGTGCGTGTGTGTGTACGTGTGTGTGTTTTGGGGAGGGAGGATGGGCGATGTAGAAAGGACACTCTGACAAACCAAAGTCTTCGTTTCTCATCCAGATTGGCCCACGGGGATTTAGATTTCTCACGAGTGGCTGTCTTGTTGCAGCAGCCTTCCACAGAACCAACAAAACACAAAAAAATGAAACATGCTGACTGTCTTATTTTTTAAGCACACTGAAGAGGATGAGGCCATTTTCAGCGCAAACACAAACCAACGTTAAGTCGCATTATTAATAAAGTAAGAACAGGCTAAGGGGGGAAAAGGTTATGATGTCCTTGAGGTTTGTTTTTTTAAGGATTGGAAACAAAGCTACTGTTTGGGGGAGAAAAAACAAAGCCCTGCACTTTTTATGTTGTTTTTTGAAGGTAATTGAATTCCTTATTGACTTTCCTCAATTCTATTTCAAGTTTATTAAGCCAGGCAGAATTGCCTAATGCAGACCATTAAAGTGAAATTAATATTTTAAAAAACAATTCTGGCTCTGCAAGATTGCATTTCATTATAAGTATGGCATTGATTAAAATCCGTCACCACTCATTTCACTCCTGAATATTCCCCATAACAAAATAATTAATGGAACCTAGATGTGCATTACATCCCGTCAGTTGCCAACACAGAAACCCTGTTTCCAAAAGAATGCAAGTTTGGGAAATGTGTAAAATGAAAATAAAATTATTGTTATGATTTGAAACTGTATTTCACTGAAAGTGGTACAAAGACAATACATTGAGACTTTCTGCAGCTGTATTACCTTCATGAAATGAGCAAAACCTTCTCTAAAGAAAAAAAAATGCCAGCATTGTTGCTTAAGAACCTATATGTATTGTTTAACATTTATAGCATTACTTTATAAATTTGCAAAGTACCCAGTGTACACCAAAGCAGCCATTTACCAGCATGAAGGCTGGATTTTGGACTGTGCACAGATAACATTAAATGCCTGACCTCAGCTCATCTTAAATGAGCTCAGGTTCAGAAAAGGGCAGTTTTCTTTACTTCTTGTTGTCTTCTCCTTTAGCGTGGCTCTTTTGTATTTGCAGCTTTGAACTGTGTTTGCTGAGTGTTCCTGAGCTCATGCAGTGATTTCCAGAACCAAATGTGCCGTTCGAAGGCCCAAGAAGATCGCAGCCTTGTTCATTATGTAAAGAGATGTCTCAATATTCTCTGAATCTACTGATGATATTATGTACCGTGTATTATTAAATCCCTTTCAAATTTAGCACAGAGAATCGTTGTTGAACTGTTTGCACACCCAGTAATACACAGAGGAGCAGACGCCTCTCCATCGCTACCTCTGAGAGGCTTTCTTGCTCTTTTTGATAATCGGTCGTGTTACTGACCTTATGCTAATATAACCAATTAGTTAGGAGATGTTTCAACAGTTGTTTAATATTTTTGTCTTACTTTGTTTTATTTTTGATGCTACACAGGTTCCAGGCTTTTGTTTACTCAGCCTTCTTTACTTGATGCTGGCAGCAAATTTAAAATGATCAAACCTGGATTTTTTTTTAATGTCTTTGTGCCGTTTTCAGGTAAACGATTTGACAAGGATTGTGCTTTATGTTGAAACACATTTCACACAGCACCACAACTTTTTTTGGAAACAGGTTGTGATTAAATATCATCATACTTTAGCAATTAGATCAGCTGTTCGACAGATCTAGACAGTGCAGCGTTCTCACCTTTTTTCCCCTCCAAATGTTCCTGGCAGAGCCTTTTTTTTGCAGCTGTTTTGACCAAACGGTTTCACTGCTAAGTGATTATCACACGAACAAAGTATTTCAAAGTAGATTTCAAAAAAGAGCTTTTTTTTTAAAAGCTCTTTATTTGTTAATATCTCATTTTCAAACAGCATTTCATTCTGTGACTCGTGTGACTCAGACCCAGCGGAGACGTCAAAGTCGTCACCGATGACAGAATCCCCACGAAGAATCAAATTCTTCTTTTGTTCGAGCAGTTTTGAAATCAGCACTGAGGGTATTTAAAGCGACTGTCACTCTGTAAAGACATACAAACCTCAAAACTAATGTTTTATTGAAATCCAGCCCACTTACAAAAAAAAAGAAAAAAGATTCGAAACCATTATTTCACAAGGGAAAAAAGTCATTATTTAAAAGATTGCACTTGGTGAACAGCAGTCATATTCTCTATTCACACATAGTTAGAGTAAGTGGCTTCTTGCCAAGACACCGCTGGATGTTAATTACCCAAGATTGCATGATTCATGGAGTCAATAGCGAAAGGACAGAAAGATCAAGTGAAGAGATGAAGGGGCACGATGAGGAAACTTATCCGTATTCCTCCCTTTGCTTGAGTCCTCTCCATTTCCAACCGCAAAGTATTTCCCTGACACGGAAATACTGACTTGTATGTAATTATGAGGTTATGCTACCCACAGCAGTCCGTCATTCCAAGTCCCAACACCTGCCATTATTTATTCATTGTTATTCCTCCACCAGAAATACACTGTAATTAGATATTGATTACTCAGTCAATGTGATGAATTAAACAAAATGCCCCCTAACGTCTTCATTTGCTATACATAGAGTCCCTTGCATAAATCATGAGCTAAATACTAAGTTTAACTGAGTTTGGGTTTTTTTCTTGATCTTTTGTCTTCAGTTTTTTTTCCCACTCATCATTGCCATTGCCATAAACATACAGTTGCACAGCAAGGTAATGGACGTCACACAAATTACATACAACGTCTCTCCGACGTCCTTTTAATGGCTCTTTGGATGCATTCTCTGCCCGTCCATGTCAGCCCTGCCCCATCGTGCTGTTTCCTGATTTACAGATCTGAGTCATGCTGGACATGTTCATATCTCCAGTTGTCTGTGTCCACTACCACATAGTCTCCCCTCTTTAGATGATCTGTAAAGTGCATCCCACGAGGACACATCATTAACTCCTGATTTCTCTCAATTGCACGCAGTTCGGCCGAATGTGTCATCCCTAGGTGTCGCTAACCGAAAAGAAGGTAGGCATCTAAGATTATGCAACAATTATGTTTTTGTTTTGCAGATTCATTTACTTCAGGTGTTTGTATAGTTGTCAAAAATGACTCTTTGGTAGCCCAAACTATCCTTCCCTTTTTCCTGGCTTCTTGAAAAGCCCAAAAACATTATAAGTCAGCCTGTCGCACCCTGGAGGCTCAAGAGGTTGCTGCAGCTCTGATTTATACATTAACACTGTTTCAGTTAGGTGCTCAGCTCTCAGCACCGTGTTAGCTCATTAGATAGAAAAGCAGGAGAGGTTTCACTTTTGTCTTTTTTTGAAAGTGTTGGGCTCAACTTAGCTTAATCCACCTCACAACTAGCGCACAACCGCTCAGCTCTGTGTTTCCATGACTGCAGCCAAGCGCTCACAATGTATGTGGCAAGGGCTTATGTCACCTGGTACAATGGCAGAGGCCGGGCCCATTATTTCCTTTTCCCCACTGTTTGCTTTATAGCCGTAAAAGAATGGAGGGATTGATGTGTTCACTGCTAGCCAGTTTCCTTACCCACGCAGCTGTGCACAAATTTATAGTGTGAAAATTCTTGGCTGGCCTCCACCGAGGTGGAGAGTAGTTTGTCAGGGTATAGTTTCTGTCTGGGGAAACATACACAGACAGTTTTGAATTATACTAAGCACTTGTTAATGAAATGAAGCGTAAAAGAGGGTCCATAATATTTGAATTGTTGAATCGAAGGCATTTGTAACAGATGCTGCTACACGCAGCCAGCTTCACTTGGCAATGTCACTCCTTATTTCTCAATGCCATCATTCATCTTTATTGCGTATGTTTCCTTTCTTTTCTTTTTTTTTATTGTTATATTTTTATTAGGCGTGATGCTTGGTATCCTTAATTCTCTGGCATTACATGTGTTATGTTGAATTGCAATATCATGGGTTTTTTTTGTTTGTTTGTTTGTTTGTTTCTTTTAATTTGTCTAGTAGCTCCTCAAGTTGCATTGTCCACTGCCCCTTCTGTCCACGTTGCAAACAGCAAGCGAGGTAGGAGCTCTGGAATTCCCACATTGTCCCCACCCAATCCCAGATGACACCCAAAGCCTTCTTCCTGTATGAACTGATGTTTCTGCTAACCTGTGAGCTACCCCCCCCCCCCCCCCCCCCCCCCCGCCAACCCTCCCCAACCCTTGTGACACTACCCCAGTGCTAGAGCACTCTGTATCCGTATCTCCAGCTCAGAGCTAGACTGATGGCTTTCACTGGACGACTCATTCATCTATGGAATCGTATTCTAAACACTATAAAAGTCCCTTGGAATCATTTCTTTTTTCACTGAAAATAAAGTGGGTGTTTGAGGCTACAACTATTTTGGGGGGGAACATGTACCTGAGACTTTTTATTCCCTGTGCGCGCCGTGCATGATTTATAACCTTAGCCTATTTCTAGAAAGGAGAGATTATTTGTCTTCTGAGAGTATGCCTGCAAGAGGGAGGCATCTAATGTAGAGGACCTTAGCTTACATTTGGATAAGACTTGCTGATTTAGGTGAAAGGTAGTGTGAACTGGACTTGCTGTACCTTCGTTTCCGAGACGTGCCGAGTTTATTAGTGTCTGGACAGAGAGAACTGACCTCAATACAGATTCTTAATAAACACAATCCCTTGGACAAAAGCCTCCTGCACTAACCACTTTATCGTGGAGCTGTGAGTGGGCATTCTGTCCAAGCAGCTGCCAGTGTGGCTTAAGGGTCACATCTGTCTGTGCTGTGACACATGGTGTCAGTGGTCACTCGGAGTGACGGGCTGATCCTCACTGGAACAGAGCTGGGGCCGGACACGCCCCATCCTGCAAGCCTTAGGGCAGGACGGCCAGTGAGTATCATGGATTGTAGCAGCTTCGACTCAATATAGCTTTATCTAATTAAGCATGACTGCATAGTAGGCAATGTCACTTTCCCACCCAGCTGCAATTCACCACACACTCACTTGCCTCGCTGATTGCTTGTTGAAAACTCAGTTGGGTCGGACTAAAAAACAACTAAAGAAATGTTTGTTGGATGAATTAAGGGTTTTAAAGATAAGTAATACATCAGTCATTGCAAAGGGTTTTAAAAGAAAACACAAAGGTTTCATCTCATCCTCTCTTCAGACCAGATAACCGCTGACATTAAGACTTACACAAAAACCTCTAAATTCCCTCACACGCCATTCTCAGCGGCTGAGACATCCATTTCATTCATGGTTTGACCTGCCTCATGCTGCGCGGTGCTCCTGATGTGATCGTGTCTCTGTGCTGTCATTTCAGAGCCTTTGTCGCCTCGTGCTGTGGTGTGCTTGAAGTGATGTGACCTCTCTACTAACGCCGTGGTGTTTTATGTGAAACTTCTGTTTTTTTCTAACTCTGGCCATGCCCATGCGAGACTAATCACGACCAACCTTACCTGTCATTCCCCCCAACATCTTCTCCTCAAACCATCTCCATTTTTAACCTCGCATGCCACGGAGCCTCCATCAGACTTGCTAACCCCACCGCCGTAGCACTCGCTGCAAAAGCAACAATTCCAACGCTCTCGCCCGCGTCTCTTTCTCCTTCTTTTCTCTCCTCCTCCCCTCTCCTCACTTCACACTTGCTCTCTCTTTGCAAGACTGCGAATGCTTCGGCCACTCCAACCGATGCAGCTATATCGAGCTGCTAAACACCGTCATTTGCGTGAGCTGTAAGCACAACACTAGGGGCCAGCACTGCCAGCTATGCAAGCTGGGCTACTACCGCAATGCCTCAGCAGAACTGGACGATGAAAATGTGTGCATAGGTCAGTCCCCCATCCGGGCCCCTTCACCACCACCACGCTTTCACACTCTCTTCACCTCACCTCCTGTCTCTGACTCCTCATTAGAGAAATTGTCAGTTTCATCCCCAACACGTCATCACTCATACACTCTCCTGTTTCCATGTCCAGTCATCTTCCTCTTTTGCTTCTTCTGCTTTCACACAAGGTTGTTGCTCATAAATCTCCTTGTTAGCCTGGGTGTTAGCAGGTGATGCTTAAGGGAGTCTTTAGCATCATATTAAAATTAGCAGTTTACCATTTATTAAATATACCTTTATTTTTACCTACTAGCTCTCATATATTGTGTTTTATTGTAATCTCTTGCTGCTAGCTAGGTTTTATTTGAAAGGTGTATATTGAAGCCAAAATGATCCTATTCTCAAGGTTTAGCATGTGGGCGAGGTGAGAAAACTATAATTTGAGGAATAAATGTCCTCCTGAATAGCTGCATGGTGATTAGAAACTGGTTAGTGTGAAATGGTCACAACAGCTACATCTGAAACGTTAGCAGGTTTGTGCCTTGTCACAATTTTCTGTACAAATTCTGTCATTAAGGAGAAACAGTTCAAATGTTAGGATATAGCTGAGTTAGATAAGAAAACTGAGAGCACTGTTATGTCTTTATGTTTATTATTAAGGTACAGACAGAAGCATGTTGCCTTAGCTTAGGACATTATAGATTAAGGATAACATTTAGTCTTGCTTTGTCCAAAGGTAACCTTCGAAACCTTGTATGACATGACATATAGACCACAAAGTGTTGAGTGACCCCTCATTTTTTAATATTTTGCTTCCCAGGAGTCAGATTTTCTTATGTTTAAAGTGGTCTTGAGCAATAGTGAGCAAAACACAGGAGTGTTTTTTTGTTAAGCCACTTAACACATGTGAATCACTCAAAGGCACCTAACCTACGGGATGAATCACTGTTGTGTCCAACATTACAGACAAATGGGAAAGAACCAAATTTAAATTGTGTTTTAGGCACTTTCTTAGTAGATGCCAGTTGTGGAATCTACAAAAAAATAAAATAAAATGCCAAGGACAACATAATTTAACAGATATCAAATAGTATTTTTGCACCAACAGGTAGATTCTCAAAGAGCTATTAGCTAAAAGCTTGGCATGTCTGTGCATCATGTGTACCCTTATAAAATCTTAGGAAAGCAGGACAATATAAGAAGCGGCAGAACTTACAAAAAAACTATTTGCAGCAGATGAACAGTACCTGAAAGTCATGTCCTTAGGAAATAAGAAACAATTCCAGCAAACACCTGACACAGGACCTGAGAGATAGATTTGGCTCTTTAGTTGATCTGCTGATGACCAAACCCGCAACTTGTCTTAGTGGAAAAGTGGCTGTCAACAAGTCATTATCAAGCAAGGTAAATAATAAGGGGGGAGCTGAGGTTCTGCCAAATTATACAAGAACTGGACGGAAAATCAGTGGCTACAGGTTGGATGCAGTCTTGAATCCAAATTAAAAATTTTGGACATCATCAATATGTATGAAGGAGGCCAGGAGTGTGGTACAAAATTGAATGTCTACAGCCATCTGTGAACATGGTAGAAGCTCTGTCGTGGTTTGGAGCTGCATTTCAGCCAGTGGTGTCTGGGATCTTGAAAAAATTGCAGAAAAGTTCCAGCAGATTTTGATCCATCATGCAATAGCATCTGGAAAGAAAGAATTTCCAGCATGACAATGATCCCAAACACACTGACAGCATGCCTGGATAGAAAAAGCACGCAGTGGGAGGCTATCAGTCATGGATTGGCCTCCCCGGACGTCAACATTATTGAAGCAGCGTGGGATCATCTTGACAGAGAAGGAAATAGAAGTTAGCAAACTTCCAAAGAAGAGCTTTGAATTTCCTTCAGGAAGTCTGGAGAACTATTGCTGAACAGAGTTCAGGCTGTGTTGAAGAATAAAGATGGTTATACCATATACTCATTCCCATGTATGATTACATGTTTGAATAATCACTGCACCTATTCTCCATTTTCCTAGCAAAATATTAAAAAAATTTGGAGGTGACTTGTGACTTTCGCACAGTACTGTAGGCTACATAAAATTGGTGGTGGAACTTACAAGCAAATGTATTCAGTATTGCCAAAATACTTGCTGGTGAAGCAAATGCCACCTTTATGGTTATGTCTGAGGTAAAAGGCCATTTCCACTTGGTGTTCCTGTTATTTTGTTCATGACTTTTACGCAGGCATTCATAAAATGCATTATCTACTTTGTCTATGTGTAAAAATTGCGTTTCCTACGGTTCCTAGGGCAGTATCTCGGTTCCCCGTTGAATTTTTTAGCTAGCACATGTAGTGTGAATTCACAGCGCTCAGTGCCAGGTGCATTTGTGAGTCCTGAGGGGGGATTCTGACAAGCAACAAGAGTTCTGATGGAAATGTTGCAGCGAAGTCACACCACCAGTCAGAGGTGCCACACAAGTGCATATGTCATATACATGAAATGGCCTCAGGAGC
Organism: Aulonocara sp. 'chitande type north' Nkhata Bay; assembly: GCF_057382095.1. NCBI lineage: Eukaryota > Metazoa > Chordata > Actinopteri > Cichliformes > Cichlidae > Aulonocara > Aulonocara sp. 'chitande type north' Nkhata Bay. The sequence continues at coordinate 32,273,422 of NC_141352.1, forward strand.
AGCAGCTGAAACCTGTCACAAGGCATTAAAAGTCGCCAAGGCGTTACTGCGTGCCAAACTCGCCGTCACCCTGCCTCTCTCTCGCTGACCCCCCACTTTGTCACTTGCTGTCACCTCTCTCCTCTTGCCTGACCCTTGGATGTCACTCAGGCGCAGCCGCGTGCAGCCAGCACAGACACAGAAGGTGCAATGTGATGGTCAGGGACTGTCAAAATAAGTGTCACTTTGACTGCAGAGTGTTCCAGGTGCTCTGAAAAGTGGGAAGGTCAGTTGAGTGTGAGGCACTAGAGACTGGGCGTGTTGCTTTCATGAAGCGCTTTATGTTCAAATTGCAGCCAGAGCACCGCTGTCTTCTGTTTGTAATAGGCAATTAAAGATGAAGCCAAATTCTTATCAAAGGATAACAATAAGTCTACAGAGCCATTTAAAAATTAGAGGGAATTAAAGAACATATTACTACAATGCCCATTTCAATGTACTCTCTCATTCCTCTGGAACATTCAGTCTTTATCTTTGTTTCATATCATTATCCATCTCTACCTTCTCATCACATTTCCTGTCTTCTCTTGCCATCTTTTGCTACCTCTACCTGTTTGAATGACTCAGATTTTGGAAGAGCATGTTCAGATAGGCTCACTTTGTCCATCTAAAAAGAAAAAATCAAAGCTACTGATAGTGCTTTGCATATCTGCTCATTGCACGCTGTGTTCTTTAAAACAGCCAAATTAATGCTATATTAATTACAAGTATGTTGTAATGAATAGAAAATGTTCATGTATCTAGAGCCAGCTTCATTCTCACTCATTCTGTCTCCATTACAGTTGAAATGGTAGCATTTTTCCCTGTATGAGTCTTTAAATCTATTCCCATTCTTTTACCAGTTATAATAATCAAGCACCTTCTTAAGCTAGAGCTCGAGGACCGCAGACCACGCTGTGAAAATCCTAGACTTGTGCTGGGAAGTCAAAGCACTACCCTTTTTTTCTCCAGCCTGTGTGTGTATGTGTGTTTTGTTTTTCCAGAATGTAATTGTAATCCCTATGGCTCAGTCAATGATCGCTGTAATGGCACAGGATTTTGTATATGTAAGGAGGGCACTACAGGGCCTAAGTGTCAGGAGTGTCTGCCCGGCTATTTGTGGGACAATGGCTGCAAATGTAAGTAGAACCGTAACCCTCCCCGTGCAGCTCCTGACTGTTCTCCCCCTCAGCTGTGTCTTTCTCTTCTATTCTCTCTCTGATGTCTTTTCTCTCTGCGTGATTCCTGAAGCTTTGGCTGGAAGAAAAAGAAACAAAAAAAAAAAACACTGCACACGTGCAAGACTGCCCAGCTGCCTTGACAAACACAGAGCTAACACATAACACCACCTAACCCGATATATACGAAGCCATTCCTTTCATAGCCTGTACCTGCATTTCACACTCGCTGTGGCTGCATTACCAGCGTCGAATCAGCAGGCGCCGTTTATGGCTCAAATAGAGAGAAAGCAGTGGAATGACGGGATGCATGCTGCTCGGTAACTCAGTTATTCAGGCGTGTCGCACACCAGCAACACAACAGCTGAGTCAATATTGACTGCTTGACAGGCTGCCTGTGATCTGTTTGAGTAGCCATCACCCCTTCACAGTCCACAACAGGACAATGTCATCCAACATCAACATTTTCTCGTTTTGAGTTCCAGCCCATTTATTACTGTCTACACTTTATATTTCCCCTGCTCATTTTGCAGTGCATGCCCTATGTATTTTTTTTTTTTTCAAATGTCACCAATTTTTCATAGTTTCCTTCAAGTCAAATCTCAGTGACAAACCTGCAAGAGGTAGACAAAATAGAGTAAACACTTCAGGATGATGGATTTTAACTCTCTGACAAAGAACTTTAAAGACTGAAAACATCATTGCTAACACTGTTTATGCTCCAGGCACGCATTACTAGGCCTCTTTGGATCTATCTGACTAGTCGAGCGCTGGTTTAAAAAGGCTCGCGTCAATTTTTTTTGTCAGAACAGGTGATAATTGCTTCTAATTGGCGCTCACCCACCGCGACCCATCTTTGTATCAAGTTACCTCAGATTAATAGGCCTTTTCAACACGACAGTGACATCTATTTGCCCGCCTCCTGCAGCTCAACATTAATCTCTGTCCCGACTAACAAAGGCGTCCTAAACGAGGCACTTCAATAGAGTACGAGGACGTGATTTTGAGATTAAACAGCGACTCCACACTTTTATTACATCCTACAGAAAAGCCAAAAAAAGGGAAAATTTTAATTTAAAGAATTAATTTTTGGTAGTGTAATTTATTCTAGCTTTCTTTTTTAGACAAGTTTGATCGCTAGATATTAATTCTGTGAATTACATTGCCACTGTTTGCTTCAGGTTTCAACATCATTCTCGTGTATCCGAAATATTTGGACTAGGATTGGCTGATGTCTGAGTTTTACTGACTGGAGAGAAAAATATAAGAAACTATAGTTTCACTATTTTAGAAAGTTTAAGTGTCAATCTCTGAATATATATCATTCTAAAACATTAAAGTGCAGGGAAAAAAACATTTATGACCTGAAGCTGATTCCTGTGCTTCTTCATGTGGATATTAAGTGATCATCGGCATAAGTAGAGTGTAATCTCGTGTTATCAATTAGTGAATTTATTGGGAAACACCCAATAAATAAACAGTGTAAACTTTGTGAAAAAACAAAAGAAGGTATATCATTGTGAACATGTTTAAAACACATGGCTTAATATTCACATTACAACAACAGTTACCTCAAGGTGCTTCATATTGTAAAGTAAAGACCCTACAATATTGTTAGAGTAACTGAAACAGCACAGAGAAAAATCGATTCCATATAAGGAAAGTATCACTTTTTTCACAACAGCAAACTCAACATGCAAGGCAGGCAATGTGCGCTCAGTATGTTCTGTTTTATCTGTGGTGCTGTGGACGGAGATGAGATTGGTTAAAGTAAAGGGCTTCACCGAAGGAGCCACTTACAGCACTCGTCACGACTTTCTGAGATGCACTAAGTTTCACGATTTCATTATGCGAACTGTATCAATACAACACGAGCAGATAGAAGCGTTTCCCATTGAGTATACAGCGAATTAGCGACACCCCCGCTGCTTATACTGTGTTTGTTAGCGTCCAACTTAAGAAAACGAATGCTTTAAAGTCTGCTGCATTGTGATTTAAATTCAGTGTAAAATGAGTCACTTGCTTTTTTTAGTAGTTCTCGACACAGAAAGACATTCATTAAAATTCGCTGTTTTTTGTGACTGTACTAATATATTCTGTGTGTACAGCGCAAAGGCACTGTCAGCATGAAAAAATCTGCTTCAAACAAAAGGTGAGAGACAGGCGTCCTAGCATGACCTGCAACGTGAGGCGCACAACCCGAACCTAATGATGTACCGAGAACGCTGAGTGGTACAAAAGCAGAAAAAAGCAATTAACGTGAAAATGTTTAAAACGGCGGAAGAATGTTTTTCGTAGAGAGGCGGCGCCAAGGTAAACAGATGGGAAGCCACACACAGCGGGAGTGAGCACGGAGCAGATCAGTTTGTATTTGTCAGATGAAGCAGTGATCAGAAAATCCACAAACATTACTGTTTGAAGTGTTTGTATGCTCTCAAAACTTCAAACTCTATATCCAAGAGGTCTGAGTAATACTTCACTTAAAAAGCTGCTAAAGTTAAAGATCCGCTCCAGACACGATGAAAGGTTTAATACTGGGATTTGCATAGTAATGTGGGTCTGAAAAGAAGTTCAATTACATCTACACCTTCTCCCTGATTAAAATAGTAACACAAAAAAATCCAGAATGTCTTAACATGTAAATATTTTTTGGTCTTTAAGATTTAACTACTTGGTATAAAATTTCTCCTACATCACTCAAACAACAGCTCAGAGACATTCTCATCACATGAATTTGAAGACAGTCTCCGAAAAGGTCAAATATCTCAATGTTTTCAGCACAAACATACTTTGATTGCTTTAATATCTTTTGCCTACAAATAAAAGGCAAAGAGGTTCCTTTGTATTGAGGTTGTAATTTACTGCTTGTGCACTGACTTTTCTACATTGATCAAAGTATTGGTGGCATTTCAAAGAATGCAACATCCAAAGAAGGGGGATCTTTTAGCTGTAAATGTCATAGAGGCTGTATTAGTATGCTCATATCGAGAAAAAGAATAGCATAGTATTGCTATATTCCTGACTACAGATTTTTTCCCCTAGAGATTGATTTTTCTTCTTCTTCTTCTTCTTTTTTGGGTTGTTTGTTTTGTTTGTTTGTTTGTTTGTTTGTTTGTTTGTTTGTTTGTTTGTTTGTTTGTTTGTTTGTTTGTTTGTTTGTTTGTTTGTTTGTTTGTTTGGTCACTGAAAAAAATTCCAGGCTCTTCTGCTCTGGCAGTAACACAAATGTGAAGTTTTTCACTGGAGTTTGATTCATCGCCCCAACAACAAATGAGCCACAAAAGCACCCATAGCAGTGCTTTCACTTCACAAAATGTCCTCTAAAGTAGGAAAGAGAACGAGAAACCCCCAGAATAATGTCAGTCCAAAACCACTGAGTGATTCTATGGCTGAAATGGGAAAACTCGACCTTCTTCTGCATCCCCGCTGCTGCTGCAGGAGTTCTGTGCGTTGACGAGACGCTGTCTGCATGCAGAGCGGGGGAAAAAATGCAATTAAAACTTAAATCTCTCGTCAAACACATCACTTTCCCAGACAGGCGCACCTAGTTCAGCGGCCCCTTCTCTAAATATTATCACTCATATCAAAAGCAAACACAACAAATCTTGTCTTTTACTGCCTGCGCCGGCTCTGTTTATGTGCAGTAATGCAAAATGGTTAATGTGAGAAAATGAAATCACATAAAGGTGCGGGACAAGAAGTTCCTACTTCTGCTGTGTTTTCAATCTTACAACACTGAACGTGATCGTTCTTGTTTGTCATTATTTTTTTTATATCTTGATGATTTTATTGATCTTTTTTCCTTTTTTTGTTTTTTTTTAAGTCATCACTATCTATTTGTCTTTATAGTCCCTTCAGCTGATGAATCACTCTGCTTCCAGGGAATAGCCATGACCTAAAATTTCCTTTAGAATGAACTAAAATTTCCTTTGAACAGAAAGATTCTTAAAATTATTTTAATGGGATTATTCTGAAAATAAGAAAAAAAACACTTAGCAACCACCAGTCACTATGGAGAAATTTGTGGTTGCTGGAGGTTGGTGGTAGTTGCTGTAAAAAACCCCATTCAGGCAGGCCTCCCCCTCTGTACCCAGCTGGTTGCTAGGCAACAATATGTATTTGTCAGCCTGTTGGTGAGGGAGGTTGCTGGCTGTCGCAAATCAGTCACAAAGAGGTATACAGTGCTGCACTTCTATATGATATTTTCAGTTTTGGATTCAATTTTTCAATCACAACAACAGTCGCCTCAAAGCGCTTTATATTGTAAGGTAGAATCTACAATAATGCATCCAGAGAAAAAAACAACAATCCAATCACATGACCCCCTATGAGCAAGCACTTTGGCGACAGTGGGAAGGAAAAACTCCCTTTTAACAGGAAGAAACCTCCAGAAGAACCAGGCTCAGGAAGGGGTGGGGCCATCTGCCGCAACCGGTTGGGGTGAGAGAAGGAAGACATGAGACAGGATAAAGACAAGCTGTGGAAGAGAGCCAGAGATTAATAACAAGTACAATTCAATGCAGAGAGGTCTATTAACACATGAGTGAGAAAGGTGTCTGCAAACACTTGCCAGCTTCTTGCTAAGCAGTCTTTCTGCTGTCCTCCTTTCCATTCACCCCCAGCTGGCAGCTGCAGATGACTTCCCATCCTTGAGCCTGGGAATGTTTCCTTCCCACTGTCACCTTGCTCATGGGCGATCATCTGATTTTGGGGGCTTTCTCTATATGGTGATAGGGTCTTTTCCTTACAATATAAAGCACCTTGAGGTAACTGCTGTTGTGATTTGAAGCTATAAAAATACAACTGAATTACACTGAATTGAAACAGTGAAATCCGAGACTATTTGTCTTAGTAAGTAAACGCTGTATGTTTTCAAACATGTTGATTGGAGCAGGGATACACATTTTTCCAATGGGGGTCACTGACTAGTCTAAAGTCCAGTGTGACTGAAGCCTAACCTATCAACAACCAATCAAATTGCTGAAAATGTAGTTTTTACCTCACATTTAGACAAATTAATCGAATCTCACCTTCAAAATGTTCCAAGCTTTAATCAACAAGTTAGGAAGTGGTTGTCTGTAAGTATGGATTACTTTCCTGAACATAGACTAAATCCGACGTTGCTTATATCAAATAGCAAGTCTGATTTGGCCTTAAAGATGTGCCTTTTTAAAGACGTGATCATATCTTATCAGACTAGGATAGTTTGAGATTTTTAGTCCAAAAAAGTGGGCATTCACAACCGTGTCCGACGTCTTTTTTCCAATTATTTTTCTAATCAATTTAGAGCACATTCTGAATAAAAGCCAGTCTGAATATTCTTAGAAATTCATGTTATCATTCTATTGTGACAGCAAGGAAGGATAAGATAGACGAGACGAAAGGTTATTGTCTAATTAAAGGAGTCTCTCCTGTGTACTGATCATATCAAGGCCTCATGATTCTTTAATTAATACATTTGATCGCTCTTCCTTGTCATCTCGAGGAGACAATCTAATTACCAAGTTTAGCCGCTGCCTCATCACAGAGAGCAATCAAAGTGAACAAAGGCTTTCCATAGAGTCTGTTTTGCAGTCTCATATTGACTCATTACTGTAGTTTCTCCTGAGTGGTTGAGGTGGTCATGCAATTGATATGTCAGATGAAAAAAACAAAACAGGGGGAACAAAGATAGAGTTCAGATGTCTTATTTGGATGTAGTTGTGCATGGTAATTGGTGAGCTGTGGCCTGGAGCAAAACTTACTGAGCCAAACAGCAGCTCTCTTTTCTCCCACGAAACACAAATAGGATTCGCACAGTCAATGTTTCTTAACAAGGCTCCCATCAAAGCTCTATTTGGCTATTCCTGTGAGACAGCATGCATCCAATCCTGATTATTAGGAGAGAGGTCTTATATTTGTTTGTGATATTTATGTCCCATAGAGTTCATAGATTGCTCACCGCATTGTTTTCCACTCCTATAAAGGACTGAAATGGGCAGAAGTGGCCCCTGTGTTTATCAGTCTCTGTTGGTTTATTAGTTTGTGCAGCGCAGCTTTGTTTGCCTCCAGCTTGTTTGACAGCTTGCCTCCGCTGGGAATAGAGTGGCCTCGGTGTCCCAGCTCTAAATATACACCAATTTTCACCTGACGTTCAGTTTGTCTAAAGTCAGTGGTGTTTGGGGAAAGCCTCGCAGGCTTTGAGGAAAGTGTGGATTTCTGTGCTGTAACGTAGCTGATTTGATGGGGCTTGAATAAGGTTTTGGTATTAAACAAATAGACGCGTCTTTTTAGATGCTGAAAAAATGTCCTGAAATCTGAAATTTGGTGTTATTTAAAGATTAGAGGCTGTAAAGTTAAACTGATGGGGAATATATGAAATGTCATTTAAGTAATAATGATGAAAAAAGACTGTGAAATTAATTTCGAGTGGCATTATACTCTTTAAGAGGTGATTAAAAGATAAAGCCAGTGTTCACCACCTTTTAATTACATGTGTATATATTCATTAGAGTTTAATAGCACTTGTATAGCGCCTAAGATTAATCTCAGCCTCTGTGTACAGTACATCTTTACCACAGCTCGAAGCAACAACATTACACAACATTTTCGCTGTCTTACAAACGTGTTTTGTTCAAATTTTACATCACATTTAATTATTTTCCTATATAAAATAGTCAATTTCATTTAATACTTTAATTTAATTTTATAATTTTACTAGATTTAATTATTAGATATGACATATAATCTATATTTCATGCATTTTACAATCCAAGATGTGCCAAATGTTGAAGCAATACTTGAACATGTTGGAAAATATGCTTATTTGATTTCTTGAGTTTATTAAGAGATCTAAGCCTCTGCACATTAAATGGATCAAAACCAGGCTGTGCCAGCTAATCTGAATGTGCTCAAAGGTTTCAAAGACAAAGAGCATTGCCCACCAGCACCCATGAAACTTACTTATTAAGGGGTGATGTTACAACTTAAAATTATTATGCATTTCAGTTGTTATAGAAGCCATTTCCCTAAAACTACACGCTTTGCCAGTGTGGGGTCATGTAGTGTCAGGATTTGGTACATGCAAATGTAGATGGAGGCCATTGTGAGAGATGTTTAGTGTCTGAGTGGCCATAGTGGAAGAAATCTGACTCTTTTGCTTGAGTCGACCCACAATTCATTAAGGGAAGTTATGTTGCCCTACTTCATTTAGTACGCAGTTAGCTTAAAAACTATTTGGTTGCACAGATTGTCAGTAGTTTCTCTTATGCAAAGACTTGAGGGGATGTTGATGAGTTAGTGATTAATTCAGCAGTGTACTGATTGTAAATTCTGTTAGGTTGCTTTTAGACTTGTTTTTGTTGTCAAGAACAGTGATGAGTTTTAGCCGTGCAGTAGCCACCAGCACAGCAGCTAGCATGGTTCTCAAAATGCTTAATACGGCAGCGTTCCCGTATAAAACAAGAACTTAAATGTGGGTTAGATATGTGAGGCTATAAAGACCAAGCCCCTCATGAGGAATGCAGTTTCATATAGGTACACTGTTGTAGATCATGCTAGCTACATGGAAGATTAATGGTTTTAGGCTACCGAATCTAACTACATTTACTTTACTGTAATTTAATGGCAGCATGTGTTGGCGTATAGATTATGGGCAAATAACCACCCATGAAATTATAGACTACACAATTAGGACAGTATAACCCAATTCCCAGTCTTTGGGCTAAGCCTTGTCTCCATATTTACTGTACTGTAACTATCAAGACCATAAATAAGCATATTTTCAAATTTAAGATTTCATAGACATCAAAAATGGAATAAAATGTGGCAACGCTTTACTTGAAGAACACTTTTTGTCAGTCTTTGATTCCATAATTGGCCATCTTTAAAGCTTCTGCTGTGATGTTTGATAATGGGAGCTAATGAGAAGAGAATCTCCTTCATGCACCAGAACACACTTCAAGTAAAGTGTCACCCAAACACGTGTTTGTGTGTTAAATTCTCACACATCTTTCCTGTCTTTACATTGCTTCCACCGCAGCCCGGGTGTGTGACAACGAACTCCTGCGCTGCCAAAATGGTGGGACGTGTATCAGCAACGTCCGCTGCAGCTGTCCAACGGGCTATATGGGTTTGCTGTGTGAGAAGCGCCGCTGCGAGTCAGAGCTGGGAGGCTGTGGGGGCCCAGATTCAGGCCAGGCTCACCTGACACCTCCATCCACCTCCAGGCTGCTGCTGCTCCTGCTGCTAGGCTCGGTTCTGCTGAGAGGGGTCTCCTGCCGGCCCGCTGTGCTCTAAAGTGACCCATTACCTGGTGGGAGTCGCACACTTCCCACCTTCTCCACCTTAACCCAAGCTCATCCCCCTCCCCTTTCAGATAATCAACAACCATTTAAAAAAGAACAACCATGAGCTTTCTGGACTGTAATGTTCTGAGCTTCTCCGCCTCCAGACTCAATGGACACTCGCACTGACAATAAAGGGAATGTGCCAGTCAAATGAGTGCAGAAGCTTTTCATTTAATTTCAAAGAATATATAGAAATAATTAAAAAGAAAAACTATACTTCTAAAAAAAAATACAGATATTATTAGAAATATGAGTAACTGAGGGTTTGCCTAACAAAAGTAAAATGAGCAGAGAATGGTGAGTCCCACCCCGACCCCTACCCTACCTCTCTCCCTCCCCCCAAAAGCCATACCAGGTACAGTACACGAGCCCCCTTCGATTTTGAGAGGAGATAACTAAAGATGACAGACTCGTTCACTTCTTCTCATATTGCCACGGCAACAACAGCTGCGACCAATCAGCTCTCGCACAAGCCGACGGTGGCCGCCGACCCCTTTGGGATGCTTCTGTGCGTTGTTAATGTTGGCTGGACTGATGCCGAAGAAAAAAAAACAAACAACAACAACAAAAAAAAGCAAACTTGTCCCCGCTGAATGGCAAAGACTGGCCTCAGAAACAAACCCGTTACACTTCAGCGTGATAACAAACAGAAAGAGGTGAAAAACCCCAGGACGCATTCTTTGCTGTCAGTGCATTGTGGATAGAAGGAAATCTGTCCGGACTGCCACATTGTCACACAAAACCTTGCCCACGTTGATCCCTCTCTGTCTCTATCTTTCTGTCTCTCCTTCGAGCTCGGCCTCATCCTCTCGTTCATCCCCCTCCCTTCCCTCCGATCCTAGTTCCACCCCCAGACGCCGCCACTGACCTGTGCTTTCGTGAACGTTACTCTGTAAAACCCTTGTTGGTTGAAAGATTCTTTTGTCCAATGTTAGTGATGCACATGTAAGAATCCCCCGTCCCATCCCTCGTCCCCCTTTCCTCTCTTCCGAAAAGATACTCCAGTGAAGCTGTCTGATTCTTTTTCTATCTTAGAGCCACCACTCTCCCTACTGTCATGGTCAGGGGATAGTATTCACCTGAGCAGACGAGAAGTGCATAGAAAACCATCAGTGTATTTGCAAGTTCTTTTCTCGACAGATCAAACAAAACAACAAAAAAACAACAAAAAAAGAGAGTCATGTAGTCCTTTTGTATCTTTGCCGAACTGTGATTGAAAAAAAGGCAACCTGTATCTATTTAAGTCATTCAAATGCAGAAGCAGTTGGGTTGTTTTTTCTCTCTCTTTCTCTTTTATTTTCACTTCCTTTTTCACCTTTTCTGTTTATTACTTTTCGTTGTGCAGTTGATTTTCCTTTGTATTGGCAACGTGCTGGCATCAAAGAATATCAGTTTACATATACAGTATTAATAAAGTGTAATAAAATCCCACCAAAGGACATTATAAATGTTTTGTTCTTGCTTTAACACTTGAGAATTTAAATGAATAAAAGGTTAAAAAATTAAGCCCGTGTTGATCTTTTGTTCATGCTAAGAAAGAAAAGATGCGATCGCTGTTTTTTTCCACATCATAAGAGCATCGCTGCAGAAATCATCCATTCAAATTTAGTAGCTGTTTGGAAATTGAAATAATGACAATTAACCACATTGTAGAAATATCGGCAAACAAACACAACAATTTTAGCTTTAATGACTTTATCAAAGTGACAAATGGAATATGCAAGTTTTCTTATTTTTTCGCTATAAATGATGTCTGTATATATTAAAAAGAAGGTCTTTAGAAAACACAATTTCTATTATAGCTGGAAAAATCATACTGAGACTACATTAACATTTCAATAAAATGCAGTAAAGTCATTTCAGTCCAGACTGCAAGAGAGCACAGCCTGCATAGAATAACTGTATAATAATCTGCACAGAGACATGTTTGTGTGGATGTGTACATATAGCATACATAGTAATATTGTGTAGTTCTGCTTTTTCACAAAAGCAGCTGTTCGATTAGAACCTATTCATGCACAAATGCCTTATAATCCAAAAAGATATCATGACAATAGATCATGCCTTTCACTTAAAGCTTTCATGTACTTTATAATGGCTGCTTTTATAATCCATGCATTCACAGTCTCGCACTAATCTGCCTTTTTGTAATATACAAATAAAGTCAAACTTAACCACTAGAAATATGTGTTTATGATGTCCATGAATGCATTCCCATCTTAATTAGAACTGCACACGCAGTATAAAGGGGCACGCAGCTTCTGTTACTTCTTAAAATTGCTGACACTTCAAATAAATTAATATGCGATACGTGAAGCGAAAGCCCCAAAGAGGCAAACCTGACAAAATGATAGCATAAAAGTCTGTGTATCAGCTTTTGCGATATTTCCGTGCTATTTATCTTGAATTCAATCTGGTAAAGATTTGTTTCAGTGGGCATGCATTGTCGGAGGCACCAAATTAAATATTTACAACTATCGATGTGTCCCGGAGAGCCTGTGTTCAAAGTTTATATAGTGGGTCTTGTCAGACACTCGACAGTTCATCCATAACCTAAAATATTCAAGCCATTGCTCCAGCTTTTTTTTTTTTTTTTGCTTTCCTTTTCTTTTCCAAGTTTAACTCAAAGGGAGGAAAAGAACTTAGGGCCACTGATTGTTCTGCTAATGCATCAATAACAAAAACAACAGATACTTGCTTCCTGGCAAGTTGGCTCGTATATGCCCGATTAATTGATTCCGATTTTGCTCACAGCCACCAACTCACATCCAAATCCCAAGAATAAATTCCATTCACAACCTTTTATTCTGCGAAACGTGGTTTTATCTAGTGAAATGAAAAAGTGAAGCCTTTTATGCCTTTTTTAACTTTTACGTTCGGGTGCTGGGATTTCTTTGTGAAAATATAATAAAAAAGACACTATTTAAGCTGTGATATTTTACTTTTCCAAAGCATGAATTTTTAAAAACACTGAGCTCCTTCCAGACACAGACAAATCTAGCTCAGTTTAACACATTAGAGACAATGACGCTACCATAAAATACGCTATAGATGGCACAATATGTGACAATGAGGAAGACCATTTTAGGGAAATCTGAAAAAATGAAATAAGGCCATATGGACAATTAAAACTAATACAACTTTCCTAAAACACTTTTGTGACTCCAGGGATGCCCTGATGAATTCAGTCAAAGTCACTTGTTTGTCAAGGTCTCCTACAGCGGCCCTAATTTTAACCATGTGTTCAGCCCAGGTGTCAATGCACCATGCTGCGTGGAGAATTAAAATAGAGTTGATGTCGTTTGGGGAGAGGACTTCATCCTAGATATCTCACCTCCAGCAGCTGTTGCCTGACCCAACCATGAAGCATCGCCGAAATACCTCGAAGCGAGCCATCTACCACCACTGGATTATCTCCCCCTGTAACGTGCTTTGTGGAAACGACTGGTAAAACGTGTTTAAAGGGGCCACGGGTGTGTTATTTTTTTTATTTCTGCCCTGTAGCAAAAACAGCGTGGAATTTATCTATGGGGAATCTGTGACTCAGCGAAGGCATTTCAGCTGCAACGGCAATAGATGTCTTTGAAAGTGCTGTAATTAGATAGAATTCTCCTGTCATATAACATCCACTGGTGTCACTCACAGGCCACCGACGCTCAGAGGGGACGAGCCTTTTTGTCACATTTTCGAAGATAAAAAGGTGAGTGTCAAATCAAAACTTCAAGGACTTTTCAAGGTGTCTCGGTGCAACAAGGCAGACTCAAAGAAATCAGATATTCTTCAGTGCCTTAGTCTCTGATCTCAACCCAGTAAAGTAAAACCAAATGCAGAGAGAGCCCCACACAAGCAGCACCTGAAGGTAGAAGTAAAGCCCAGGCCGAGCATCTCAATAGCTAACTAACAAAAGATTTTAATGTATTAAAAACGATTTATATATATATTTGAAATTACAGAAAGTGTGTCCAAGTACCTTTGATCCTCTGAAAAAAATGTATTTTCAGAAAACTTGAACTCTGACTTCTGGCCTTGCAGTCAATGTCACAGACTTTTAAACTAATCTGAGATTTTGGTATCAACTTGAAAATCCTAGGTGACTTCATCCTCAAGTTATTGCATTCACACGATTTTCAGAAAACTTGACTTCTGACCTCTGACCTTGACCTTGAGGTGTAAATCACAAAGCTTCAAACTCATCCGAGAGTTTTAGTAAACACCACACCGTTGCATTGATTACATCATAATATATATCAGTTTGAAAATCAAATCCTATGTTGTCTTTTCTTTAAAACCTCTGAAAATTGTCCAGATAATTATGCATTTAACTGTATTTCCTGTACAACCATACTACTCCTTTTAAAACAATACAGCAAACATTATAAATTTACTGGTTCTTATACAGCACTTTTCTACACTACTGGAGCACTCAATGCACTTTATACAACATGTCTGATTCACCCATGCACTTTTTTATCTAACATTTGCACATATTCACCCTCCATTGGATGCATCGGGGAGCAACTTGGGGGTTCCTTTGGCATGCAACTGGAGTAACGAAGAATCAAACTGCCAGCCTCCAAATTAGCAGATAACCCGCTCGTCCTCCCGAGCTGCAGCAAGCCATAGCTTGTAGCTTTGAACATCCATTCATAAAGTAGCATGTGGCCAGAAAAAAATGCTGTTTTCCTTTGGATTTTGGCCCAATTCTTCAGGAAAATGCATTAAATCCTAAAAGCTTTGCAATGTTTTAAAGCTAGTTGTTAACTTCTCTGCTGTTTGGAGTTGGATAAGCAGTACAGCCTACAGTCAGTTTTTAGAAATGCAAAGCTGCAAACTGCAGAGCAGTAAGACTGAACAAAACCAAAGCTGAAGGCCGAGCCAAGACAATGAGCAAAAAGTGTTGCTCAGGTCTGAGAGAAACATTTGGGTGGGGCAATAAACCTTGTATTCATTCATATTTAGACAATAATCATAGAGACTACTGCACTGTGCATGTTTCTCTAGCTAGCAGACTTCTAACAGTAAAAGAAAAAACACTGCATCGTGACATTGTTTAAGATAAAAGAATAGTACCTGCAGGCATCAACAGAAACATCACACATGTCAAACTGGTTTCTTTTCAGTGTATTTTAGCATCAGTGTCTGTACTTCAAATGTTCATTGACTGATGCTTGGAGGGCGGGTGAACACAAGCCTAAGTACACTCACATTAGGTCGGGCTGAAAAGAATTTACTTTGCCCCAGCACTATTATTCCCGCTATGGTTGTGATGTGTTTGTTTGCGCGATGATCAATGCACTTATCGAACCGCACGCAGCACTTATTGATCAGTGTTTCTTTTTTCTACAGTGTGGGTGCTGAGTGGCCGCTGCTTTTTTTCTATTGCCCGGTTTTCTCCACAGTGAGACCATTAATGGATACTAAGCTGCTACTCAGCTGGAGGCCTTTGCAGAACGGGACTGAAAGTCTTCCATACCCATATTTTCCTTTAGAAATAATTCTTTTGAACAGCTGAAAACTTTTTTTTCTTTGTCCCACATCTTTTTTTTTAATTTATTTCTGAATCACACTGGCATTAGCAGGGTAATCTCACTGCTTGGCTGACTAATGAATACTTTCAAGGCTCCATTTTTCAAAGCTACAGATGCCTTTGGAGGCCAGGGCACCTGAGAGTTTCCACGGTGATGTTACCACAGCAATATGTCTCCCTTCTGGTGATTAAGTGTTACACATCTAGGATTTTTAATAGCTGCAGTGTATTAGTGTTGTGTCCATTTTTTTCTTCGGGGAAATGTTTTACTGTCATAATTCCATTCAATTCAATTTTATTGATATATCACCAAATCATAACGAGAGTTGTCTCGACGTGCTTTATATTGCAAGCTGAAGACCCAGATACAAACAGGCAAAACCCCAACAGTCAACTTACCCCTTTGAGCAAGCGCCTTGGTGACAGTGAAGGAAAAACTCCCTTTTAACAGGAAAAACCTCTGACCAAACCAAGCTTAGGAAGTGGAAGCCATCTGCCACAACCAGTTGGGGGAAGACAGGTCAAAGACACACTGTGGAAGAGTGCCAGAGATTGAGGAACGACACATTCAGTGATATTTTTGAACCAGTGCAACCAGCAGTACCAAAAGCCTGGTTTTGAATTAGTATAGTCTTAGTATCTGTGGTATTGTGCTTTACTGATTTTTATCCCTTGCTACAATAGGAACACAACTAAGTCACTTTGCACTTCTAAAAAAGAAAGTTATTCACTTCATTGTCTTGTGAATTATATGCAGTCAGTCCACTCAGTTAATTTAGTTTGGGCCCCTCATTGTGAAAGGGACACAGCACATGTTACACAAAGTCACTGAGAAGTGAGATTGCGACTTGCAGTGAGAATTTTGCATGGAGAAAAGCCATCGGGGTTGGAACTTTTTATTTTTTCATACTTTTTCCCACAACTTTAAAATTCTTGACACCCCTGATGTGTTTTCGCGGGGAAGTGTTTGAAATGTAAAGAGTGAATTCCCATTGTGGCTCAACACAGTTGATGGATGTCAAATACGGCTCTAATGGCAGGGAGAGTCTGGAGTGAAGGGGAAGTGACACAAGCCACCATCACATGGTTAGAGCAGGTTTGATGTTGCAGTGACAGGCTTCTTCTGCACTGTGAATGGTTGCACCTGGAAATGGAAACCACAGCCAGATATAGCTTGGGATTCCATGAATGGAATTCCAATACACCTAAGGAATAATCGTCTGTATGTACCCGGATCTGCCGGAAATGCCTCGCTAATGTTATGGGTGCATATACAAATATCAGAGGGTGCGTTGGTGGTTCTTTGTGTCCGGGGATGCGCGTCCAGGTGCACACCGGCTCACTCCTTGGCGGCCGCTTATCGGGGCCTGGAGCCTGGGGCTCGCTCGGGCCACTTCGGAGGTGGGGTGCCCCCGGCCTCTCGGCCTGGGGCTCGGTCACTCAGGCACAGCTGGCTGCCGGCGGAGCTCACGGGCGCGTCACTGCAACTCCCCCTGGCTTCTGCTCCGCGGCTGCTGAGTGAGCCCTCATCTGGGACTCTCCTCAGCTCTTTCTGGGACAGTGGCGCGGCTGCCCCTCTGTTGGTCTTCCTTGGTCTCTTGTGTTCTGGGGGCCTCTGGATGTCTGGAGTTTTGATCTCCTCCATACCTGCTTCATGCCCTGGAGGACGGGGCTGTGGCCCCCCCACACCCTCTAGCAGATCATTACATGAAGGAACCTTTTAAAAAAACAAGCGCGTCCATGCTCACAGGTGTACACACGGGTGCTCACACCCACAAACTACATCATTGTGATGCTGTTTATTCTATTACTCTTGTTCTCTTCTGCTTGTTTTCTTTTTTCTTTCTCAGCAGGTGATCCAGGTGATCGATATATGCATTTTTTATTTCTTTTTTTTTTCTGCTCATTCTGTTGGTTTTTGCCCTTCTCCCCCATCCCTCTTCTCAGCTGTTTCTCTTTCCCTCTTTCTTTCTCCCCTTCTTTCCCCCAGTCAAGTCTGTCCCGTATTCAGTAAGTGAAAATAAAATAAACAATAAAAGGTGAATCAAATGGACCATTACGGCAAGGCTGGGATGGTCAATTTGGTAAAGTAAATCCGTTGGGCATCTTTCTTTGCCTTTAGACAACAATTCTGATGGCAAAAGAGCCAAACGGGACAGGCCAAAAGAAAAAAAAAAAAAAATCAGAGGGCAACACAGAATGCCTGGGGCTCATTTTAAATGAATATTAATGAAGACTGGAGTATTATGGTAAATGCGGTTCAATTTCTAGAAACCAATAATTCTAAAGTACACGTACACATTATGATGAGAGGAGACACAAAAATCCAAATCACAGTAATGTGTAATTTTTTCTGCATATTAGTTGTACATTAAAAAAGACACAAGAAGGACTTTATTTTACGCACACTGAGGCTGTTTATGTCATTTCGGCACCTTGGGCATGAATGGAAATAAAGGTAGAGTAGGCAGTGCTGCAGACACCTATACATTGTCTGTGCTTGTTATCTCTTAGTAGAGATGTAGTGACTGCTCTTAGGGTGCGGTCGAACAGTCACACTTGTTTAGGATGGTTCACAACTAAGTGAAGTGACTCAGAAGTACGTGGATACAGACAAAAGTACTGGGCCACTACACATTACAACTACAGGAGGTGCTCAGCCATTAAAAACAGTGCCATGATGCTCCTGGCACACAGTGCTGTGCTGATGTTAATGCCAGAGGAGGTTTGCTCTGCACATTTTGAGTCACTGGTGACTTTTTTTGCACTCTGTGAATTTGCTTTCTAACTTTAAATGATCGCTTCCACTTTTCAGTACAATGACTTGAAGCAGCAATTACAGTCGGTTACAGCCTGGTGCTGGAACTCGTGAAACTCTTCAGAGCGACCCATTCTGTCACGAATATTTGCATCTTTCTTCATATAGTGTATCAGTGAGACAGCTGTAATAAGACCATCCTTTATCAAAGGAGAAGAGACGAGGAAAGAACTATGATATCCAGGCGTCATTGAAAACAATCAACAAAGCGCATGTGAATATTCATTAATGAGTGTCTCATTTGATGACACAACCTGCTGATATGCTTTGAATCTTCAACAACAGGCTTTGTTAGAGTAAATCCTCAGCTGAGCAGTGAAGGTTAGGCTGCTGTGATAAAATCTGCTTCTTGTTAAGGTGTTGGGTTTTGTAAAAACTTAAAAAAAAGATTTAACGATCAAAGTTGACCATGATTCAGCTTGCAATCATTATGTCTGTCATGGTAGTTTTAGTATTTATTGGTATCGTTTCTGCATCCAGGGGTATGGAGTTTTCGATACAGCAAATACCCACAGTCACAATTCACCTTGTAAAAATCTCTTTCACAAATTTCCTTAAATTAAATACATTTTCCATTCATGTCAAGTTAAAGGAAGCTTGGGAAACAGCGGCTTTTCAGTTGGACCCACAGCCTTTTTTTGGTTTGGACACAGGAAGTGCCAGACCAGTCCAGGCCATTTTGGACTCCTTTTATAGCTCAGTTCCTGGGGGGATGTACCAAGTGTGGTATGAAGGATGGGGACTTTTTTCTGATGTTTGGAGAGTGTGCTGATTGTAAACTGTTTGAGATCAAGTTCACTGTCTTTTCTGTTGTTATCGTTGTCTTTGGAGTAAAATACTATGGATTGCTGTAAATCACTTTAGTGCTTAATTGTTGTTTCCTGTAGTGTAAGGAGCAACTGACTCTGGGCAGCAGCTGCAGCTCTTTTGAAGTTTCACTGTGTTTTGGGCAACACAATGAAACGCAGGCTAAGCTAGCTGTATTGCCAGGGGCCAAACTAAAATAGGGTATAGCCCAGTGCAGCGATGTTTCCGCAAATATGAAGGTTAGTTTGATATTCCCAGTTATTTTTATTATTTTTCACCTAGATTCTTAGCTTGACTCTTTCTTCAGTTGTGACCACTGTGAATACTGTCCCAACCCACTGCAATAAAAGAAAAAAATAAAATAAAACAGACGTTTGTCCTGTGAATGTTTTTTGAAAAACATTACATTTCTTCAGCCATACTGAGAGAAGCACGCGTCATTATCACTGTATGTTTTTAGGAGTCGTACAACTCCCCTACAAATACTTACATAAGGTCTTTTGAGCGCAAAGTCTCACATCCCACTTCACTAAGCTGTATCCTCGTGTCAAAGTCAAAAATAAAGCACATGACTGAATACAGAAGTGCGGAGATTTGACGTAACAGATTGTGTTTGTTTTCTGTGTCATGCTCTTCCCTGCAGTGTGTATAGTATCAACCTGAGTACACACTGGCTGTTTTCCACAGATGTAGTGTGTGCCGTGGATAAACAAGTGGTCGCAAGTGCATCAACACTATATATGTATACTGATAGACTGAACAAATGCGGGGTCAAACAGAAAGTCACAAAGCCCACATGCCGGTTTGTATTTTTTTTATCTTTGTCTCGATACGTACGAAGAAGAATCGTTGGGTGTAATAGCTAACTAAGTAAATGAATCAGAGATGTAAGTGAAAAGCCATTTGTCATATTACTGTCACTCAGTGTGGGTTTGTTTTGACAGTAATTTGTCAGTGCAACCGGCATTATTCACATGTCTTCTCTTAAAGCCAGTTATGTCAGAGTTCTGTGTTGTCTGTGTCACACTAATAAGATCAGAGACATCTGTCTCATCAGAAATAGAACTGATTCGGCGCCATGCTCATGGCAAGACACCTGATGTGCAGACACTTTGAGACATGTGAGACTCACAGCTTTGGCTTTAACATCCCACAGTGGGAAAGAGAAAACTGGCTGGGGAAAAGAAAGAAGTGTCGGAACCGGCTATTTGTTTTTGTGGGGGGGGTTGTTTGTTTGCTTCTTAGTTTGTTTCAATTTGTGAATGAAATTGTCAGCCATGGCTTGATGTTTTCATGCCTTATGTAAGTTCATGCTTGCTCAGTTATCTCCTCTCTGGCACCTGAGAAAAATGAGGCCATGCTTGACAGATCCTGATATTTCTATCTGAAGTTTCTTTCACTTTAAAGAGAAGAGACAGGGGTAGGAGAATTAACATGACTGTAGTATTGTTCGCCTTCAAAGAGGCGGGCTAATTCCAGCTATCTTTGATGTTCCTGCAGGTACACCATGTAGTGGAAGATGGGAGTAAAAAGGTAACGATCTGAGGGAGAGATTGTTGCCTCATGGAGCTTGATAACCATAAATAAGGGCCAAGATGGTCATCTGTGCCATCATTAGGCAACATTTCTGTATCCTCTTTTTACTGGGAGAGCAAAATAGCATCTCTGAGGCTGTAAATACAGTTTGCTCCACCGTCGGCATCCCTGCAGCTTTAATAAGGATGGCATAATCATCTGTATTGTGGTCCAGCATTACAGATGGGAGTATCCGTGCAAAGGTTCTGGCAATGAAACAAACAAAATCAGGTTATTGGATGGTAAAGACACAAACATAGCTAAAGGTCCCTTGGCCTGGCAACTGGACTGCTGGGCAACCTCCAGGGTTTGGATAGTACAGTGTGTTATTTGGCAGCTCAGCTGCTACAACCAGGGAAAGTAAATGAAAACATCCCTCTCTGCTTCACATCCACTGGAATTAAAGTGCCCTTGAGCAACCCACTAACCTTAGTGGATCTGCTCTGTTTTCACATGACGGACTAGGCTGTGC
Organism: Aulonocara sp. 'chitande type north' Nkhata Bay; assembly: GCF_057382095.1. Classification (NCBI taxonomy): domain Eukaryota; kingdom Metazoa; phylum Chordata; class Actinopteri; order Cichliformes; family Cichlidae; genus Aulonocara; species Aulonocara sp. 'chitande type north' Nkhata Bay. The sequence continues at coordinate 32,294,144 of NC_141352.1, forward strand.
AGCTCAAAACAAAGTCAGGACACTTCTGCAAAAATATGAGTTAAATGTTTCCATGAATGCAGGTTGTAGGTGGTGAAAACTGAAAGGTTTAGGCGGGTGACAGAGAAGCATGAATAAGAGGGACACTGTGATCTTTAAAATTCATTTAAAGTTCATGGAAAACATCTTACTTGCTTCCTTTTCTTGCAGTTACCTAAAAGTTGTGTCCAGTCAGCTGAGAATCTTTCCTTTGTCAAGTTTCACTGATGAGCAAATGCACTCAGTAACTGAGATTGTTGCCTAGGAAGAGCTTCATTAGCAAGCAACAGAACATACCTTTTTCCTGTTTTTTATCCCCAAGGACACAAACATATGAGTGAAATAATGGCACACATGGCAAGTTTGCACTGAAGTCTTCCCTGTTTGGTATGACATTAGTGCCCTGCTGAAAAACAAAACATGCCCAAAAGCTGCCCCCAAGGGTGGTGGTGCTAAGATCCTGGGGGACTTCCAGATACAGACAAAATGGTGGTGGCTAACCAACCGGACATACTGGTGGTAGACAAACAGAGGAAGACGGCCGTAGTGATCGATGTAGCGGTTCGGAATGACAGCAACATCAGGAACACAAGAAGCTCGAGAAATACCGAGGGCTCAGAGAAGAGCTCGAGAAGATGTGGAGGGTGAAGGTGACGGTGGTCCCAGTGGTAATCGGAGCACCAGGTGCAGTGACTCCCAAGCTAGGCGAGTGGCTCCAGCAGATCCCGGGAACAACATCGGAGATCTCTGTCCAGAAGAGCGCAGTCCTGGGAACAGCTAAGATACTGTGCATGACCCTCAAGCTCCCAGGCCTCTGGTAGAGGATTGACCGCCCACAGGGGCGAGCGGGGAAATTGTTTATATATATATATAAACACCCAGCACGCCCCTGCGGGCGGTTTATCCTTCAAGCTCGGGTCCTCTACCAGAGGCCTGGGAGCTTGAGGGTCCTGCGCAGTATCTTAGCTGTTCCCAGGACTGCGCTCTTCTGGACAGAGATCTCCGATGTTGTTCCTGGGATCTGCTGGAGCCACTCGCCTAGCTTGGGAGTCACCGCACCTAGTGCTCCGATTACCACGGGGACCACCGTTACCTTCACCCTCCACATCCTCTCGAGCTCTTCTCTGAGCCCTTGGTATTTCTCCAGCTTCTCGTGTTCCTTCTTCCTGATATTGCTGTCATTCGGAACCGCTACATCGATCACTACGGCCATCTTCTTCTGTTTGTCTACCACCACTATGTCCGGTTGGTTAGCCACCACCATTTTGTCCGTCTGTATCTGGAAGTCCCACAGGATCTTAGCTCGGTCATTCTCCACCACCCTTGGGGGCATCTCCCATTTTGTCCTCGGGACTTCCAGGTTATACTCGGCACAGATGTTCCTGTACACTATGCCGGCCACTTGGTTATGGCGTTCCATGTATGCCTTGCCTGCTAGCATCTTGCACCCTGCTGTTATGTGCTGGATTGTCTCTGGGGCATCTTTACACAGCCTGCACCTGGGGTCTTGCCTGGTGTGATAGACCCCAGCCTCTATGGATCTTGTGCTCAGAGCTTGTTCTTGTGCTGCCATGATTAGTGCCTCTGTGCTGTCTTTCAGTCCAGCTTTGTCCAGCCACTGGTAGGATTTCTGGATATCAGCCACCTCCTCTATCTGCCGGTGGTACATACCGTGCAGGGGCCTGTCCTTCCATGATGGTTCCTCGTCTCCCTCCTCTTTCTTGGGTTTCTGCTGCCTATATATATATATATATATATATATATATATATATATATATATATATATATATATATATATACACAGTGTTGGTCAAGTTACTTGAAAAAAGTAATCAGTAACTAATTACTGATTACTTGTAATCCCGTTACTTTACTGATTACTTATTTTCAAAAGCAATTAATTACTTAGTTACTTAGTTACTTTTTAAAAACACGATTTACAATCTGAATAGGTGATAAAGTGATAGATCTTTCAGCCCAATTCTACTTTTTTCTACATAATCCATCATACAAAATGTAATCAAATGGAAAAGTCTCTTTTTTTAACTTGTTTTATCAGTTTTAATCTTTTAACTTTATGCATCAAGCAAAAGTTTAATTATATGCAACATTCTCTGACTTGAATAAATTAGTTTAACATTTAAAGCTATTTTCTGCACATTCCAGCACATAAAATAAAATATTTTTTGTGTTTACACTCACTCTTTCAAATAGATGCAAGTAAAACACAGCAGAAAATAAATAAAGTCAAAGACTCAACGGTCCTGTTGCTCTATTTTCACCTGTAAAGCAGGACTGGGGGTAGGCGGAGGTTTACCCTGGTGCAGGTGTGCCGCGGTCAGTTGAAGAATCCGCGACTTTCTCTGTGAGTTTCCCATTACATCGTTGCGCACTCGGTGCTTGCTTGGAAGTTTAGGGGTTTTTTTCGCTGTAAAAAGAAGTTTTCTTCCCACGCACAATGGACACTAATGTTTTTGTCACTTTTTATGGAATCAAACTTAAAGTAAGGTCAGTACTTCCACGCTTTAAACACTGCACGCTCATACTCTCTCCCACAATCGATATGTGATCCATTGTTGATCTGCAGACAACTGTTGTCACTAACAGCGCACTCGCTTACGTCACTGTCGTGAAACATTCTCGCAAAAAAAATCACGGTTTTAGTAACGCAGTAACGCAGCGTTCCTACGGGAAAGTAACGGTAATCTAATTACCGTTTTTGCAATAGTAATCCCTTACTTTACTCGTTACTTGAAAAAAGTAATCGGATTACAGTAACGCGTTACAAGTAACGCGTTACAAGTAACGCGTTACTGCCCATCTCTGTATATATATATGGGTTATAGTTTGACTAGTCAAACTATACCTTATTACTAGGGGTGCAACGATACTCGTATCGATATTGAACCGTTCGATACAGTGCTTTCGGTTTGGTACGCATATGTATCGAACAATACAAAATTTTTAATTTATTTTATCAACTTTCCTTCTGACGATGCTGTCTGTGTTGAGCGCTCAGTGGATCTGCGCTCGACAGTGCAGCCTAGGCGGAGTAGTCGAACGCAGATTCACTGAGCGCAGGGCAAGCTAGCGAGACAGAAGTTAAGCTCTCTTTGCAACAAATTGCAAATTGAACCTCCCCCACCCTCATTCAGATCTGGCGTTTGGAACTATTTTGGTTTTCATGTGACGTATGACCCTGAAGGTAAGCGCGTCATGGACTAAAGTAAAATAGTATGTCGGATGTCCCACTCAGTGCTCAATTACATTGGTGGGAACTAGTGCATTAGCGCAGTTAGCTCGTTAATGTGTTGATGCCGTCCAGCCCTACGCACGGGGCGATCCGCAGTAGCTCATTAACGGAGATTTGCCGTGTTGTGGCGTTAACGTCATTTCAACGAGATTAACGCTGACAGCACTAGTGGGAACACAACAAATATGACTGCACATTTACTCCGACATCATCCTAGTGCAAAGACAAGTGGAAGCAGACAAAAACAACAAGCACGCATGCTACAAACTTTACCCGAGTCATTTAGACAGCCGTTAGCACATGATTCTCCTCATGGGGACCTGATATGTTTAATATGCTGCTGAGAATATAGCCCAGAAGAAGCGTATAGTATAGCTTTTATTTTGGAAAGAGCCATTTCTCTGTAATAAACTCTCTTTTCCAAAGATGAGCGATTTCTCGATCAGATAGATTTATTTATTTTTATTACTTTGTTGTTTCAGCAACATTAAATTTAAAAACTGTACTTTTGAGTCAAAATATATATTTATAATTTTAATAAATGACAAATTAAAAAGGCATGAACATTTTTTTGTATCGAAAAAATATCGAACCGTGACACCAAAGTATCGAACCGAACCGAACCGTGAATTTTGTGTATCGTTGCACCCCTACTTATTACTATATAATCAACTAACCCCGACTACTCACCAATCAGGTACCAATGTCATGTCGTCATATGGCACAAGACGGGCTGCATCCTGGATGGGTTGCTAGACCTTTAAACTGCTAACATACTAGCTGTGTTTATCATATTTAGTGCTGGGGACATTACCAGAGATGGGCAGTATCACGTTACAAGTCACGTGTTACTGCCCATCTCTGGTAACAAGTAAAGTAAGGGATTACTGTTGCAAAAAATGTAATTAGATTACTGTTCCTTTCCTGTTAGTACGCTATCTTGCTACGTTACTAAATGCGATTTTGGTTGTGAGAGTGTCTCATGACAATGACGTACAAGCATGTGATGTCCGTGGTAGCAACAGACGTGTGTTGATCAACAATGGATAATATGGAGTGAGGGAGAGAGTGCGACCGTGCAGCGTTTAAAGCGGGGGTGGGGGAACTCCATGGCTCAAGGGCCGGTGTGCTGCAGGTTTTAGATGTGTCCTTGATCCAACACAGCTGATTTAAATGCCTAAATTACCGTCTCAAAATGTCTTGAAGTTCTCCAGAGGCCTGGCAACCAATTAAGCATTTGATTCAGGTGTGTTGACCCAGAGTGAGATCTAAAACCTTGCAGGACACCGGCCCTTGAGGCCTGGAGTTCCCCACCCCTGGTTTAAAGCTTGGAAGTACTGACATTACTTTGAGTTTGAGTCCCTAAAAAGTGACAAAAACATTAGCATCCGCTGAACACTCTGTGTGGGACGAAAACTTGTTTCTATAGTCAAAAATTAAACTTCAAATCTGAGCAAGCACCTAGCATGCTGCCACGGGAATATGAAATTCACAGAGAAATTACTTTTCCTAAAAGTAATTCACTATGTTAGCATGCTGTCTGTGCAGATGCTTTCAAAGACCTGAAGTTGTGTTAGCAGAGAAATGCAACTGTTTCTGTCCTGATTGTGCTCTTGTCCTTTTGTGTAGTAAAAATAAAAAAATAAATAAAATAAAAGTAACGTCCATATGTCCCTCCTCTAAATCTGTATCGCTCCACCATTTTCCTCCTCCCAAACTGGAACTGAAATCAGCTGATTATCAGTGTGTGACGTGTGGGGAAAAACATGTTTGTTGGACACTGTTACTGAATTCAGTACAGTAATGTGTTACATTACCACATCACTGGAAAATGTAATGTGATTACAGTAATGTGTTACTTTGTTTCTGACAACGCACTGTCCTGGAGTTTCCAAAACTTTAAACTATGCATTCATTTTATTCTGTTTATCCAGTGCAGAGGGCTGCAGCGTATCCCAGCTGTCACAGGGCGAGAGGCTGCTGGATGGGCTGCCAGGCTGTCGCAGACCTTTAAATTAATTTTACATACTTTCCCACTGTCTTTGTATTTGGCAATACCACACATTGATGCTTCCTTACTGACACATTGTGATAACTTTCTTGATTTGCTTTTATATTGTCAAGAAAGTTGTGGTACTGATCTTGTTAACAAGCTAATTGATGCCCGTAACAACTCTAGTCCATACAGACCTCGGCAAAACTCATACATACATGTGTGGCATACAGGAGCCACAAGTGCACTACACATGCACAGAGGAAAAGGGCGAAGGCTCGACTGTTACTGAGAACATGAACTAAAGAAATGTTAGATAATGATCGCCAAGAGAAAGAGCTGACTCTCAAGCAACCATTCAAGTACACAACAATGTAATAATAGAGTATTGACAGCAGCGCTGAGCGGGGATGGGTAATGTTATCCTCCCCACCATTTGTTACTGTAAACATCAGTTGTGTTGAGATTATGATTCAGTAAGGACATTTTGAACAGACAGATTGTGTGTCCTTGCATGCTGGGAAGGTCTCAGAGAAGAGATGTGTAACAATTTACTCCAATAAGGCTCTCGGTGTGCTCTAATGAAACTGTCCCACTACAAACATAATATTACCTGCAGGACCAACAACAACCTTGAACATAAATACACGCATCTGCTCTGGGAAATGCAGAGAAAAGAAATGACCGCCTAACGCCGTGGATTAAAAAGGAAAGAAAAAAAAGATACAGATGACTCACGTTACCACTTGAAAACATTTTAAGATGTGAGAAATAATAAGAGCATTTGCATATGACCTTGCAGAATGTTTTGCTTTGAGAATGAATGGCGCTTCTCCGCGCAGGCATCGACTCAGACAGCTTGATTAAACCCGCGCAGACCCCCCGTTGCACGAGGGCGTTGCGTCTCGCGAGTGCGAGCGTACACTCATTTAAAAATCACTGATCATAGCAAATGAGTGTCAGTCAAGGTCTGAGATACACTACAAAGTCATCTGTCACAGTGTCTTTACATTAATCCTTCCACAAAAAGACACATTTCCACCAGAAGCTGTTTTTCACAGGATCTCACATGGTGTTATTTTCACTGGTACATTTCGCTGTGTTTTTGTATAGAAAAAAGTCGACCGCTCAGACTCGCACGGTTGAATGGATGTATAAAAATAAAGAGTCGGCTAATGGTGTGAAAGTGTTTCACTGTGCCACTAATGCTATGCTTTGGATGAGTCCACAGTGTACACAGTATCTGCTAATTAACCTCCCTTTCTGGCCTCACTTGAGCTCCCACTCCCCGTCACTCTCTTTTTACCCACAAACTCTGGCTGGCTCCGCCGCTCTTCCTCAGTCCCACCTCTTTTTCTGCTCTCTGTCTTACCGTTTTCCATCTCCGGTAATTTGGCCCAAGTTCTTTCTTGTCACCTAACGGATTTCTCTGCAAAGTGAAAAATGACATTTTGGGTCGGGGACTTCAAGGATGGTCAAGTTAATGAATGGCCACCAGATGGCCCTTATTAGGCTAATGTGTTCCCCCTCTCTGCAGCCCCAGTTCTCGCCTGGGGACCTAACTCGCTGGCAGCCTGCATGCGCGCGCGCGTGTGTGTGTGTGCGAGTGTGTGTGCGAGTGTGTGTGCGAGTGTGTGCGCGTCGTTCAGTTAAATCAGGTTAACATGAGAAGATGGAAGGACGAAGCATCTCAGCTGATGGGGTCAACCGTCCACTGCTGTCCCGGTCACTCCAGCGCCCGGCTGACCCACCTTGCCCCCCCATCTGACAGCCTGGCGCCGCTGCACTCTAGGCTGAAGTTTACATGCAAAAAAAATGAAGGATTCAGAGAATGAGCAGCGAGGCCCTTTCCCCTCCGATCTGACAGCACGTTAATTGCCTCATTTATAATCCCTGCTCATCAAAATGAACAATTGTTATAATGTATACATCTACCACAAAGACCTTTGTTAAACTCCAGAGTTATGCTAAATACGGTAATTAATTGAGTTTAATTTATTAGATTGTCGACAGTGTGTGCTGCTGCTGCTGCTGGGCCTTTGTGTTTCTGTAGGTGAACGCTGTAGCTGCGAGGGATGAGAGCAGAGCTGTCAACCTTTTAAATGAGGGCCGCCGTTAGCTGCTCAACAAGTTACTGGAGGCCTCAACATCTTGTCTCTGTAGCCACCGTGATCCATTATTCAGAGATCCTCACGTCTAACTGTTTGTGTGCAGAATCTAATCAGTTAAGGAAAACGTCTTCTCGTGTGTGAATTTTCAACATATCTGGTTGTTGCTTAGGGTGGTGAGCCGATTAGTGCCGCTGCCTCACAGCAAGAAGTACCTGGGTTTAAATAGCCTGTGCAGATATTGTGTGCATTTTAATTATTTGTTATTATTAATCTCTCGCTCTTCCCCACATCGTGTCTTTGGTCTTACTTCCCTCCCCTCACCCCCAACCCATCACAGAAGATGGACACCTATCTGTGATGCTGGAGGGTTCTTCCTGTTAAAAGGGAGTTTTTCCTCCTCCATGTCGCCAAGTGCTTGCTCATAGGGTGCTGTCTGATTGCTGGTGTTTTCTCTGTAATGCTGTAGAGTCTTTACCTTACCATATTTAAAGTATTGAGGCAACTGTTGCTGTGATCTAGCACAATATAGAGACAATAAAAAGTAACTGAATTCTCTCCAGGAACTCTGGGTTCCTCCTTTAATCATAATGAGTTAGGCATGATTGTCTGCATTTCCATCTTAGCCTGCAACAGACTGGTGACCTGTCCAGGTTATACCACCATATGACAGGCTCCAGCCCGCCTGTGACCCTGACCTGGATAAATAGAAAAGATGGATGGAGGATTGTTGTTTATTAGATGCTAATTTGGGCCTCTCATTGTGATGGACCAAGAGAATTATCATCCAAATCTGCAGCCAAACTTGTGAGCTTCAAGGCTGTTTTCGTACAGTTCAACTAAATGTGGCAGCTTGGGCTCGAAACGCTCTGAATCAGGGCTGGGCGTTATGAATGATGGCACGCTCGCCCACTGTTGTGTTTAAGAGGATTTAGTGTAGTGAGGCAAATGCTTGGCAAAAAATAGGGGGTGAAAAAAAAGAAAGAAAATGGTGAGCAAACGGCGTATACCATGTGTGGCTACAACAGGCCAAAATGACTTCATCGCCCTGCTCTGTTCCTCTGTGCTTGCTCAGGCTCTGTGGGCACTAGTTATAGGTCATCCTCCTACCTCATGCAGTTGGCAGGTGAATCTGGGATCGCGCAGCCTATCACAGACCATCTGAGCCGCTTTTCCATTTTCTGCTCCCTGCTTACAACAACAATATCTAAATGTTGAGATATTAAGCTTTTTTTTCCCACAGCTCTTTAGTTTGCCGCATGAGGCTCCGTGTTGGTACACAAAGCAGTGTCTGCTGTCAGATCTTTTAAACTGTGTTTTCTTTAAGTGCTTTGCTTATTATATATTTGTAATTAGGAAGATAGTTTTTCTAATTTAAACTAGAGCCACTTTGTTTTCTTTGTTCTAGTCTGGACTCATTTTTTGCTGCAGTTGTTGTTTTTATTTTTTCTTAACTGGCTTTTCCTCCTGTTCTTGCACCCCTGTTACAATCAGAGCTTGTACAATAAACACATACAATATCAAAGCACATTATATACTACAATGTGTCTACCCCTAATCTAATCAACATTTTTATTTTTATAGTAACAAATGAATGCATGTCTCAGTTCAAGAAGAAAGAAACTGAATGAGTAGGGTGTCCATTTAGCTGCCTCACTAAAACAGCTTGTTATTAATTACACCTGTACTATTTTTAACTCAGAAGTCTTCTGCTAAAAACTCTGTAGTGCACAAAACGTCTTAAATTATGCACGGACGGTAGCCCTGACATTTGCATACAATTAGCAGAACCACATTGGTATGAAGCAGAGTTTGGGTCTGCTTTTAAATGCACCGCTGGAGCTAACACATCTGTGAGCAGTGAGCCAGCGCATAAATGAAATGCAACTGAATGAGCAATTCACGCGTGAGCTTGGTTACCACAGCAGACGAAATAGGGCAACAACATCATCATTATCCATCACTCTGAAGATATAAAACTGTAATAAGGGAGTAGGGTGACCTTAGGCAGGGGCTGAAATTTTCCCGTTCTGTTGGTGTGGTACCGTCAGTTGAGGTTGGGGCATAACTGCTGACGCCACCACATTCCCAGGAATGACAAATGGGAGCTGAATACAACTGGAGGTGCTTCAGGGGACACTGGGGAATGGGTGCGCTGTGAATGGCACAATTGCCAGTTGAGGTTTGGGGGGAAGGAGAGAGGCAGAGCGAAGCGTGAGCTAGACTCAAAGACCCCAAAATAGAAGCGCTGCCTCTCACATCTCCATCATCCCTCTGCCACACGGGCTTGGGGGTGGGGGAGGTGGGGGTAGGGGTCTGCATACATATATACTTACCAAGTGTAAGTGCATCATATCAACAACCCTGAACCACAGTCGCGTGTCAGACAAGACGCATCCTCACTGATTCTCAAAGAGCATTTAAAAGTTACATCTAACATCAAGGATCCTCAGACTTTCATGTTTCTTTATGCTATAGTTCAATTCAACATTCCTTCTGAGCAAGCCCTTGGCGACAATGTGAAGGAAAAACTCCCTTTTGACAGGAAGAGGGAGTTTTTCTTTTTCCTGTTCCAGGGCGGCCATCTGTCACAACCAGCTGGGGGTGAAGGGAGGGAGACAAGACAAAATACACTGTGGGAGAGAGAGCCAGAGATGAATAATAACTAATGATGAAATGCAGAGTGGTGTATAAACACCATACATCCATCTTCTTCCGCTTATCCAGGGCCGGGTAGCGGGGGCGCAGCACCTCCCAGAAAGCTATTGCAGCATAACTGAGGGAGGATTCAGAGTCACCTGATCCAGCCCCAGCGACAGACTTTATCAAAAAGGAAAGTTTTAGAGCTAATCTTATGAGTAGAAAAGTAGTCTGTCTCCTAAATCTAAACTGGGAGCTTGTTTCTCAGAAAAGGGGCCTAAAAGCTGAAGACTCGGCCTCCAATTCTACTTTTAAACCATAGCAACTGTGACTATGAGGTGTTTAAGAAGAAATGTGGTCTGATTACTCAAGCCCTGGTATGTGAGAAGAAGAATTTTAAATTCAATTCTGGATATAACAGTGAGCCAATAAAAAGAGAAGTCAATCTGAGAGAGATATGCTATAATATATTCACTATCTGCTGTGTCATATAAGCCAAAATACACGTAAACAAAACTAAGATGCATATTTAAAGGGTTTTTTTTTCTGTTTTACCAAATTAAAAACTTTAATAAGGGCTTATATGTCTTTTTAATATTTTATTAGCAGTATTGACGCTGCATTCATGAACGTCTAGCAAAGCAAAGAGCTGCATGTGCAAGCCCAGCAGCCAATCCCTTCTTCTCAACAGCGACTCCTGTTTAAACGGACACTAGAAGTAGGCTTTGATTGGTATGATGTTATAAGATGATCTGATGGATTGATGTAAAGCGGCTCTCTAATGTTAGCTGATTAGCCACATTTGTTTTCAATAAACGATTTTTCTCCTTCTTCCCTGGCTTTTGAGTCCTTTCATTATTTGCAGCAGCACAGATGTGAAACGTTGCTAAAGTAAAGCCCTAACAGGGACTTCTTGTTATCAGAGATCGAACTGGGTGCACCGGCTGCAGTATGAGGATCTCAAGTACAGAAAACTTCTTTTTTGCTCCCATATCACTTTTTTTCCCCATCGTCTTATTCTTAAGCGTTGATTGAAATATCTGTGACTTGAAACAGATGGCTTTGTGCTGCGTTTGTGTGTCAAGTGTTAACCAGCATGTTTTTAACAGGGCCTCCAGGGCTCTGTGCTTTTCATATTAAAAAAAAACAACACAACTATAAATAGCTGAATTCATCCTCTTTCTTCTTCCCTGTAATTGAAGAAGTACATTACAGAATTAAGGTATTAGCTAAGTGTAGCAGTAAATTGTGTCTCTGCAGCATCTAAATCATAGGGAGGGGGAAAAAACTGAACATTTATTCATGATACTGCCATAATGTCCCCACATTAAAACAGCACACTTGCTCAGAACCAAACATCTCGGTGGAGTAATTGCAATCAAGTGGTTAACATGTCAAATTAGAAATGTGATAGTCATGTAGATAATTGATGTCAGGCAAATGGCATGTCATACTGCCCGTCTGCAGCGTTCATTACAGCGGTGAGGATCCTGTAACTCAAGTTATACGCTGCCGGAAAATCCTTCCAGTCCCACTTCAATATTACAAGGCGTGATGGGCTAATGCAGTTGGAAGACAGGGGCAAATGAAATGTAACCGAGACAGTAGCTTACCACGCAGAGTGAGACCTTCCCTCATCTCCTCTGCCAAATTGGAGTGGATCATTGTGAGCTCCAGCCTCCCGGTACAAATCACAGGGGACGGAAGAATTCCAGGATCTCCCGGAGACCTCTGCTGTGATGAACTTGCACTTGTGCATGAGTCAAAACACTGATTTAAAATTTAAATCCGCTGGAGTGAAAATAAAAGGCTACTTGGAGTTCATTTACACACTTTAAAATTAATGTTCCTAATATTTCTCTTATATTCGCCCTGAGGCGGCTTCAACCCTTTCTAGCCTGTTAACTAACATCACATATATATTCTGTATCTGCGTGTCCCAGCGGTGCCTTGAAGCAATAGCACATTTGTAGTGAGGTAAATATTCCAATCTAAGACACCCATGTTTTTTTTTATGTCAGTGCCACTGCATGAGGCACTGAATTATATTTGCCCTTTAATCCACATTTTTATTTGATATTTTTGAAAACTTTTGAAAGCCTAATAAAAGTTTAAATAAAGTTCTTACTCATCTAAATTATATGAAAGTTTTCGGTTTTAGGGGATCTTATATTGTTGTAAGTGAAAGTGCTAAGGTCAAAAGGTGATCGCATGAGAAAATTCTAAAATCACGTACAAATAAAAATGAGTCAGTCACTGTAAATATATAATTAAAATGGAATTTCATGAATATAATCCACCCAAACTACAATTTTATTCTCAATTTTTCTGCATACACGTTAGGTTGCACTATATGATTGAAAGAAATGATGTCAGGTTGCAAAGCGCTTCCAAAAACTGCAGGGACACAAATGGCCACTAGAGGCTTCCTCCAAATTGAGTCAACCCTTAAAGATGCTAAAATACCCATTTCTGATAGTGAAATTTACACGTTTACACCGTGGCATAAAAACATTTAATTTCTCTATAGCTAATTTCTTCTTAAGACACCAAACTGTACTTCTTGACGTCCTCTGTGTTACAGCTCATCCAGGATGTGCTCGCCTCGAGGAAAATGTAATCCACTGCTCAAAAAACCCATTAAAACATGACTTGATCATCACAGTTTAGCACAATCAGTGAAACTTCAGGGATATCATTCAGTCCAGTTAGGAAGCATAAACCATTGTGAAATTATATTATCGGCTTCAGCGTTAAATAAAGTGACAGCAGGCCACATAAAGCCTCATAACTGAATGGTTTTGCAGGTGGTGACCACAGACCATCCCCTCTTCTTGCCCTCAGCCCCAGCCAGTTGCGACAGATTGCCGCCCCTCCCTGAGCCTGATTCTGCTGGACGTTTCTTCCTGCTAAAAAGAAGTTTTTTCTTCCCTTTATTGCCAAGTGCTTCCTCACAGCAGGTCATTTGATTGTTGGGGTTTTCTCTGTATTATTGTAGGGTCTTTACTGTACAGTAGCAAGTGCCTTGAGGCAACTGTTGTCGTGATTTGGTGCTATATAAATACATTGAATTGAATTCTACTTATCCCACCAGACCGATTTTTCTCGAGTTTTGCTTTTTTTTTGCTAGTGTCCTTATTACTACTAATAGCATGAAACAGTAGGGAAGTAGATGAAGGAATCTCCTCTCAGATCTAGATCAGATCATTAGTGAGCTGCTGGACAGTCTGTGGTGCTATTAGGGGATGTCAAATGCAGTTATATGCAATGTCCCAGAGGTTCGCAATTGGATTCAGGTCTGAGAATGTAAGGGCCGGTCAATGGCATCAATGTCTTCTTTTTGCAGGAAGTGTCTACACATTCTGACCACTGACAATAGTCAGGGTACTGTTGCTGAGAGTCTCCAAACTTTTTCACGACTGTATCTGAATCTGCTCTGATCTGAGGCGAGAACGATTGTATTCTGCAAGAATGTGCACGAGTACATTTTACACAAATGCATAGTGCATGCATGTATTATTTATTTTTCATTTATATATTTTTAAAAGCATTGTGCTTTTCTGTGGTAATTTGCTGTCATGTAGCCATGGTAACACACTGGAATGAGTTAGTATAACTTTAACTGTAATAATACAGAAGGCCAATATTCAGCTGAGTTCAGGTTTGTTTATACAGCACAAGACCAACAATGACAGCAGTCACCTCAAGGCGACTATATATAATCATATATAACCTTCTGCCTCTGTATTACAGCAACCTCCAGACAGCATGAATAGGTCACAGGTGTGATGCATGTTTTCATCTTGTTTTTCTTGCAATGAAAAAGAAATGTTGGAGAACGAACTAAAGGGCGTCATCACACTGTAAATACTTGAGTGTGATGACACATGTATTAGAATATAACGGCATGCATCAGCTTAAGATTCTTATTATCAGGTTCGTATTTGTGTTTCAGTACATTTACATCCACACTCCCGGCTACGCGGGAAGCTTTCAGGTTGACCTTGAACGTGGATCTGGAAGGACAAACACCTCTACGACTCTAAGGAGGCTCGGAGAAGAAAAGAGCTGAACCTGTTAAATGCAGCAAGTGTAATGTGGCGAATACATTTTGGAGGGAGTCTCTGAGCTGACGAAAGGATACATTTTTAACCGTTTTGTAACGGCGGTTATTATTGAAGGCAGTTTTTCGCTACCATCTGTCACCGCCGTGTGCGTTGGGGGACACGCGCTATAGATTGTTTGTGATTGCATGTGTGAATAACAGCGAAGACTGAGAAGTGAGGCTCTGAAAAGTGCACTACAGTATGCATGAGTGTATTTCGTGCAGGTGTCAGATGGAATAAATGCAATCGCTTTTGTTTCTGAGCAATGCCGAGCCATGTTAACATGCAAGCAGGGCTACAGCAGACATATGTTTCCTTAAAAAACACTGCATACATAACATTTGTAAGAAAATAAGCTAGAGGCTACAATAATGTACTGGCTCCAACCAGTAAGGAAAGCAAGCGTGCGTGTGTTTGTGTGGCTCTGTTTTTTTCTGAATGGACAGGTGTATGTGTGGTTTTATGGTGATGAGCTGTCTGAGTGTGTTCTGTAGACAGCACCTCAATGTTTATGCAGTGCTGATAGTCTCCAGGAAAACATTGGGGAAAGAGTGCTGCTTGATATTTATACACAGCAGCCATACCGTCTGGCAATGATGATGGCTCCCTCATGGCCCCAAAAGACAGCAATAAACCCAGAGAAAGCATGAGCGAGGCAGAGTGAGAAATAGAGCGGGATATGTGGAGTGCAGTCGAAGAAGTCAAAACACGGCAGCTCTTATGAAGGATTTGAAAAAAGAAAAGAAAAGAAAAATGGCTGCAGTGCTAAAGTGAAACCAGTTCAGGTAGTTGAGCAGAGTTTTGAATGGCTGGTCCTCATTGTGTTAACCTAACACAGCAAAAAGGATTAATATTATAAATGAGAAGTAACATTTCTCTCTAAAGGATAAGATGGACTTCCACTGAGCAGGCATCTTTGGGTCTTATCTTTGACAGAAATGAGTCCACCCTGTTTCCTGCAGCACATAAAACAAATATTTGCTCATCGTTAAAATCTCATATCAAGCACGACTACAGCAGTCCAAGAGTTGGGCCTAACATTCTTTCAGAGTGGCGAAGAAGGGTGATGTCATGCAGCCATCTGTCACACTGGTGGTCTAAACCTCAGCTGGAAGTGGACCGGCGTGATCCAGACTGGCCCAGCCAAGGCGAAGCCCACCTGGTGGGCATTTAGTACAGCTTCACTCTCCACCCCTGCAGTGCCAAGGGCACTGGCTGTTACAGCCCGCCACTATTGATCCATTTGGAGACCGAGCAGCAGTGGCAGGTAACCAGGCACCAGATGGCCAAAGAGACCACCGCCCACACACGGGCACCCACATATGCACAACCAAATAAACAAGACCTGATTCAGATCACTTTTACATAGAAGCCACAGCAAGCATATGGTCTGTGGCTTGTACACACAACTTTTGTACACATTTTTTTTGTTGTTTTTGACACCAATACAACTATTCACTGCGTGTTTTTGCACAGTCACAGTACTGGTAGTGTTTACCTTTTTTGTATTCATTTATTACTATTTTTAGAAGTAGAGACTTTAGAAGTCGGCTCATAATTATCAGCATGATCACAGCAACAAGACCCACTGTTTATCCCCACATTCATTCACACTTATTAGCCAATACGCTGGTGAGAAACAGCACCCCACTGGCTGCAGGTTATTTAAGTCCTGTGGAGGAAACAGCAACAGAATGCGTCAGTGACAGCATGGGAGCTGTGCAATTTAAGCTCCTAATTTCAAGAAAAAAGTCACTTCCAGGCTGACTGAGTTAACAAAGATGAAACTGACCATAGTGAAGTTCACAGGATGTTTCATGTCCTCGTTTATTCATTATTTTGCACAAAATAAAAAGCATGATCAAGAGGTAGCAGCATCCGGTTGTTCAGTGATGACGCGACGAATCCTACTTCCAGGTATAAAGTAGTCTGCGTTTAATATGGCTTTTGTGTTGTTAACATGTTTAATGTTTTGTATTTTCTTCTATTTAATTCCAAAAAGCTCCTAAAACAGTCAGTGATCACTGTTCACCTCCCTCGGCTTTTATCACCGCTAATCATTTATTTAAGCTCAGTTTTTAAAACCTTAGGATGTAACTACAGCCCAGCCCATGCAGCAGTATATGAATGACTAACCTCATATTGTGGATGGATTATCTCAGTTGTTCTCCTGGCTGAAGTTTGGTCCTTTTACAGCATCCTGCCATGCGATTACATTTGTTCCTGACCACCGAAAACACTCATGTTAACTTTTATCGAGTGGAAAAAAAGTTAGCTTGTTTATATTATGCTAACATAGCTGTGTCGCTAGCGGTAGCACATCATTATATACCAGCTAGCCAAACTTCAGTAACCCTACAAACGTCACTGCTGTTTAGTTTCCTGTCTTCAGTTATGTTGGAAGTGATAGCAGAGCTGTACGTTTTAATTTGTTTCCAAAACCCCACAGTTAGGACATGCTATATTGTATTTAGATAGAAGCTAGCGAGCTAACTCCCTGCTAACTTCTAACTCCGTTAAATGTCATAAATTCCGTTTTCATGGATGCCTGGATGTTAAACTCAATTGTTACACCTGGTAGAGCAGAACGCTGATCATTTTATTAAAGATGAAAGACTTTAGACAGTTTTTCAACTCTCAGTAATGCCATACTGATCGTTTGATATGTGGACCTGCAGCGGAGTTTAGACCCAGACACGGCTAGTGACGTCAGACTGAACAACCGGATTGACATCCACCTGTCATACAAAGAAACCACGCCTCACATAATGCATACTTTAATTCAAATTAAATATAGAGTGACATATATAAAAATTCAACCCCTATAAAGCTGTCATGGTGTAAATATGCAATAGATATAAAAATATATTTTTAATCAGACTTTAAACATCTTTATTTGTGCTGTAAAAATGTGCATTTTAACAGTGGGGATCAATTGGATTTGACTCACGTTTGGAGTCAGCCTCATGTGGACATTTGAGGAACTGACATTTTTGGCATTTGTGTTGTTTCAGCTCCAGGGCTTGACACTCAAACTACAATCTCTCAAAATTAAGAAAAATCTATTAAAAAAAGACATGAAATACAAGTGCATCAGAAGAAGCTGTGTACTGTATATCTTTATTATGTGCTATGTACATCATTTACAGTATAGTACAGCAACAATACAGGGATATGCTACACACTCAGGATTGCACAGTTTTAGAGTTAGGCCACAGCGGTTGGGTACCGTGGTTATGAGACATAACAGTAAGTACAGCATACATCTTTGGCTTCATTGAAATAACAAAAGCATGAACACAGACAATGCAAACTTTAGTCCACAGGAAGTACTGACTAAAAAAAAAAAAAAAACAGAAGGAAGAAAAAAAAAAATCCATGTTTTCCTCATATTTGAGTTGTGTTTCAGGTTAATACAACAACACAGCCCTGAATTCAGTCAAAATGATTTTCCCACGTGGGATGTGCCTGTGCATATGGAAATAATCTGTGCATACACCAAGGGGATCACAATAGCGAGAGTAAATTCTAATTCATTCTCTAACTGGCATCATTTCTCCCAGCCTATTAATTTGCGGTAAAATTAAACTAGTCCTCATTTTGCTGGGCTTGTTTTCCGATTGAGCCTCTCTGCCTCCTCGTAATACAGAATCTCCGATTCTCCTCCCACCAACACACAGCGGCGGTCACAGCCTACAGAGCGTCGGGTTGAGGGACGGAATACAGAGAGAAACAGAGGAGACGGAGATTGGATGAAAGATAGATGGGGAAAGAGAGCAGTAAAGAGCGAGTGGGAGAGAGAGGAGGGGAGTGACACGGTGAGATAGAGCAAGAGAGAGGGGAGCCGACAGAGAGATGGATGCAGCAGGGTCGCTGAGGTGAGGAGATGGTGTAATGATTAGATCACAGATACCCTTGAGCCTTCCTCCCGTCCCTCCTGCCCACAAAAAAAAAGAAAAGAAAAAATCTGGAGGCACACTTGGACGAGAGGAAAGCCTGCAGCTGTAAATGGCCCCGCTGTCAGAGTTCATCTGGGTGGAGGAGGGAGAGCAGGAGTGGATTACCAGAGTCTGCGATTAGAGGAGCCCACTCCAGCTCTCCAGTTCTCCCCAGACGGGAGAGAGGTGTGCTCCTTCTGCAGCACAACTCTCTCTCACTCTCAAATCTCATGTTTGACTGTTCGGAGACAGCAGTCGTGCTGGAGAGCAGGAGGTCCTGAAGGCTCTTACTTGATGAGAAGTTTCTCGAACATCAGAAATGATCAATACACGTCTAAAAAATAAAAGTCATGGTGGTATCTGCCCAAGGAGCAGTTTAAACAACCCTCCTTTTGTACTTTGATACTCTGGGCTTGTCTTTCACAGCTTCCTCTGTTTCTCACGCTCGCAGCAGCACGTCTGAGCCTGCTGCCAGCTGTTTCCTTTAATATCGTTCACCTCCTAATCAGATGATGTCATGCCCAAACTTTTGCAGAGTGAGAAGTGGCTGCTAGGCTGTGTTTAAAATGCTTCCATCTAGTGGTCACTTAACGACACTGTTGATGAGCAGAGGAAAGTGTGTCGGGTAGGCAGGGAGACGGCACAAACATATGACAACGCGATCCTTCGGTCTAGTTCTTTAAGAAAACGTCTGCATATAAAACACATTTCTCCTACATATCACAAAAGGCGTGGAGAGACGGCGCTGACAAGGAGTTATTAATGACTTTCAACTATAATGGCTCCATTAAGCGTATATAAATGGCTTGCTTCATAATAAATCGTTACTTAAATTCAGAAAATGTGATACTCAGTGGCATCACCGCAGTGCAGACGTGACAGTGGAAGGGCTAGCTCTGACTGGAAGGATTGCCCTGCGGGCTGATTCTCGAGTTAGCTGAAGAGCGATGGTTTCTTTCAAATCAATACAAACTCTGAAAACTCAACGTCTACAAGAGAATTTCACCATAGTTTCCACTTAAGCTGCTCCTTAAGCTTCCCTGCAGTGTGCTCCAATGACAAATGCGATCATATTTTAGCTGAACTGCATGGTTAAAAAAAAAAGAAGGAAAAATGAAGAAATGCAGACAAACAACAACTTACTAGACATTAAAGGACTAGTTCAAAGTAGTGTTTTGACCATCCTTACATAATACATGCGATGTGGACTGCTCTATGACAGGGCGACTGTGAGGAAAGACATCACCAACCATCGATTAAATAAAAGTTTCAATATGTACACATTGAAAAATAGAAAAAAGACATGATTTGAGGTTACAGCCAACAAATATTTCATTGCTAAACAAAGCTACACAAAGCCAGCTACTGAGGAGTCCTCCATGTCCAGCGTGCATGATCACTATGTTGGATCTGTGTCCTCTGGCACCTTTCTCCTTTCTGCCGTTGATGTTAACATTAAAAGCGTGCACAGCTTGCGTCTCTGTGAAGGTTTTTATTCCTTCAAATGTGGGAAAATCCGCTTTTACTCTTACTAAGGAAGCATTGTGCACAACCGGGGTGAGGGCGGTGGGGGAAGGCAGATATAAGCGTGACAGAAAGGTTTCTAAAAGATGACGTTAGTCCTTCTAGACTACTTAAAATATATATTTTTTATATTTTTTTTCTAGTCCATTTCTGTGAGACAGGTGTCGGTGTTAGTATAGCCTCTCCTGGTCGACCAGTGCAGCCTCTGGAACGTAATCAGCCGTGTTTATCAAACCTGCACACGATGAAACTGGAACAACAGCTCAAAACATGCTAAGAAACGATGAGACGATAAACTGGGGAAGAACAAGGCTGGGGCTGTGTATGTGCTTTTCTTTTCTGCCGTTCAGTGCTAAGGTAGCAGGTGGCTTCCAGGTAGCGTGGTTTGTCCCCTCCCCCTTCCACCGCCACCACCACCCCCGACGAGCCGCTAATGCCTCCAATAAGATAAACCCTTGGCGGATGGGCTCTTGTTGACAGAGCTGCCACCAATAAGAGCGTGGGGATCGCTAACGGCCAAGACAACTAAAAAACATGAGAGGCTGGTCTGGAGATAAAGAATGTAGGAGGTGGAAGGAAAATAGGAACAACAGCGATCAATTGCTGGCACTGTGCAGCGATGATATCCAACACCATCCCTCTCTTACATCTCCTGGAAGAGTGCGTGTGCAAGTGTGCGGCGATAATAATCTGAAGGGAGAGGAGAGGTGGGTGGTACGCGCGCGCGTATGTGTGTATGAATCTGGGTCATCAAGTCATCAATATCCACCTGCATTAGTGGAAAAAAACAGGCAGGCAAGGTCAAAACTGACTGAAATCCCTTCAGACATGAGGATGAAAGGGGAAAAAAAGGAAAACTGAAGTGTCTCCCAACTCTCAGATGACTCTATTCCCACACAGAGCGATAAGGGGGGGGGGTGTAGATGGATGAATGGATGAGCGGATGAATGGAAGAGCGGCGTTTGAGTATCTGCTGCTGACAGTTCAGGCAACGGCCGACTTGGCAAGCGGAAACAGGTGGGAGTTGTGGCGCTGCGGCTGGCTAGGGCAGGGAGGAAGGAAGTGGAGGATGAATTATGGATGGACGGATGAAGTGAGGGGGAGAGGAGGAGGGCGAGGGGGTGGGTTGGGGGTGTCTGGCGAAGACCTGTGCCCTGCTGACAGGCAAGCTGCTAGTCGGTGGAGTCGCTTAGCCACACAGAGTCAAGCAGAAATGACTGTGCATCTCTGCATCTGCAGCGTACAAAGGCTTCCGGGATGGTTTTAGGCAACAGGGCACCGTGGAGGTGAGCGAAGCCGTCTGCTTCACTCTGAAAAGTAACGCGGGAGCAGACGGGGGTGCAAAAGCTCACTCAGTCACTGTCATGAGATCGGTTTGCTTACTCCACCGCTGCCCTTCTTCTTTTATCTTCCTCTTTTTTCCCTCACGCGGGCCCTTTCACTCCTCGCACTCTTCAACGTATGTGGATGGAAACCAGCCCACCTGAGGGGGGAAAAGAGACTGAGATTAGTAACCAGACAGGGGTCGAATGTCGCCATCAGTCATCATTTTCTCAGTCTGCTTCAGCTGTTGCTACTTCAGACACTTTGCAGATGTAACCAGGACCCAGTAAAGAGCTGTTGCTGCTGCTTTGATGCCTTTCTACTGCCCTGTCCAGCTCTCCTCATTTAAAGCTCACCTCCTGGTATCTCCTCCATGCTGATGAGTGTGTGCTGGAAAGCACAGCAAACATTTTTAACAAAAGCACATATAGATGCGCCATCTTGGAGGAGCTGGACTACCAGTACAACCTGAATGGTTTGCAAGTACCATCAAACGCCGTCAGCAGCTACGAATCTAACAAAAAGCAAAACTAGGGAAAAACAGTCAGAAGGGATAAGGACAAAGCCCCGGTTTGTCGTCACCACTTCCAAAACCATTCCCTTTTTTGGGCGTTTCCTCTCCAGTGCAGCTGTGTTCACTTGGCCTTGTGTTATACTGAGCTGATCAAGTGTTTCTGTCACGGTCATCCTCGTCTTTAAACGCCACAGGTCTGGTCTGTGTTTACATCCTCCTGTTTTAGTGCTATTGTGATGGTTTCCTTCATTTTTTGAGAAGTGTAGTTAAACTGTGAGTCAACGCCCATGACATGTCATAAAACCACACATAATCAACTGATTATTTTACATATCTGTCTACAGTGGGTCAGTGGCAAAGGGAAAAAATAATGGGGTAACTGACTTTAAAGAAACTATATAGCATATTTATCTGCATTATGCTCAGAAAAATTGTTTAAATCAGCACATACCAGACGAGATACATGCAGATACTGATTGGCCAATAGCAACTTGGTAAAATAAAAAAAAAACTGTTGTATTGCTTTAATGATGTGATATTATTGTACTGATATATTGGAATTTTAAATAGAAAGAGCCAACAAAAGTAATACCAACTGTTTTTACTGGCTGCTTGCCCTAAAGAGACACTAGCAGCACTTCACAGACTCTTCTCCCCCTCCTTAGTTTTTTTAAGAGTGGCATCAGTGCACACATCAGGCTTAGTAAAAGTGAAAAGCTCCATTTACTGCAGCTGTTCACTTCACACTCGCAGCACAAACACATTATTTACACACAAGCACGCACTCAGTCCGCCGCTCGCCGCCGACCTAAACTCCAGCCACGAGTGGGAGTCGACGCACAGATTTCCTGCCTTTTCGCTCAGAATTTAACACCTGATTAGAGAGCGCTCCTGGCATTGGAAAAACGTATGCATTTAAGTGATGTAAGAGCAGCAAATGAATCCTTCCAACAGGATATGTGGAAACATAAATACTGCACACAACTGACTAATGAAAAAATAGACTGAGTCTGAACAGCCCCTTCCAGGTAGCCACAGACAAAAATATCTGCCAAATTTTTCTTCTGCAAAACGCCCGCTTTTACTGCTACCCAAAATTGGATTTAAGAATTTAGCAGCTAGAATCATTTCAGAGTGAAGACTGCTAATACAAACTTCTGTGCCTTGATTAAACAATACTGACAGATACATACTTTATATCAAGGTTGATTGTTTTTAAAGGAGAATAATGGCATGCTGCCCACCAACATGGGGATTTTTGGGAATTTTAGAAAAAGATGATATCCTGGAAGGCAAAACCAAGCCCCCCCTCCCACAATTTGCCATTGAGCACCTTAAGGTTTCCACTCACCCTGCCGTTGACCTCGCCCCTCCACCAGCCATTAGCTCCCGACTTGGTGTAGATCTTAACCACGTCTCCCTCCTGCAGAGAGAGCTCCCGGGTGTCGCGTGAGCTGAAGTCGTACCGCGCTATTGCCACACCAATCACTTTGGGGGTAAACACTGCAGGAAGAGAAAAGAAAATGAGGGGGATGCAAAACAGGACGAAAAAGAGAGAATGTGCTCATCCATGGTTTTTGCTGACGACGAGTTCAAACACATCGGTTGCAACATGTAGACGCTCATACGGACAGAGAGGTGGAGAGGCCTGGAGTTACACACATCTAACTTTGACAACTACACCAATTTTATTTTTCTTCCTTTCACACAAAGATAGAAAGGACCTTCACCGCCCCTCCCCCACAGCGTCAATAAAATTCCAGCGTCTCTGATCCTTTCATCTAAAGTATTCAAGAAACTAAAACCACAGAGCAAATATAATGAAGGAAAAGTTTTAATTACGCAGCCAAATTCAGCCAGCTGTTCTTCATAAAACTAGCTAGAATCTAGTATGAACAAAAGGAACTATTTTATGTAAAAAACTGCCAATTTTGTACATCAAGCTGGAATTTCAGCCAGGTAATTTGACTTCTGGCGACTTTGTACAAACTCACTACTCTGAGTGTAAGAGCTGTGCATAGCTTTAGAGTCATAGCTTTAGCTTTAGCAGGGTTCTGACAGCAGTCTGTGTTAGACTACATGTCTCCTGCTGAGCAGACAGCGGTGTGAGAGACACATGTGGAGCCGGCTAGCTAGCTCCATCCCACCCTGCCGGCTCTCTTCCCTTTCAGACGCTGACCGGTGGTCCGACTGGGCAAAGCTGACATGTGGAAATGGAATGTCAGACCTCTACAAGCTGGCCGTAGGGATAGAATATCTAATATAGAGGAGCTCTGTGTATTTGGACACTTCCACCTTTACTTTGACAGACAGACCTGGACAAGCACACACAAAACCCAGCCACATACCAACTGTGGAAAACATCTCACACACTCTACTCTTTTTCTTAAAGGTGCACCTCACACACACACACACAAGCAGGCACATGCAAAAATGTGGACACACATCGTACAAACATGCAATTTGTACAGAATGGCATGTATGTGTGCAAAACTACATAAGAGGTGAGACGGTTCAATGAGAAGCTACATGAAAGATGGAAAAGGCCCAGATTTTCATGCAGTGACGCAAACGGACAGCCAGCGTTCCCGAGCAGCCATCAACAGGCGAGGTGAAGAGAGAAAGAGACCCAGTGTTAAAGTGACAGGCAAAGACAGGGAGAGAGAGAGAGAACCAATACCTGTACCTGACCAGAAGGGAGCAGAGGAAGGAGGTACAAAGCTGTAGCCGGCAGGAGTTAGAAGAGAGAGGCCGCAGAGCAATGGGGCTATGGCAGGGCGGAGGCAGTGCAGGCCAGGCAGGGGGGTGGAGAGATGCAAGACGGGGTAGAGGAGGGCAGGAATGGGTAGGGATGGAAGGAGAGAGAAGCAAAGGAGAAGGGAAAAAAAAGCATGTTTTGTAAAAAAAATTTGATCTTTCTTTTTCAGAGGTATTTAAAAAAAAAAACACACAGTCGCAGTTTGATGAAAAATAAATGATGACAGGCACAGGGGGAGAGCCAGTGAGACTTATCTACACAGCCACTGGAAGCAGCTCTTTCACTGATGTTCGGTGGTTAATTAATTTGTGCCCCTAAAAGTATTTACTGTGTTTTTGGAACTATAATTATAATTCTAATCTTTTTTCTCCCAAACTCAAATATGAGATCAAACCATAACATTTATCAAAACTTGCAGCAATTTGTCGATGACTAAAGGTGAGAATTTTGAATTCTAAAAGCCTCTCACGTTCAAAAATCTTCTACAGTCACTTGATATGGAATAGAAAACACAGTAACAAGCTATCAAACGGCCATTATAAATGTGCAAAAGCGAGAAGAGGGTCTTTGTCTAATTGCCATCGCTGAATTAAAGGAAACACTGAAGGTCCTAAAAATGTGCACTGCTCCTAAAATGTTGTTGAGACACAAAGCGATGACATATCTTGTTCCACTTTGCTAAAAGGACTTCTGCCTCGCTAATGAGGGATGACATCTTCGCTTTATTGCATTTAATTGAGAAGAACATGCAGTCTACTCACAATTACAGCGCGAAGGGGGATTTTTGCACAGTTGGAGACGTAGCTGTAATATTCTCCCCGACTTGCAGATGCTCAAAAAACACGGTAATGTACCCCGTTTCTTTATTTCACATTCCACTATTACAGGATTTTTCGAGGGTGCTCTAATTGCTTTTGTGCAGGCTGTTTCTGAACCTGAAAATGTCGCAGATTCTTCTTTACAAAGACTAACTGTGCCTTTATCTCGGCGTACAGCTTGAAAAACAACCCACCAGAGAACCACTGCATTTGTATTTCCGTCTGTCTTCCAGTCTGTCTCCTATTGGCAGAGGAGGCAGCTACAGAAACTGATCCTGTTCCAGTAACGTCTGAGAGTTGGCAGTGTCACTGCCTTGCTGTGGGAAATAGAACCTCTAACCCTGACAGTATTAGCACCTTGGTGTTCGTGGGTTTTTTTTGGAACGTAACTAAAGAAGCAGAGAAAGTTTGGCATGAGAACAGTCAGGGTAAAATGCTAACAATGAAAAGGGTTCTTTTTTGCTCAGTTGTGTTGCTAAAGTACAGAAACAGACCGCAGAGAATAAATGTAGTCGACTTAAACAGATGCCAGTGATTATTTTAGTCCAGAAAAGTTAAACTGTGGTGAACAAAACAACCAAAAAAGAAAGGATCATGGAAAACGTATTCCACATACATATAGTATGCAGAGTGCAGTGTTGCAATTCAACAACATCCAGAACAACCAAAATGATCATACATGAATCCTGAAATGACACAAACCTCGCCTAAATGGAGCTGTGTCATACTCTTATGAGCGGGGTGGCTGTAGAGCAGGTGTACTGATCGGAAGGTTGGTGGTTCAATTCCTGGCTGCCTTTTCTGCATGCCAAATATCCTTGGGTAAGAGACCAACCACCCCAAGTTGCTCTCTGATGCATCCAGAAAGCACTTCTGCACTGAAGCTCTCTATGCACTGTTCTTGAGCTAATCTGAAGGCCTCATGACGTTTGGAGGTCTGCAGAACGTTGGTGACCTCTGTCCACCACGCGCCTCAGCATCCACTCACCCTGCTCTGTGATGTTACATGGCCTACCACTTTCACGGCTGAGTTGTTATAATACCACTAACAGCTGACTGTGGAATATTTAGTAGTGATGAAATATTATGACTGGCCATCCTGGAATTCTCTGAGCTCCTGAGAGAGACCCACTCTTTCACAAATGTTTGTAGAAGCAGTCTGCATGCCTGAATTTATACATCTGTGTCCATGGAGGTGACTGGAATACCTGAATTCAGTGATTTGGTTGGGGGAGTGAATGCTTTTGGCAATATAGTGTATGTCATACAGTAAGTAATTATGACCAATGCACAGTTCATTATTTCCGAGAACAGAACGAGCACTTTAAATTCAAGTCTTCTGCTCATTTTTCAAATCTGCTGCCGTTCTTTTAAAAGCGTGCCCCCAGTCTACCCCTCATTTGGGTTTCTAAAGCCACCTCTGCACAGGAGCCTACATTTCAGCCAGTGGGAATAGAAAATCTAATCCCCACAATGACTGATAAATGCCCAAACTTTATGAAAAATGTGCCGCTCCCAACAATACTGCTGGCAAGTTAACTGGCCTGGGTTATTGATATGCTGTAAGAGGAGCAGGGCTCTAGTGGTTTTTAAAATGAATACTAATCAGCGCACTGAGAGACAGCTCAGCAACCCCTAATGGTGTCTAGGTACGAGCAATATGAAGAGGGATCGCGCTCCACTTCAAACAGCCACCGAAACACCAGCTGCATCTTACATGCTTCATTTTTGCACAATCTGATTTGTGGACCACACCGGAATGCACAATGTGAGCCGGGTGAATAATAGAGGGGAGGAAGACCGACAGCGCACTCACACACACACACTCACACACACACATACACGCTGCGGCTTCCCACAAGATGAGGACGAGAGTTAGAAACCTGCACACCACGGATACATTTCAGCTAACTAAACGCCAGTATTTCTTCCTTTGTAACGATGGGCAAAAAAGGAAATATCAATCAATCAGTTTCTCTAACTACGAAGCAGTCGACAAAAACAAAGCACAAACGTTAATTGGGAGATTTCCAGCAGTGCTTTGGGAAAGTAGAAATCAAAACATGAGTCGTTTAAAAGTGAAAGCGAGAAAAATGAAGTCTGCACACCGGGAGCAGGCTGCCTACAAGACAGAGGGGCACACCACAACAACCCTCCAAAACAAATTTGGATTGGAGCTGTCTCAACTTGTGTCTTGATGCTGAGTTTGAACAACAGGCCCCGCTTTAGAACAAGCAAACAGCTCAGTACAATCTGTTCACATTTCTGCCGCTTGAAACGTGATCGTCTGCAAGCCAGGGACTTCTCCAAAGCACGCAGCGGCATGCAGGCATCAAATGAAATCATCATTTTACCACTGACTGTGATCACTTGGTTGATTTTCCATTTAGCAGTCAATGGGCAGTAGTGCTTTGCCTGGCGGGCTGAGCTTAATATTTATGTTTCTTCTTGCGTGGGGTAAACATTTATGGTTTTTAAGGCAAGGATCCCTCTCTACTTCAGTTTGAAGATTGCAAACAGTTAACTGAGTGGATTTAAACCCCAGATAATGAATTTTTTCCATTTCTAGTCAAAGATAAAGGGATTTATGCATGCCAGCTTTTCCCACAACAAAAGCTTGTTTGTTTTTGTTTGTCTTTGTCTAAAAACACATTTCTTCACAGTTACAAACCCCACGCCTGCTTGAAGTTTCTTCCTGTTTAAAGGGAGTTTTTCCTTACCACTGTTGCCAAGTGCTTGCTCATAGGAGGCCATATGATGGGGTTTCTTTCTAATGTTGTGTGACCTTTACCTTACAATATAAAGGCGCTGTTGCTGTGAATTGGCTCTATATAAATAAAACTGAGTCGAACCGAATTGTTCAATTACAAAGAAGAAACCGTGTTATCGGATACTGCATTCTCCTTTATTCATTCATTATAAATCAAAGCAGCGGCTGGATACATAAATAATCTTAATCATCACTGTGTTCTTGTACAGCCCCAAACCTATCAGAAGTGTTGCTGTCAACAGCTGCTTTGTCTTGAGATGTCACACGTTTTTTCATTATGACACGGGTAGAAAAAGAAATCCTGCTGCTTAAATCGTCACCGGTGAGGATGCTTAAAGGTTTCCGGCTGTCTGGCATGTGAAATGATGTGAAATATCCCACATTCGATACAATTACTCCCATGTGAAATGCTATCTTATTATCAGCATTTTTTAAAAATCTTTTTTACTCTTAAAATAACGAATAGATTAGGGTAAAAATTAATAAAAATAATAAAAATAAAAGTCCTAATATTATATCATATTATATAACGCATGTTACATGTTCAAATTGTTTAAAAAAATATACAGAATCAGCTACAGAAGTCCTTCGTGGACTAAAATTAGCATCTATACTGACACTGTTTTAACTTCTGCAACATTTTATGTCTTGATGACCTCATAGTACCACTTTGCTCTCAGACTACAGGCTTAACTTGTGGTTTGTAGAGTTTCCAGAGTTCTTAAAGTAAAGGTAGAGGCAGAGACTTCAGCTTCCTAGTTTGGATTCAAGAGACAGACACTCTCTACTTTTATGATTAGACTTAAAAGTTTCCTTTTTGATAAAGCTTATAGTTAAGGCTGGCTCAGGTGACCCTGAACCCTCTCTTAGTTATGATGCTCAGACTGCTGCAGGACTTCCTTTGATAAACCGAGTCTCTCCTTTCCACTCGCCTCTGTTCACTCCCCTAGTGTTTATTCATCACCGCCAGCATGTGATAAAATTTTTCTCCTGTAGTTTTTGTTTTGTCCTGTTTCCCTGTGCTCTCCTTTTTCTCTCATCTTTCCCCTCTGATGGCCGCCCCTCCATAAGCCTTGTTCTGCTGCGCGTTTCTTCCTGCTAAAAGGGAGTTTTTCCTTCCCGCCATTGCCAAGTGCTTTCTTATATTGAGGTTATATTTGACCTTACACCTGTGATTTGGTGCTAGATAATCAAAACTGAATTGTACTGAATTTAAATTTTTCTTAAATAGATCATCCAAAATAACACAGATTTAAAAAGTGACGAGAAATAGATTCCATTTAAACTTAAGTCAGATTAATAGTGCAAACTTATTTAGAGTTCTAACTGGTTTCCCCCCTTTTCCCCTGGCATTCAAATTGATTTGATCTTCAGCAATCGGCCAGAGACTGTTATCAAATCTAATGACATGCTTAGTAGACTCGCCAACCACCGTTTGACAGCCGAGTCAAAAACAATTAAAGTCAGGAGGCTGGGCTGTTTATAACAGTTGTTAAAGAGCCATCCAGTTCTTTCAGGGCTTAAAAGATCCTCCTGTGTGAATTGAAGCAGTGTGTAACAGAGCTGTGAAGGATGACAGATGAGAAAATAGAAGAGAAAACAAGAGCAGAGATGGCGGGAAATCGGCAGAAACAGCAATAGCAGCGTGTTGCCGGATGAAACAAAAACTTAACAATCAAAAGAATGACTGGCTTCAGTGTGAGTCCACTGATGCTGGTGAGCTGACGGCATGTACTGCCGTCAGATGTCTCAGGCTTAAAAAGTCATGGCTGCACATGAAATTACTTAATTGCTAACTATTTTGGTTAACCAACTGTTAAAGTCTGCTTTGACGCAAAAACTAGGCAACCATTGCTTCTGGGTGGCTGTGGCTCAGGTGGTGGAGCAGATCAGCTACTGATCGGAAGGTTGGTGGTTCGATCCTTGGCTTCCCCAGTCTGCATGCCAAATATCCTTGGGCAAGATACTAACCCCGAGTTGCCCTCCAATGCGTTCATCGGAGTATGAATGTGTGTGAATGTAGTTTAGGTTGCACTTGAGTTTAGAAGTGCTTGTATGAGTGGGTGTGAATGGCTGAATGAGGCATGTTGTATAGAATGCTTTGAGTACTCCGGGAGAGTAGAAAAGCGCTCTATAAGAATCAGTGTATTTACCATTCATGGCCATGTTTGCTGTGTTTAGTATGATGGTTGCTGTCGTCCCTCAAATGCATGGAAATTAAAGATCCATAGACAATCTGCTAATGAAAACACTGAGAGCCACTAGGCTCCGATTGAGAGGGAGTCTCCACTGGACAAACAAAAGCAAACAACTATCATATTTTTACTTTAGCTCCTCTCTGACTGCGATGGCCTTTAACATGAAGGATGTATTGGGGTCCAGTCGCACTGCTTTCATTTGAAAAAATGTGGTGTTTTAGTTTATTGCGTTATTTCCATTCTAGGTCATTCTCGGTATACTCACTGTTGCCACCGGATCGGTTGAAGCGGTGCATAGCAGCGTTCTCCGTTTCTCGGTAAGGAAACTGCAGCGTGGTGTCTAGACTCCTAAAGCCTTCTCTCAGGGAGTGATGTTTGTAGTACTCAATCAGCTCCTGAACACATTCAAACACACATCCAAGTATTTTGAAATCATATCAACACATTTATGTCCTTAAGAGGATTCTTATTTTCCCCCAGTTATAGCAAATAAAAGTTGCCTTTAACCATATCCTTTTAAATTTGGTTTTGCAACCAGTATCTTAATATTATATTGAAAACCTCAGTAACTGGCACATAAATGGTAAACCTTTCCAATATGCTCTGGACTCTATAAGGCTGAAGCCCTCGGGTCAGTATAAACACGGCTCTAATCATAGCTATTTTTGTGCACATTGCTGAAATAAAATTCAGGTTTTTGACACTTCATTAAGTGAACAGGATTATTTATTTATGAACTGCAGTGGTGGAAGTTTAAAAAAAAAATAAAAGACTGAAAAATACTCACTACTATGCTCCTGAACTTTTTGTTCTCTGCAATGTAGAAGGAGCCCTCCTTGGTCAGGATCTTTATGTGCTTCACATCGTTGTTGTACCTGTGGGCCATTGAATAAGTTATGAGTGTAATTTCCCTCTCTGATCACCGCCATCGATCGGTGGCCGGCATCTAGCCCCCGTGGAGAGCCGGGCCGTCGCAGTAATGCATAGGATCCCAAAGGTTTGTGACATGTGAATGATGGGTGGTCAGGAGCGAGTGTGCGCATGTGTGTAACTGAAAGCTGCATGTTTGTGTTTGCATTAACAGGGTGGCTGATAGGGGTCTAAGGCTGCAGGAATAAAAAAACATTTTTAGAGGTGCTTTGACAACAATATCAGGGATTTTTTACTCCATTTAACATTTTTGTGCATAAATGCATGAAATCAGATGACGGTTGTTTCAGGTTATGCGATTCTTTCAGTATTTTTAGAATTGTCTTTTTTGGTGCAAACACAGATGAAACAGCAAAACTTAAAGAGTGACTTTATTCTATAAACTGATGAAACCGTAGAGAGAGCAAATCTTAATAATTAACCTGCTGTATCATCTTTTATTAAAGCTACGCTAACACCAAAGACTTGAAGTTGTGTAGTAACTATTTATGGTGGATTTGCTGTATTTAGCGCACTTACTGAAGTGTGACACAGCACTGGTACACATCCTATGCTAGCCTGTGCTAAGCTAGGCTAACGTGCTCAGCTTTAGCTACATGTGTAGCGCGCAGTCGTCAACAATATTGGGCTTTTCATCTTAGTCTCAGCAACATAACAATTCAATGTCTTTGTCAAACCATGAAAATTCAATTGAAATCCAATGAAATCAAACAGTGACACACTAGAGCTAAACATTTTCAATCGTACTAGCTGTTAGTGTTAAAAAAATAACCCTGTAACAGTTTGAAAATGCGCTCAGAAATTTTAGAATCAGAAACAGGAAACTATTAATCCCTGAGGAAATTATGTGGTTATGGATTTTAAGATTTTAGCAATATAATACTTGTTTATGATTTATATACAGAGCTAAATAAAAATCCAACCCTCTTCTCCGCGGGCAGAACTGTGTGTTATTTCTGGAGAATATAAGAGGGTACAATGCTACAGCCTAATTCAAACGTAACCGAGGCCTCATGGCGATTTGGACAAAATCATCAAAAACAATCCTGTGCCAGCTCTGCTATGACAAACAGGAAATGCAGCAGAGGGCATTTTCATTTGAGAGTAATAATTTCCAGTGGTCATTGCCACATAGCCACACGTGCCTCTTTATATCCTGCCTCTCTCCATGGGGAGGTTTTAATGACCTTGAACAGTCTTATTCATTTTCTGTGCTACTCAGAGCTCAGTGTCTGTGTGCATACATGCAATTAAGACTTCAGCGTAAAAGGAACATGAAAGCGCTCCTTTCCTTGAGGGGAAAAAAACTCAAATTAAGTCCAAAGTAGTGTCCACTGCTTGCTGAGAAGCATGCTTACTCCTTGTTAAGGAAAGCATTCCAGCTCAGAGGCTCCACAGGAGGACATGACGGGACTCTTTTCACAGCACGGAGATACGTTACAGAGATCAGTACGGTCACCAGCACCCTAAGGCTTTGTTAATTCCTCCTTACCAAGATTAAAATGGCTGTATGCTTCTAATTATAAACCACTGAGGCTGTTTTGTGGGTTTTAGGTCAAACCATAATGAATACTATTACATGTGCCTTAAGCCAGAAGCTGCTCCATGATAGGCATCTGGTTTGGTAAATCTCACACATATCACTGTGGTTAACCACAGACTCAACCTCAGAGGAAAAGCCCATCATCCTTACAAAGGACTATAAATCGATCTGTCAACTTATGGAGCAAAGCTGGGAGTTCAATTGGTCAATACTGTGGCTTGGCTTAAGGCATCATCAGAGGAATCTAACAACAGTGGGGCAAGAAACACTGCCATGTAAAACAAAGACAATAAAATCTATATACTACAAAGCTCCCCACTCAAAAATTGCAGAAAAATATGAAGGAATTATTTGTTTTTTACTTTTGTGGATACTATTTTTAGAAGCTGCTTTCATAAGCGACAACATTTAATACAAAGATGTAAAATTCAAGCAATTAATCGAGGTTTCGGCACTACAGTCAAATAATGTTTTATACCCAGCTGACTTTACATACTCTGATTACACGTAATTTGTTGCACAAGCTCAACATTAAAATGTATTAAAATTAATGGAAATAAAAGCTTTGATCTGATATTTGATATTTGAGGGCCAAGAATCAAGTCTTGACTGTCCTCTGTCACAAATCTGCATCTGAGGTAGCAACTTTTATTAGTGGCACAGAGTAGCAGACTTACTTAATGCTGATGGCGTACTCTGTGTACTCTCTGCTGCGATGGCGCACCAGGTAAGTGCTGTTGACTCTGTTGATAAGCTCCGCCTCTGCCTGCAGCCTCTCCATAGGGCCTGCAAACCTACAGCACAGCAGCCAAACAGGTCCAGTTGTAAAAAAGACTAAAACTCCGACTACATGTGGATAAAAGAAGGTGAAAACAGCACAAAGTGGGAGGGCTGTTTGGTGAACCTACCAAGGTTGAGAGGAATAATCGACGGGCTTCGGGACCTGAAAAAAAACACGAACACGTGTTTTTGTTATTCTCACGATGCTGACACTTATCAGACACAACGCAGACAAACCACTCCAATAAAATCTTGGTGCCTGTTTAAAAGCGAGTGCATCGCTCCTCTATAAAACACAAGCTTTTCCACTGTGCAACCTCAATAACACAGCTTAATGCACTTCTTATCTTTACAACAGTGAGATAAGGTGATAACAGTTTGTTATTTACTGGAGGCCTCATGTTCCTAAGGCAGCTGGGACAGAGTCTGATTTTCATTTTATCAAACAGAACATGACAGTCCAGCAAAACAATTCATAGTTCCCTCGTGTCGGTGAAGATGCATGGAATTTTTCCTTCCTTCCTTCTCCGGATTAGTCTGAACAACATGAAGCATTGCTTGTTCCTTAAAAGATCATTTTGTACTTTGCTTAAATTAAGTGGTGAACTGCTCCTCGTGCTTTAAATATAGAAGCTTGTGGGTTGTTTTTCTACTTTTGCCAGGTAAAATAAGCGTAATTCCCAATTATCTCCACACGCCTGGTGAATAAATGTAGCCAAATGTGAGTTAGAACTACAAGAGGACTGGAAGGAAATGCTACTTACGCAGGGGCAAGGCTTCACAGCATCGCTTGGAAAGAAGCCAACCTCTTTCGTTGACAGGATTTTGCCCTGAAACCACACAGAGATAATTGCGTTACATACATCTGGCTGACTGCATCTCTATAATTCAGGAACAATTAGCCTTGCAACGCAGCGGTGCAAATTTACACCAGCAGTTATCTATTGTTTAAATAATTCCTGGCATGAGGAATAAAACAGGATGACTTCCTTATTCCTCCCATGGCGAAGACTCTTAAAGCTCAGCGTCTTGATTTACTAACAGTGGGGAGATGCAGTCCAAATAAACACGAGTTTTGTGGAAGCCAGAGTGCATCCGTCTCCCTCACACAGCGCAGTCGTGACGCCGTGTGCTAAAAAGGCAGGCGTGCAGAAAACAAAAAAAAAGTGCACGCGGCGTTGTCACTTTACTGTGTGCGACACAGAGGCTTATAATAATTATAGTACCTGAAGCATTCGTTGATATTTTGCATATCCACCTGCCTATGTAAAGCATAAATGCACGAATTCGGCTCTCTTACGGAGAAGAACGCATTATATTTATATAGATGCAGAAGAATGACCAAGCCAACAGCTTTAGCACCACTAAGCTGTATATCAGCTGCCTCCTGACTGTCACCCCCACCAATCAGAGTTTGATGTTTTAGGGGTGTCCTAGGTGTTAATTAGGTGTCTGAGGCGGCCCACCTTGGAGGCAGACTAGCAGCGAAGTCTATTTTTTTCAATGCTCTGGTCATCGCTGCCACCTCAGGACGTTGTATCAGCTCTTGCATAAAGCAGTGCTTTCTGCTGCATGGCTGCTAAGAGTTTGATAATGTTTAGAGCCGGTAACATTGACAGAGTAAACAGATGGTTGCTATTGAATGAAATGAAATTACAGGGATCGATTCTATTTGTCACACAAGCCCAGAACAGAAATGATTACGGTCTGTTTGCCACAAAGGTGATGGATATTGAATGCATACTGGCTGCCAGGCCGTAGCTGCCTCCAGTAAGCCTTTTTACACACAGTTAATTGAATTCTTTATCTATTTTGTCTGTTTTGTATGAACCGCAGTAAGAGTTGTTGGATTCCAAACTGATTATAATACAATAATAGTTTGCATCAATAAGACGCCCTTTTGAGCGCCTCAGGTAAAAATCTTACATCTTGTATAATTATTATGATGACTTTTATTCAGCTTCACGTGGACAGAGTAAGTGACTGCTACATGGCGCTGCTGCGACTTTTCAAGAAACTGTTTATCTTCCCTCCTCTTGCGAGGCTTAAATCGCATGTGCTGCTTTCGCATAATAATAATTGCTTGCTTAACTCATGAAACGTCCACAAACATATATTTGACCGATGAGGAAGTAGATGAACAGGACGTAGCTACAAACTGTGTCTTATCATATATTATTCTAAAACCATTATGAAATATTAGGCGGGGATAAAGGTTAGATGGAGCGACAGTAGGGGGGGGAAATTGAAGATTTAAACACAGCGCGTCCATTTTACAGTTCTGCAAAATGAGTGATTAAGAGATAGCGTGACCTCTGACCTGCCACCAGGGGCTGTGAATGTCGGCGCAGATTAATTCAATGATGTCACCCGTCTGGATGTGGAGCGCTGGACCTGAAGCGGGGCTTGGCGATCCAAAGTAGTTCCTGATTACCAGCATCTTGGGCAGACCTGCAAGATGGACAGCATGAGTGAAACTACTGTCTGAAAAATGTGAACAAACGTGTCTTTCGATATATTATAGAAATTAGATACAGGTCTACAGATTAGTGGTTGGAACCTGAGAGGGAGCGACGGTCATTTCTATGTCTGGTAAATTAGTCTGGAAACCTAAATATTAGCCGTCATGGAAACAAAATACTGATTATACTGACTGATCTATAATTAATCCTGTAGACCAAGGTACAACTGTTTTAAAGTGAGATCATTTTTATGAAACTTTTATGTAACACAAACAAATTAATTGATCAAAAGTAATGCCGTGACCTCAAGTCTGAGAGTCTGAGTGAGTCTTTGTTCTACTAAACTATTCATGGCCCCATTACAGGTGGTAATGAGAGGAGTATACATTTGTACACACACACACACACAGATGCAGCTCTTGTCAGCAGTGCACTGCCCTTGCAAATCATCTCGACCCATTATTCATTATCATATTCCAGATAAGCAACAGTACACCATGGAGCATGGCAGGCTATCGAGCCCTCAGATAAAAGATAAGCAGCAATGAGCCCTGTTTACTGCTTAATGATGTTTTCTGCTAGTTTTCACTGAATTCCAGTCAGACACATCTTGTCGCATTAATGAGATGTGATGAAAAGTAATTTGATGTGACTAATACAGTAACACCGCTCAAAAAAAACCAAAAAACCACTTCCTTATTTTCCCGACTATATTCAATCATGTAGAGCGCACATTTTTCTTCGATTAAACTGCACCAGTCCAGGGTGAGATATTTACTCCAATATACAGCAGTAAGGTTTACTCGTGCACTAAAAAGTGGAGTACATCACAATCAAGCTGGATTTGCTGTCAGCAGGCACTATTTGATTTCAATACCTTATTAATCCTATTATCCACTGAGACTGAATAATTTGTCGTTATGAAGCATCCGCCCATGCCAAGCAAACAAATCCCAGGTTCGTATCATTTCCAACACAATCAAATGAACTGTGCATTTCTTTCTTTGCCTTATCAGGTGATAATGTTCTGGAGTATTATGATAAAGAAAAATAAATTAATAATAAAGCGATAGCACGAAGAAAGACGTAGGGCTACAGGCAAACAACAGAGAAGTCAACAACATTGTATTGAAAGCTAATACTGTACATCTCTATCTGTTGTGCTTCTCTTTCAGGATCTGTTCCAGTGCTGTAGCACTGTGGCTGGCAGCCTGACATGTGCGATCTTGCCTGAATAGGACTTCTAAAGACACAGGGCCATGGAGAATTGAGTCTCGGGGGCATGAATTGCATTCCTATCCACACAAGGACAGCGTGTTAATGCACCTTTGAAAATAGACAAAGAGAGGAGCATTGAAATATTATGAAACGCCGAGGGCTGGGGCAATCAAACGCCTATTGATTTTAATGCGTCTTCAGTCAGAAATGATTTTCTGCAGCATAATGGATGGAGGGGTGGAAAAATGAGTGTTGAAGCCAGGTTTATAAGAGATTAGAGCCCCTTGGTGCAGTTGTTAGTCATGTTCTTTTGCAGAAAGATTGAGAGACAGAAATCAAAAAGAGGGAGACAGGCATATGTGCAATGGCTACATTTACTGTAGGTGCAGGAGTAACTTTGCTAGCTAAGTTATGCATTCTGGGTTTGGTCTTCTTCAGTTTAACAAGGCTCTTTTAGTTATAGATTAAGACTGAGCTGCAATGGCAAAACCACTTAACAGCTGCCTGGCGCACCTTCTTCTTTCACTAAGCAAGGTTGCCTCTACTTCGAGGAAAAACACAAGCTGACACCACGCCAGCGGCATTTCACGCAAACCTACTGCCAATCCTGATGAACCACTTAATTATTAAGAAATATTTTCTGGGTGATCTCGTTATGTAAAGTCGGGGGAGAACGCAATCACGAGGAAGCCCAGCACGGACTAAAAATAACCTCACGAGGACACGACGTGGTTGTTTTTGTTTTTGTCTTTGTTTATATGGCAACTCGGTCGGGACGCTAAAGGAACAAGACGTGAATGACAGTCAGAACTACAATTACACTGGAACTACAAACGATGCTGGGTTTAAACGTTGATGGAAACATTGGTGAAGATGCAAGAACACTTTCTGCCTTTACTCATCTTAATCCAGCATGTAGTCTAATAGTTCACATTTACGACGTTTTATTTGAAGCCCGACGGGTTATCTTTTATTTTTAGTGTGGTGTGATGATTGCACGGTTACAAAGTATCTTATTCATCTCTTATTTTGATACATAGCTACTTTGTAAAATGATCCCTCCTCTGATTGGTTAGAGAACATTTACAAGTCAATAACATCTCTTTTCCCGCTACGTTCTGCACAGTTACGTGGTGGACTGGGATGAATATGTTATTTCTGGTGCTCAGATGACTCTGTGTCACCTTATTGAGAAAACAAGTTGTTGTGTCCGGACTCACAGGAACTGAAGTGACATGGTTGATCTTAGTAAAAGTCGATAACTTGTGTGGTGCTAAAAATAATATCGGGAAAATGCTATTAAACAGTGTTATCTGGATATTCTGTGAACTAGCAATTTTTTTATTTCAATTGATGCTGTTTATGTTGTCTGTTCTCCTTTTATCCTCTCTTCAATCTGGTGTCTTTTCGCCAAAAATGTATCTGACATTGGTTTTGTCACTATCACATGTACCTTCAAATACATGAAAATGCAACACATTTGTTTTTGTTCTTGGTTTTGTTTTCACAATGCCAAAGTCATTTTTAGTGTTTGTCTTTCAGGCATTTTTTGTTTTTCCTTGTTTTTGTTTTCTCTTGTACTTTTTTACCTAATCCATTAATAGGTTTGTTGGAAAAATATCTTCACATCAGTACAAAAGTTTAAAAGATTGTTATGTGAAGTCCTAAAAGTCTGCGTTTAAAGGGTCTTTTTATGTTCATCATACTGTTGACATAGATCGACAACAATAGCTTGACTGTTGTGACACCCATCAAGTGAAACATTAGTAAACAAAGCTTGTTCAGCCTATACAGCCTACAGTATACAGCAGGCTGACAGACAGTATTAGTGCATCTCAATAGCTGTCTAAGATGAATAATTTCCCTCCTGAGTAAGGACAGATGGCATATGCGAGGTAGTGGGATGTTGGGAGATGTGAAATTTTCTTACCTGGATCTCGATCTTTGCCCTGTAAACATACAGAAACATCGTTAGACATAGACTTACAGGGACGGACTAACAACATTTTTTTTGTATTCATTAAATGCATTTTGGGTCAAAGTTCATCAGTTTCTCCATCTCAAGCACCTAAACAAGCAACCTGCATCATTTTGTACACGCTTCAAAAATAAATCAGTTATGAAACTTACTACTTTACACATTAAGTGTGAAGTTGCATTGAATCTGGCCTGCTAACCCCCACATACAGACCTTATATGGTTAGACTGGCATAGGCTCATGTCTCATGACTCCAGGAGCAAGTTTTAAAGTTGCAGAAATAATTAAACCTGTGCTTAAGAGCATTTCTGAATCAGAACCAGATATAAACAAACTTCAAAAGTGCACAAAACTCTTAGCCACAAAGTACAGTTTCAGCCACAGCCACAGTTGCTGTCATACTACTAAAGTAAAGTGCTGCAAGCAGTTTAATTTCCTGCTTGGGGTTACTTGTAAGCATTGTAGCAGTAAAGTGCAAAACAGTTTCAGAAGCAGCACACACAACTCGAAAAAAAATCTCCCCAAACATTCTAGTTTGGCATCAGGCAGGGCTGCAACAACTAAAGTCAATTGGAGTCTCCTTGGCAAATAGCTGCAGGAGAGAGCAGTTTTCAAAGTGCAGCAAAGCTTTGGAGAGGAGACAAACAGCAGACACACACACACACACACATAGCAGAAGCTCACCTGAGTTCTGACGGAGCCGGAATCTGAAAGAAGTTTGAGAACAGGCATAGTGAATGACGGGTTAGCGGGTGCACGCAAACACTTGCACACACTCATCGGTACAAGGCAACACTCCCTCATTAGTGGAGAAGGCGGACGCTCATGTCTGACCGCGGCTCACTTTGTTTTGCTGCGCTGCCACTACCTGACAGCCAGAATAAAGGAGGTAACGAAGCAGGGGGTGGGGAGGGAAGGAGCGAGCGAGCAAGCAAGGAGGTGGGGTGTGGTGGGTGGGGGGGTAGACCTGTGGGTTTTGCTCCACCAGTTTCTTTCATTGGCTCCCTCTGGGATGGGTTACACCCCTCTGTGCATGCACACAACCGCATGCCTGTGCACACACGCAAACACACTTTGGTACCTGTGCAAACAGAACTATTGCATACCTCCACAGGCGGGCTAACTGGCAGAAAGCCACAAATATACGCTCTGTACCTAAAGCACCTGTGCACATGCAAGCAGGGTTTACACATACGCACGCCTCCCTCAGTTCCTAAAGTGAACTATGACCTGTTATGCAAAATCACAGCGAGTGAGCTGATAACAGGGACAAATGCAAGTAAACAATGGCTTATCTCTCTCCCTCTTGCACGCACAGACAGATACACTCAGGCAGCACAAAAACGTTCGTTCACTGTGATTGCGTGTTTGCACACGTAGCAAAACCTCTGGTGTATTGATATAAATAAATAAATAGAATAAAGAGCTAGCTAATATATAGGATAACTATAAGAAGAAGTGGACCACTTCTTCTTATAGTTATCCTCTGCAAGGAAAGTTCCACATCTCTTACAATATTTTGATATAAGTGTGCTATGAAATGCTGGTCCACAGCCCTGCATATATTCCCTGCACCGGCAGAGGTTGAATACTGTGTGGAGTAATGAGAGGGCGAATTCAAGCCAACATCCCAGCCACTGGTGTCGCCCCAATCTACTCAGGTACACAGTGTGCCCAGGTGGGCCTGGCAGTGGCGTTATTGCCTCTGCGACCTGATAGCACCATGACAGATGCCAGGTCCAACAGGAGCTGGCAGCTTGCCACGGGGAATACAAACACACCCTCATGCAATTGCAACAGGCTGTTTCAGGCTGTAAAAATTGCTTGTAAAAATATTGTGCAGAGTTTTTTTCGTGCACTCTCAAAACCTAAAAAAGAAACTTAAACAAAGTGAATTTAGTTTTTCGCCCCTTCGCGCTCACTTTGAGACAAACACACACGCATAGACACGCACGCACTCACTCACGCACGCAAAGGACAACATGTTGGGTTTCTGAAGGCCTTTGTTTGATTCCACATGTCTGAAGTTTTCCCTCCATGTCTCTCAGAGCTGTCAGCGCTTCTGCACAGGGAGCTGAGTGACAGATACACAACAGGGGCATAATAACAAAGTCAGGAGTTTCTTAAACTCCTCAGTAAAACTACTATTAGGTTTGGGGAATATGTGCAATGACACACAGTGAGCTTCAGAATGAGCGACTGCAGTAGCGATCGAATACGTGGATGACCTTGGTGCAGAGGCGCAAGGACACGTGCAAAGTAACAAACCCTCGTCCTGTTTAGAATGCCACAGTGCAGCGCTTTCTTTTTTCAAATCGCACCGCAACAAATCCCACCCATGCCCATAAGTTGTCACAAGACACTCGTACATCAGGTTTTATGCGCCACTTTGCGTCATCTGTCATCGTGTTAATGCGGCCATAAAGGTGCAGTGCTATTCGTGCAATTAGATTTACTGTCTCCTCTTAAAAACATTTCACTCGGTGACGTGCAGCTGTGAGTCGCGTGGTGCAGAAGTTTTGCAGACTCGATCTGGGGTCGTGCAATAAACTTACCTGTTTTTCCACAGCAGCCGAAACGGCCCAGGCATTCTTTATGGGCACCTAGACCACACTTGGAGCACCAGTAGCCCTGGTAAAAGACGCCCCTGCAGACACAGGAAAGTTCATCATAAGAATACATGGCAGTCACAAACAGGGGCAGTAATGCCTGTGGAGGAACAAAATAATCGGAGCTGCGTGTTTGCAGGCGGTCAAAGGATTCAGTGTCATGTGGAAAAGTTCGCTGCCTTTTTTTCTGTCAGTTTGTATAGTTTGCAAAGCGACCTGTGCAAATAATTTATACTGACTGACGCTGCAGCACTGCCTTTCCATTTCATTTAGGGGTGCTGTGAAGTTTGACATTTATGGCAGCTTGATAGTGTAACCCTGAGGACTGTGGCGATCACCTTACTTCCATTTGCACCAACATGACTTGTGACATTTGGGGTGTTGAGTGAAATGCCTCATAAACAATTGGGGGGGAGTTGCCAGTTTAGTTGAAGGGCAGATTGTTTCAAATTTGTTACAATTACTAACTTCTTCCTCACCTATTTTAAGCGTCCATGGATTGAGGATGCCAATTGCTCAGCAGATGGCTAAGCCACCAGAGGGACATCGAGATATACAGATAAAACAGTCGCTGATCTTATGTGTGTGGTCACATGGTTGATCTGACACGAAGCATTAACAGTAGACAAGGCCTTGAATGTAAGCTCTATGATACTTCAGCATTCAACCAACCATGATCACGGTCTCCTCGTGACCATTTTAGATGTAAAGTATCATTTTATCTTTTTACAAGTTCCTAAAACACGGTGTAGAATTTTCATGGCCACCCTGACCTTTGACCTTTAATCATTAAAATCAAGTGTGCTTATCCTTAAGCTTGAGTCCAAGCTAACGTTTTTCACTGT
The DNA here is from genome assembly GCF_057382095.1 of Aulonocara sp. 'chitande type north' Nkhata Bay. Taxonomy (NCBI): domain Eukaryota; kingdom Metazoa; phylum Chordata; class Actinopteri; order Cichliformes; family Cichlidae; genus Aulonocara; species Aulonocara sp. 'chitande type north' Nkhata Bay. Next base: position 32,336,470 of record NC_141352.1, read on the forward strand.
GTTTCTGCTGCACACTGTTTATGGGAATAGGATGGAAGGACAACTCTAAAAAACATAACGAGATGAAAGCAAAGACTTATTTTCTTATTTGGAGAGCGAAGCAGGAAAGCGAATGTAACCTCTTAAGCCCTCCTTCTACCTGAAGAAACATCAGCGACAAGCGTAAGACAAAAATAAACAACCTTGAGCTCTGCGAGTAACATTTAAATTAAATTCTGAAATACAATAAGCCTTCTTATCCTCATCATTGGACCAAAGAGAAATTTAAAAGCAACTTTGTATTTGGAGAGCAAATAAGAGCAACTCAGCAAACACCAACATTATTTCAACTCTTTTAACACCAAACCCACTTGAATCAAATTAGTGTTTGGTGGCCTTTTCACTAAAGGTGACAGCCTTTGACAAATGGTGGCAGCTACAATAATAACAGGTACACCATGGTCCCAGTCCAGGGACATCTGAGATGTAAAGCATTAAAACACGAGGAGATCACGCTTTGTCTGTCGCAGAAAGAAGCCAGTGTTACAATAGCTCCCCTGCTCTCACGTTAACCTACAGATAAAATTGATGCAAGGTTAAATTCACAATCATCTAAACATTAGGCAGCAGAAGAGAAATGCTGTCGATCCAAAAATGGACTTTCTTACATCAAAATTTTGTTTCGGCCCTGAGAATTTCTGCCAAAGTAATCTCTGTATCTTCCACAGGCAGACACAGAATGCAAATGAGCATGTGCAGAATAAGTGTAATCACTCTGGCTTCTTTCTGCTTTGAGGAATTTGGTGTGTTACAATTACCCACACTCTCCCCTACACAAGGTAAAGTAGATCCCAGTCTTGTTTAAGAAATACTTTAAAGTTTTAGAAAATAATCTTACAGTCACAGGATAAACGTGACTTCTCAGTGACTCCATTCAAATGCATACACACAGCTAGAGATAAATGAAGAGCTCTGGAACAATAGCCGTAACACAATACTCTAAAGGAAGAATAACTATTAGAGGAAAAACTTGAGGTATGATAAAAGATGCAGTCCAGCGTCCTAAAAAAGAAAAGATACACTTCAGACATTTTTATTATTCTGTTGGTGAATCTGCTGCATGGCTCTGTATATTCACAGTGCAATAATCTTGTCCCCGTTCCACATCCATTGCCTTGAAGAAGTGCTGAAGTGTGACAGACATTTTTCTTCACCGTCTGTGGAAGGTGAGACCACTCAGTCGTTCCCACTGTGAGAGAGACCATGAGCCGCGGTCCTTTGGGTGCCGATACCATTCAGTGAATTCAAAAGGAACTTTGTGTAGCCAAGGCACATGTGCAGAGAAAAAGAGGGGTACACTGGAGAGGAACAGGAAGAGCCGAGGTCTTTCAAAGGAATCCTGACAGTTGTCTGAAGGGAAAGGGTCCACAGCGCCTCAGTCTTTATGTCTGCCAATAGCCTCAAAGCAGATTTTGTTCTGCTTGTACAGTGTGTGTGTGTGTGTGTGTGTGTGTGTGTGTGTGTGTGTGTGTGTGTGTGTGTGTGTGTGGGATAGCAATCTCTTACCTAAGCAGCATGTGGCAAGAATTGCAGGAGGTGATTCTTTCAAAGGTGTGCATACGAAATTCATGGTGGTTGTTGGTCGCATTCTCTGGCCGAATGTTGGATCTAAAAGAGATACAATGCACGATAAATACTAGATTCACAGACATCTCAATTTACTCCGTATAAACCAGGCACATCGGGCACTAATGTAATGCTAAACTGCAGCTTTTGACACCACTGATCATTCCGTTCTTACTAACAGATTACAGAAATGAGATGGCATCACTGGTTTTCATCATACATTGCACTTACTTAGAATTCATATTAACAACCTCATCTGCACCCCTTCATACGTGGAGTCCCCCAGGGCTCAATCCTAAACACATTCTGTTTTCTTTATAAATGTTACCCTGGGTCAGGACGAACATGTATAAAGGCTGATAGTGTCCAATTATGTGTGTTTTTTCTATCTTGGTATGTTTTTACTGTATTGGCAGTGTGTTTGGGATCATTGCTATGCTGAAAAACTGAGCCACTGCCAATCAGAGGCTCTCCAGATGTCATTGTATTGTATTGGTGGATCAAAATCTGAAAATACTGAGTTCAAAATTCTATCAATTTTGAAAGACCTCCAGCGCCACTGCCTGAATACAGCCTCAACCCATGACAGAGCGTCCACCAGATTGCTACAGATTGTTCTAGATACTAACTATTGTACCTCACTACTGACCTCCTCCATACATTCAATAGTTTGAACCAAAAGTTTCAAATTAAGATCTTTTGCAAAAGATTTTCAGTCATGTTCTTATCAAATTTGGCATAGCGCAGCCTACTTCAGTTTTTTTCCACATTTCTAAACATTATTTATCTGTTTCTTTAGATACTGTTTGCTACTGAAGTGGAAGACCTCTATCTCTAATTTTTTGTTCTCCACTTGTCTAATTTCCTCAACTTTTTTGAGGGTAGACTGCACACCATGCAGAGATGCAAGTCTTTGGCTAATAGCTCTTTGGGAATTAGCTTGTTGTTACAAAATTACCGTTTTATTCCTGTCAAACTGTGTAATCTTTGGCATTTTTCATAGATTCAACAAAAAAATGGGAACAAGTTACATGTAGGAGGCTAGTTACAAAGTGCTAAAGATACCATTAAAATTGATTATTTGCTGAGGTGTCTGGAATCACAATTTAAAAAAATAATAATAAAGAAGTGCGACTCCATGGAATTAAAAAAAGAGGGGTAGCTCAAGACTTTTGCACAGTACTGCACAACAAACTTTTGTTTAACTCTAAGCCTACAAGTTATGGATGTACCTGATTAGCAAAAATCAAACTATAATATACAATGACCACTCTTCAGTCAATTAGTGAATGAAAATTAATTCTTGCTTGCTCCCCTATTTGTTACACTTTCCAATCAGCTGCGCTCTTTGATGAAAATGTCAATTTCAAAGAACAAAAAAGTACATTTTTTCCCCCCACTTATAATTGCAGCCAACAAACTCCTCCATGGCTACAGCAACATTTCCCTGACACGCTTCTTTGAAGTGGGAAGGAGAGAATTGCAAGCACACAGCCAAGGTCTACTAGGAGTGAACACGGGAGGTGTACTCGGCCCCTTGGGACATGGTTGCATGGGTGGGAGTACAGAGGAAAGCAAAAAGGAAACAAGAAAAGAAAGACATGTCTCAGCTTTGTCCATATATTTATCTTCCAGAGGTCATCTCTTTGTTTTCGGCATAAGTGTTTACATAAGAATTTAGGTTTTTATGTACAAGTGCTTAATCTCAGACTAAGGTAATGGGCTACAACATGCTCAGTGGAAAACAGGACAAACAGGGCTGAGACCGAATAAAATAGCAGAAAGGGGAATTTCAGTGCTGTCTTCTCTTCTGTACCCGGGTCAACCAAGACATCAGCTTTGAGGTCAACACTGTCACTGGCTAGAAATTGTGTACCAGAAGAAGGAGGTCTGCTTGAAAAATACAGAATTTAAAATAGATGAAATTTGTAACTGTGTCATTGTAAAAACATTTGCACAGCTTCATTTTTTCTTCGATTCGAAGCTTGTAAAGCTATCCAGTGCAACATTGTGCAGCGTAAACCTGACTTGAAATTGAGCCTCGATTTTAAAGACTTATAAACTCACAGTGTGACTTCATTTGAATTTATCTTCAAGGATAGAGCCCTTACTGTGTGCTGTTCAAGCAAAGGTTTATGTTGAATTTTCATTTCCCTGCTTCGGTACATACACGGTGTGACCACCTCTCGTGGCTGCTAAATCTTAGTCAAGCAGTAAATTCTGGGTGGTTTGGACACAAAGGCAGCGAGTAAGAAAACAACTGTTCACAGATCATCTATTAAGCATCGCCGTGGGAGCGCGTCGCTGTTTGGCAACGCCTCTCAAGTCTCATAGCTCGTTAGCTGAGCCCCAAATATTAATCAACCAAAGCTCCAGTTTTCTCAGTTTCACATCACTTCATGTTTTTGATCCTCACTTCCTGATACCTTCTTGAAGATGTTATTTCACAGATTTTGTCCTATTGTTGTCTGTTTTTTTTTATTTTTTATGTTTTAATTGAGGCAGAGCCTGCAGGAGAAGCAGACTGTTGTCAACTCACTACAGTGAGAAGTGTAACAACAAACTAATACAATAACAGCTGCCCTATGCCATCGATCTATAGGAAAATGTAGTAATCCACAGATTTAATGACACTAATGTTTATTTAATGATAATAAAACTGATACTGCTTCTGTATGAAGGGCCAAGAGTGCCAAAATGAAGTAAATTTAAAAAAAAAAATCAAAAAAAATTAAAATCTGTCAATAATTAATTAGAGATAAATACATATATTATTATTTAAATGTCTTGATGCATGCTCAGTCATCCAGGTAAGTAATTCCCAAAAGGTGATTTACACCTACAGACCAGTGGACACTCTTTCAGTGACAAGGATGTACACATCCTGGACAGGGAGGAACACTGGCTTGAGCACGGAGTCAACGAGGCTATTTATGTGAAAAGGGAAAGACCACCTCTGAATCGAGGAGGGGGCCTAAGGGTACGTCTTTCACCATCTTACAATGCTGTGACTGACATGGTACTCATGGCCATTGATCAGTGGTCTTTGATCAATGGCCATGACGTGTTTGAGGGGAGTTATTATTTCACGTCACTATGAGCATTTAGTAACACATGAAAGGAAATCCTGTTCGTGTGTTACTCACCAGAGCATGTCGCATAAAAAGAGATAAAAGAGGCAAAACCATGCGCCATAGTCAGGAGTTAACATGGGCAGGATTTTTTCTTTGTTTGTTTTATTGGCACAACAACAGGACTGAGGTGTCCATAAGTTGTTGGCATCTGTCCTACAGAGGAAAATGTCTGTACTTTTGTCATCTCTGCTACTATTAATTACTATATTAATTAATTAATTAATTAATTAATTACATATTTAATTATATTTAATTATGTATTTAGTTAATTCATTTTGGCACTCGTGGCCCTCCACACTTCTGAGGGGGTGTTGGTCTTTTACACTTTAAAGCCACTTTCAGCTGCTCACTTATTCACAAGGGGTCACCACAGCAGGTAGCGCCGCATGTCTGATTTGGCAGATAAATACTCACATAAAGTCAGCACCACTAACACTGATCAAATACTTCGTATATTTATGTAATATATTTACACATGTTTACTCAGCTGGAGGAAAACCAGTTAGTGTGTGAAAACATCTGTATAATCTCCTCTGTGGCTCTGTAGATGTCATATTCATTTCATCAGTGTTGGTGCCCAAAACTTCACTAAATATAACACTGTCCTGCACTGTAATACTTCCCTGTCTAAGCCTCTGCCCTCAGTGTTTTTCTTTCTCCGTTTTGAAAGAGGGATTCTGGTGCACCTCTTGGTCTCGACAAATAAAATTACAATAATCCTGATTAACAGAATCACAGCTTTATTTCATGTTTGAGCCCCGTGCTGTTACACTGTGCATTATCGCATCATTGTGCAGGACTATCACTCATGCTTGGTCAGGACCTGCAGGTTTCACATTGTAAGGCACTGGGTAGGCCCTTTTAGCATCGTTTGTCAGCGTGCAGTGACTCCAACAGAGTTCAACTGGAGTCCCAAATGCAACAAAAAAGGAAAAGTCAGCTAAAACAGTAAAGGTCAAGTGATACCAAGAAGATTTCTGCAGGATTTTTCTATTTTATTCTTTCACACAATGAAAATCGGCCCTAAAAAGGCACATCACTGTGCAGGGGTTCTGCTTGTGTTTAAGTATGCTGAGACGGGGTTCTTGGCCAAGAGTCAGTGTGTGAAGTTGTCACTGTAGATTGTCATCATACTTATGTGACAGACACGTCATAATATATAACAATAACTACCTGTCTTCACCAGCTCCTCTCCTATATGCAGTCTCCCATCTACCTAACAGCAGTGGCACCGCCTAATTTTGCTGTTCTGACGATCAAAACAATCACAACAACCTCAGTGATTTAAAAAAAAGTTTTTATAACAGATTGGAATAATAATTGGAATAATTACAGATTTCAACTTTTACTCCATCTCAGCAGAGGTGGGAAGTAACAAAGTACAAATACTTCATTATTGTACTTCAGGAGAATGATCAGGTGTCTGTACTTTTACTTTCACTCCCTACATTTTGAAGCAAATAACTGTACTTCTACTCCTTACATTTTCAAAACGGGCTCGTTACTTTTGCTTTGACATTGAGGGGAGTCATTATTAAATGGATTTGAGCCTAAACAGTAACACATGACAGGCAATCCTGTTTGTGTATGAATCACCAGATTTACTCATTTTCCTGTTTACAGATAAAGACATGCAAGTACACAACAGAAAATAGAGCTATTTTTGACTTTCTTTCCTTTTCTCTGTTCATTTTCTACTTAACTGATTCAAGCCGAGTACATTTATTAGAATTGAAATGTATCTACTAATATTATTTATTATTACATCAATATACCACAAGGTTCAGTTAGCCTTGCACAAACACATCAGGTATAAATGTCCTCGAAAGAGCTACTTTTTACTTTCTTACTTTGATTGCAGAGAAAATACTCAAAGTTTTCACTTTTACTTGAGTAAAGAAGTTGAATCAGCACTTCAAATTTTAGTGGAGTATTTTCCAATAGTAGCATCTGTACTTCTACTTAAGTACAGAGCTATCTGTACTTTCGGCACCTCTGCATCTGATATTCTTGTGTTGGCCCCGAATCACATCTTCTACTAACAATCTTGGTATTATTGTTTAACAGCATTTGAATTTTAAACATAACATCTCTGAATCCATCCAGTCCTGTATCTTACATCTGAGAAGCTGCAAAAAATCTGAATCAGCCAATTGGAGATTTTATTACACCCACTTTAAAGTCTGAATCACGAAATACTGTAAATGTCATAAAATTCTTTGTTTTTTAAATGTCAACTGTTTATTTAACCTTCTGACAAACTAAAAAAATTAAATTAAATTAAATATTAATTTGCACATGTGGGTTTTAATTGTAAGTTTTAATAATTTTTGCTATATCTGACACTTTGTGCAATTTATTATTTTAAATGTATTGTTCATTTTTTACACTAATGATGCAGAGGTCTACATACAGATTACTGTAACTCGTGTTTCACGTGGGCTTCACAGTCCTCCCTAACCATCTTCACTTAGACTGAAGTATGCAGCAGCTAGTGTCCTTGTGTGGCTGCATTTCAATGATTATAATGAAATAAGAAAGTAACTGTGTGTACTGTGTGATGGGATAAGACTCCATATGAAAATAAAGTCTGCTTCTTCATGTAATAATGTAATACTGCCCTTCCTAGTATATTATCTAATTGTGAGTCAGAGAATACAGCTGGTTGCGTCTTCTTTCTTGGCTCTACAAGTGAAGCACTAGTTTGACTTTCTTGGAACCAGTTTGTCACTTTGGGTAAATATGAATGCATTTCAGGGTGAAGGGTGGTTGATGCGGTTGACACCTGATGTTTTAATGAAACGCATCCAAGTTAAGCTTTCTGAGTATAAAGTTTCGTGTTAGCGCACACTATCGTCTGTTCATCTTTGTGTCACGGTGTCAAGTTCCTCATAAATGGAGATGGAGACAAAGTTCCTCATAAATCAAGTGGCCTAACTTGAATAACAGGACTAAAAGCGCTCGGCATTTTGATGTCCTGACATTGTTGTGACGCAGCTGCTCACTCACATGGCCATGCTGAACTGTTCCAACCACTTCTTTTTCAGGTCTTTGGTCTTGAAAAAGAACTCAAAGCCGCTCTGGCCCTGGTTATGAGTGAGGTAGAATCCGTAGGACCACTGCAACAGAGAAAAAGAAAAACACTTGACTCACAAGGTGCAACAATGCCAAATAAAAAAACGGAGGGTTTCGGAGAAAGACGAACAGAGCGGGAGAGAGCCGAATGAGACAGGATGCAGGGAGACAGATGGAGACAAAGAGATGCAAAATGAAAGAGGGATGCCTCAGGGAGAGCAAACACAAAGGCTGAAGGGTTGGAGGGCAGAAGAAATGACAGAAAGAGACAAAACATCGAGGCAGAGCGTGAAGGAGAAAATGAGTGCGAGGTGGCTGTGCCATATAACTGCTAGGCATCAGACTGCATGCACAGACCCAAGTAGTGAACAGGCCTGTAATCTGTTACCATTATCCACTTCAAAGGCTAAATATTAGTCCATTAGCCTCTGTGTCAACACAGGCATCTGGGGTTTTTTTAGACAACATTACAAGACAGATGCTCGAGAGATGCACTTTTTATGACTCGCAGTTGTGGTTTTGAACTTGTAGCACTCAGCTCTGAAAGCTAAAAACAAGCCAAACTCACAGCGCTGTCAGCGAAGCACAGCGGCTCATCTTCTCTATTGAATGAAAAGAGAAAAGGAAAGCAGCGCTCTACAGAAGCATTCCCAGTGGACACCAACACTTGCACTCAGCAAAGATATCATCTAGCTACCAATTTGTAAAGAGAAGCAGGAGGTGCTTGTCTGTCTTTCTGTCAGTTCCTATGCTTTTGCTTGGCCTTCAAAAGGATTACACACCAAGGCTTATAATGTCAAATATTTCTTTGTGGATCTTGCCAAAATATCAATTATTTTGACCCATGCTTATATCTTTGTCATGTGAATCAATGTCGAGAGTGAACTGTGGTATTTCAGAAAGATTATAAAATGCTAGAGACTAACTGGTGGTGGAGTTCAGACCCATGAGTACTCAAAAGTCATTGCTACATTAATACATGAGTAGATCTACTCGATACTCATGAAACATATTCAAAATTCACTCTTTATTTTTTCCCCCGTACTCCCGGAAACACTCCATTAAAGACAGAAACACCTATGATAATTAGCAAAGTGCCAGCTACAACACACTGACTTATAATTAAACATGTAATAGGCAATTTTTTTGCGAAAAGCAATATACTGTATTATTTGACAGTGTTTTGGGCATTTTTATGTGACAAAAAGATGTAACACTGTGATATTAATGATATAGCCACTCACATGTTTATACAACGAGACAAGCCCAAACATGTCTGAGAGTGAGAGCTGCATCCCAGCCTCACAACAATTTAGCATCTAGAAAGGGAGCAACTACAAAAACCTTCTGTATTATCAAAAATTGCAATATTGCAAATTTCATTAAAAAACATCTTGATACAATATTGAGGGAATATTGTCCAACAGTAATGTTGACAGTAAAGCAGTAATCTTTCCTTACAACTAGCTGTTTACACACTCAGAAGATGCTAAGCGTCATTAGCATTAGCATTAGCATTTACCTTTTTGAGATATAATCCAGCCTAATTTGAACTCTGTACTAGTCTGGTATTAATGTAGCACTTTTTGATTTTAGCTGAGCACTCAAGAAATTGTGGCTACAAATCCAATCACAGAGCCTTTTTATGTGCTCTGTCTAAGATTCACACGTGTTGGATCTACTGGAAGCGATGCAGTTAGTCGTAGCCAGGGATCAAATAACCGACCCTTTAGTTCCGTGCTGCCTCCTGAACCCCAGCTCCCCCTCCTGATCATCTTTTGTCCTTCCCACCCCCAACAGGTCACTCCCTGATCCTGGTTTAGCTTGAGGTTTCTTCCTGTTAAAAGGGAGTTTTTCCTTTCCACTGTCGCCCAGCACTTGCTCACATGGGGTGGTCAAGTTGTTGGGGTTTTCTCTGTATTATCGATGGTCTTTACCTTACAATATAAAGCACCTTGAGGCGACAGTTGTTGTGAATGTTTGTGACGCCCTGCATGTAATTATTTGAGCTTTGATTATTTGCTACAAAACCGTAGGCTATAGCATTGAGAAGTTGGCTTTCACACAATGACGGTAATTTGGCAAAAGTTTTCTTATTGTTGTTTGCATTTGGCTTATGAGTTAAAGGAGTTTAAGACTCTTTTACCTCCAGATGACTTGCACATAAATGCCGCTGGTTTGATGGAGGTTCTTATTGCCACTTCCCTCAGACACCACTGTCACCTCCATCATCTCAAACATAAATATGTAATCAAACAAACTGCTTTATATCCATCAAGTCAGAGGTGAATGACGCAGAGTTGGCTGTAAGTTTCATAAAATATAACCATATAAACCCATATGGGTCTAAGCTTCCTAATGTCTGCTATTTACAGCATCATTATTACCCAAATCACTGTTTCTTGGAACGCCTTAGATATCATTCCTCATCATGATTGGCAATATTTCCCCCACTTGGCATTTAGTATTCACCGTGTGTTTGTGTGTAGTCAGGCCCAAAGCGAGGTTTAATGATAACACCATCTGGGAGGAGGCAGACTGTTGTAGTCCGACACTGTGTCAGTGTGATCCTTGCAAATGAACAAGACAATGTAAAACATGTGCTGGAATAAGCGTGCACCAAATTATTTAAGAAAGATTCTTTGCAGCTGATTATTTCATTGTTTATGTCGCGAGCTGGAAAGATTTTTTGCACAGAACCTATTTAAGCAGCACATTCAGGGACTCGCGGCACAGACGGCAGCACCGGGGCGGAGAGGTTGCTGTTACAGGTGGTTAGAAAATAGCTGTGAAGAAGCAAGTTGAGTCAATTTCGTGAACTCGCATTTAACTGATAAATTGTTATGGCGCCTCATTATGCAGAACTAGCGCTGTTAATTGGTTTGTCAGGAGTCCAACGCGGTTTCGGAGCTTTGCTGACTCAGTCGTAAAGAGGCGATAATGGGCTCAACAGTGCAAGACTTGCCTCCATTATAGCTGACTGGTTGTTATATCAGATTGTTGTTTTGTTCTGTTTTGTTTTACAGCACAATAATAAGCAAGTTTTGTTATTATTTTATTACTTTTTCACATCGTCTATTACAGCAGCAGAAAAGCCACAATGTAGAATGAAGTCGAGCTAGGACAGACTCGATGGCACGGAGCCCTGGGTGAAATTAAATGTCATCTAAAGCTCTTTTTAGCTGTTATAAAATCACTGTAACTCACAGCTTAAAGTGGGTTATTGCTTTCTGAAAGATGATAACACGCCATAAAATTAAAAGCTAAATGTTCAGGGCATATTTTCTTATTCAGTTAATGAAGCGGATCAGTGCGGCTTCAACGGGACTTAGTCACAATCATACTTCTCTGTCAGCTGTGATGTGTCAGGTCAAAGAAGTTGACTGACATTTTCTTCCACAAGTCAGTCTCCAGCCTAATCAACCAGTTTTTAAAGCGCTTAACACGCTTGTTTTTGTGCAGCTGTGAGGAATAAACCCTGTGCGGCTGGTAGAGACATAAAATGCCAGCGTTGGTTCATTTTTGACAGCTTGATTGAATTGTGGCTAATGTTTCCGCGTGTCTGTGGTACAACATCACCACTGTGGCCTTGCCAAAAGTGGAATAGAGTTACTTCTTTTGGAACCAAAGAAAGATAAAACAAAAAGAAAAAAAGGACTGAGAAATGCCAATATCTTTCCTGAAAGTAGAAAAGCATGTTCCTTGGCAGGTACATGCTAGCTGAATTCACCTGAGAGACTTATTCATGAGCAGTGTGGGGGGGTCCTCACCTGGCCATGTTCTACAACATTATAAAATTCCTCATGTCTTTACATAATAAAATCTGAACACATCTTCTCAATATTGATGCACCATTGTGTTTACTGTATTACTCCTGAGTGATTGGTATATGTGATGTGATGCACAGTTCTTCTATGTATTTGTTCACTTTCCCAGTTCCCTGACCTGATATTGAACTGCTTCTCAAATACCATTAAACACTGCTGGAGGTCATTCAACAGCCAGCTCTTTCTTACACTGAACGCCTGTCAAACATAAGTACACCTAACATCTAATAGTATTAATTAACATTATGTAGTATAGAGTCATGCGTACAAAGATTCTCAGTTACCTGTGTTTTATTGAGACATGACAAATCCGAATGTCTGCAACAAAACAGCCCGGTGTTATTTTGGCTCTGCAAAAACCTCATTTAAAATCACGTTTACCTCTTGTCCCTATTTATAACCACATACTTTTATTATTATTGTTCAAAGATTTTAGAAAAGTATGGCTGATGCCCAAGAAGGGCCTGGGTTTGAATCCACTGGCTGGAGCCTTTCTGTGTGAAGTTTGCATGTTCGCTCTGTGCCTTCATCCAACACTATTCATTCAATTTAGTTCAGCAGTTGCCTCAAGACACTTTATTTTGTAAGGTAAAGAACCTACAATAATCAGATGACCCCCTGTGAGCAGGTACTTGGTGACAGTGGGAAGGAAAAACACCCTTTTAACAGGAAACAGTGCAAGGTTGTGCATGTGAGCATGCAGCTGCCTCGCTCTCTGCGTTAGCCCTGTGACAGAGTGGTGACCTGTCCAGTGTGCACCCTGCCTCTTGCCCTGTGACAGCTAGACTAGGATCCCACATCAGCTCTTTATGGGCCCTTCAGCTTTCCACTCTGTGAAAGCTTTTCTTATTCAGATTTCTTGAAATCATTAGAGCCACACTGCTTTACGAGCTGTAATTTCTGCACTTTGTGCCTGTGTTGCGCCTGCAGCAGATGCCCATATAGATCCAGGTTCAGCTCATTGCTAGTGATTTACCAATTCAATATTTGGATCAGATACTGGTTCAGTCCAGACTCACAAAGCTTGATACAGTCTCTGACACAAGGGGGCCGATCGATTCATCAGTTCTGTATTCTGTGTTTGCTAAGCAGCAATGCACCATGTGTTAGTGGGAGAGCTCACATAGCGAGGTAACATTAAGGGGTTTGTGGTTTGGAGGCATTTTCACACCTACGATACCAATGGTTCTCCTTCATATGTTTGCGGTAGTTTTTCATTTAAGCGCACGCTGTGGTCAAGCAAGTTGACAAGATTTGAAAGCTCTAATGATTTCCCTATTGGCCTCTCTCTCTCTTGTTTTGTTTGGTGTAACACATGGGAAGCTTTTATTACACCTGCAGTAACATAACGTTTGTCATCAACTCGATTAATATCGATTCACTACACCTGTCTGCTGTCAGCTACACGTGACATGCCAGTGTGTGTGTGAACACACTCACACCAACAGCAAAGCTAAAGTAAGAAGCTAAAGCTAAAGCACGATTGTTTACTATTTAATAATGATACAAATTCAGTAAATGCATCTTAGACATATTTATTGGCTGTTCGTGTCTGTGTGTGCACAGACCTTTCGGTTCTCTTTGTCCGACGTGGGATTGTTGGTGACTTTGAAGAGGTGCAAGTCGATCACTTCTTTCATCTCGTAGTTGTCTCCTCGCCGCTTACAAACAATGACCGCAGCGTCAAACAGGAAGATGTGCCTGCAATCCAAAAATGTTCCAGTAAATTCAAGCACATCTCACTTAATAGTTCATGTTATTCACACCGAGGAGTTATGTCAAATTCAGTATTTAAGGCAAAAAGTGATTTTTATGATTCTAACAAGCTTGAAGGTCAATATTTGGTATGACCACCTTTATTCTTCAACACAGACTGAACTCTCTTTGATGATCTTCTACCTAATCACATGAGCCAAGGTGTGAAAACAGGTGAATTAGAACTGAAGAAGCTTCTCGGATGAGAGGTGAAACGTCTTCAAGCAACTTAAAGAAGTCCAGACGCTTTTCTTTCCAAGCTCCTTAGACTACGATGACCTGGATGACTGAGAACCTTCACAGACATATGTGTATTCTGGCATATCTCAGCCTCTTCTCCCTGTTTCTCCTCCTTAAGTATGGCTTCTTGACAGCCACCCTTTCACTGAGACCATTTCTGATGAGACAAAGGACCGGATATATCCTTCAGGTCTGGTGTCAGGCCTTTACTTTCTAGATTTTTGCAAGATTTTCAGATACGGTTCATGTGCTGTAGGTAGTAGTTTGTGCAGGTACCACTCTATTTTTAAAGACATGCTGCACATCATGCTGAGGTATGCCACCTTTTTAGCTAACAACTCTTTGGGAGTCAGTTTGTTGCCACTGAAATACTATTTCATGTCTGTCAGACCGACTCAACTGATTCACAGTATCAACTAAAGAAATCAGAAAAAAATCCATGTTTTTAAAACTGGTTCTTTGCTAGGGTGTCTGCTTTGTGTTGACACAACGCTGGTTCATCTCTTGGGTGAAGTGCCCTTTTTATGCTTGAATTGTTCGCAGGTCAGTGTTAAGTGGTTTAACAAATAAAGCAAAAAAACATTCCTGTGAAAATGTTCAGGTACAAGGACTGGACTGAGTGACAAGGCCTGGAGAACTATTACTCAAGACAAAAGAAAGTCTGGCTCCTTGGAAGCAAAATATAAAGAAATGAGGGGTGACACGAGACTTTTGTAAAGTAGTGCATTTGGAAGCAGCCGGCTTCTGCAGTTCCTGTAATGGCTTTGCAGAAACTCTCAGGCTGGCTGTTATTTTAACAGGCAAATTTAAGTTTCAAGGCGTAGCTAACAATACAAAATCTCTCTAATGGAAAAAGACGCCCAGCCCAGTTTCATCTATATGACTGGTTCAATGTTATTGTTAAGCTCCTAAAGAACAACAGCATAAGCTAAATGCTCATAGCATGTGCTTTGTATTAACTGAGTAATAATACTTCACTGGCTTCAGTTTGCACAAATCTCACAGGTTTAGTCTGAAACAACAAGCGTAACACCTGATTCCATTTCGACTGCAGTCATCCAGCCATTCGCGGCATCTCACCTGTCCTGCTTGGCTCGTTTGTCCACCGAGGCCACCCGTACTTCCCCGTCAACTTTGGGTCTCCCGTAGTTACTCAGACGCTGATTCTGCAGGCGAGAAAAATGAAGGTTATCTGGAGGAAAGACATTCTGAAAAGCTGTCAGTCATTATCTCAAAGAAAGCTGTACCCTACCAGATTTTCAATGGATTTCTGGTACTGATCTATTTCTCGCAATGTCTCGTTGTCCCTCTTGACTTCGTTAACATACTGCGCCAAATCCTACACACACACACACGCACACACACACACGCACACACACACATGCACACACACACATGCACACACAAAGGAAAACAAAGAAGCATCTTTTAACTTACTTACATACGGTACAGAGTATCCAGCTGTGCCGAGGAGTTTGTTTCTTTTATGTGCAGTTTTATGTCTCTCTGTTCCAAAAAGATCTTGTGCAATGAAATAAACTTGACTTTAATTAAGCTGAGCGTTCAGCTTTACTGAACAGATTTTCAGGGTTACAAAATCAGGACTAAACACTGCATTCACTGAAGGCTTCTTTATTTATCTGCAGTTACAAAAAGTTGAGCAAGTGAAATGAAGTGGAACTTTTTATGGTAACTTTTTTAGATATTATATGGTGACCCCTGAGGTACAAAACACACAAAACAAAGCTGCGTTTATTGTTTACAATGGAACCAGAGTCCCCAAAACACATGAACAAACTAGGCAATTATATTCTGAAATGTTTTTCTTCATGTTTCTAACGACCACCTTCAGCTCTCAAAACACAATTATCATGTCAGGTACCCTAAACAAACATGAACGCACCTGTGTTTCTTACCAGAAGGAATTTTGAGTACAATGTGAAGTAAAATCAAAATAACATTTTCTGATATGAGCTGTTTTTTTTGTACATTTTATTAGCTCTTGATGGGTTGTTCTGTGAAACTAGTGTTGGGGGTATGTATTTCTTCATCTGCATTCAGTACTGGGCTTGAGTCTTGAGCCAATCTGCTTCCGATTGTCATTTACTTTGAAAGTGGAAACAGCAGATGAACTGAAGGACCAGATATCTGGTCCTTCAGTTCATCCACCTACTGTTCAGGCTTATACTGAAGCCTCATCGTTTCTCATCAAAAGAGCCCATGTAGCTTTGTCTGCACTTACCTTTTTAAAACTCTTATTTCTCTTTCATTTTCAGGATTAGTTTTTGTACGTTTTGGGTGAATGGCCCTGTTCTGGACCTTCAGTGCACCCAAGGATAAGAGCATATGAAAAGAAAACGTACCTTCATTGCATCTAAGGCGGTCCGTAAATTCGTCTTCTCAGTGCCATCGTGGGTGTGTTTCACAAGCTCCTGTTGGACAAAAAAAACAAACCACAAACACAAAGTAGATAAAATGTGAAAAGGAGGGAAAGGCTGTGAATCATAAAACAAGGGTTACAGAGATATACACATGCCACACGCCACGCGTGGACTGGAGGCTTTAGCTTTCCAGATACGACAGGAAAACGGCCGCTGTGGAAGTGAATCAGATACTGCGTATGTGTGCACTCATCTATTGCAGGAGTGTGTGCGCAAGTAAGTATCTGAAATTGCTTGGCGGTGCCTCGCCGCAGCGTAAACAAGACATCTAGACCTCGGCGGCAGAGGATAAGGAAGGATGCCATGCATGTCCTTCACACGGGCGCACACCCACTGTGTCCACACACACTGAGCCGCTAAGGGAGATATATGTGTCCGCTCGGCGCTGCTGAAATCCCCGGTGTCAGTCAAGCTCGACCTGGGCATTATTATCACTAGCAAGACGACAGAGGCCTATTTATCAAGGCTTGCTCCCACCTCCACGCAGCCCCCGAGATACACAGTAAGGGTGTGGTCACACTGATATCGGGGGCCCGTGCACGATGGACTCATTCAGGGAATCGTGTCGCTGCAGGTACAGCGGGAGGGGGCCCGTGATGAGCGGAGGCAGCGAAGATGAAAGAGCAAGAGATTGATGAGAAAAAAAGAGAGAAAGAAACCAGCTAAGAGAGGTACTCGGGGAGCGAGAGGAAGTGACAAGACATTAGTTGTACAGATTCTGGCTGTCACCGTGTGGGAAAGTAACTCAGCGGATGCTTTATTCGCTGCAGCTAGCTATTACCCGGCTGTTCCGAGGGGATCTCAGCCCATGTTGACACAAACAGAATCACTTTGTTCCTACAGATATATTTTTTTTATTTTTGGCGCTACTTTCTTGTTGCTTTTTATGGAACCCTGTTGGAATAAGCACATTTCTGCCTGAAAAAAAGGAGTAAATGAGCGCTTCGAAGTGAAAGAAGCAGCGCACGCGTCGACTTTGCTGTCATCCAGCTGCAGACGCACAGATGACTATAATATTAATTGCTTTTCTATATAAACCCTCCTCATAGATTCAACACGTGCACACACACAGCTATCATGAAGAGAGGAGAAAGCATGATGGAGACATTGTTAACTGTCACACATTTATGCATACTCTTCCCTGCAACACAACTGGTTTGTCTCTGGGATTGTGTGAAATGTGTCAAATATGTCCAAATGAAAATAATTGAAAAACTCAACAGGCCATTATATGTGGTCCATTCAAAATGTATTATAAAAGACAAGGATGGCAAGGTTTTGGATGATTAAAAAGGCCCAAATGGGGAATGTTTTCGTTTTCGGTGACACATTAGTAACTTGTCGCTGACTCTGGCCGAGCTTCCAGCGGTTCAAAATAATACTTCCCCTTTCTGTTTGTTCGTCTCGCTGCTTATTTATCTTGTTCTGTCTGCCGCTCTCCCTTTCAGTCCCTACTTCACTTTATCTATTTTCTCTCACCGCCTCCTTGATTGTCTCCATCAGATGACAATTACGTGCGGGTCGTTTGAGACTCGCAGTCATCAAGGAGCTACAGGAGCAGAGAAGAGCCCCGGAGCCTGAGCAGTGAAGGCAAAGAGGAGGGGAGCAAAAGAGAAAATGTGGTCAACACTGCCTCTGGTGGTTGCAAGGAGTAGTGTCAGGGAGTCCACTTGCTTATAAACTGATTTTATAATCGAGAAGAAAACAAACTTCTCTCTCTCTCGGTCACAGGGATGCAGCTGTAAACTCGGTGAGCTCCCTGTCACTTACAAAGACATCCACGAGAACAGTAACTGTGCAGCTGTGAAGCAGGAGCTTAGGTAGAAATAAGAGGACGCTCAATTAGACAATCCGCAATCATTTGTGAGTTATAGCATCTTTTCATGTCTCTTTTATCCCATACATTATACCACAAACTGCATCCTCGCCTTATCATTCTGCCTATTTAACAAAGTGAGTGACACAAAGCAAAGATGACACAGACATAGAAAAGTATCTTAATCTCCAGGGATACACATTTAAAATGTATTTATAGGCCAGTCCAGGTTTAAAAAATATTAACTCTGATGGTCTACAGACAGCAAGATGCTGTGTGAGGGCCTGATGTCATCTACGTGATACAAAAATAAAACATATTTTAAACACTATAAATGTTTACTGCAAAGGGTTCAAAGGTTTGTTCAAGAAAACTTGGGCTGAGATTTACAAGCGAGGATGCACTAGGACGGAGTACAGTACCTGCAGGAGGAGGTGGTACTTCAAGACTCGCTGCATAGGAACCACTAGCAGATCTCTCAGTGTGAACTTGCCATAGTTGGCTCTTTTTGAGCATTCCTGCACAAAGACAAGGATCAATAAAATACTAAATTCACTTTGAAAAAATGGTTTTATTTTACTTTCTAGAAGTAAATGCAAGCAAACTCGAGCATCACAGCTTTTTAGAGTAATTTCTGCTTCCAGCTGCAGTGTCATCACCGGCAATGTCTCAGGTAGACACTTGAGGGCGTAGTCTGACCATCCTGAGAAGCTGTGGAAGCAAACAGCTTCCACTGCAGTGCACAATAACCACTCACTCATCCTTTAAGAAGAGCACAAAACTATTTACCTCTAGCTTCATGCGTACGTCTTCTCTGTTTTTGCTGATGTCATCGAGGGTGGCGATGGCTGTCTCCACATGGCTGCAGTATTTCCCATAGATCAACAACCTGGGGTAGATTTGACAAGTGAAGAAACTACAGCAGGACTGGAAAGAATTCTAAACACAACATGTAGGACTTTAAATGTTTTCTCAGTCTTCACAGTGATGATCTTAGGTGCGATACATAGGTTCACACCTACACACTGTTTACACAACACACAGAAACCTGTCATAACACAGCACATACATAAAGGTTGGCAGCTTCTTGGATGTACAGAAAGAATTATAAGAGCTTTACAGAACTGTTAAAGGATTACATAAAACACTAAATACAATAAACTACAATGTTTTTAGATAAAGTTCCCCGTGTGCACCTCTCTTTGAAAGTGATGAAGATCTGGTAAAGGTTCTGGGCACTTCTGTGGTGGACTGAATCTTGGATTTCCAGCAGTAAACACTTGTGGACTTTAACCAGGTCCTGAACAACAACAAGAGCAAATCTTCAGTGCTGATCATTAAACTCCTGCATTTAACAATTTCTTTCCCCTAAGCTACAGATCATTCCAAGAACTCCATTAATGATCTATGACTAAGAAAATCATTAGAAATGCTCATCACAGCTCACTAAATGTTGAGGTACCGCCCTCAAATATGTCAACACACAATAAGAATCTTTGACCAAAATTCTGACTTTAACTATATTCATTTAATTTTCATGCTTCATGTTTATTGAGGTTAAAAAAAAAACTTTTTTTTTTATTGTATAGGCCTGCAGCAAAACTGATATCATGTTGCCTCTGCAAACCTACCTAAAAACTAAAGACACTGCTATTATCTTGAGGTGTTCTTGCTACTTTCTGGTCACTGTTAGCATTTCACAGTCAAACAGTGAACGTAAATCAATCAGTCAGCATATTTGATGTCAGTATGTTGGCATGTTAGCATGCAACACAAAACAGTGACCTGTTTTTGGACAGTTAAGGCTCTTAAATAGTAGTAGTAGTCTCTTTGTAATGTTAATTTAATGCACATTTAAAAAAGGTTTAAAATCTTTTTTTTATTGAATTTTGCCATGTAGGTGTGAAGCTAAGCCATCATTCCTTTCATTATTTACACTTCTACATTCCTCCTATTGTGACAGTCGGTGGGGGAAAAGACCATTTAAAGGAGAATTTTGCAACCCCCTCAACAATGACCGCTTCCAAAGGCGTTGACTTACCGGAATATTCACAAACACCTTCTCCATCTCAGCTGGGGACAAGAACGTGTTGAGGGGAATCATAAAGTGCTGCAGGAGAGAAACACAGAGAGGGAATGAATGAAGACAAAGAGCCTCGTTCCTCTAGAGTAAGAGTGGGAAAGTCATTTTGCGTGAGACGCTATTATATTATAGGGCTAAGTTGCAAAGAGCTGCAGTCAGCGAAAACAAGCAGGAGCGTCTGGGTCACGACAATAATCTCATTTTCAGAGTTTGCAATTTAATGATTTCCTCTCAGAAAACTCCCACAGTGTAGTCACCTCTACATTTCAAAGGAGCGGGCGAGCACAAACTAAATTCCACCATCCACTTCATATCGAAAGTCATCTACTGAGGCGCTCCTCTGGGAAATCAGGCGAGGTCTTTTAGCAGACGTGAACGTACACAAGAGGTAGAAGACAAGTAGTCCAAGACAGTCCTGTAAAAAGTGCCGGGTAAGGTGGAACACATCCACAGGCGAGCGGCTGCTCTCAGAGCTCTCTGTTAGGGCGTTTGTTGGAAGGAGTGCTGGGATTACATTTTACTCACGGCTAATTTCAAAAATATAAATACATCCTTCACCTCGCTTCTTTCTCTGGGTGTGCGGAGTGTTACACCGCTTTTTTTTGTTTCCATTACACCCGAAAAGAGGTCATTACAGTTTCACAGTTTCTCATATTGAAGGTGATAAAGAGGCCAAATTGATTTCCAGTCATCCTTCGTAAAGGGAAACAGAGCGATAATACTTCCACCTAATGAAATAAAGTTAGTTAGACTGACACCAATTTATGAAACAGTGCTGGCAACCTGGATATTAGTGAAAGATGTCCAAAAGCGCTTCATCCTATGTTCTTTCACAACAGCTTTGTGGGTAAGTACTCGTCACTCAAGCTAACTGAGACACACTCGCTCAGCAGGTTTAATAGAGAACTCTGGAGGGCCCGCAGCTTCAAACTAATTCAGTCATGTCACATTAAACCTGTGATCGGGGGCCGCTTTTTTACTTCTGAGATGTAACCAAATCACAATAACTGGCAGTTATAATTCTGATTACTTCAACGAGACGATGTTTCCAAGTATCGCCAGCGTACAAACTCAGCATGGGATGCAGATGAGATTACCTGCTTAAAATTTCAGTCAGCACGTAGCAATGTGAGGAAGCCTGGGCTGCACAATGACAACCACCAGTCAGCCAGTGTGTACCTTCTCTATAGACTCCAGGGTCTCAGTGTATTTCTCCTCTGTCTGCTTGATCTCTGTCAAGCAGCAACTCCTGATGTCAGTCTCTGCTTGCTTCTGGAACGCCTACGCACACACGCACACATTATACACTTGAATAGATACATTGATAAATAATCACTTAAATTTAAAAAATGTATATTTGAAATTTAAACAGCATTTTAAAGGCATTCAGAATCTGCTTTGGCACCAAGGTTCATCTGACTTTCTTTCAGTGCTTTTGTTCAAGTTTGCCAAGTTTCAGAAGAACTCTTTTGAAGGATATTTCAGATGGAAAGATAAAAGAAGGCCAATTTTTATTTTGTAAATTTTCAATTCCAAGTTTCATGGAAACCACAAAGCAATGAAGACCAGCTCCACATAATCAAACGTCCATTCAGAATTCAAAAAAGTTCAATTTCTCAAACTATATTTTCTCAAACAGATACCACATTCTGAGCATTTCATTTTTATTGCAATGACTAATGTTTTAAATGGTTTCCAAACAAGAACCTACAAAAAAATATGCCATCGGTGCAGGATGTGGTGTTATTTTTCCATACTGTCCCCAATGCTTTTACAAACCACACATTGCATTACATTTTGCCTGAAACTGCCCATAAAAGATTTATTGAGCTTAAAATAAGATGTGGTCAGCTGAACACTTGGAGACACAAGTAGGGAAGTGCCATCCATGTCTGATCCCATCACCTAAGACAGGGGTGGGGGAACTCCAGGCCTCAAGGACTGGTCTCCTGCAGGTTTTAGATGAGTCCTTGATCCAACACAGCTGATTTAAATTGCTACACTACGTCCTCAACATGTCTTGAAGTTTTCCAGAGGCCTGGTAATGAACTAGTCATTTGATTAGGGTGTGTTGACCCAGGGTGATATCTAAAACCTGCCCTTGAGCCCTGGAGTTCCTCACCCCTGGCCTAAGACGTCAGATATGATGGTAGCATCACTTCTTTCACCAGTCTTTCTTTGCAGTCTTTGACAACAAGAACAAAAAAACACATTTTCAAGTGAAGTTACAGAGGTGGACAAACCGGAGGAGGGACAGCTTCTGTCTTCATCAGGTCCTCGTAGATCTCGCCGCCTTCTTCGTCATCGTACACACAGTCATAAAGGTCCTCCTCATCCTCCACTCCATTCTCACTGCAGGACAAATGAAAGAATAAGGCAGTGACACTGCATTACATCACGCTGCTGTTTGATCCTGAGTGAGTGGGATGAAATGGTTTTCACTTCTCTTGACAAGCACACACGGTTCTGGTTTTACAGATGTGGATTTTAATACCACACTACAAATCTTGTTAGAAGGGGACAAAACTTAATCCCTTGCTGTGAAAGTGGCTGAGGAACACGCAGACAAGAAAAGACTTTTATGTGTGACGCCACCAGCCTGTTCTGACTGCTCACATCGGAGCCAATTACTGCAGCCTTAGCAGGTGGGCTAACATGATGTGACTCAGTGTTTGTGTGCGTCTTCTTTACTTTTCATACATTTATTTTAGAACCAAATGTTCCCAAGTTCAAAGAAACCTAAGGGGATAATTGGACGTAAACAATTAGCATGTTTTATTAGGGTAAGGAGCAGGAGGTGAGGTCAAGGATAAGAGATCTACAGCATAGGTGGTGGACCATAAAGGAAAAAAAAATATTTCTCTCTGTGGTTTGCTGCTCTGTTTCACCTAATGTATTATTGTCATGTCTAATGTATTATTGTCATGTCTTATAGTAAAGGGCAATAACTCAAACAGAGACGAGACAATGTGTCAAAATTCATTTAGGACTTGAGGGTAAAGTGGGCCTCTGTAAGCTAACAAAGGAGCTACAGAACATAAGGTTACGTTGTAACCTTGTTTCTCTGAGTGAGAGACTATTTCTCAGTCTCAATATGATAGAGAAAGACAGCTTAGCTTGACGTTATCGTAAAAAGAAGATATAGGTAGAAATAATCTAATCTACTTTAATTCATCTTTATCATAAACAAAATATGTAAATGCTAAGCTGCACTTCCTGTTTTATAAGCAGCTTTTGTGTGAGGGATTTTGTTACTTTTGTTAAGAAACAGTAGTAAGTAGTAGTAAAAAAAAACAACTATTTTTTTCATGCTAGGTTTGGTTAATAGTCTAGTACAAAGACTGATAGCTAACAGCCTAGCATAAGGCCTCATAGCTAACAGCCTAGCATAAAGCTTCATAGCTAATAGCCAAGCTAGTCTATTTCAATTTTAGTGTTTTAGTGGGCATTACTAGATATCTAGAATACAGAGAAATAATGCCCTTAACTATTACTTTTAACTTGTACTATCTCTTCAAAAATTAGTGCAGTGAATTTAAACACTTTGTTAGCCTTGCACATTAAAACAGATTAGAACAGATGAAATCTCCAGTGATGAGAGAGAAGAATTTGCTCTTAATCCTAAATGCTTTGCACATATAAAGCTTTATTTTGGTTCTAGATGGGCAACAACATTGTATGCTTGGCTAAAAAAAACCCAAATGAAATGAAACCTCTTGTTGTGTGGAACGGCGTGCGCGTGTTTCTGTTGTGTCCGTTATATGGCTGCTAAACGCTGAGCAGATGGGAGAATGTGGCTCAGTTCAGTGAGATCCAGGCTGACACATCAAACCTCCCGTGCTGGCTGCTATCAAGCCACTGTTTTGCTGTCACTACTCTTAGTGTGCCGCTTCCTTCTGTAGGAGCTGTCAGCGTTAAACACAGGCCAAACCACTGTGTCACTGTAAAGGTTTCCAACAGCATTTCTGCTGTAGGATTATGGCTCTCTGCTGACTTCAATTACCATGCAAGTGCCAGTATTTCTGATCAGAAACAGACAGGAAACTGCAGTGTTATGAGCTATGAACTGGAAAAACAGAGAAGGGACAAAAAATCTGTCCATGAATTGGCATCTGACGCATTCAGTCTAAACAAAAATGCATTCAAAAATCCATATCAGATAGGCCAGAGTCAATAGTCCTACAGCTGCATTTAGAGGAAGGCCTGTGAATGGGACTGTGCCAGACATTCTGTCTGCAACGGAGGAGGATTATGTCATGTTATTATTTTGTCCCTGCTTTATTTCCAAAGGTGAAAAAAAGGTTGGTTTTAGTTGGTATCGAACACCGACCGACCTACATTGGTTGCACGCAGTATAGCTAACACCCTCTCTATGAACTTTAAAGGGTATTTTTAGACAGAAAAATCTGTCATTTAAATCTGCTAAGCTAACAGGTGTCTGCAGAGCAGGGCTTGAACAACAAATGATTAATTCACAGTCCCACACACCCTACTTGTAGCTAACTAAGGAAAAGAGCGGGGCGAGTTGATGCTGAAAATGGCTGCCTTCCAGACAACACCCAGGGAACAAATGGCAGCTTTATCCTCACAGGCGTGGAGAGTTTTAAGAGGAAGCCGAACACTAAAGTAGAGAGACTGCGGTGCAATGGGATCACAGCGGTGAGCTGTCAGACCCCAGACTGCATCTTGACATGTGACAGGTTTAATGACTGCATCTTGTGCAGCTATGCTGACAAAAGCTGTCTGCACACATCCGGAAAGACGTGTAAACATCTGCAAAAGAGCTCAGAAACCCCTTTTTGTTGGAGTATGCTCATTTTACATTTACTCAGCGTGCCATAATGACACACACATGTGCACATAAAGACTCACAAAGTTGCTGACTTTTTAAAATGTAACATGTGTATTAGAAATCCATCTTAAAATGTTCTTAAGGATATGGCTGGAAACAAAAGGGTGGAGAGCATACTCTATGAGGTCCTCCAGGTGGTTGTAGATGTCCTCATCTTCAACACTGTCCTCTGTTGGAAAGGGCCTGAGAGGAGAAAGCAGTCCGTGTTTTAGGATTAAAATACCTCACAAGCTTCCAGTGGCAGTATAATGCATCCATTACATTAGATTTTATTGTTCACTACTAAGATCACAAGATGCAATGAAAGAAATGCATTGTTTTGTATTAAAACATTTCACTTCCACATACCTGATTCCAGTCTGTTGTACAATCACAGTGTGGGAGAGTTTAGAAAGTGTGTCCATAACCTGAAACATAAAACACGTTTCAGGACATCACAAAGGTGCATTTCTGATAACAGACACACGAGGGCAGCATTTTCAAACACTTCTGTGTTGCTCAACAAACAAACTGGGGCATATTTTACAGGAACACGTTCATATGCTGTGTTGTTTTTACATCTTCATGTGGAATTATTTTTGTACTGCGTTGCCTCCTAAAATACTCACTTTATATTTAAATCAAATAGAAAAGAAACAAGGAACAGAAAGAGAGAAGAGAAGTGTAATACACACAAAAAAATATTGCTTTGGCTCCCAGTCAACAGCTGCAGCAGTACACCAACAACAAAGCAGTGTCACATGACCTACTGTCAGTAGGTGTGATGTAAACTGTGTGTCAGCTGAGGCTGTTAGTGTGATATGTCATTTAAAGCTGCTTCCAGTGTGTTTAAACATCTCTACCTGTGTGTGTGTGTGTGTGTGTGTGTGTGTGTGTGTGTGTGTGTGTGTGTGTGTGTGTGTGTGTGTGTGTGTGTGTGAGACCAGATTGACTAATTACCACAGAACTCAGCTGGCTGAATGTAGATATGTTATGTGAGTCAAAACTCAACAGGGGAACTCTGTTTATTCTCCGTTTTTGAAACCTGCCAAACGGCCCACAAACCTCCTTTTTGAGGCCAAGCCTGCACTCACGCTAACACATCACAGATATAATACAGATAAATTTGCCTGGGAGCTTTCTGAGATCAATACTGATCACACGGCTCCCTTCCCCCCTCCTGAAAACAGAGGCACTAGTGCTGCGCGATACTGCAGATTTCGGTATCAGTCCGATACCAAGTAAACATAGGGCCAGTACTGCCGATACAATACCGGTACTTTTACTCTATCAAGGCAGTTCATGTAGGGTAGAGCAGTGTGGTATGACTTATGTGATGAATCATCACTGATTTTCAAAATTTGATCTAATTTTAATGGACACCGAATCACTGTGATTTTTTTTCCACAATTACTTTACACAAAAAAACACATCTTTCAGCTACATCAGCTTTTCGTGTCTGGGGTTTTGGGGACCTGGAATATAAATGTGGGTGTCTCTACGGCACTTTGGCTCAACTTCTGTTGTTTAAATGTGCTATAGGCTATAAATAAAATAAATGTGACAGTCAACACATTTTTCATAGTGCATGTTTGAGGTATATTTTTTGATTTCCCAAAAATTAGTTTAACATAAATCAGCAGGCTACAGAGTGAACTTGGAGGACAGAAACAATGAATCCATCTCATCACGCTAGTATCGATCTGAGACCGATACCAGCGTCAGTATCAATACTATCGATATCTGGATCGATCGGCCCGCCTCTAAGAGGCACACAGAGAGGACAGACAGAGAGTGTGACATATGTGCAGAACTGTGGGTTGTTTTTAATACCAGTATCAGCTGGAAAGGATGTCTGATAGATGAGTCGTCTGCTGCTTATCATTTTCACGTGATGATGGAAATCTTGTGAAATCCTGATGCGTCACGAGCAGCAACACATTGAGAAAGCGCAAAATAAAGAGTGGGAGGATGCAAAGGAGGCATTTCAAATCAAACCAGCAGTACTGAAGTAGCTGCCCAGTGAAGGACTGGGGTCTTTATGTGTGTGTCAGGGGGGATTAAATGGCTTGTTGGGCTACTTGGTGCTTCTAAATCCCTCACACCCTAAACATGCGTGTAGAATGTGCTATTGTTGTTGTTTACAAGTACACCTGCAAGCCACCTCAACCTTCACAAATAAGCTATGACAGCTTGACAGACAAAATCCAGGCAAAACACAAAAAGAGTATGTCAAGCACCGCGCAGCTATTTAAGATCACTGCTCTGAGGGCACTGACACATGTTTTTGTCAGACGCTCTTTTATTTGGTTTGGACAGGTAGAACACTAATAAAACTAATTTAGTGGCAAAATCCAAACACACACACACACTGGATGTAGAGTTGTCACACAGAAGACGCAAGTCCTGAAGCAGGTACGTGAAGGTTAGACAATAATTAGCCCTTTATCAAGCAAAGAAGGATGATAATAAGGATTCAGACTTTAGACAGCACTAATGCTTTAATGCAGTCTAGGCAGTGCTCTTGCTTGTTTTATGAATACAGAAATGGGCATGCATGTTGGTATTGCGATCTAAACAGAGCCGCGAATGAGATAATAAAGAGCTGGCGACATGCGTACAGTTATTAGACAAAGCTGATGTAGCGCTCTCTCTTTCTCTCTAATAATGAATGAAGGGCTTGACATCCGGAGAGCGTGTTGGCAGGTACAACATGTTCAAATGCTGCGACTCGGCCGCGAGCTTCTGGAGGCCCTCCAGCTGTAGCTGGCAGGCGATTTTAGGGGACGAGTTCTGCGAAGCGCTGTGCTGTTTTGGCTCCGCTGACTACATGAGTCACACGCAACTAAACTGACCATCTGCACAAGACTTTTGGAAGGCTCGCCAGCATTACATCCATCTGCAGTCGCGCCGCTAATAATAGAAATGTCAGGAAAATGTCCATAAATGAAATGGGACTTTTTACAAGACGGCATGATTTTGGTGCAAAACTTAATTGGTCAGCAAAGTAAAGATGTTATGTAAGACTGTAACACACATCGAAATCCTACGTGAAAGCAGCATCTACTGTAAGAACTCAAAGTTAAAAACACACACACACAGAAGATCAAGCGTTAGATTTGGTGTCCAGAGGTCACGGGCTCAGCAGCAGACACGTACTGTACTGCAGCAGCAGATGATGAAGGCTCACAGGTCCTTTGATGGAGGCTAATAAGCCTGCCCTGTCTGACTGTGGCTGCACCCCTGGATTAAGTGATTCACATCAGGCCAATTAAAGCAGGATGAAGGATGTGTCTGCCCACAAGAATGGAAGACAAGCACACAGAGGCTGCATGGGTGGGCTGACACAGAAATCACACATGTATGTATGTATGTATGTATGTATGTATGTATGTATGTATGTTAGGGCTGCCACAAACGATTATTTTGATAGTCGACTAGTCACCGATTATTTATGCGATTAGTCGACTAATCAGATCATCATCCACTGGACGTAAAACTACAGCTTATTGCACCAGCAGCATCTGCTCTTATATAACTATCATTAGCTTACAGCTTTAAGCTTTTAAGGTGCTAACTAAAAATAAAGACAAGATGATAGTTTATTAAATTTTAATGAAATTTGCAGATTGTTTCGGTGAAGTTTAATAAACTCCTTGCTATCTAAAATATAACAGGACAATGGAGTATATTCTCCAGCATCTCACACTTCTGATAATCAGCTGTCTGCTTGACGTTTATTCAGCTGTGTAAAAACTATAACTTTAATCTCAGACAAACCGATTTACTCAGGAACAAATAAAATACAAAAAAAAAAAAAAAGCCAAACAACAACATTTTTAAGTTATCTAAGTGACTCATATATATTTAACCTGAGTAGCGAAAGACGGCGGTGGGTTTGAAAACGATTTGCCGGGAGTCCGGTGTTCTCACCGCGCTAGTGACCTAGCCCCCGGCTAGCTATCGAGCTAGTGGGTAACAGACGTCTCTGAAAACGTCGGAGCGCTTTTGAAAATATGTGGTGTCCTGATAAACTGAGCCGATATTTGAGGTTTACACAGCTACATTCAAGCCTGAAAATATGTTAAACGTTTATTTTGTGACCCAGAAAGAATAATAAGAGTAATATTAAAACTAACTAGCTGCCGCCATTGTTGGCCGCGCTATGAATTCTGGGACACAGCTGCTTCTTCTTCTTCTTCTTCTTCTTCTTCGGGGTTTAACGGCAGCTGGCATCCTTGTACATGCAGTGCTGCCATCTTCTGTTTCAGTCCGTTATTACACTCTTAAATCCTGCTCCTTATTCCTGCGTCTTTTGGGATCTTACAAAGCTTCAAACGACGCGTCGACTATTAAATCAGTCGTCGACGATTTTGATAGTCGACGTAATCGTGGCAGCCCTAATGTATGTATGTATGTATGTATGTATGTAGATAGATAGATAGATAGATAGATAGATAGATAGATAGATAGATAGATAGATAGATAGATAGATAGATAGATAGATAGATAGATAGATAGATAGATAGATAGATAGATAGATAGATAGATAGATATGACTTGTGCATTAATATTTAATCTTAAAATTGGATCACTGTCACACAGCGACGCCACTGGTTGGATTGTAATGACACGAGTGCCATGTTTGCTCTATTTAGAGGAAGATCAATAGTAACCCATATATCTGTCCTGGAGATCAATCGGAGCCTATTTCTGATCTCCATCGACGGCCTCTTCTTTGTTTATCCTCGCTCATCCTTTCCTTCCTCTCGTGGCGGAGAGCAGATCAAGCAAATGGTTGATGCATTGTGAACGTATAACATGTCAACAGCTTTATTGGTTTCACACACAGCCCAGCACGCTGTCCCAGTTTCCTGCTCTCTGCTTTTACTCCTCCTTTCTGTTTCTCCTTTTCTTTATTTCTAAATCACCGATTGCCAGCTAAAAATAGGCACCACTGTGGAACACATGAAGCTCATCATATTACATGCTTTGCATATAGACTTCCATCTACACGATCAGCTGTCTGGCAAACTCCACATTTAAGATTTTTCTTGTGTAAAACAGACCAGAGGTGTAACACTTGAGGGGCCAGTTTAAACCACACCAAACAAACAGGTGTGAAAGCATCTTGCAGCGTGTTGGCGTCGGCTGCATTCTTCTCTCGCTGCTGTAGCAGTTATTTCAACGATTGCGACGCTCGCTGTCTTGAAGCCGCCTGTGTTTGGAACAGCTTGGGTTTGCTCTCTGCACAAAGACTGTGTCTAAGAGGATGAGTTTGAGGGTGTTAAAGTGAAGGATGCTCTGTGTGTGAGTCGCTGCAGCAGAGGAGAAACTTAAAGCTCCGATTTATCTTTTGGCCCAAACAAAAAAACTAACTAGCTCTGCTAAAACATGCAAAACAATATTATAAAGTTCTGTTAGTCTCATCCACAAATGTCTTTTTTTCATATCAATCGGTCGCTTTGTTTGCTTTTTCTCCACTGCCTCTGTCGGAGGCCGCGCTTGATGAAACTTTAATGAAAGCAAGAAGCTTTCAGTACGTCCAAAAAAAAATCTTGTTTGTATTTTCAGCAAGAAAAACCAAAAAGCTCTTCCAGTTCAACTGCTTTTCCCATCAAACATTTACTGTTAAAGTGGAACAATGTAGAAGAAAAAGCCATCAAACGGCACCACAGAGAGAGTGAACACGATGCACTCTGGTTTATATCGGGTGTAGGTGTAAGTGAGACATGGGGGGTGGAGTACACGTGTTACTTAGACTAATTGATCTCAGTTTGCTTCTTGTGTTTTGTGACTGTGCTGTTGGGCGTGAGATTTATTATTGTTATTTGTGTCTACACACACACACACACACACGTGGATGTGGGTGTATGCTTGTTTGGGAGTACATCCAGTTGACGGATGCAGCTGGTGCATAAAATCTAATCCAGATATAAAGGGGAGAATAAAAACCTGATTGGCACAGAAAGAGAGAGCGAGAGCGTGTTTGACAATCAGTGCCACGGCTCATTAAGGCCCATAATACATCATTAGTGTGTTTGGATATACAGATGTATAGCTGATTGGAATGCAGCACACGTCGGCCATTTCCCTGTGTTTTGCTGCCTGCGTCATTTAGACAGCCATTCTCTGCATCAAGCTAACACTGCTTTCCATTATTTCTATGGCAAAAACAACTTCTTTTAAATGACAACAAGAGGCAGTCTCAGAAACCTCAGAGACTGCAGAGTTCCTCCTCTTCAGCTCTTTGAGACGGCTTCTGAGTCAAACCGCAGGGACTTTCAGGTTTAATCAAGTGTCAGACTCAAGGACTTAAAAATGAACCAGGGAACCAGTTTAGCTCAAAAGTTCAAAAAATCAGATCTCTTAAATAACTGCAGGTTTGACAGTGGTCACTAGAGACTGGCTCCAAAAGCGAGTCAGTCCCCGCACACTCCTGACTTCATAACATTAAAAACATGGACATAGCTGCCGTGATGTCACTAACAGGTTTCTAAGGTGCTATTTTGATGAGCAGTGGGTGTGGCCAGAAGGGGGCGTGAAACAGCGAGCTCACTATTAAAAGACTTGTGGTTGACAAGTTGTTAGCCGTTAGCACATTATTAGATCATCTTCCAATTTGAAACACAGCATGGACGTTACTCAGTGTGACCCGACATGAGTGACTGAGCCCATAAACTCATTAGGTCGAGACAGGAAGCGGTTTTCTCACTGACGTCCACAGGACTGGAAGTGTTTTTGCAAACACAGCTATCGCCACCTGGTGGCCTTCAGATGCTACATCCACATTTTATACCATTGATGATCACAAAACACATTTACAGAATAGGTATAAAGTAACTTTTTAAAAATCTTTTTATCTTTACTAAACCTCTCCCGGTGTTTTATTGTGCCAAACACATTTGTTTTTCCAAGAGGAGCACTATAGACTAGGCTCAACTCAACAGAGCTTTTTTTTATCTCATCCACCTTCATACTGGACTCGAGGACATGGCCACTTTGACTGACAGAGGTCGATCAAGTTACTTAGCACTTAGCGTGTATCTCTGTGCGTGTGTGTAATGTACCTATGTGGTAGCTTTTAAACCAGCTTGCTTGCATTTCTCTCTCGTTTCTCCCTATGCTCGCATATTAGTTATTTCCATCTATCGTGAAAATGTCCCACAGCCTAGCCAAGTAAAAACAGCTTTGGTTTCTATCTATTCCAATTAATAACAGATGTGCTGATAACTGGAAACAAGCAGGGATTTTCCTTACCAAAACAAGATTTTGAAAGTGCTATTAATAACTAATTAACTAATTATCTGTAAGTTTGAGGGCTGTTTGATGCTCAAGAACTTGTATTCCAGCATGAAATTAGTGTGATAGCTGACAGCTAATTTAACATCGCAGCTTCACTCCATGTCTTAATTTGAGCTCATCAGTCTCTGTGTAATCCTAGAGCAAATATTCACAACAAACAACAAGCGTCTGAGTTTTGCCTTCATTTCTTTCTCTCAGCAGAGTAAGGTTAGAAGTAAGGTCATCCTCACTGTCCAGGTAAATCACATCAACCTCCACGGACCGCAGCCCCTCAGGACACACACACACAGTCGCTCACACATGTAGTCCCAGCCTCACAAGCAGATCCTTCACTCACACACATGCTTGTCTTCAGCCTCTCTGAATGGTTGACATTCACATCAGTGGGGGAGCGTTTTTCACATGTGATCACACATTTGCATGGTTTTCACACAACGTGAAAAAACACAAAACAAGTGATGTTCCCAAATACACACATCTGATCTGCCAAATCCTCACTTTTCTGGCAGATTATTTAACTCCAGCTGAGCTTCACAGTGCCTGAATCAGCAGGCTGCTCACAACTGGCCAGCAGTAAGCAGACGCGCCAGCACATACATGCACATAGAGAGCGCCGTGAAATCAAGGAAGACCTCATAAGTGAACATGACGTGGTGGAAGACTGAAACACCTTGGCTTTCTTCTTTAGGGAATACCTGCCATGCAGTGAAACCCCTGTGCACATCTAAAACCTGGGCTCTGTCATAAATTTTATGTTTTTGTACATAAATATAACTAATAAAGGTTTTTGCTCATTTAGAATCAATATTGCCAATATTGCTCATGTCTTTCATCTTGTTAACGATTCACATCTCTGTATATGAATGCTAGTTCAATGTCGTTTCTTTGGACAGTCTTTAGCATTTTATCCAGTCTGATGTCTTGAGAGCAAGCACCAGTTTTTTCAGGCTTCTAGTAGAGCAAGCAGAAATCTTTGCATCTGTCATTGTTTATTCGTGCAAATTATTTTAAAAGCTAACAAAAAGCTAAATGTTTGTCAGATATGTTCACATCCCGTTTCCCTTTAGCTCTAAAGACACTTTACCTGCATGCATCCAAAGCCTGTTCAAAGGTGTTCGGTGAATACAAACCTGACTGCAAACTGACCACAAAAAACTGAAAACTTTCATACATATTTCAGGATGTCAGCGGGGCAGCTTGAGTTCTTGCTGGCAGAGCTGGGACCACATCTGCGCGGGCAGAGGAATCATTTCAGAGATCTGATTGACCAGGAGCGGCGTCTAGCTGTGCGCCTGAGGTAAAATAGTTTTATTTTACTATTTCCACATCATTAGTACTGCTCTGTGTTTTGAGACACAGCAAACTTATTGCCAAATGCAGCATTTGATTGGTCAGATTGGATGTTCGGAAAAAGCACCAAAAAGTTCCAAAAAGTAAAAAAAAAAAAGTGTGAACAGCTGCATTAAAAAGCAGCAAACCTGGGCGCCAGCTTAGCTCAATGCGTTGAGCGGGTGATCACATGCCAAAGGGCTGAGAGCAGCCAGGCCGGGTTCGAGTCCAACCTGCGTCCTTCGCCGCGTGTCTTCTGTCTTTGCCCCTGCTTTCCTGTCCTCTCTTCATTGTGTCTATCCGGTTGTTCAGTCTGACGTCACTAGCCGTGTCTGGGTCTAAACTCCGCTGCAGGTCCATATATCAAACGATCACTATGGCATTACTGAGAGTTGAAAAACTGTCTAAAGTCTTTCATCTTTAATAAAATGATCAGCGTTCTGCTCTACCAGGTGTAACAATTGAGTTTAACATCCAGGCATCCATGAAAACGGAATTTATGACATTTAACGGAGTTAGAAGTTAGCAGGGAGTTAGCTCGCTAGCTTCTATCTAAATACAATATAGCATGTCCTGACTGCGGGGTTTTGGAAACAAATTAAAACATACAGCTTTCTTATCACTTCCAGCATAAATGAAGACAGAAAACTAAACAGCAGTGACATTTGTAGGGTTACTGAAGTTTGGCTAGCTGGTATATAATGATGTGCTACGTGACCGCTAGCGACATAGCTATGTTAGCATAATATAAACAAGCTAACTTTTTTTCCACTCGATAAAAGTTAACGTGAGTTTTCTCGGTGGTCAGAAACAAATGTAATCGCATGGCAGGATGCTGTAAAAGGACCAAACTTCAGCCAGGAGAACAACTGAGATAATTCATCTACAATACAAAGTTAGTCATTCATATACTGCTGCATGGGCTGGGCTGTAGTTACATCCTAAGGTTTTAAAAACTGAGCTTAAATAAATGATTAGCGGTAATAAAAGCCGAGGGAGGTCAACAGGGATCACTGACTGTTTTAGGAGCTTTTTGAGATCAAATAGAAGAAAATACATAGCATTAAACATGTTAACAACATAAAAGCCATATTAAACGCAGACTACTTTAGACCCGGAAGTAGGATTCGTCGCGTCATCACTGAACAACCGGATTGAATGAAGTTGAAAAAGGCCAAAAAAGAACAGGCGAGTCTAAAAAATGCTTTTAACATTCAGATAATTCGTGCAGATTTTACAGGTCAACTGTGTCGAGGTCTTAAGGTTGTCCTTGCTGTCCTTGAGCAGCGAAACTGTGGTACATTTTGATATTTTATGGCTACATTTCCACTCTATTTTTTTAATCCACTTTTATGCTCAACAAAAATGTTTACACAAAAGATTCTCAGCAGTCCTTGCAGGCTAAGATCCTACATACAGAGATGAATCCTTCATGGAGGACCCCCCACTCGAAGTTAGTACGACACAAGCCAGAGCTTCTTGCTATTGTGTTCACTGCTGGTATTATCATTGACTTCATTGCAGCAGCCGTGCTAAAGACATAACCTCATCTCTTCCACCCACTCCTGAGCCAATCTGCAGCACAATCTCCATTGTTTCATCACGTTGACATGACAATATCAGTCCCTCGCTGCTGAAATACTATCTCGCAGTTAACTGGGGATGAAATGAAGCAAACGAGGGGAAAACAATCTCCCCAAAGCCTCTTTGAGGGGAAAATACAAACTGGTTTTAGTAGTGCTTTTCTTTAAGTGAAGCTACAAGGACAGTGTTTAAAGGCTGCACATTTCAGCTCCTAGTTGGGATCATTTGGCGAGCAGAGACTTGAAAGACTGCCAGAAACCTTAACAAAGTGTAAGAGCAAGCTCGAGTGGGATGTCTGTGCTGAAAACGACGTCCTAAGGCGGTCAGTGAAAATCCATATGGACATTCCTCGGCAATTTTTTTTTTTTGAGAGCCTTTGATCCTGCAGC
The DNA here is from genome assembly GCF_057382095.1 of Aulonocara sp. 'chitande type north' Nkhata Bay. Lineage (NCBI taxonomy): Eukaryota > Metazoa > Chordata > Actinopteri > Cichliformes > Cichlidae > Aulonocara > Aulonocara sp. 'chitande type north' Nkhata Bay. The sequence goes on from NC_141352.1 coordinate 32,371,884, forward strand.
GTCCTTCAAAGAGCTTCAGCATGCGCCTCAGTTTTAGTCTGCCCCGTCTCACCCCACAGGATATTATGAACCCAAACGGGGGATGTGAGTGAGTGCTGTGAAAATGGAATCACAGGCAAATTAATTAGAAAACAAGTTTGAGATCTGTTTGGGTCAGGACTGGGACACAAACACGTCCTCGAATGTCTGCTGCTTTTATGTAGGCTGACAAACTGCAGAAGCACGACGGGAGCGCTGATGAATGACAACAGCAACGATCGTTACTCGCTAAAGATTCTCCACAGCTGGCAGACTAACAAAGAAACATGTAAACCGCTTTATATAAAATAGCTGGGTTGTTTTTTAACAGCATTGGCCAAATTGACTTGAATTTAAAACTCAAACTTTTATTCGCTTTTACTTCAGTCGTTTAATTTGGGGCTGAATCCACCGGGGACACCAGGAGAATGTAATTAAGAGCTGGAAGGTCAGAAAAGTCGACAGATTTGTGGTGCACCAGAGAGCCGAGTCTTAGGAACCACTCAGAAGAGGAAACTGTCGCCCAGTTCAGAGAAGAAACATAGAGCCGGGAGCTTCAGAAGACACATCCTTCGCTCTGCTTTTTTCTTGATTTACAGCCGCTCTGAATGTAGGTAAACAAAGACTGAATCAGGGTTATCAATCTTGTTGCACTTCGCAGAGCTATTCATCGTGCTAGTTTACATGTCAGGTATTTTACGACCTCTTTTCGTCATCGCCGGATTATACTGTCGACTGTCGAGCGGCATGAGCTAAATCCTCAATGAAATGTTACCATAAATCCAAATCTCGGTGGTATAAAGTAATAACGCCTTTCATATTGGCTCCAGACAATAAAAGCAAAGTAAATGCAGACTTTCCTCATGTCAGGCCAGAAGCGTATATTAATATACCACCTTTTATTGGTCATCTTATTATCAAGGGTAGTGTATACAAGATTCAACAAGCTGGATTAAAGCTAATCATCTCATCCAGGATTGTCAAATTAAACTGTGCAATGAAGGAGGCCTGTAAAGTGAAACTTCCCTTTCTGAGAGTGTAAAGACGTTTTACTACACATTTAAGGCGTGCTATAGTTTTTCCACATAATAAAGAAATGCTGCTTTGGGCTTAAATTGTAAAAAATACATGTGTAAAATTACAGCTCATTGCACTGAAAACCCAGTGTAAAAATCATAAATCACTAGACTAGATAGTTCTGTTATTTAATTGTTGATCCATTACTTTTTTATTTAGGTGTGATATGAATGGCCGTTTATTTCCTCCTTCACATTCTCCAAAACCTTCCAAGGGGCCAGATTGGAGCCTTTGGCGGGCCGATGCTGCCTCCTCGGCCAGGCTTGGCAAACCTCAGGTCTCACCCTGAGTCTACACACCTGAATCAAATGATAAGTTCATCACCAGGCCTCTGGAGAACTTCAAGACATGTTGAGGAGGTAATTTAGCCATTTAAATCAGCTGTGATGGATCAAGGACACATCTAAAACTTGCAGGACAGCAGCCTTTGAGGCCTGGATTTGGACACCACTGTCCTACACCAAATGTTTTGAAAATTGTTGTGAAAATATGATTGGTAATTTTTCTGTATGCAAAGAAGGGAAGTTATGTAATCGCATTATTGGTTCAGCCCACATTTGTTATCAAAACTATATGTGGTTCACAGACTAAAATGAGTTCGACAGACCTGTGCAGATGAAAAAGTAGAGCTGCGAAAGCAGCCCGAGTTAATTCTGATGTAAGTTATGGTAATGTGGAAGCTCTTCTTGATGTACATAACATGACACATCAAACCAACTGATGAAATCGTAAACTGACTCTGAAACTGCAGCCAAAAAAAGGCCAGACTGAATAACCAAATACATTCGTATCCTCTATAATGCAACAAACGTGTCGGCACTTCTGGATCTGTGTTGCTAACGCGCTGGCCGCAAATAGCCAGCTTGTCAGATCTATATGGCATAAGTGGGTTAGCATCATTTAGCATACCCCGAGGAGTTACCATCATAATCACGAGTGCTTAAAAAGGCACTGTTTCAATCAGCCTGTGCAGATTCTGCGCATTAGTCATGCAGCTGTGTGCAATCTTGTTATGGTGTTTTACTTTTGCTTGAATAATTAAACGCCATAAAGGAAAATACATCACTGATCTGTCCATTACGAAGGCTTAGAGGAACTCAGCTACAGAAAAGCAGCTTTCTGATGAGTACATCAACTCTAATAAACTTGTTTGTAGAGGGTTATTTTTAGGGTCTCATCATATATTTGCAGTTAACATTCAATTTTATACATAGTTTTGAGTGGAAAAAAGCAGAAGAAAAATGAGAAATGAATAAAGAAATGCAAAAAAGAGCAAGAACAAAAGCCAGGCTGAGAATTTAAATGGAAAGTAAATGATAGTAGGGTGTAATCTGTTTATGCCAAATTCTGACTCTACCCTCCAAACGTCAGACCAGGCAACCTTTGAGAACTCACTCAGCAATCACAGCCTCGTGTTCCCGTTCTTAGCTGACAGGAGTTACACTCGCTGTGGTCTTCTGCTGCTCTGGCCCATCCGCCTCAAGTCTGACATGGTGTGCGCTCAGAGATGGTCATCTGCATATCTTGGGTTGAAGTTACTGTTCCCTTCCCATCATTTCCAGTCTGTCCATTCTCCTCTAACCTCTGGCAACAACATGGGATTTTCCCCCAGAGAACTGCTGCTCACTGGATATTTTTCGAGCTGCTTCCTTGTTACAAGTAGAAGCTTAAACAGTCAAACCTAAGAAAGCGAGTGCACATAAAACAGCTGCACCGTTTGAGAAATCGCACACATCAGACTCCATTGATTAACACCTCCCCGAAGACACGATCTGCAATGCATCACGCACGCCATCTTCCATCATGCTTCTTTTTATGATGACATGTCCCTAGAAACTAATGAAAAACTGTCCATTTGGAGGCTGTTGTTGAATTTACTGAATCCTATTAGGATTTTAATTGAAGTAAACACACGTTTCCTAATTAAATGAGGGCGCTTCATTGTGTTTAAACAAAAGGAATACTCCTCTGTTGCATGTCTGCCGCTAAAGTCAAGCCAAAATCATCGTTTCTTAAACTGTCTTATGTCCAACAAAAGCAATTTTAGCTGCTTCTCTTGTTTCGTGGATATTGTTTTGATGGATTTATGGATTAAATCTCATCAAATAACCACACAGTGATTAATATTATATTACTATAATCCCCATCAGAATCTTGACCACGTTCACCCAGAAACCCAAACTGCAGCTTTTCATGTAAGATGAATCACACGGCTGCCTTCATGCATTATTTCATTTACTGCGCAAACTTCTCCCCATGTGAGCTCATCAAAACTGCCTCTTTTTTGGATATTATATAACTCGGAGCAGTTGCTACGATGGGATAGAATTCAAAGAGCGTGGAGGATGGAGATTAGCTATTTAGAATCGCCCCCACTTTTGAATGACAGCGCATCCACCCACTCCACCTCCACCACTCCGAAGCAACACAAAGAGGAAAAGACCCCAACCCCCCCTTCCTTCTCCACAGTTGCATCTGGAAAAAGCTTTGTTGACACGCACACAGTCCTCTGCAACGATTCTGCACAATCTTTACATTACAGAAAAGCATCTCGGCGAAATCAGAAGGACGTAAACGTCCCTGTGATTCAGTGCCGTTAGCTCTGACGCAGAGATGACAGATGCTGCCTCCGGCACCTCTTGACAGGTTTTTGGTGAAAGTTTTTAAAGATGTGTCAGCGAGGGATTGCCCTTTTTGAAAACAAAATCTCCCTCATTCATCTCCATTCAGATGAAGCTAGCGGGCGCCCAGGGGAAACTGGCTGCACAGCGGGGAGAAAGTGGATTGAAGAGAGCGAAATAAACATGCAGAATCTAAACATTCTCGGTGAATCGCTGCTCATCTGGAAGAGAACACTGACCACAGGCAACTCACGTTCTGAATAAATTCACCTCCAACGCTCATCTGTAAGCAGCACAGTGGAGTTTGGGTGTTTCGTCTATGAATAGTGTGTATAAATACGGCTAGTATGGAGAAATCTGAGTTTATTGTGTCAGAAAACTTGAAAAAAAGTGGAGTTTCGTGTCAATTAACACATGAAACTCACAGTATGGCACCAGGTCAGCTAAACTGCAAGGATAAGATAAGATAAGATAACCTTTATTAGTCCCACACGTGGGAAATTTGTTTTGTCACAGCAGGAAGTGGACAGTGCAAAAGTTATGAGGCAAAAATTAGAATACAATAAGAATAAATACAGTACACAACTGTACAGAATAGAATAAAATAAAATACTATATACAGTAGAATAAAATAAAATAAATATACGATAAGATAAAAATAGAATACAAATACAAATACTATATACAACTGAGTAAAAATACAACAATGACAGAAAGGATTATTGCACTTAGTATTATTGCATATGTATGGATGTGTGTGCTTGATCAGTTAATCAGTTAATCAGTTAATCAGTTGATCAGTTGGATATCTACCCAGTTAGGAAATATCAACCTTTGTGAATCAATTTTAACTCCTTTGACGCACATTTAACTGACAACAGGTGCACCTGAGAGGCAAAAACTAGACAAGCTCCAAAAAGGAAACAGATTTGCATATGGTGGCCAAGGACTGCTGCTCTCTCTTTCTCCCTCCTGACTGATACCTCCTAGTACTTTTTTGTATTGTTACTAATGTCCTTGATACTGCTGGTAGCTTAAGATGACACCTGCAGCCCATTCATGTGGCACAGACAGTCCAACTTCTTCAGGATGGCACATACGTGGAGATACCCAGATCACCCACTACATGAGGAGAGCTGGATAGAAGCATTAACTTAGAAGTGGAACTGGTATATCTGGTATTTGGAATGGGAGAAGTCCGCCAGGAAACCTACAAAATGACCTTCAGGGCCACTCATATGCTTGTTTTCACCAAACTGTAAGTTTAAGTGCGATCGGTGCTTACAGTCCAGCATTGCATGGCTCAACTGGCATTTTTCGGGGAACACCAGAACTGGGAGATCCACCACCTTGTTGTTTTCACTGATGGCAGCAGATTCACACTGAGGAAATGTGACAGGCGTGAAAGAGTCTGGAGACGTCTGCCTGAAGCATCATTCACAATGACTGGTTTGGAGGGTCTCACTGACCTCAGTGTAGTGGCCGACATCACCCCGACTGCTGAATGAAATCCTGAGACCCACTATCAGACCTTACTGTATGTGGGTACAGTAAGGTCTGATATGGCAGTTTGCACAAATGTAACTGTATCTACGGAGTGATGAGATCAAAAGAGATGGAACAGTAACATTACAAGAAATCTGGATTTTGTCTTCTTTTTTTTAGCAAACTGCAAAAATAAGACGTCCTGTTCAAAATTTGACTGTTCTTGAGTCTCCAGGGGTTGCTTACAAATTGTATTGCAACAAGACTTCAGGAACTCGAGCCACACGCTTAAGACATCTAACAGCAAAATGTGTTGTTTTAAAAATGTGAGCATCTTTGATTTTGCATGAATTGTATGAACTTTTACGTAACAGAGAAAGATCAAGTTTTTTGTTGCCTTCACAGCCGGATGAAAAGACTCCTCATTATCCAGTTTGTACAAGCAACAATCGTCCCACTACAAATTTTAAGAGCAGATCTCCAGCTACAATTTCCAGGTCCCAACAGGTATTCACGCAAAACAAGAGATAATGGAAGTTGCTTGTAAGGTTGGAAAAGACACTAAACTAATGTCAAAAACTGAAGCAATCCCCGCCGATGAAATGTAGTCCATTACTGCTCGAAATAACAGTTAAACCAAACATTTACGTCATTGTCTTAAGAATGGAAAAAAGAAAATAACAAAAATGCCCTCAAATGCATCTGTAGCATTTAGCCACACTGCGATGTAGGTCAGTAATTCCAGGTAGCGAAACAGTCCATATTGAAGCAGGGGTAAGAAGAAAATCTGTCAGAATGTAGGGCAGAGAGGGGAGGAGGGAGGTTTTCAGTCCTTCGCTTCAGTCTCTGTCGTCTTTCCTGACCGCGGTGGCTTAGCTTCACATGCTCTCTGGCTGGCCCGGTGTCGGCAGTGGCCTAAAAATACCTGCCATGTTTAAACGCCCAGGTAACCTCAATACCGAACAGCAGCCTAACACACAAAGCCTTTACCATAAGAACGCTGCAAGCACAACCGCCGTTGGCCTCTTACTGTTTCCTGATGTCAATCGACATGACAAGAAGGCCACAACTCTCATTTGAGATGCAAACGCAAAGAATTAGAATGACGGTGTTGCTTTTATAAGTAAAAAAAAACCTTCACTGAAGGATCGGTTTAGTAGTGAGCTCCTTTTAAATCTTTTTACAGTAGCACTACCTGAAGGGTTAATGTGTTTCATGCTCAACGGGAGGCTCCCTTTTGAACTGGTATGGGGCAGGGACATACAACACAATGTCTTTACACAAAGATACACACACACACACCACTGACCAAAAGTGGCAAGAATATAAATATAAATTCCCCTTCCACCCAGTTTTCCAGTCAGAGCACACTCTTTTTCCTCTCTGTGTCATAAACTCTCCCACATTCACACACACACTTCCACTTCCAGGGCCGGAGCCCGGTCACAGGAAGAGTGCGGGCTTGATAGAGCCTGTGGCAGAACAAGACTGAGGAGGTGGAGAGTGGTGGTGGGGGTGGTGGGGAGGAGTCCAATTGTCTAGGCCTGGCTCACCAGAGCACACTTACACAAAATATACTGTAGGCCTCGACAGGCTGGTTGGCACCATGGGGCCACCATGGGTGGTTTGGATTTTAAAGGCATGAGTCAAAATGCAGCACATGCAGACAGATAGCAGTGCACATGCACCCTTACACCTGAAGGCAAATTTGAATATAGAAACAACCCCAGAGGGGTTCTGTGGTGACCGTTTCCTCTTCCTGTTTCCTGCTGCTTACTGAGACTTGAGATGAATCAGTCTTCGGAGGAGTCACTGTAGCATGCACGCAAATATAGAGGCACTCTCACACACTCGTATGCAAACACTACAACCTACACTATCAGGCAAGTTTTTCCCTAATTCAACGTTAGAAGGCCAGTGAGGCTTTTCAAATGTCACAGAATTATTGTTTGAGGGCAAGTTTTAGCTTTTCTTTGAGGACGCTGGTAGCCGTGGTGATGAGTCTTAGCTTCTGCCTCACTCTGGCCATGTGAGTGCCGGCCTTCCCCGGTTTCATCTAATTGTCCACAAAAGCTATTACAGTGAGCCTCGTGCTTCCATTCTTCTCTTAATCAGCTTAATTGCAGACATTCAGTTGCCTCCCTGATATATTTAAAAGAAAGTCAAATATGATCATAGTGGATGGAGTATAACCAAAAGCAAAGAAAGGGTTGTTGGAGAAATCTGTGTATGTTTTGTCACCTGTGAGTTGACTAAATGAAAAATGTAATCCAAGGAAAAATTTGCAATGCAGAAATTGGACAGAGCAAGAAATTAAGCATATGTTGTCTTCAGCTCACACATCCATAACCAAAAGATCCCGAGTTCCCATGACAGCCTACTCTTCAGCTCCGTTTGTGTGTGCACAGAGTAAGGTGATGGTTGCCACAAGCTAGGCTTCAACTCAGCTCACACGGAGAGCTCCAACAGATGTCCACAATCATCAAGTTTTTTTCTTTCACACTCTGAAACAATCAAAGAGCCTGCAGCCGGCAAGCAGAGCTGCGGGGGGGGGGGGGTCTTTAGAAAGACACAACTGGGCTCGGGCAGTTGGTGTGTGTGTGTGCGTGATGGGTTTTCTGTTTTTTGCACGAGTGCACGCGCTCATGCTTGAAGAAGCCAGTTGTTATGAGAAGTGTGTTTCCAGTGAAATCAGCTGCCGTGCAGTCAGTCACCAGGAGTCCATGAATTATCCACAGAGCTTTCAGCAGGTTCTGTCAAATTGTTTTGGGATTGACTTTAAACCCAAGTGCACAGCAAGTGAACCAAGGAAGCTTTTTCACACACGCTGGAACTCAAGGTCTACAAAAAGCACTGAATGGCCAACATTTCTCTGGTAACAAGACTGTGGAGAATTCTCTGGAACACCTACTGAACTCAAAGGGATGTAGGATATGATAGCATCCTTCGTGGTTAAAATGTTAGAGTCCTTGAGCCATTCACCTGTGTGAAGTTTCAGATATTTGTGGATGACACCCTTGCATCTCTGAGCTAATTACAGCGAGCCACGTACACAGATCTATGGATTGAGGATGAAGAACAGATTCTCTTCATGCACAAAGTCACTGCAGCACACCAAGAGCGGAAGGAGTATAAATTTTGCAGCTCCATTAAAAGTAGATGTGCCAGTCAGCCAGCATGCACAATGCAACTGGAATGCAGTGATTTTTAAAGTTAAGGCTTGCACATGCATTCTGTACGTTGAAATGTCCACCAGAGAAAGCTGTGGTCTCGAGCCGCCTGCCAATAAAATCTGATTAATTGCTTTTGCAGAGGTTTGGACCGGCTTCTCTCTCTGAAGGCCTCATTTAGCATTAAAAAAACCACACAAAACAGCCATAAACCGAGCTCCTTTCTGTGTTACTGACATCTTTGTAACCTTTTGTTGTGTTGTCACAAAGCAGAAAAGTCATTACACCATGATGGGAGAGAAGGCTACACTTTCAAAGCCAGACTAATTAGTCTGTTGTAGGTGGGTTCACTGCTCCGCGAGGCTGAGAGTTTAATTGCAGGTTTAATCGACTGACACCTACGACACCACCAACCTCCAACGCCATGCTGGAAAGATGTTAGCAACAACCCGTGAGGTATCTCTACCATATCTGGGGCGGAGAACAAAATAATGACCAGCAATTACTCTGATCATAACCTAATTGTAGCCTTTAAAATGTGCCTCCGAAGCAGTTGCGACTCACTGTTCCTGCAGCTCAGCCCTGTGGTGCAGGGATACAACCCGAGGATCCATTAGACATATGATATCTGACCACAGTGATCAGCAGTACAGCTGAAGGACAAAGGAAATAGACAGAGAGGGAGAAATGATGGGGGGGTGGCTGGTCAGGAGATGCATCAGGCTTTAGTGGATTTCCACAGTTAAATTTATCACAGTCAACTGAGGAGGAAGACAGCAATCAATAACCCCTATCTCCCTGCTGTCCTCCAAGAAGGACAGTTGCTTTCAAGGGTCCAGACCTCTTTTAGACACCCCATCCAAAACATAAAGAACAAAAAAAAGAAATAACCCAAAACAACCTGCATCATATTATATTTAAAAAAGAAAGAAAAGCTAGAAAGCCACTGTTAGAGCAACGGACCTCAACCTTTTCTGCGCCACGGACCGGTTTATGCCTGACAATATTTTCACCGACCGGCCTTTAAGGTGTCGTGGATAAATACAACAAAATAAAACCCGTACCAAAAAAAAAAGATTTATTCATAACACACGGGAGAAGGGAAACCGGGTTAGCGATAAAAAATGACAATAAAAACCCTGAAAACCATAAATTTCACACCCGAGCCTCAACTCTCACGGCCTGGTACCAAACGGGTCCGTGACCCGGGGGTTGGGGATTGCTGTGTTAGAGGTTGATTCCTGACTGGATACCTGCTCCGTTGTAACCTCTTGCTGATATTATATGAAGACGAAATCAAACTGTAACCGTAGGACTGTGGAAACCTGGAAACCCTTGCCTGATTAATGAAACTAGAACGCGTAATGAAAACGCAGGGATCTGGAAGCAGATGAATGAGTCGGGCGCAGCTGCGAAAACAACAGCATGCAAGAGTAGTCACTCATTACCAGATGATTTACATGACACACAGCTAACAATATGCAGGTGTAGCATCTTCTGGCACATGCAAAGCTGTAGAAAATGGGATACAGTACATAATGGAGGGTTACTATACAGGGGTGGAGGCCTGAGCATCCACCAGTCATCCAGATGACCACAGAACCAAAAAAGCTTGGTCAGCGCAATACTCTTTAAAGACTGGAAACAAAAATCAACTAGCCAGCACTTCTTAAGCTACCGGTTGTTGCACGATCTTGTTTCCTTGAAGTGTAAAAACTGAAGCTGAGAAAAAAAAAAGCGAGTCATTGTTTCCAGGATAAACTGCCCACCATGTGACTGTGTGAGCATGGAAAGATCCCGTCAGCACTTTGATTCTATTTAAAAAACACAAGTTGGAATTAGCAATAAAATAGAAATGAGACAATTAGTCACTGACAGAGATGACGATGGCAGTATGTGTTTTCATTCATTAAAACTTTCCTAACATGTAAAACTTTCACACTAAGCACAAGATGGCACATTTTTCCTATGATATGTAAGGAAAAGGTCTTTTTAAAAGCTCATGCATTTTGTGCACATCTTAGCACACAAAAGAGCTTGGAGACAAAACAATATTGTTTCAGTGTGTGTGCAACACAATCAGGCTAGTGATGTCATCTGGGGCACATAAGCTTCAGGATGTAGACAGTACACTGATTACACCTATGTAATAGCTACGCATTGTATTATTATACATTCAGTGGACACACAGTATGGTAAAATGACTGTAACCCTTACAGTGAAACACACGTTGTGGATTCTTCGCCCACGCTGCCAAACACTTCCACAGATATAACAGTGAGGGGATATATCGCAGCTCTATTGCCCTAAATATCGCACACAGATCAACTCTGGAGCCCTCTCGCTCTTCCTCTCTGTCAGCCAGGTGTGTGTCAGTGTGTGCACGGCCTGCACATCCAAGTTTCTGTTCTCCCTGCAGAACCCACAAGCCCTCATGTGTCTACAAGACAGATGTTCAAACCAGATGTTCTTGCACCGAACAGAAAGGTCTGCAGACAGACCTGCTGCTTTTGTCTCTGTGACTGGCTGATATCACGGCGCTGTGCCGAGGCGCGTTCAAATTTCAAAAGCAGTCAGACAGATGCAGTTTTACAAATTAAACGCGCCCTTGATTTTCCTAGTCTGGTCATGTTTTCTAAGGATTTCTCCCTTTAATGCTCCTTCCCAGCTTCTAAAGTAGCAGAGTCAAGGACTTTAATACCTTTCAGATTACACAGTGCGACTGCTGAAGCAGACAGAGATATTCCCAGCACAGACTCTATATCTAAGTCTATAAACTCTCAAATAAACAGGCCAGCTGATGTTTTATTCAGAAGCAGGCCGGCAGCTATTTTTAAAACAACAAAAAAAATAAAATAAAATAAAAAAAACTGAAAAAGTCACGTAAATGGCAGCTTCGCTCATCGCCTGCCCGCCTCGCTCCATTAGCCTCTGCGGAGCCAGCCGAGCGAGGATTACCAACCAGCTTCCAGTCTAATTTCAGAGATGGTAGAGTCACTCAGGGCAAAGTGGGATTCACTCAAGAATCATCGAAGTTCTCCCTCCACCAACTGAAACCAGTGGAGAAAAATCCGGCCAAAATCAGACCCCAGAATGATTCTTCAGCAGCAACACCCTGAACTTATTGCTTTCTGTCTGACTCTATCAGTCTCTCACTGACAGGTTCTGTAAGCCATTGAAACTGTAACCATGCACCAAAAAAAGCTCTACCTCATGTACTACTTCCAAATAAATAGTAGCAGCGGGTTAATGTGGCCAATATCAAAAAAGCAAATTCTATGTAAATCCTTCTATGTGAGAACATTTTAATTTCCTGTTTGAAAGCTTCGAACCAAATATAGTCATGTGAAATATAGTCACAGGACTCTCTACAGTACTGTAAAAAACAACATCCCATGATTCAATAGCTGGTAGAACCACCTTTAGTAGCAAGACGTTTTCTACATGAATTTGTACATTATCCTAGAGGGAACACAACCCACTCGTTACAGCATCGCCTCGGCTCATTGAGGTTTGAGGCCATTCATTTACCATATGTGGTGCTTGTACAGTGGGGCAAAAAAGTATTTAGTCAGCCACCGATTGTGCAAGTTCCCCCACTTAAAATGATGACAGAGGTCAGTAATTTGCACCAGAGGTACACTTCAACTGTGAGAGACAGAATGTGAAAAAAAAATCCATGAATTCACATGGTAGGATTTGTAAAGAATTTATTCGTAAATCAGGGTGGCAAATAAGTATTTGGTCACCTCAAACAAGGAAAATCTCTGGCTCTCACAGACCTGTAACGTCTTCTGTAAGAAGCTTTTCTGTCCCCCACTCGTTACCTGTATGAATGGCACCTGTTTGAACTCATCATCTGTATAAAAGACACCTGTCCACAGCCTCAAACAGTCAGACTCCAAACTCCGCCATGGCCAAGACCAAAGAGCTTTCGAAGGACACCAGGAAAAGTATTGTAGACCTGCACCAGACTGGGAAGAGTGAATCTACAATAGGCAAGCAGCTTGGTGTGAAAAAATCAACTGTGGGAGCAATCATCAGAAAATGGAAGACATACAAGACCACTGATAATCTCCCTCGATCTGGGGCTCCACGCAAGATCTCATCCCGTGGGGTCAAAATGATCATGAGAACGGTGAGCAAAGATCCCAGAACCACACGGGGGGACCTGGTGAATGACCTGCAGAGAGCTGGGACCAAAGTAACAAAGGTCACCATCAGTAACACACTACAACGGCAGGGAATCAAATCCCGCAGTGCCAGACGTGTTCTGCTGCTGAAGCCAGTGCATGTCCAGGCCCGTCTGAAGTTTGCCAGAGAGCACATGGATGATACAGTAGAGGATTGGGAGAATGTCATGTGGTCAGATGAAACCAAAGTAGAACTTTTTGGTATAAACTCAACTCGTCGTGTTTGGAGGAAGAAGAATACTGAGTTGCATCCCAAGAACACCATACCTACTGTGAAGCATGGGGGTGGAAACATCATGCTATGGGGCTGTTTTTCTGCCAAGGGGACAGGACGACTGATCCGTGTTAAGGACAGAATGAATGGGGCCATGTATCGTGAGATTTTGAGCCAAAACCTCCTTCCATCAGTGAGAACTTTGAAGATGAAACGAGGCTGGGTCTTCCAACATGACAATGATCCAAAACACACCGCCCGGGCAACAAAGGAGTGGCTCCGTAAGAAGCATTTGAAAGTCCTGGAGTGGCCTAGCCAGTCTCCAGACCTCAACCCCATAGAAAATCTGTGGCGGGAGTTGAAAGTCCGTGTTGCTCGGCGACAGCCCCAAAACATCACTGCTCTCGAGAAGATCTGCATGGAGGAATGGGCCAAAATACCAGCTACTGTGTGTGCAAACCTGGTAAAGACCTATAGTAAACGTTTGACCTCTGTTATTGCCAACAAAGGTTATGTTACAAAGTATTGAGTTGTATTTTTGTTATTGACCAAATACTTATTTTCCACCCTGATTTACGAATAAATTCTTTACAAATCCTACCATGTGGATTCATGGATTTTTTTTTCACATTCTGTTTCTCACAGTTGAAGTGTACCTCTGGTGCAAATTACTGACCTCTGTCATCATTTTAGGTGGGGGAACTTGCACAATCGGTGGCTGACTAAATACTTTTTTGCCCCACTGTACATCATCATGGCCAGATATCGCCACTTCAGTCTCATCCGTACAAAGGATGTTGTTACAGAAGTCATGAGGCTTGTTCAGATTTTGATTTGCAAACATAAGCTGCGCTGCCATGTTCTTTATAGAGTGAAGAGGCTTTTTCTTGGTCATCTTTCAAAGCAAGCCATCCCTGTTCGGTCTTTTTCTAACTGTACTGTCACGAACATGAGGCTCTGACTCTACTGGGACGTCCATTCCTGTAAAGATTGTGACACTGTGTTAACACACACAATGAGGGGTGATGATTTGGTATGAATGCTTCAGACCAACAAACTGCCAAGACCGCTTTATAGAGGTGCTCACACTCACTGATGATCAGTTAATCGAGTCCATTAGAAGCCCCCGACTGCTACTTAACCTCTTAATTCCTATGGAGTCAGTAAGGGTACACAGGACCTTATACAATCCTGTGAAACTGTTCTCTTTCACATTGCTGTAGCTAGCTAACCCAGGATAAAGACTAGAAACAAAACAGCTAGCATGGACCTGCCACCAAATCGTATCTGGTTAACACAGAACTGAAGCCCTGTACAAATCTGTGTTTATCCTATTGGAAGGACAGGAGTTAACAATTGAATAGTAAAATATGAGAATGTACAATTACAAGCATAAATCAACCTTAACATTTGTTTGTTTCTGAGAAGCAAGGATACAGATTTGTATTTGTATTTCGCTCTACCAGGAAATAAAGAAAGGAACATGCCTCAGTCCAAATATCTTTTAATTATAACTGACTTAATGAATGGTTGGCTTAATTTTCTCAGCTACTTAATTCAGTTTAGTACACCAGTTTAAAAACAAAAGCTAGAGAGAAGATGGAGAAGATCTTCATTATGTTCCAATAATTCAAAGCGAGCTGTGAAAGTGTAGCTGAAACACAGAGTTGAACTCTAACACAAGGTGAGCACTGAGTGTTGTTGCTGTGCTCTTCTGAAGTACCCCATTTTAACTTTTTCCTCTCAAGTGTTGCCACCTGACCGGTGAGCTCGCAGTGCTCCAGTAGTTAGTGTTTCAGAGTAACTTTTCATTCCTATCGATGCTTTTCAGTCTTTTGCTCTCACATACACACATTTTAAGCTCTGGATTTATGACCCTGTCATCTTGTAAACACATCGTGTGCACCAAAATGCAGCAGCACCCTCTTTCTGCTCAAGCCTGGTATTTCTAAATTAACCTCCTGGGGACTTCCCGAGGGCTGCCGGAGAGCCGCAGACGCTTCCACAGCCCTGCGAGTGAAGACTGAGAGCCCTATCAAAGTAACGAACCGGAGGCCAGACGTTTAACCCCCCCGTTTAACGTCTGCACGCTGACTTTTTTACTTTAATGAGAGGAAGCGATTAAAGTGCTGGGTCATGTTGCTGACTTCAGCTTTACTCGTGATTTGGGAGTGTGAAGCAAGCCAAACTGTGGCCTCAGACTGCATTTATTAGCACCTGTGATGGGAAAACCGGTGTCTTCTAATTACACTTCAGATGCTCTCACAAAGACCAAGTCTGCCTTTTAAGAAAGAAATCACTGAAAGACTAATAAAAATGTAGCTCCAAGTTGCGTGACTTAAAGACAAAGGCAAAAGTGGGTGTAACAGCACATTTGACTAATTCAGAACAGTCTTTGGGGACAGCTGGCGCACACAGCGAGGGTGGATGCAGGCTGCCGATGCCAAAGCCTCCGTCACGTTCTTTATCGGGCCTGTAGCAGTCGTGCCTTACCTTTCCAAAGTCCCTGACGTCAAAGAGGTCAAAGGCCTCAAAGAGCTCGCTTTTCTTCATGCCAAAGACGTCGCTGCACGCTGCCAGGAAAGTCCTGATGTTCTTCAGGCACAGGAACTGTGTCGGGGAGACAGAAAGGGTTCATGTGTCAGTGGCAGGACGGTAAATTTACAGGCAGTATCGTGATGTTTCACTTTTCTTTCCAAATGGCTGCGTGTCTGTGCGCGTGTCTTTATGACATCACCGTACAGTTTCTGCTTTTTGGATAGTGCTTGACAGCTTTCACTCTCGCTGTCAAATCAGGCCACGCAGTTTAAGACAATGGAGGGCCGCAGCTCTGAGAGAGGGGGGAAGCTGTGCTTAAAGGCGTCGTGTTTCACTAATATGATGTATCTGCTGTTGAAATAAGTACTACATAATAAAGGAAAAGATAATTCAACAGAGCAGGGAGAGAAAGGCCGAGATCTTGGTTACTCCTCCCCATACAGTACATCGTCTCTGCTATCGTCATGTAAACGAAACAGAAATTTTAAGAAACGTCCTTATTATTGACTCATCAGTTGAATAGTTGGCTAACTGCACATGCCACGTGTATACACTAATTATGTCATTGCATTATCTGGATCTCACAGTCTAAACTGAGTCAAAACCTCCATAAAGTTATGATTGTGATGTTTATCTTCAGCAAATTGCTGCACAAGAGCAAATTAAAAGCTAAAATCCCAAGAGAAATTGGTTATTTCAAATACAATTTAAAAAGCAATGCTTCAAACACAGCTCATTAACAATCACCAAACATATAAGCTGGCTGGTTATAGTTGCTGCATTTCCAAATTCAAAAGTACATTACTAACATTAATGCATAGCTACATAACTCTTGTACATTTGATAATATTGGGCGCACAGGCAAGTACATCTGTATATATACTGTTGTGGTGTGTTTATGTTCAGCCTCCATTTCAGCTTTGGACAATGTGCTGCGTTAAATCACTTTCAAAGTGGCTAAATGTTGAAAGATAGTTTGAGAAAGAGCTGAAAGACGTTACACTAGCGTTATTTATTTTAAACTGAAGGTTTATTGTGTCCCTGATATAAAGTTGGAAGTAAATAAGTACAAAAACTGAAGAAAACAGAAGCATTTATTGGTATTGGCACTAGCTATTGGAGCCAGATAATATTTAAATATTATCAGCTAATATTCGCTATTTGCCAATCTATCAGTATCAGCATTTATATTGTCCAATAGATTTATCTATATAAATTTATCTCTCTATATATATATTAGTCAGCATTGACGCAGACTGATCCGCGTTAATGCATTAAAATGGGCTAATCCGCGTTACAAGCAGATCAATCCGTGTAAGGGGTTACTCGGCGATAACAAGTTAATGTGGCGTTAACGGCGTCATCATGGCTAACGTGATTAACAATTAACCCATCTGGAGCTCAGATTGATTCAAAATCCCTGAAACGCCTCTGTCAACATATTTTGGTTAGTTTATATACGTATATATATATATATATATATACGTATATTTTGTCCACTAGAGGGCAATTTCCCAGTTGGCAACACGTGTTTGGAACGCCACAAATACAACAACCAGCTGATTCAAACAGAGTCAGATAGAGTGTGAACAAGTAAATAATCGTACATAGTAAATGCTAAGGAAATCTGTTTATGTATCATGTGTATGGAAAAGAATTATTGGCTCATATATCGATATATCACATTGTAAAATCAACAAATATCGGTATTGTTCTTAAAAATCCTATATCTGTTGGGCTCTACTAGGTATGGACAAAGTGTTGTTTTAAACCTCACCACCGGTACGCGTAACAGACATCTGTAACATCTGACGCCATTGTTTCATTGTTGTGTTGCCAACAGGGAGACTGTGGAGTGCCCTCTTGAGGACAAATTATGCAAAATCAACACTAGTTAGATGGATGAAGGGTGTTTCTTCCGTCTCTTTTTTACCCTTTTGTTTATTGAATATTTCAGTCTGATAATGACAGATTAGCAAATAGCTGATTTGGTCTGACCACAGACTGAATGTGAATACTCTAAAGCTACTTTCAGCTGCTCTTTTATTCACAAGGTGTAACCATAGCGTGTTTGATTTGGCTCTTAATGATGCAGCCTAATGGAGATTTGTCTCTTCCGAGGACCAAACTGAGGATCTGAGGATTTCACCTCAAAATCTGCCACTATAGTAATTTTTCTGCTGAGCACAGACGTCTATTTTCCATACTAGGCAACAAGGTTATTAGCAGGCAAGCAGCACAATGCAAATACACTAATGAAGATGAAAAGAAACTCTTTCTGAGCCTTAGAGCTTAATTACAGCTGAGGGTGCATGTTGACACGTGAAAATTGAATCAAATGATCAATAAGTAACTCTACTAATAAACAAGGTCATTTACTGAGCGTGCAAGTGTTTTGCTTCATCTGCAGCTTGAAACTTTTGCTAATGATCTTAATGGAGTTCAGCCCAGAAACTGTTTATCCATATTATGTGGAACCACTGAAAAACACGGGTGGGGGGGGAAAGGTCTAAAGTATTAAGTAAAAGATGTTTAACACTGTTTTCGTAGAACTGCTGGCACTAAGTGAGTGAAGGGGGGTGATGTCAACACACAGGGCTTAACCAGCATGCAGCATCTTAGCCTTCCCGTAGTTAATACAGGATGGAAGACAAAAAAAGGATGCTGATGTAAGAGATGTTTCCGAAAGTTCTGATTTTGTACTGGTTTTGGCCACACCACTATGCACCAAATTGCTGGGAACACTTTTTTGGTTGTTTGTTTGTTTTACATCCGAGCATTATTAGACGTGTTACATGACAAAATGACACTTACGTGATGGAACTATCAGTAAATCAATACTTACACGTCAGGTACTAAGACAACACAATATCACAGCCAACACAGAGTCACAACAGGAATGGCTGTGTGGTTTCAGCTTGTGCATTTGAGCAGTGACGACTTATGGTCAAACCAGGACAAAGGGATCAGAGTCTACAATGAATGTAGACAACTGAAAGCACTGCACTGCTGTGTATATATCAGCAGCTGTGAAGTAAGATAGACTAACTTCATTGCCCATCAGCACCGTCAGCTTTGTAAAATGTCTGAAAAATCTCAGGAGCATCTGAATTAGGGGCAGAAACACTCGGTTACTTTAGGTGACAGCCATGTTTAATTGCGTGGAAGCATTTTAGGAGAAATACAGCTTGTTTTTCTAAAGGCCACGATCTTTCTATAGGTCCTTTTTTTTAGTTTTTTATTTGAGTATCTTAAAAGAGACTGTCTTCTTCTTTTTCTTCTTGGGTAACAAGTTCGCAGGAAACAGATTTCATTCGCTGTTTCCTGCTTGCTAAACAGACCACATATATGAGTCCATACCTTTAGGCCTGACTGCAATCATGTATGGCAACTTTTGGTAAACTAATTGAGTCAGTGTCGCCTCAGAAAACTAGGAGCACGGGAAAGGATGCAAAGCAGCCCAGAGTTACTCTGTTATGCGTGACACACCTTCCCTCTCATGGTACGACGCAGAATCAGATTTGTCTGTGCGGAGCATGTCCACGCATCAAATATAAAATGCCTCTCTGCCGCAACTGAATTACACTTTACAGATGGCTTCACAGGAGAAAGAAAAGCCCCCAGCCAGCGAGCTCCAGATAAGAGTAGAGCAGCAAGCAAGCACTGAGTGAATAATATTGAATGTTTACACTTGTACACATCACTTTCTTTTATCAGACAAGCACATCTTGTCTGCCTGGAGTCTCTGGAGAGTCCCAAAGGACCTCACTATATTATCTAAGGGAAGCAGCTTCACAGAGGACATGCTATATGAAAGACAGCTTCTCTACTGCACTGAGCCGAAGACAGCAAAGAGGGAATTGTATTAACAAGAGTGGAGCAGGATGAGGCAACCGCTAACTGTTCCACTGGCAGCTTTTGTTCTGCAATAGTGACTCTCTGGGGCGCAAGAATCGAAGGGCCTTATGTGTAAGTGTGTGCATGCGTGTGTGTGCGTACATATGAATCCAGACTCCATGTCCAGGCCAATGAGAGAGTGAGTTCTAAAAGAAAATTTCAAAAAATCTGAATTTGCTATTAAGAGAAAGTCTGATATTCACCAGTCAGCCATAACATTAAGACCACTGACAGGTGGGGTGAATAACATCAGTCATGTTTCAGTGCGATCTTCCGCATTCACGCGGATGTTAACATGACGAGGCGACCCACTTAAACCTTAGACACCAAGAACATCAACCAAACTGCATTTCCCAGTGGCAGCAGCCTCATCCAGCAAGCACAAGGAGAGATTGTGCCTTGCCATAACGTCAAAACAGCTCAAAAAACAGACTTGAGAGCTGGAGACAATTGCATGGCCAAAATCCCTAATGTGAGAAAAGATTCACAAATCAGCAGCTCAACCCATGAAGTCCAAAAAAACTTAGAGCTTCAGAATATCCCAGTTTAAAGTGGTTTTAGCATCTGTGGCTAACCCACACGCAAGCTAACATTAGCTTGCAGGTGGAAGCTAAGTGCGTAGAGAAGATGAACTAAAAAGATGTTTCAGAAAGATCCAAGAATTAAATAGTTTAAGTAAACAGAGTCCCCTGAGATTACAGACTTCCTTTACTACTACACTCACTGGGGATCGATCCTCTGGCTGGAAAGCTAGATCGTTGCTAGCTATATCTAGACCGTAAAACTCTGAAAACCTTTACCGCAACCTACAGCGTAAACTATGTGCAATGTAACTACACATCAGGACGCTACAGTCCGCAACTATCGTCAATGTCCTGTTCGATTGTGACTTCACAATTGTCACTAGTCTGTCTTGTATCAATTGAGGTAATGTACAAAGTGAAAAACCTTGAGGATGAAATATGTTAGCCTCTAAAAAAACTGACTACAACAAAGGCTTTTTAAAAATCCCAGCAGGTTGATTGTTACTTTTGGCTGGTACTGCATATAAAACACCAGGACAGGAGTACAAGGTAATTAACAAATAATGCACCGCCAAAAGATTAAAGCAATGATGTCGACCACTTGTGTAGATTACGTTCTAGGCTCTACAAAGATTTCCTGCTAAATAAGTCTAAATAAGGGCTTGTTCGAAGTTTGTACTTTGTCTTATTTATTTGATGCTTTTCTTTTATGTCTTTTCCTTTTCAGACCCCAACTAAGCCTGGTTGAACTGAAAACGTCTTTAAAATGCTGTTAAAACAGGGTTAACATTTGCAGTATCTTTGGGGTTTTATGTCTCTCACATCCAGTCCCAAAAACAGATTTTACTCTATTTTGCAAGTAAAACTTATGACGTGACGTTGTGACACGGTGTCCCCTGCAGCGACCCTTATCAAACACGCTTGTTTTTGTCGTGTATTTACGAAATAGGACGAGCAGTAGCTTTATTTAAAAGCCTTCAATTCAAATATGTTCCTACTGAAACTGCACAGCATCCAAGGCAGATGCATCCAACGATGTTCATGCACCTATTTCTGTACTTCAGTGAAAACAGCAAACAGCTTCATTGTGGAGAACAAGGATTTAAAGACAGATTAGGCTGTGAAGTCTCAGCAGGGAGCTCCAAACACGCGCCAGTTAGGTTTGGATAAAATGCATAGTTTATACAGTACAAGACTGATGTATGGTGGGCTTAAAATCTTACAAGTGCATTTCATTTCTGAGACCAACCATGTGGAAGTCAAAGAGAAAAAATCCTGTATATCAATGTAGTGTTTTTGTCCCCTGTCCCTGTATCCACAGTAAGTCTCCAGTTTCTGCTCATGTATTCCTTGATACAAACCTAAGTTCCATAGCAACAAGCCGGAGCCTTTTATGGGCCCTGTGTGGATTGTGTTGCTTAATGAAATCCTGGTCTCATTCTCTCATAGATATACACAATGAAATACAGCCAGACGTTTGGCCATCGCCCCACATGAACCTTGTTTATGATCAATTAATTACAAAGCATATTTTGCAGAGGGACCCAAAGCTTTGTGCAAAGAATTCAAATTCTCAGGTAAGAGCTCCCCAAATGTCATCTGCTTGCTGACAGCAAAATGGGACAACAAAGAGGAAACCATGAAATGTAGAGGAGATATATACATTAGGTGTATTGTGTTTGACTGTCTTGCCACTTTCCATCACTCAGATATTGTATCCGGTGTGAATTACATCATGTGCGCAGGCCTGATCTGTGGAGCTCTTTTGCCAAGACTCTTAAGTCATAACCGGTGGGTGAGATATCACTATCCAAGCGCTCGGGTCACATCCATGTCATGTAGGAGCTTTTGTCAGCTGTGTAACCAGGAAACGGGAGGTGGGAGGCAGGCAGAGGTCTGCTGACACTGTCAAAAACACTCCTTTCTCTCTCCGCCTGGGCTTGGGATCATCACAACAGGCAGCCTAGCCAGCCAGACGCTCATCATCTTACTCAGCCTCACAGAATATTATCAGCGAGCATTCAGCAGCTTTTCTTTCTGGTGTAAAGCAATAACCCCGTTTTTTAAAGTGCACTAAAACTGCACAGCTTTTGCTTTACAATAAAATTCAACGCAGTGTCTCATTCCCCATTATTCTCCCATTCACTCGTGACTCTGAATATTCCCTGCTAGTTAACGACAACTTCTTTACCACCTCTTCATCAACAGCTTTTTTTTTTTTCATATGTGACTAGGCTCATTGGTTCCCACTCCCTTTGGACGTGGCGAGCTTTAAAAGTCATCTGTGTGTCCAGGAGCTCTACGTGGTGCTCCAGCTAATCCTTCCATTCAGTATGCAGAGTAATTGTGACGGACAAGCATTATGGTATCAACGAGAGTGAGAGAAAATGAGAATGTGCAGATTTTTCCCAGCTGAATGACTCAAGCTAAACACTCATTTTGAACTAAGAATGGAAAAGTGTGTAATTTAAAAAGGGTAATTTATGATGGCAGAAACATGAACCTTTGTCATTATTAATCACTCTGTCGATGATGGTTGGTCACGAGCAGATGGTCCATGTTCCCGTCGCCTAGGTAACCCACTAATGTTTTTACCACCCTGTCATATCTAATCA
Source organism: Aulonocara sp. 'chitande type north' Nkhata Bay (assembly GCF_057382095.1). Classification (NCBI taxonomy): domain Eukaryota; kingdom Metazoa; phylum Chordata; class Actinopteri; order Cichliformes; family Cichlidae; genus Aulonocara; species Aulonocara sp. 'chitande type north' Nkhata Bay. The sequence continues at coordinate 32,394,236 of NC_141352.1, forward strand.
ACTACATCCTTCGCTCTCATTGGTAGTCACTTCACTCCCTTCCCTCAAAATTGAAAAAAGTTTATCTGGTAAAATAAACTGTTAAAAGTTCGTGAATGTCGTTGGTTTTCTATAGTCTCTGATCACCACATCACTTTATTGACACCCCCGTCACTCTACAGGTTCTTTCAGCTGACTGTTTAGGATCATTGATCTGATCAGCCTGAATCACAGATGAAGCAGCCAGTTATTTTCAATGCAGATGTTCTGCATCATATACAACCTTCCTAACAGCAAAAAAATACAGAAAAATTAGGTACATGTCTCATAAACGGCCAAAGAGCTGTTTATGAGAAAAAGTTGCCATGTTAACGTTAATGTTTCATTGTAAATATACAGAATAGTAAGCATCACTGAGTCAAACCTCAGTCACACTAGAGTAAAAATAGGTCCACAACCACCCAAGAAACTACAAAAGAAATCGGTGGTTGGCTGATGATTTACTTTTCTTCACATTTCAGCATCTGATTACAAGTAGTTGCAGCAAACAGAGGTGGAGCGTGCAACACACTCGTCTGGATGACCAGTTTCAACTGCAAGGTGATTGCACAGGTCGCTTTGTGGGAGGTAATCTATTTCCAAACAATCACGGTCCAATTTTGACATACTGTAAAGACTGTCAGAGGGACTGGCAAAGGTTTGCAAGCAACTGCAAACCATCGAATTTATACATACAGGCTTTAATTTTTGGATTATTCACTGTTAATTGCTGCTTTATGCAGTTGTCAACCCATTCAATAACAAACTCGTATCAGACTGACTCCATCTTATTGCCCTTTTACCACCAAAGTCATTCTGCAGACTGCAAGTGGTCTCCAAGTGGTTGCAGACCTTGATCCTGTCTTTGATTCAAAGACATGTGAGATCGAAAATTCATTGTATTTGATCGCAATAACCGAGTTTGTGCCACAGACGTAACTGTAACTCCACTCTTTGCTGTAGTGTTTTTGAGTTGGTACTAAACAGTCAACCAAGATTATGAAACAAATGGTTGATGCCCTCTTTGGATTTTGTGCAACTAAACAACAAATGATTCAAGCTTAAGTCCACAAGTCTTTCATTTTTATAAGAGGTGCTCCAAACCACACAATTGCATTAAAGTTTCCTAAAAATAAAGGCCAGAACGATCAGTAATTCAAATACCATCATGTTGCCCAGGCAAAGTTTTGAAATTCATGTATGTAAATGTCATCAGCGTCACCTGATGACATTTACATACATGAAGGTGAATGGCACTCTAAACTGCACGCTCAGCTCCCCCGATTCTTAAAGTGAGAAATCACAGGAAGAAGTGAAGATGACAGGAAGTCTTTCTCGTGACATTTCTGACATCCACACAAAAGAGCCAGGCGCACGCTTACAGTACAGCTCCCCGAGCCTCTCTGTGGCAACAAAGAGGCAAAAGGGGAAAAACCCTGCTACCTCCCCCACAACACCAGTACGTGACTCGGAAGCCATTTTCCATTAAATCCTGGTTTGAACCCAGATGACCCCCACATGTACACAAAGCTTACCCCTGCCCCCACCCCTGACGATAAGCCGAGTGAATTAGTGTTACTGTGTGAGATATGAACCCTCGTGGCTGCGGCAACGCAGGTCAAGCAGTTTCAACTCAACTGTGACCGGCTCGGCAGGATTAAAAGGAGTCAGGGTTGTGGAAAGTGGAGAGTTGAATGTTGAATATAAACTGTGTCAAGCGCTAAATAAAACGTACACACTGAATGAGCAAACACTGAAGCGTGAATGGTGAGCAGACAGCATCCCTCCTCCTTCTCCTCCTCTTTCCTCCTCTCCCTTATTTTCTGCCTCTTGGAAGATTGTGTTCAAAAATGTGAACAACTCTGCCGTGTTACTTGACAGAGCGAGGTCAATGGCTATCTGACCCGTGCGTGTGCATGCGTGTGTGCCGCTGCCCATTCAGGCGAGTGGGCTTTGACTGATATGGGTTTGTGCAGGGCCTATTTTTGGAACCACGCTGCGAAAAGACGCGCATTTAGAAGGATAAACTGAACGTTTTTCCATTTACACCTTCCACAAAGGTTTATTTCTGGCAAATTAGAGCCTTTAATTCGACCTTTCAGGCCTTTAATTGACCTTGTCCCTTGTCCTCATCACCTGCATGTGCTGTGTTATACATGTATTGAGTCACAACAGCTCCTAATCTATTTCAGGAACTCACCCCCTCTCTGTCTCCATTACACAAATGCAGACATTCCCATTTCCGACAGACAAAGGCCATCCATCACCTCCGCACTGTCAGCACAGGGCACCTTACACATTACTGTCCCTGCAGGAAAAGACAATAATCTCGTGAACTGCAGACGGTTTTTCTATTCCGGGTCCATACACTTGTACGAAAATGTATCTCCCTCATGTGCACAACAGATATATGCAGCTCCATTCATTTCCACCCATCTCTCCCAGCTCCAGGCTTCCTACAACAGTAAACCTGTCAGTAAAAGGTTATGAGCGTGGTTGGTGGTTGTACGCTGGTATCATCAATGTGTACATCTGCAGCTCCAGACTATCTTCCAAATAGTATCCTGACATTTCCGAGCTTGGAAAAAAGGTAAAACTGCAGTTGTTGTTTACTAATGCGCCTCTTTAAATGTTCATAATCATAGTGTACGCTGAGGGTCTCCTTGAAAACTGAATGCCACTTGTGATGATGATTGTTTGCCAGTAAAGACAACAGACAGTATTGACTTTCTTAAAGCTCTCAGAGCACTCAACAGTGATTAACTGAATCCAAAGCACCACAACTGAGTAACATAATAAATATTGATTGCAAGTACATTCTCCACCAGCGAATAGCTCCTAATTAAATCAGCATATACATTACATATAGTTTTAACGTGGAGCGTAGCCTTTACCGGTTGGCTGTGGTTCGGCTTGTTACCTTGGTGACAGGAAGAAAGGTCAGTTTGCTCTGTGCACAAGTGCGATGCAACGCAATGGCGTCTTTGCAAATGTCTACATCCATGTCACTGTACATAAAGCCGCACATGTACGTGCACGTCATCGGGGTGACACGCTGGAACAAACTAACGCGACTGCACCGGAATTGTAAATTGAAGGCCGTGGAGCCTTGCAACAACGTGGCGTGCATGAGCGCAGTAATGTGGTGTTTACACTCTGACAGGTGCAATCTTTGCTTCAAAATGAACCAACGAGGGCAGCCGAGCTCCAGCAGCTCAGATGGAGTCATCATGGGACTCATGAGCTGTCTCTGAACCCTTGCATACTGCATACTAATAGCATGCGCTTAGTCGCGTGTGCAAAATTAGCATGCAACGCGGACTCACAGGTGTGAGTGCGCATACAATAAGGATGAGAATATTAAGTATTAAGGACGGTCACTGGTGCTAATTTTCTGCATAACAACAGAAAGAAGAAGAAAAGCTGAAAAAGTACACTTCAGTGCAAAACCTTAATGAGATATGATACCAGAGAAGCAAAGTGACGTCACTGGAAGCTGGCTGAGAAGGTTAAATCCTTTCAGATATAAAACTCACACTTTCTGATTCTATGTATAAAACTCCACAAACCTCATTGTGCTTGATAAGCAAGAAGACTCAACTTCAGCTTCTTACTCCCACAAAAACATTAGAAGTTCTTTTCAGACTTGTTATAACAAGAAAAGCACACTTCGTAGTGTCCATATAACCCACAGAGCAGGTCTTTGTGAGATGCGAGTCTGTGACGCACAAATAAAGCATTTACATTGAATCTAACAGCTACTATTTAACATTTTGTGATATGCTGAGTATTGCAACAGCACATGTTGTATTTTATAACCTTTTCATTACTGGAAATAATGTCCTCAGAGTTCAGTTTTGTCAATATCTGTCTGATGTACAATATCGGTGTCAAAAAAGATAAAATTGTCAAGCACACATACACAACACTGTCACTAAAACCTGCCATAAATGTTGTCATAAGGCAGAGTTAGTCTGCTGTCGATCTGATATCAATAATCTATTGGTCTGATATCAGTCCGATGTCACACTATTGTCAGTGAGTTTTTTTGTTCAATTTTTACTCGTGTGACTGAGCCATTAGCTTGCTCTGGATTAGGACAAAGCTTTGTCCAGGTAAGCAGTCCAGCCTTTTGTTTTTTGGTTGAGATGATTTAAGTTTGCTTGGCTAACATTATCTCAGGATTGCAGTGCATAAGATTAGCCCTTTTCTTCATAGTATTTTCACAGTAAAATATCAATATTTGGTGTTTCAATATCAATATAAGGTCACTATGTGAAATATCACTATTCTGTCCTGTCTCCATTTCCCCCCATCCTTCCTGTCTATACCCTTGCTTTTTATTAAAAACTACATTAGATATTCCATTCACTAAGCTTTATTCCTCTATAAACACATTGTAATTGCACTCTGATACTTCACACCAAACCCTCAACTTTGCTACTCTAAACATTCCTGCAAATGCAAATTTAGATGCTGACATCTGAGGCACCTCTTACACGTCTTTAAACAGGATCGCAATCTGTTGTGTAGATGCAGGCCCCTTTTGCTCAGCTTATATGACTTGCCTCATTGCACAGGCACTGAAAAGAAAATGAAGACATCCTCTCTCTGTCTTTCTCATTCTCCCACTCAAATCTCTGTATCTGACTTTTGTTCTGCAACTGAAGCGCGAGCCTCTGAGTCTTTGAAGCCTGCTGTACACAGAGCTCACAGTGGGAAAGTGGCTTCTTTGATTTGCATCACAGAACTTTGGTCTGAGTCCAATAAAATATACATATGTGCCATGTATAGCGTATAATACCATTCTCTAAGCGCACCATGTGTACAAGACCTTTAAAGAGTCAGATCCAGGTCAGGTGAAACCACACACCTGTCAAAATGTATTATGGAAAATGATCAAAAATAAATACATTTGCTGTTTATTAGTTGTTTTAAAGAGTATAATGGATAGATTACATCACACTAGTCTGCATCGCATTAATAGAATTCATAAATGTGTTAATCGGGTCTTCGCTGGTATCTGCGCAAAAATTAAGAAAGCATCCTCTGTTGCTTTTTTTGACTGTTAATCAGCTTCAGTGCTCTCTGAAAACCTCTCTGCTGTTTGAGGCGTGTTAAAATTAGACCAGACTGTCATTCACACGCCGTCATTCTCTCACTTTCGCTTTCCAAAAATGAAGACTCGGCCTTGACATCTTTGAAGACAATTCTATAAAGAACAATTCTTTTTTTCTTCTTCTTCTTCTTTCGTGCACTGTGAAGAGAGAAGTTTCTTTTCTCTTAATTGCGTTCTTTGGTCTGAGCTTGATCGAGGGCATGTTTAGTTTCACTTCCTTCCTCTATTCCATTTCCTGATTTCCTGTGCACGTTGAAGCTCACGGCCGGTCTGACTGACAGACTTTTAGCAGCTGGTTGGTTTTGCGGCAGCGTGCTCACTCTGAAGCTGCAGTTTAAAATCCTGTGTCATGGAACGCAACAGCAGGCTAGACAAGTTTGGGGCACAAGGACAGATTTCAACTTCAATCAAATGATATAATTATATGCTTTTAAACCCAACGCAGTAACAATTTCATGGCGTTCTTTGCAAATTCACAGCCAGTCACTGGTTGTCCTTTACCCTATCCTTTCACTATTGTGTTTTTAGTACATTCTGTGACAGACACTCAGACAAATGCAACCAGCTCACACAGGGAGGGTTTGCTGGTTGCACCATGACAAGCAATCCACGGTTCCTCTTAAAGCTAAAGCCTGAATTCCACTGAGTCAAAAACAACTACTGATTATGTGGTCTTTGTTGGGTAGAAAACCAGAATGCTGCTTGGGCTGTGGTTGAGCTGTGTCTAGACTACAATTATGGTCGTCCCTGCAATGTAAAAGCTCTGATCAAAATGGGTCAAAAACTTGCTTTATATTGACACTAGGTCCTGATACTGATATACTGATGCTAGGTAAAAGCAAATGCTGTGCCGTTTGCACAATTCCAGACACACAAACAGACGAATGTCTACTTAACCAATCTTTGTTCATTGTACTGACATCTTTTTTTTTTCCTTTCACCAAAGGGCAACCTCTTAGTTTGAAAAATGATGCCTACACACCAGTGCCAAAACATAAACTGCAGTTTTCTAGAAGGCTTAAAAACAAGTCATCCCCCACAGACTCTTCCATTGCCCAACGTCGCTTAAGAAATAAGTATGTTTACTCTCTTTTTGGACAACTTCCCTTTAATGACAACTGCAGCAGAGGTGCATTTTTACATACCTCATTTATTTATATTGTATTGAAGCCTAAATACATGAGACATCAGCCACAAAGACAACAGTTGTCTTCAAAGCTTCACCGTAGCTAACTGGAGTCAGTGAACTAGACCTCATAATCGTGTTTGTGGTGTTTTCACTGTGTCGGGAATCTTTACCTGATAAAAAAGTATTCTTTGCTGTCCAGTTGGTAGCAATAGACCACCTAAGAGGTTGATAACATGCATATATGACTGTGTTCCCTATAACTGATGGATGCACTTTGCTAACCAAGTAAGCATTAGCGTTAACTTAGCCCTCCAACTTCTTAGCCAAATATGGCCACTTCAGGCTCCAAGAACCAAGAGCAACAGAAAAAATGCTAAACTCAAAGCTTTAAAAAAGTAGCCTTCACCAGAAAAAAAGCTACAGTACACATCAACTCATTTCATTAGTATGAGCTGAGAATCCCCAATAGATTGTTGCCCCTCCCTAAGTCTGCCAGAAATTTCTTCCTATTAAAAGGACGTTTTTCCTTCCCACTGTCGCCAAATGCTTGATCATAGTCGTCTGATTGCTGCTGTTTTCTCTGCATTATTGTAAGATCTTGGTCAACTATTGTTGTTATTTGGTGCTATATAAATAAAAAATATACAGACATCAGGTACTTTATTTGATCATTTCACAGCTTTTTCATCCAACATCCGAGTGACCTACTGGGTCTCTGATGGCCTGACATGGTCCATTTCCTAACAGAAATGAAACACAATATAGACCTTACCAATAACCTAAACACAATTAATGGTGCAGAGAGAGAAGCAGCCCTGATTTCGACATCATGCACATGAGCTCTCCAGAGATTCTGAAGCATCATACATTAATTAAAGCAGCCAACCTCAACGCAGCAGGCTAGCCCTGCAGGTCCCATTATGTCCTCTGAGATGCCTCTGTGGAGGCTAGACAGGCCCTTTGTAGCCCTGTCCTACCACTGCCTTTGTCTTTCCCTCTCGTAGGTCCCATGGGTGAGGCCACAGTGGCGTCCCATGTGTTATTATTGGCCAATGATAAAGTAGCTGCCACGGTCCTCATGAATTATGCAGGGTGAAAGAGGGAAGCAGCTCCACCCTCAGTTTCATAAATTTAACTTAGAGGAGACAGAGGGAGGAAAGTTGTAAGGGGGCTTCTGTCACCCTTTTTTTTACGATTATGTGCATGTAGGAGGAGTTGGGGGTGCTTATATCCAGCCTCATGTGGTGTGAATGTGCTTGAAAGGAAAAGCTATGAGTTATGGTTTTACTGACATGCCAGCCTGAGAACAAATACTCGCTGCTCATAGTAATACCTTGTAAGCAGAACCAAAGCTTCGAGTACCTGAACCTATAAAGAGGTCGTAAAGGTGTATAACTGCTGCTATGATCTCGTAGATATTCTGTTCAGCCAATGGGAAGTAATGCACTTCACACCCTACTGCAAAAAACAAAAGGTGAACTACAATATGTGTGTTGCGTTAGCAATTACAACAGAATAACACCCACCTAGAAACCTCGGACTTAACAGAGAAAGCCATTTCACACTGTTTAACTTGAATTTGGGAAATACAAAAACACAGTGGCAACATCACCGAATGGACTTTGTAAACGTATGGGATCGTGCTCAAGCCTACTACTAATGCTCATTTGCCTTTGAGTGTGGCTTCATCACTGACTCGGTTTGTGTAAGCCATCCAACCGTGCATAAAACACAGTCTGTCTATAAATAAGCTAGTCTAGGCCGGGCCAGGCCGGGCACTGAGCGTAAATGCAGTTCATAACCTTTCCACACACAGCATGTCATTATGTCACGGCTGACAGACAACACTCAACTACTGATAACTCTGTGTTAGAGCAGTGACATTGATTCAAACGTAGCATCTGCCAGTAAATGGACTAATAGGCTTCTCTTACAGCCCCGATCAGGTTTACACAACTGACTGTGTAAGCAGATCCTTGAAAAGGATTACTTCCACTGCCCCTGATAACATTAAAATCTTCTAGGCTTTCTTAAAACGGCCACTTGACCCGGACACAGAGCTCAAACAGCGGATTCCCAATTCAATTGTGAACGAGCGGTAACTGCATATCATATCGACTGTGCCTTTTTTCCAGGAAACAAGCCTAATCCCCTCCTCTCCTTTAGACGTGCAGTACATCACGGTACAGATATCATACCTTAATCACCTGTTTGGAGTGGATGAGAGCATTAGAGCATCGATTACAGGTAACACACGGTAATGTGTGTGCACGGCTGTGTGTGTTATTCAGGCAGCTTAATACTCCTACAACAGGCCTGCAGACTCAGTAGGTGAGTGGCTATGTCACTGTGTGTGCTGTCACCACGCCAGACGCCCAGATTCACTGTTATGAAGGTGAATATTAATCTGGTCCTGGTTCAAGCTGTCCTGTCATTGAAGCAGATGGTACCAAAATAAAAGTAGAGCCACATGGCCACATCTATCTGTCTATCTATCTATCCCATAAACTAAAGACAAAGGAGATTATATGGTTGCCTTTGTTAACTCTTACTCTTCCTTAGGCAAGCCAAACAAGCCATTTTTGCTTGGTTTCTCTTTTCTTTTCTTTTTTAAAGCACTGCACTCCTATCTGTCATCTTGAATCATCTTTTCTTTAAAACAAAAAACAATTCTCTAATTAGCATCGTTTACAAGAACGGCTTAATCTTATGCCCTGTGTACAAACATCATGCGCAAAAGGCCTGCTGAAGAGCCCATGTTTATTTTCTGACCTGTCTCTTGTAGAGCAACCACCAACCACCAGCTACTAAGTGAAGTGACAGAATTTGAGAAAGTCAGCTTGTGGTCGTTTTCGCTCACGCTACAACTTTCATGCAGCGCAAAGTTGGTTACCAAAGTCCGTCCATTTTTTCCTATATTTTAGCGATTTCCCCCTCCGTCTGTCAAACCTGTTCACTCCGTAAAACAGCGAATATGAGCTCTCTGAAATGGAAAGGAGCACGTTTTTTTCTTCGGCATACGTTTCGCACAGGGACAAGGCCCTCAAGTTGACGACACGGCAACAAACGTGAGCTGACACCGTCGCTTTTGTGCCGCTTTCCGCCGCTGAACCTCACAGTTTGGGGATCGGCGGCAACCAAGATCTTTGGAAAAGTTCGACATTTGTTGAAACCGTGCCTTTATTTGTGAACCACGTTGTGCCGAATTACAAATGAAGGCTCTGCAGTCGAGTTAAGATTTGATGGTGTTGTAGCAGAAGTTCATTTTTTACCGAAAAGCAGTGAAACTTTAAAGACGCTCAGTTCTAACGGAGTCTGGCCCTCTCAACCGGGACCAAGTTTCGGCGACGAAAGGGAGGAACGGACAATAAGGAGGTGTCTGCGGTCCGCTTCTTACCTGTGACATTTGCGGCCGGAGGTTGATCTCCTTCAGGTTGATGGTCTGGGGTCTGAGGTTGTTGAGCAGATGGCACAGGAGGACTCCATCCCGGAGGGTTTGAGCCAAGTCAAATACCTGAGCAGAGTCCCACGTAACCCGGTGGTTAGCTGGGAGCACCTTGCAGTTTATCAGCCACAGCGCGCATTGCCTCCAGTACTCCATCATTATTGTGACTTCGGCCGGGAGAGCTTCAGGAGGTTTCTTTAAATGAAACTAATGACTGTTAGGTGGTGTCTTACGCGTTAGCCTAAATCGTATCCATGCTACAACTCTAAAAACCCGATGAAAGCTGAGGAGGACCGCTGCACAGGGTGGCGGAGATTCAGGCGACTGCTCCAGGGATGACAGTCCGACACAGTGAGAGAGGCTGTGGATGGAGCGCACCCTGCACCCTTCCTATCTCTCTCTCTCCCTCCCTCGCTCCCTCTCTCACTCACTCACGCTCTCTCTCCATCTCTCTATGACTCTCTTCCCTCCCCCTCACCCAGCTCTTCACCTCTTCCGCTTGCCACCCATAGGCTCGTGGAGATGCGTCTATTGCAATGCAAGAAATAACCACATAAAGCATACAGTAACACTTACACTAAATACACACAGGCGCTAAAGCATTTTAAACTCCTGTTCACCGTCAAGTATCAGAACTACAAACTGCAAATATTCCAGCTGCACAGACAGAGTAATGGGAGGTGCTGCTTAAATGCTTTAATGATTACACACACTAAATGAATATCTGCGTGAGACACGGAACCCACTTTCATTCCACTTAGCACACATGCATTTTTGCTTCCCATAAAATGTGATATTATTTAAATACTTTTTTTGCTTAATATCTATTTGTACCCTCTTTTGAGATAAGCCACAGTGGAGTGTTTTACAGCAGTTATATCTGTTGCATTAAGTATGTGGTGTACTACTATGTGGTGCGCCCCTGCTGATCCTTTCCCATCACCTTCCACGCCAGGACAGTATTGAACTGAAGCATTTTGTCTGCATGTGTCTGCTTTGTATTTTCTGCAGTCAAGGGTGGCCACACGCTCCTGTTCAGTGATGCATCGAGGGCGTTTGAAGAAGAAATCCTGCATGAGTGAATGCACAAGAAGGCAGATGTGCCTTATTTGCTGATGTTCAATATGCTGGAGACACGCTGCGCACTCAACTTTTAACCAGGAAGATTTCAACGGCGCTGCCGCTGATTTGTCATCTGTAGGAAAGGAGAACTCACGCTTTTTGTCTGACTTTGTCATCCTGGAAAGTATTTTCTTATGTTTTTGTTATTTATTCCTTATCAGATGAAACCATTCCAGGAACATGAATTATTATGGAACCTGCATTACCTGATTATGAAACAAATACTTCTGTTTTTGCATCTACTTCCATCCTAATAAAGCTTCAAACAGTCACTAAATAAACACCATAAACAACTGAACAACCCAGTGATCTTTACCATAAAACAGTACAGATTGGCTTGTTTTTAGAGTTCATGTTTAATGATCATTTTGATATAATAGTGGAAAAGGCGAATGTATGCTGCAGTCTGCTATTTCTTCCAAAAGAGTGGCATGACTGAGCCAACACATGGTTCTATCTGAAGATGGATTCATTTTTTATTGGTTCTGTGTGGGGAAAGAAAGAAAAATTGACTAGATTTAGACTAGAACGCTAGTCGCTGACTCTTCAGACTTACATGCATCAGATCAAGTGTACTGAACTGCTTGGTAATGGAAATGGAAAGGATGTGGGGTAGTACAGCACGTGCGAGCTGCCTTTTCATCTTTTACCACGTTTGAGATTATTGGGTAGCCTTACACAGTTATTTGGCCCAACACACACCTAGACTCCATCCCATGTGGCTGGCATGATGTTGTTGAGCAATGCAATTAAGCTCCAGGCATGAATGTGGAGCAGGAGAGTGCACCTGTGTGAGAAATTAGACTACTTTTATTGATTCCTGTTGGTGTGCTAGCACAATAAAAAACAATACACAACAGAAAGTCTGCAGAGGAGACAAAAAAAGCCTGAAAAGTTAATAGCAGAACTATATACTGCTACAGAAAGATTTAAAAAGTGGAGCGATCTACCTGCCCATTGCAAAAACTGTATGAATTACATAACAGCGACTGGAATGTGAGAGTCCAGCATGTGAAAGTTAATACAATCCCCTAAGAAGAAAGTGCTGGTAATCTCATTAACAGGGCTACATGAGGCTGCTCTCAGAGTGGGCCCAGAAATTAGAGAAGATGAGAAGAGATGAGACGCACGTCTTCCAGTTTAATTTCGTTTTCAGTAAGATTCTCAGTGCACTAAAGCAGATAACCACTCATAAATATATATGTATATATATATATAAATGCAATGCAAAGAATGCGTGCAGATGAATACTGCCGAGTCTATTTCCATGAAATGACTGAACACATGGGGTCCGTGCAAACAATGCTGTGAAGATTAGTCTCCAGCATTTTGCGGTTGTAAACACTTCTGTGATCCCCACCCCGCATCTCAGCTCCTCATCTCCTCATCTCCGCTTCTTCTCCTCTTATTTGTGCAGATTTGGACTTGGATGAATGTCAGGGTTGGAACAGGAATGCCTGCTCGTTTGTTTATCCACATTGGATTTAGATTTAGTGTGATTAAATATGGAGGGAGGTTGTGCGGTTTGGTTGTGAGCATCCAGCTTTGTCTTCCACAGGCTTCACTCTGGATGCCATGGCTGGCATAGCACAGATGACCGGAGAGATGGCTAGCAGCCGGATGCTGGCGGACCTCTCTGCACCCTTCTCCTGTTTCAGCTTCCTCTCCCAGAGTGGACAGCCATGACAATTATCAGCATACCTCTGATTAGTGTCCATGGGGACTGTGGGTAAACACACAAGAGTTTAAAGTGTAATGGAGGATTTTCTGCCATGCATTTTCAGCCTTTTTCATAAAAATGTTATATTCAGCTCAAATCGCAGCTACACAGAGATGCAAAAACCCAGTGATCTGAAGTAAATGCACCAAACCGTGGTATTACGGCCTTCGATTTTCCCTTATTGCACAAACAACTGATCTGAGTGTTTCTGGGTTATTTTGCTGCTTAGAACTGAAAGGTAATGACTAACCATTTGAGCGTCCAAGAAACAACATGATAATGTCTGGGCACATATGGCAGATGTGATCTCAGTGCCAGGATTTTTTTTAATTTTCTTGTCTTGTCACAGCACATAATTAAAGTCAACAATCAAGTCAACGAGCTGTAAGGTTCACTGAGCTACTGAGGAGAAGCAAAACCAAAAATATGGCAGAAAAAGAAGATAAAAGACTGAGCTGAATAAATCTCAGGAACAAAAAGGATATTATAAGAAGACTCCTCTTCACCAGAGATCAACTTGGTTTTTCCTCCTGCTTCATTGGGTGTTTAAAATGTTTTACTAGCTGAGCTTTTTCTACAAATAACGTAGTAATAAAGTAATACAGCTGTTTAGTTGCAGTCAACCAGAGAAAAATGACAAGAAAAATATGTTTATATTGGTTATATTGAAATTGGGTCATCCAACAGGACAAAGATCTGAAGTGCAGCATCAACGCTAGAACAAGAAAAGAATCAAGAAGTTGCAATGGTCCTGTCAATGTCCAGACTTCAATCCGACTGTAGCAGGACCTTAGGAGAGCTGTGCATGAATGAATTCCTACAAACCTCAAAGACCTGAAGCACTGTTAAAAGGAAGATTGGGCCACACTGACACAACAGACTGATAAAGTCAAACAGAAACCAGTTATTGAGGCTAAAGGTACTGGTAGTTTTTTACAGGACTGCACAGAATCCTGTAAAAACTTTCTTTTTCACTCTCATACAAGAATCTAATGTTTCACACAGCATGGTTTACATAATATTTCTCCTTTTGACCTGTGGATATGGAAGTGGCCCTGTCACCACATTAACCACCTGTACCTGTTTAACTCGAAGTGGTGCCTGAGGTACATTTGTATTCACTCTTATGCTACTTTATGACACAGAAAAGAGACCCAAACCTAAATTAACTACTCCTGTTTTAGCCATCCTGTATGTGTTACTCCGTGCTGTCAGCATTCACACCCCTTACACATTGACACTTAGCTAATATTGACATCTGCTAACTGAGTGGCATCTCCTCCACTCCCCACTGTCTTGCTAGATGATCAGAGCACCCAAGCTTTAGCAGTCCCCCGAGCATGCGGGCGTTGCAGCGTTGTTCACACTCTATCAATATCATCTTGTCCGCCTGTAAATTATGGCGCTTCAGCCCTCTCACTGTGTCACTTGATCTAGTGACAGCATGTGATCTGTTATGTGCAGCTCTTGCATCCCCTCTGTGAAAGGTGTGCTAGCTCCCTGACAGAGAAAGCGAATGCTCTCCATTTGCCTTCTGAATATTGATCTATCTGTGGCTCAATATATTTACATGAATTCAAACGGGCTGTATGTGTTCATTAAACCGCCCTTGTTTGAAGCCTCTTATCTGAGTGAATGTTTTACTATATGCAATTCCTCATTTCATTCACTGTATAAAAGGTACATTTAAAACTTACTTCAATGATTTCCAAATCTTATAAGCTCCCACTATTACACAGATGTTGTGTTGTAATGGTGAAAATGAGATATTTCACAATTTCATGAAAATATTTGATGATATATAATATATATAAATAAAACTGAGTTGAATTGAAAACCTTTGTAGTAGAAGAGTCCCGTTGCTGAACTGGCCTGTCTGCAGTCCGGAGCAACTAAAAACATCTGGCACATCATGAAATGAAAAACTATAACAAAGAAGACCCAGGACTACGGAGCAGCAAGAACAAGAACACTAATATCCAAAATATCCAGCAGCTGGTCTCCTCAGTTCCCAGATGCTCACGGACTGCTTTTAAAAAAAGAAGAGGGGACGCTACACAGTGGTAAACATGGCCCCATCCCAAGTTCTCTGAGACATTTCATATGGTTTCTCTATTCTATTGCGATTACATTTTACACAGCGTCCCAGCTCTTTTGGAATTGGGGTTGTATAACCCAGAGGTAACACTGAAGACGACCGTAACAACGGCGGCAACTGTAACTGGTATTGATTGTCTGACCTTACCCTTAGTACTCTATTTTGCTGTTTTAGGAGGCCAGAAGAGAAATCAATGCCCTGGGATACCCATGAGAGGTCTGGGATAAATGGAGACCGGCCAGGCTTTACTGCAGCAGTGCAGCGGAGAGGATCAGCTGGGAAAGTGTCAGAATGGAGGCAATGGAGTGGAAGATACATAGAAAAAGAGCATACCAAATCAAAGTGACAAAGAGAGTCTATGAGGGCTATTTTCTGCAGGGAGCAATTTGCCAGGCGGTATTGGAGTAGAGTTTATTAAGTGCAAGTTAACCAAAAAGAAAAAAAAGAGGTTATTCAAACAGTTTTGAGTTTAAACACATGCAGTCAAATGAGGAAACTCTATGCGTGATAAAAGAGCCAGACTGAGACGATGAAGGGTGTGACCCCCAGTGTTAGGTCTGCAGAATGTGAAATGTGTGTTTCCTTCCTCTGAAAGTGTACTCTCACTTCTCCTTAAATACAAAATGACCATGGACTCCTGAGATGAACCCAAATTATTCAAGGTTGTCTAGTTTTTAATTGTGTGAAGTAACTGGATGGCTTGCTGGAGATATTTGTAGTTTAGTGATTCTCACTATATGTACCATAAACTCGACATTCGTGTGGTTCTGTGAGAAATCAGTCTGTCTATCTATAATGGCTGGATGTTTTACAGCAATCTTATTAAATGGCTATCTTAGACTCTCATCTCATTTGATAATGTCATTAGAACTGATGACATTATCATCAGCCTCCCCGTGTATTCTGTTTATACTTTTCTTTGCATTTCAACATCCAGTTGGCCTCCATTTTTCTTGAGTTGCCGTGTGCTTATCATTGCCCTCCCCTTATCCTAAACTGTCAGTGACACAAGAGCACTTAAAGCGGTATGGCAAAGGGAGAAGACTGGACGTAAGGTAGGAACCAATAAAACATTTTCTTGTTATTAACAGAAGTTATACTTTATGATGCACCATATACAGTAAATGCATGCTCTCCCTATAGATATAAAGTCTGGAATAGACATGAATACCTCTAATCTTTTCACCAGACGTTACATAATCACATATAGTCAAAGCTGTGTTGTGTAAGTTTACATGGAAACGTCTTTTTCTTGTCAAAATAGGTGGCATTTAAGTCCATGAAGGCAAGTTTGATCCCATTATAAAAGATCTATTTGTGCATCTGGATTTTCAATAGCAGCATTACCCACCGAAAGCAGGGAATTAAAATTAAACATGTCAAAGCATTTTAGTTGCTGGCAACATAAAAGCATTTCCAACGTCACGGAGAAACATTCCTGTTTCTTTAATGAAAATTACAGACATTTCAGACAAGAGTTGCTTTTTATGGCTTATGCTTTATTATCATAAGAATAACCATTTTATATAAGAATGCAGCATTTCCTGTTTATACTGCTGTTTGGCTGTAATGAAAGCAGATGTCCTCGAGTGTTGCAGACAGAGCCATTGGGGCCATTATCGGGGCAGCAGTGGCAGATGCAGCAGGTAAGATAAACCGAGTGCAGATACCGGGAGTGAGTTAATTAGCAACAGAGTTTTACATATTGCAGATCTTTCTCTTTTAGTCCCCCGAATCCTAATAATTCATAGGCCTGATACTTTCACAGGGTTCATGTTGAATTCATGTTTATTTCTTAGAGTAAAACTGAGAAGCCTTTATACGTCACATTTTCTCCCTTGTTTGGTGTTCAGTACAATTAAGCAGCATCTGTATTGACTGATAAAGCACAGGGGTGGTGCCTGGATGTCATCTTCACCCATGATGTTATGGAACCAGAGTTTCTGCATAGCAACCAAACACCACATACTGCCGTTTGCCATTGTTAAAACATGCTTGTTATTGTAATGCATTAGGATGTCTGTATTTTCAATAACTCTGGGAAATAATATATCCATTACTGAATGTTCCACACACATACAGCCCAGCCCATGCACTGGATCTACGACCTGGACAAACTGAAAGAAGTGCTCCGTGATCTGGAGCCCTGTCCAGAGTTTCGGCCTCAGTCAGCGAATCCGTTCTACCGCAGGACGACGGGCGAGCAGACCTGCTATGGAGACCAGGCATACGTCCTGCTGGAGTCGCTGAGTCGGTGTGGAGGTAGTGAAAGTCGCTCAGACAGGCGGCAACTGTGTGTCATACACCTGCCAGCGTGTTTAATTTAGAATTTAGAATAAGATGGTAACAAATCACATTTTTACTGTAAGTAAATTTAGGTAGTGTGCAAATACTTTTAAGTGATCATAAATAATTTTATATAGTGTATGGGTAATTTTAAGTTCTGCATAACTTGAAAGTCTCCTTTCCTGTAAAACACCTGCAATTTAGACGAGGTAAACCATGATATGAAAATTTAGCATACTTATGATGTCATATGGGGAAATTTTACGAGGAAATTATGCAGCATTTAAGATTACTTAAATAATATATTTCTGCCCCTTTCTTGTAAAAACCCAAAAGTCATGTACTACTACTTAAACAAAAATGACTTACATACTACTTAGGTTTTCCTCACAGTGTAATTATGTCTTTGTTACCCTCCTTGTCTAGTGTGCCTACCTTTAAGTATTTATAGGTAACATAATTGCAAATACATTTAAATTCCTTTTAATTATTGGGGAATTGTGCCCTCAGTCATCAGCTGTGTTATAAAGTGTTACCCAACATTTATATTATTAGATTATAACATTGTTAAACCATGACCTTTTAACGTGCAGCCTGTGACAACCACTTACACTGACGCAGAGTATTGCCCCGTTTCGACAGGCGTTAATGTGGAAGACTTGACCAAGCGCTTTCATGAGTTCTTTGGACCGGGAACGGTCTACGATCTGCCCCTGAATGATCCATACAGAAAGAAAGGAGGTACTGTGCTTGTGTGGCTGCCATCTATCAATTTTGCAATTTCCATGAGTTAATCACCAGCTTAACAGGTGGTGATTAACTTTGTGGGAGCCTGTGTTTCTGCATGATAACTCTGTGCGTGCTGTTTTTCCTCCTGCTGATGGGGGCATTCCCTTTCCATGAAAATGTTCCACAGTCAGACTTCCTTTTTTCTTCTTTAGTTGGTTTTTGTCCAGCACTTTGAATATTGGCTGTTTTTTCTGCTGTCAGGGTGTCGTATAAATATTGTTGTGCAGTAAATTGCCACAGCACCACGGGGCACTTTGGGTACAATGAACTGCAGATGGTTTTATGTCTTCTTGGAATAGTATAAGAAGAGCTGTGTCATCAGCGATAGCCATCATGACTGAACAGAGAACAGAGCTCCACCTGCAGAAACTTAAACAGCTCCATCAGGACATCCAAGGGAATGTTTCTTTTCCTCTTCTTCCTGCTGTATATCTACCAATTCTTCCCTCCATCATAAAGCAGCTGTTTGTTGCATTTGATAGGCCCTAAGGCAATTCTCCCCATCGATGGCCCATGGAGGAATGCGAGCCTGAAGGCTTTCATCAGAAATGTCGATGCTGGCAAAGAAGAAACTGGTAAATATCACAACTGCACAAAGACTTTTCCATGCCCTGATTTGCAAGGTTGTGATCTTCATGTGTTTTGTCTTTGAGGCTGTGACGTGGACTGTCAGATAGACGGTGTCACTAAAATCGCTCCTGTGGTGGCTATGTACGCCGGGCGACCTGAGATGCTGGAGAAAGTGGAAAAAGCCATTCGCGTGACCCAGAATAATGACATGTGTGTGGCTGTCACACTGGCTGCAGCGAGGTAAGTGGATACGTCATGGCAGGCTAGGGAATTGCAAGCCTCTATCCATCTGTCTGACTTTGTTTGTGCAACATTAGGTTTTTGGAGCATTTCATTGTGAATGGTCCAGATCCCAACGCTCTGGATGCAGTTCTGGCTCAGCTGAATGACCCCGATAGACCGAATCCTCAAGAGCTGGACAAGGCTGTCATTGGTAAGGGTTTGAAGACTCATTCAATATGGAATTTAAAGGAATAATGCAAGAAGAATACAGGAGAAGATTGATGCTACTCTTAAATAGAAGGATCACTATAAAAAACAAGAATGTTCTGGGTGAACCTTTCTGGGTGGATTTTAGCATGTTCTCCCAGTACCTATATGAGTGTTTCTGGTTGACTCGTGAGTCTAAATGGCCTTAGCTCTGAATGACTGTCCTTGTTAACCATGTGATAGGCTCTTCCCCAGTGACAGCTGTGATAGGCTGCAGGTTACTCTTGAACAGGAGAAGCAGCCGTGAAAACAGACGGATATAAATATAAAGCTAGAACCAAAGTTTGATTAGCCTGCTTTGGTTTGGCATATGAGGGAAATGGCTAGCTCAACTCTCACTAAATCTTATAAATAGCCCAAGAGTGAGCAGTTTAAACAAACAACTAATGAGCTATAGAGCTGCTGATTCGCCGATGTTTTTAACCCTTGGACAGAAACAGTATAAAAGAGCTACAGCAAAATCAGCCATTAGTTTCCAAGTCCTGCTTTGAAGCCTCGAGATAAGTGTTTCATCTTTGTTGCACAAAAGGGAAAAAAAGGAATGTAACAGTGAGAGGAGGATCTGGCTATAAATTTTGACTGTAAACATTGGCTAATGACTAAATTCTTAGCCAGCTAGTGTGTAGTTTCATACCATATTTCAAAACAAAGTATAACTTAGATTTGTTCAATTTTTACTTAGCATAGCTTAAATTGAGTGACTGAGCCAGGGAAATCATCCAAAAAGTGTTCACAGAGAGCGAGACACAAAGCAATTTCCCATAGATTTCTATAGGACGTTTTTGCCACCAAAGCATATCGCCATCTGGTGGCCTTTACATAGAATGCATTGGCTTCATTTTTCTGACTAGAAAGCTAAGTCCATCTTTGATACTGTCTAAAGTTTCCCTTTAAGCCTTTATGTTAAACCAAGGTTAGCAGTTTCTAGCTTCATAGCTTTAGATTCAATCAACAAATGGCATCACTTTTCTATTTGACAGTTAACATTTCACAATAAAATGAAAAGGTAGTAGCATATTTACTCATAGAAAATCACAAAATGTCAAGCTAGCTTTAACTCAGAAGCTAGAAAAAGGATAAAGATATTAAGCTTTTGTCCATATGTACCAGTTAGCTTAAGCTTACTGGTGCATCTGTTAGTTTATGCTAACTGGTGCATCTGTTAGTTTATGCTAACTGGTGCATCTGTCTTAACTACTAATATTAACACACAGGATGGACTGTCTTTAAATCCTTTACTACAGCAAAAGTGCTTATGCCTCACTTTAATCATACTTTACAATAATTGCATTCACAAACTTAACAGGAAAAAGTAGAAAACATTATTAGCATGTGAATTGAAAGTATGCTGCATTCATGGTTTTGTTGTATTTGACTGCTTTATTTATGTTTACAGATGTTTTAACTGCTTTAACTGTGAGAACCACATTCCTATAAAGTCAGCTTCCATGAGCTCAAAAAATAAAAAGTCTTGCTTCAGCTTTATCGCATTTTGCAGCTAATCCAAGGGGTTATGAAATATTTTGTTTAACTTAAGTTTCCAAACCCATGAAAAAGCACCAAATGATCCAGTTTATCACAAACATTCATAATCACCGCATTTGGAAATATCCAGCTTGCACTGGGCAGAAATGGCATGAAAAGAGTGATAAAACTGCATTAAATCAAACCTTAAGTTTGCACTTAAGTGCAGTGATTAATTGTAGCATTGGTCACAGTCCACCACTATCTTGACATAAGCTGCATTTATCTTTTATAGATATGATTTGGTAGGACAGTATAGACATGGTCAGGAAGGAGGCAACACGCTGCTATGTGGTGTGATCTGTAGCCATGAACAAGTCCAAGGTCACAGCTGACTGAAGCCTGTACATTGCATACCTGTACATACAGTCCATGTAAGGCACTATCGTAGGTTTTGTTACAAAAAAGCTGCATATTGGTGGTTCTCTTTGCATTACTTCTCCATTATGTCCTTTAAATAAGCATGTCGACAGAAATCAACTTTTCGTTTAAGACTTGAAGATATTGCATACCAGGACACGGTTACATTTAAAATTGGCAGTTTGTATTTCAGAGTCAAAAGTCATTTGTTACAAGAAAAACAATAACAAACAAAAATCTCATCTCTGTTCCCGTGTCTCCACTCAAGCTCATATCAGCCAGGTGAAGGACAACCTCACCAAGACATCCCAACAGCTCATACCTGCCGTGTTCACAAACACATGAGGTAAGCTAGCAGGCAGCAGCAGGACCCTTCCTGTCAGTGTAGCGCTCCAGTCTTTGATCTCCTGCCTAATGGTCTCCCTCCTCCTGGCTTTTCATTCTCCCGTTCCCGCTGAGTTGAGTGTCTCAGGTTTTACAGGGCTAAAAGGGTTCAGATACTTAATGTACACGTGGAAAGTTCTGCTTGCCAGTTCACACCATTAATATAATGTACATTTTAAGTATACTGTAAAGCCGCTAAAGACCTCATAGTATCTTAATATGCTAACAGGGCACTTCACTCTCAGACTGCAGGCTAACTTGTGGTTCCTAGGGTATTTAAAAGTAGACTGGGAGGGAGAACCTTCAGCTTTCAGAGCCTTTCTCTTTGGAACCAGCTCCCAGTTTGGAGTCAGGAAACAAACTCTGTCTCTACTTTTGTGATAGAGCTTTTACAGTTAAACCCTCCCTTAGTTACGCTGCTGGAGGCTTCCCACGATGCACCGAGCTTTTCTTCTTCACTTCCTGTGTGCTTTTATACCACTGCTGTACTTACTATTATCAAACTCTGTCTCTTTCTTCCATACTGTGCCTTTTGTCCTGTCTCTCTCTCTGCTCTCTTTTCCCTCCCTTCTGGTTCTACCAGAGGTTTCATCCTGTTAAAACATAGTTTTTCCTTCCCACTGTTGCCAAGTGCTTGCGCACAGGGGTCGTCCAATGGGGTTCTATCTAATATTGCATTGTTATATTGTCTTTACTTTACAATATAAAGCATCTTGTGTTGACTGGCTGATGGGAATTGGCACTATATAAATGAAACTAATTTGAACTGAATTACAGCATAGTGTGGCGTCATAAGGAAGAGTAAAAACATTAAAGAGCCCAGTAACGTGGATACAACCATGTGCCATTCATACTGGATCTGTTTCCAGCTTTGCCCGGTGCGTTCCAGGGAGCGCTTCATGGAGTCCTGACACTCAACCAGCTGGACGAAGCAGTCAGAGACACCATGCGCTGCGGGGGATGCACCGCCAGTCGAGCCTCCTTCATTGGAGCCTGTTTTGGGGCACAGGTACTGTAGGAACATGGTTGTTGGATACGTAAAAAGAGCCATGGGTCACTTATCCAAATTAGTGTATGACTAGAAAAAAAGTGTTTACATTCAACACTGACACTTTTTACATGTTGCTCATTGAAAAGATAAGGCAACATGGAGTAAGTGGATACTGTTGCTACTTTTGTACAAACAAAATCAGCAAAGTCAGAATCGGGAAAAGACATTAACGGCACCTCATACAGCTGTGACACCACCAGAATGTGAAGACATTCAACTGCGAGCTCGTCAGCCAGACGACATTGCATCAATACCAATATTTGCACAGCTGTAGGTGGGATATCACCAGCGTCAGAATAGCCACAAGCTTCCAGCACAGATGTGAGGTATACAGCACTAATGGGAGAAAATATTCTACTTATTTATTGCCATCAAGCACAATCCAGTCCAAATGTATCTACTCTGCAAGAGACATGAAAATCCATCCTTTTTTGCATGTTGTTCTGTGCACTCCTGGAGCTCCTTTGATGAGTTTCACAGTGAGCTCAGATATTCGGAGAGCTTTGTGCTTGCTTGATACTTTCAGCTGTCATCTTGATGTGCTTTCAGACCGGCCTCCGGGGAATCCCAGAGTCTTGGAGGAAGAGGACGCTCAGATACCCTCTGCTGTTGGAGCTAGCTGAAAAAGTGCTCAAAAAGATTCAGTAATCAGTTTTAATTTTTTTGCCCCCATAAATTCATCATCTATGTAGAATTTGTGGATAATTGCATTTTAAGAGACTTTCTCAAGTTGCAGATGTACTTTGGCACAGCCATCCATGACAGTTGCATTCTAAAGTCTTGCGCTGAATGAAACTCGAATCTATTTGCTCGGTCGAAGCTGCATCATGTAAAAAAAATGAAATTAAATAATAACGTTGTATAACCTATTCTCAAATAAAAACTTGTGTTACTGAGACATTTGTATTTGTCTGCTGTTTGCTTTCCTGCGGAGTGGAAAGTAGGGATTTCCTAATCTCAGGAAGCATGTCTGATGAGAGAGAGTAGTTTTGCTGAACCATTAAGTGGGTTTCTGTCTTCTTACTCCTTTGAGAACTTTCTGTTATTGTGAAGTGAAAGAGCAGATACACTTTACTTACTACTGGAACACGCAGAGACTGCCACTTATTTCTCTCTCACAGGAGCTGTTCTGCCTTCCTGAAAGTGCTGACATTAATATTCACATGTTTAATGCACCCGCCCCAACACTTCTGAAAGTTAGCCAAACATAAGGCAGTGTCAAATCCTTGATATCTTTGACATGGGGTGAGTTTAGTTAAGAAAAAAGGCTGCCGTTGGAGACTCTGGGTTGCTTTTCCAGTCAAAGTTTTACATGCAGAGATTGACTGGTTAACGCAGTCAGTCAATGTATTTAAACTGGTACTGTTTGTTATCTTAGCAAAGAAATAAAGGGAGCTATGTGTGAATTTAAGCTATGTTTCCTAAACACTGACTGCACTAATGTTTGGATGAAGAAATCTCAGAGCCAAGGCTTTGGTGAGTGGAAAGGTTGAGGCTGACTGTGCATTGGTAGCCTGCAAGGGGAAGTCATTTGATGTCTCCCTCTGCCTGACTTCCTCCCACACAGCAGGTAACAGGCTCACTTTGGCATAATCACATCCAGACCTGAAGAGTGTTTTTGTTATTCCAAATTCTGCTTTTGTTAAGATGTTTTTGGAGAAAGGGCTGATGTTTGCAAAAGATATTGTGTTACTGATGGGGTACAGCACATGTGTCAGCAGATTTTATGGAAAAAGTGTACTTAACAGTTCTGTGTGTGCACTAATGTGCACTTTACTTTCAGTGGAATTGCAAATTAATTTATAGGAGGCAAATGAGCCTCCACAAACCCAACCAACACCACCTCCTCCTGTTGATGTCAAACATAGAAATAATGTATCCTTAAATAATAATAATAATAATAATAATAATAATAATAATAAGAATAAGAATAAGAATAAGAATAAGAATAAGAATAATAATAATAAGAATTATTATTATTATTATTATTATTATTATTATTATTATTATTATTAACAACAATCTTTTGTATTTGTATTTATGGTATAATAACGAAAGATTCACAGAATAGTTTCACACAGTTACCAAAGGCACATGAGAAAGTAAATGGCAAAGGCCTTAAAAAAGAAACTTAACGTGACTTAAAAAAGAAATAATTTTTTTTTTGTTTTTTTACTGTTAGCACCCTGATAAAAACTTGCCCTCGTTAAAACTGAATTCCCCCCATGTCTAGCTTATATTGAAATGTTTACAGAATGAGTGAGAAGTATAAAATGAAAAAGTTGTTATAGTTTAGAAGATAAAAAATAGTTTATTTTTCCCAAAGGCTGGGACATTCCTGTGTTGCAGGAGAAAATTAGAATAAGTAAATAAAATAAAAGGAAATCGGGCTCAGTTAAATAAAAAACAAAATTAAAAAAAAAAGACAAAAAATTTAAAATTCGCTTTTTTTTAAGAAGTACAAAATCAAAATAAATACAATGGCGGCTAATGTTTCCGTGTGACGTGAATGCATCCAAAGATTACTTGTAAAGCAAGAGAGAAATCTCCTACTCGCTACTGTATTCCTTTGGTCATACGGCGACCTTTGAATATTCAGGATACTGTTTGGCTGTTAGAACAAAAATCACTTGCTTCAGCAGTTGCATATAATTTCAGGCAAGTGCTGTCCCTCGCATCATCTAAACTGCATTTTCAACGTCCCCACCCATCGTCGTATATTATTATGCGCATTGGCAATATCCACTGACAAGTTATAGAAGGGCCCTGCGACAGACTGGCGACCTGTCCAGGGTGTAGCCCGCCTCTCGCCCTATGACAGCTGGGATAGGCTCCAGCGCCCCCCGCGACCCTGAAAAGGATAAGCGGAAGCGAATGGATGGATGGAAGGGAACAATCTTGTCACTATACTATCTTTGCCTGGCTCAACAGCTGGGTGGAACTTGGACAAAAAAAAAGTTGCTTCAATGACATTTTGTATAGTGATGGCTCTTTGAGGGCGAGACAAGCCAGTTGTTAACATTAAGTGTTTATTTTCGCTGCTGTGCCATGGATTTTAATGTAAAACGGCTAGCCGCAGACGCCGGTACTTTTCTGAGCCGAGCGGTACAAGTAAGTCTACTCATTTAGTTCATAGGAATTGTTGCTAGCCAATGTTAGCCACTGTGAGGTAGCCTTAGCTTCCTTGCTAAAGAGCTAACGTTACCGTGATTGTTACTTTGTAGCTTAGCAGTTACACCTAATTGTAACTTAATTTCTATAATTTGCATTGTAGGATGTATTTAAAAAGCACGTGCGTCACCCAGGTTGTGTTAACACTAAGCTATTTGTTCAACTTAACTATCATTGAAGGCCTCAACACCGTCACATGAAGCTATCAACAGCAGCTGGCAGATAGCGCTAACCTTTATTTTCCGAGCTTAATAACGTTGCTTAGCTCTTTACTCTCAGTCGTCTTGTGTGTATCTTTGAATACATCTGTGAAAGCTACAACTCGCATGCGCAATGTAAACGCATATTTTTTAATTTTTCAGTTTACAGAAGAGAAGCTTGGTCAGGCTGAAAAGACAGAATTGGATGCCCATTTGGAGAAACTTTTGATCAGAGCTGAGAGCACCAAGCAATGGACAGAAAAGATTATGAAGCAGACAGAAGTCTTACTACAGCCCAACCCCAGTAAGATCACTCTTTTTGACTTTCGAAGGACTGACACTGACATCTCTAAGCAGCACAGGGCACCCACCCACACAATGTTCTTATAGACCTGCAACCTGATATTCAGGAATCAGGAATTCCCTGAAGAGCAGCTCAATAAAGATGAAAGATTTGTCGCTGCCACTAAGGCTCACATTAAAAGCTTTACTTCTCAGAGAGGGTGTTTGACTTCCACGGGTATGTAGGGTGCCTGTGAAGTCTGTAAACTCAGCTGTGCATCCTCCTCACTTCACACCATGATGTTGCATCTCTGCAGCCGAACACCAGCATAGGCACAACAAACACAGACCGACCATCTGGCGGTTGCAGTCTTGTGCAACAGTCATAGAAACGGGATTTTACTGTGTTCACGTTAAACACAGCACAGATAATCTTTCACGTGATGTAGTAACATGAAACAAATTACAGCGGTTTCCGAGAGACGCTGGCTTGTAGTTTGTCATAGCTGTCACAATGAAAGCTTTCAGTGTGGGTCTTTAAGTCGGGCTGTCTGAAGCATACTAAAGTCACTCCCTGCATTTGGCTCGCTCACTGTAGTCCTGTGACTTTGTAATTGAGTTTTCTCCTTGCGCTCTGCAGATGTCCGGCTAGAAGAATTTGTTTATGAGAAACTGGAGAAGAAGGTCCCCACACGTATGAACAATCATGAGCTGCTGGGACAGTCCATGATTGAATCAGGGAATGAATTTGGTCCTGGAACTGCCTATGGTGAGTGCCACGGTGAAACACTGACAAGTACTGGGGCTGTAGTCGATCAAAGACTGTCTTTGCTCAGGGAAAGAAAGTCTGCACATTACCTCCAGATTAAATAAATCAGCTACAGAGCGGCTAGCCCAGTTAGACTGCATGAATTATAAATACGCATAAAAACCTAATATTTGCACCATATTTAATGATTTTCACTTTGTTTTTTGTATTAAAATGGGAAAAGACTTTGAGCCAGGTACTCTGCACTTGCACATAGGCTCATGATATCTGAATAATGCTAATAGGCCTGTCTCAGCTGTGGCTGGATGCATCTGCCGTTAGAAAGCCGATAGACCAAAGCTACTCTGGCTTTGATTTGTTCACTCACAAAGCTTCATACATCAAACAGCAAATCTGGCAGAAAAACCTAAATCATGCCCCAGTTTTCCCAGGTAGTCTGTTCCTTTTCCAGAAATAATTAGCTACTATTGATGGAGATTTTTTTTGTTGTCCTTCTTAAAGTAATGTTGTTGTGAGTTTAATGAGAATTTGCACAGTCGGAGCAATCAACCTGAGATAACCCCAGTCCTACTGGGAGCACCAGCTGAGCTGAAACTTTGTGGTCTTTATTTCGCTGATTTGAATCTTTAACAAAAAATTAGTTTAAACCCTACAAAGGCAACTAAAAGAGGCCTTATAGCAACTCAGGTCAGAGTAGCTGTTTGATCATTAGCAAGCCTCCTGACATTACACAATGGACAAAAGACTAAAAGAAATTACGGTCGCTCTAGATGTTCAGTTGTTAATAGAATATAAATGCACGATTGACAGTGGGAAGGAAAAACACCCTTTTAACAGGAAGAAACATCCCACAGAACCAGGCTCAGGGGGAGGCAGTTACTTGGTTAGCAGGGAGGGGAGGGAGACAGGACAAAAGACACACTGTGGAAGAGAGCCAGAGATTAATAATAACTACTGGTTACATGCAGGGTGGTGTGAACAAAGAGGAAATGCAGTGCATCATGGGTCGCTCCCAGTAGCCTAGGTCTGTTGCAGCATCACTAAGGATCCAGTCACCTGGTCCAGCCCTAACTATAAGCTTTATCAGAAGGAAAGATTTTTAAGCCTAATCTTAAAAATCTCTAAATATTTCTCAAAACATCATCAGCTTGTTTGGTATTCCAGTATTCTGTCTCATGAAGACGTGTAAAACAGAGTTAAACTCTGGTTTGTTTGCTTTAAAGAACATTTTGATGATTTGAGAACCATCTTCTGCTATTTTCAGTCCCAGCCAGGCCCTTTATCAGTGTCCAGCTGAAACAATATCACCATTCTCCCTCCCAGGTTTTCTGCTGGCACTAAACTTTCCTTTTGCTGCTGACCATTGTAGGAAACGCTCTGATAAAATGTGGAGAGACGGAGAAGCAGATTGGTGGGGCAGAACGGGAGTTCATCCAGAGTGCCGCCATCAACTTCCTGACACCGTTCAGAAACTTTTTAGAGGGCGACTTCAAAACTATTCTGGTGAGTTGGACCCGCAGGCTACCTGTCCTGAATCACTTTCGCTTTTTCCCGGACTTTGACCTTTAAATCTGGATCTCATTCACAACAGTGACGGCTGCAGAGGGTCAACGAGTATAGCTTTAATGATTATAGCCATTATTTTACAAAGTAGTGAAAGATCCTGTTGAAGTCTGTACTTTATGCTCACTTCAGTTTAGAGTCTAGTGTTCAGACTGTCAGGTGTGTGCAAACCCACACTGTGATTATAGAAAACAAGCCCTTATAATCGTGTTATAATCTAAAGTAAACACCTGATGAATGAAGTAGAAGCCTTGTTTACACTGTGCTGTGTCCATGTGTCGTTTATCTGTGAGACTTTTGTGTTGTGATTTGTGTCCAGAAAGAGAGGAAGCTGCTGCAGGTTAAACGCCTGGATCTGGATGCAGCCAAAACCAGACTAAAGAAAGCCAGGATGGCTGATGCAAGAGCTGCAGTAAGGACACACACACACACACACGCTGATAGAACAGCTTAGTGAATTCTGCTTTTAGTACATTCACTGGCTAACGTCTTCACTGGGGAAGAAAATCTATTGGGCGTGTCCCACTGTCACTCTGTCTGAAGTCACACAAGTACTGCCTGACACACTATGTTACACAACACAAGGCTGACCATTTTATTTCTTGTGACATGCAAAGAGTCACATGAGCCACCATGGGAAGTTTTAGAGTTCCCTTTTCTTAATTTAATCTCATGCTTTGTGTTCATGTTCTTCAGACAGACTGTTGAAACTCTTGATTAAACCAAGTGTGGCAACAAAGCATGTCCTTATTCTGGTTGTGAGGTGGCCAGGTGTGTGGGTGTAGGTGTGTGTGGGTGTGAGGAGCATGTATTTGTCCTTGTACCGCATGGTGTGCCACAGTTTGCACGTAAAAGCCTTGTTTAATATGTAAGCTCACTGGCCAATTGATTAGGTACACGTTGTTACTATTAGGTTGGACCTTCTTCTGCCATCATAACCTCCTTAATTCTTCCTGGCAAGCATAAAACAAGGAGCTGGAAACAATCTTCAGAGATTTTGGTCTATAATGCAAATCCACAACATCCCAAGGATGCTAGTTTGGATTGACATCTGATAACTCTGTGTGAGATATGGTACGTTATCCTGAGCCATGTTAAAAAAGGTCACTGAATAGTTTTAATGCTCATTTTAATGCTCTGTTTGAACTTCAGCAAGGCTGTAAGCCATCAGCTATGTGATTGGCTGATTTAGGTTTGTGTTAATGAGTGGTTGAACCTAATAAACTGTCCAATGAATGAAATATAAGTGGTGACGTGTTTAAAAATATTTTATTACATATTCGCTCTTAGTAGAAACTCTTGTTCTTCTCCACTGTTGTCACATAATTGCCAATTAACAATATAACATTAAACCGTATATGAGGAGTGCATATTTGGCTGTAATGTCTTGTAATGTGTGTATTACTACAAATTCAAAGCTGCCCCTATTTTTCTCTGCTCTCCCACTCAAACTGAGCTCAGAAAGTTGTTTAAACATTTAAGTTATTAAGTGCTAAATATAATGGTATGTATTCATTTTTAATCTACGTGCATAATGTGTAGTGCTCAACTGTTTTTGTCTACAAGCAAAAAGAGTTTTCTGTAATGTTAATGGGTATTTATGTGCTTTGATTTTGTTTAAGGGGATATGACTCTCACAGCTAAGACTGTCTGAAGATGGTCTCACTAATGACCTCAGTTTTTTTTATCATCTTAGGCTTGAATTATTTTCAGCTTACATCTAAAGCATTCAGGTTGTCAGTAAGGAAATAGGTTAGATGTGTCTGAGCCGGTGTTGCTGTACAAATACTGAACAGAAGCAGTACCGTATCATGTAAGAGCCGTAGATGACAGTATCCCAGCAGTCCCAGTCTTCAGTGTTTCCAGAAAACATTCGTATCTTTTGCTCACAGTTTCCTTTGGGAAGAAACAATCTCACTGAAACAGAGTGAGCATAACTTCCTCCTCCTTATGATCGTCTGTTCTATTATCTCTTGTAGGATATTTAAAGTGTTTTAATGTAGCATTTTCAAACAGCACAGTCTAGTGAGTACTGTTGCTTTAATTGTGTGTTAAATCTCTAAAAACAGCTTTTTGTATCCACATTATCTGAGTAAACATGTTCACTCATGAGTGAGAACACTGTAAACTAAACATGTGAGACGTAAATAGTCGTTTCTCTAATCTTAAGCTGAATCATGGTGTGACATAAGGAGGGTAGCACACAGATCAGCGGGCGTCTGAGGAGAAACAGTTGATGTGCTACATGATCACGGTGCGGTTTTGTCAGAGCATGCCACTGTTGCACTTTCGCACAAACGCAGTGTGTACGCTTGTTTTGTGTTGGCTGTGGCTGTGCAGCAGCTGGAGCTCTAACTACTGTGTCACTGTTTTTAAAACGCAAAGCAGCAGATGTGAGCAGAGGAAGTGACAGAGGTGAGTGGAATGTTGGAGCCATCTTTGAACTGAACACACACGCACAGACCAAGCCTCCTGGTAGTAGTGTCAACAGCTGCTGTCGATTTCTCCATCTCCTCCATCACACATGCTGTGATACCTCATGGAAATGAAATCCTTGCAGACAAACCTGACAGGGACCAAACACTGCAGAAGCTTCCATCCTCCACAGCTCTCCCTCAGCCTGTGAAGTAGGCTGTGGCACGCGCAGGACAGTGAGGCCATTGTCCACATGTTTATCGGACCTCTTAGCCATCCCAGCAGACCTCATATTGAATTGGCTTGCTCAGTATACGGAAAAGGAAACGTCATGTTCAGCTGTGTCTTTGTCCCTGTTTATCCATACTGCAAATCGTGTTATTTTTCCTTTTTTTAAAGACATCTGACTCATTCCATAAAAGTCGTATATTATGAAAAGCACAGATCCACACTCTGCCAACTAAACCCATCTTTTTTTTTTTTCATCTTTAAATCATATTTCCTTTAGCCTCGCCTACGCTTTTCCTTATCTGTGTCATCTTTGTCATCCATAGCCTTGAAAGTTTTGAAATGAGGTTTTTCTGTAAATTATAGTTTCCTTTCTTCATTCACAGGCAGAGCAGGAACTCAAGATGACCCAGAGCGAGTTCGACCGGCAGGCAGAAATCACCAGACTGCTGTTAGAAGGCGTCAGCAGCACCCATGTATGTAGTAAGGATGTTCCTGGTGACTGATTTCTTAGTTCTTAATTAAACTGACTGACTAGTTAGTCTACAAATACTCAGATATCAAGTTAGGTTTCAGGATCCTTTCATGTACAATGTCTGTCTAAACAAATCCATTTGAAACCATTAACCACATTCTTCAGTAATGAATCCTAGTTTCAGTGCCGGTACACTATGTGGCACCTCACACTGTGCATAAGGAACGTTGCACATTATGAACATTTCACACAGACGATGAAGAAGAAGAAAAACCCTTGAAAAAACTGATATTAAACATGATATGAAGCCCAGACCTCGCTCTCTACAGCCATCTCCTCCAGCTTATCTGGGGGGAACACAGAGGCGTTCCCAGGCCAGCTGAGAGATGTGTTTTCTGCAGCGTGTCCTGGTTCTACCCCAGGAGGAAACCACCTCAACTGGCTCCTTTCAATGTAGAGGAGCAGCAACTGTACTCTGAGCCCCTCCCAAATGACTGAGTTCCTCAGCTTATCTCTAAGGCAGAGGCCAGCCACCTTTAGGAGGAAGCTCGTTTCCACCGCTTGTATCATGATCTCATTTATTTGCGTTCAAAATAACTAACAATAATAGGCTTAACAAATATTTATGGTGTTTTTTTTCCTACAACATGTGGAGGCTGCAGCTCCATCTTGTGGAAGACACAACAATTTACCAGCATTGGGCTTCATTTAAAATGTTAACAATTAGATTACACGACTAGTACATGTGGTACCTACTAGTAAGAATGGCAACGATTAGTCGACGTGTGGCGTACGGCCCTAATGTAGCCCAGCTAACACTGTTACTGTGTTATAGTGCTGCTTTCTGTGCTGCTGCCTGTCTGAAAAATGAAACCAAGTAAATAAAACATTGTTTAACACTGGGAGGACTGCACTCTTGTTTTCCTCTTATTGATGTTTCACTAATGCCGTCTCACCTCTAGGCACACCACCTACGCTGCTTGAATGACTTTGTGGAGGCCGAGACTACTTACTACGCACAGTGTTACCATTACATGGTGGATCTCCAAAAGCAGCTTGGCAGGTGAAATACTACTGCTACGTTTCATTCCTTATGTCAAGAATATATCTTACTCTGCTGTTAGAAAACATGAGGTTTTTGATATCAGCGATGATACGTAGCTGTTCTGAACCACACGACTGGAGCATCTGTGAAAAGTGCACAAGCAATCCTCATCAGTATTTTTCAAACAGAACCTGTGTTTTGTTATTACTCATAATAGTTTTAATGTACTCTGACTGTAAAGAAGCTGAGTCATTCTACTCCTTATCATTTTGATGTTATTCACTTTTAGAGCCTGACTCGTCAAACAAAAGTGTTTTAACGATGTTTTTGTCATTTGTGTTTGTTAATATCTAAGTTAGCAAGTCTGAGGAGGGGTTGCAAAAAATTTCCTCCCTTTGAACTGTAAAAAAATGAAAGAGTAATGCTGACAAATTTAATTGAGAGAGAGATAACACTGAACTTGAACTCAAACACTCATTGTGGTTCTGGGGTTCCCCAGCAGTCCACAGTTGCTTATCGTCTCCTCCTCCCTCCAGTTTCCCCACATCATTCTCTAACAACAACCAATCGTCAGTGTCGGGCGGGGCCAGCATCTCGGTGCCCACCATACCAATGTCCGCCTCCCTGCCCAGTGTGTCTGCAGGCCGCAGCAGCTCCTCGGCTTCAGGTGGATTCAGTGAATTGCGCAGCTCCAACGGCAGCCGGAAAGCCCGGGTCCTTTATGACTACGATGCTGGCAACAGCAGTGAGCTTTCCCTGCTGGCTGATGAGGTGAGGATGAAATATTCACTGTTCCTTCTCAGTTTAACTTCATGCAAGAATCCAGAAGATTGAGAAGCCTATTTTAGTCATTTTCTTCACGTGTCTTTAACCGCATGGTCCTGTAGCAGTTCCTCTATCATAACCTCTATTCAGCAGAACATAGGCCACTCCTCTTCCTTGCGGTTGAGTAACCATGAAGCAAGTTTACCTTATTTTACATTCAGAAAAAACCCCAGTCTGACGCTGCAATTGTGAGCTAACGTTGCAGCCTGAGCCGCCTGAAAATAGCACTATCTATAACAAATGTGCATCTCAGAGAGTGCCTGTAATAGAAAAACAGATGTGATCATTTAATGCAGTTTTGCATTTGTGCTTCCAGGTGATTGTAGTCAGCAGCGTCCCAGGCATGGATTCAGACTGGCTCATGGGCGAGCGAGGCAGCCAGAAAGGCAAAGTGCCAATCACCTACCTGGAGCTGCTTAACTGAGACCCACAGTCCCTTCTCTCTCTCTCTCTCTCTCTCTCTCTCTCTCTGCCCCTCTATCTGTCCAGCCCTCAGTAACCAGCTGTGATCTCATATTTATATGCAGGGGCAGGCGTCACTTTCTCCTCCATTCAGCCGTTTAGAATGAGTTTTATTTGCAGGAAGGAGGCGTGCCGCTTGTTGCAGACATGAATTGGGATGAATAAAATGGAGAGAAGGGAAAGCAAACTGACCCATCCTCTCATGTGTATGCCATACATTTGTAAAACCTGCTTCCTTGCCTTTTTTTCTCTTTGATGCCATACGACCTGAAACATGTGCCAGAACATCTCCCAAACTGTAACTTTGGAAAAACAAACTTTGTTTACAGCATATATATATATCTCAGATGGTGACCGTCATGTTTTTCCCTTGCATTTTTGTTCTTGTGTGTAAGTAGTGATACAGAGAAGACTTTTAATTTGGTGGAAAAAAAAAAAAAGCACTTCAGTTTGAAGTGATGCTGATCTTCTTAAAGTCTTATTTTATAAATGATCTTGTGATGCAGTAGCAGCTGTTGTGGTTTAGCCTGAATATGAATTGTTTGTAACAGTGTTGTCAGTCAGCTTTACTCACACGGAGCCTCGAGACAACATGTGCCCTCTCACAGTCAGTGCCTTTTTGCAGCTAAACCAGCAGTATTGAGGCTGTCAGATAAGCCTCCTCTACAAGTGTTCAATCCTGATATTTGTACTCGGCTCATGCACAATTTAGGTCGAATATTTATCATCCACAAACAGCGACTGCGTTTGACACATTGGTGATTTTGGTCAGCTTGGTGTTTGATTTTTTTATTTTTATTTAAAGGCCTGAAAGAAAACATTTAATTTAACATTTAATCTACCTTTTTTCCATTACTAACATCCCTCATCAGTTTCCCATAAACATGCATTTCAAACTATTATGTAGACAATTTCTCCAAAATATTTTGTTACATTCTGGGAGATTTCAGTATGCTATCCCTCGGCTGCTTTTTTGTTTTGTGCGTGTAACTGATAAGATGACACAGTTGTAAAAAGAAGAAAAAACCCCCAATAAGATGCATAAAATAAAGTGTTTAGAGACTGGATGCGTGTAAATTTGCTCCCCTCACTCTCGAGTGTTCATGTTCACTGATGGAACCACCAGAGGGCAGGACAAGCAGGGAACACACACAGTCTCGAATCAGCTGGATGATACATTTGTAGCAACTGCTTCCTTCTTTTATGTGCAGAAGAACATACTAAACAGATTTTTGTTGAAGTAAAAATTCAGACATCGGAAGACTTATTTCAAAAGCGTTCTTTGGTTTGAACACGTGCTACCGCAACAGTATTTACAAGGCAGTTACTGGGCCACAACTGGGAGGAGAGGTTGAACCCGAGGACTAAAATAAATTCATAATGTCCACTATACTTTAGAGCCAGCTGCTTCGATCACTGCAGAGATTTTGTTAATGTAAAACTGACCCCACTGATTCTCAGGCTACTTTAATTTGAAAATATAGCATACTATCTTTACCCCGGTGTTTGGGCTCTCTCCTGACCTATTCTCCGGTGACTTCCACATCTCCCAGAAGAGCCTCATGCTGCAGCGCTAGCAGCTGTGGACCACAAATCCCCAGATAATAACTGACCCAGCTGAACATAATATCTTTATCTGAAGATGATTTAAAGGGTTAGCTAAATCCTCTTGGTCTGTGTACATTAATCTGTGTAGTAGTTTTTGCCTTTTTTGACCTTAACATGTCACAGTAATTTCATTAAATGAGCCTGTAAAGTTGTCTCTAGCTTCTGTTAGCCAGATAATCAAGAAAGCTCTTTTCTAGCTCAACAGTAAGTCCAGCACAAAGGGGCCTCATCCTGGCCTTTCAGAGGAGCAGGAAGGGTTAAGAGGAAGTGGAATTTTGCAAACTGCCTGTTGACTAAGAAGTTGCCTCAACATTAATATACACAGGGCAATATTTTCATTTTCCAGCATGCACTCATCAGCGAAACTTCAGACATTAACTGCTTCCCTTTGGCCTCAGCAGCCTTCAGTAGCACTTACCGAAAGGGTTTTTTGAGTGTATTGTTAACACGAATTACTTAAACGGTGAAAGAGAAAATCTTCTGACAGTAAGAATAAGATCCGTTGAATCATGTGAACTCTGAAATGAAGCAGCAGCCTGACAGTGACTCACTGACCCCAGTAAAACCACAGCAGTTACATTAACTCGTCGGTTGCGCAGCGCTCAGTACTCCCTAACTCTGCATTTATGTTTTTCCAGATCTTTCACAATTCATATTGTTGCCTTTCTAAAAATAACCCACACACTTCATGCAGATGATCAGATGAGTGATAGCCTGTCAGAGAAGAGGCATTTCCTCTTTCATCCGTCCTTATTGACTTTCAGATGCTGCACTAAAAGCACTTGTTAACATCTGCCATTTCAGCAGTGGATCTCAGCTTGACATCAGACGGTTTCATCTTTTTGACAGATGCCTCGACAATATCCTGTATAGGGGCAACAATGTTTTTCGAAGTGCAAAAAGTCACGTATTTGTCCGTTTTTATCGGCAAAGGATGGCGCAGGAAAAATCAGGGTGAAAATGTGAAGTGTGATAACCTGAAATGTACTGATGCTCATCTGGTACATCTGCTGAATAAGCCAGTTCAGATATGGCAACGTTTTGGCCACATGTTTTTGCCACACAGCAGCTAAATTATACAGATTAGAAGGGCAAGTCAAGTGCACGAACCTTCATGAGATCTCTCCTGGATGTGTCAGAGCAAAAATATGTACAAAGGTTATATCTTATCTACTTTTGCTGCTGACGTTTATGACTTTGAGTGACAATAGCTGCAGATACTGAATAGATTACAGTCAAATGTGACGCAAATTTTTGTTTTCTGGATAAAATGGAAATGTCTGTGGTGATTCTTAAAGGTTTCTTCTGGTGCCACACCAGGTCAAATGCTCATTGTTTTAATTAACCAAAGACCTGAAAACAACCTTACTGTCAGTTGCCAAGGAAGTCTTGCCACTCGGGGCATCCTGGTAATTTCTCTGGGCATTACCTTTGAAACCTGTATATAAATGAAATGTGATAGAGACATAACTGTAATTGGTCACGAGTTAATAAAATGGTATATAAATGGTAAACTAGCTAAAAGAAAGCTTCTAACACACATCCGTCCTCTAATGGATACATCAGGGGTTGTAGAATTGATAAACTGCAACAGTAACTCAACTAATCACTCCTTACTTGTATGAAGAAGAACTTATCTGAAAGCACAACACGGTGAACCTCGAAGCAGATGGGTTACACAAGCAGATGACCCCAGCTGGTGCTGCTCTGCTGAGAACAGAAAACAGAGGCTACAATTCTCGCAAAATTAGAAAACAAAAGACTGGAAAAATGTTGCCTGGTCTGTTGAGACGTACAGATAGTAGGTTTGGAATTGCTGTAAACAACATGTAAGCATAGATCATCATCTTGCTTGGTATCACTTTTTCCTGCACTTTGTTGAATCTGTGCAATAAAGCCTTGAGGCAAAAGGAGGTGCAACCCCGTACTGCCAAGGCGTACCTAATAAAGAGGCAGATAATTTTCTATTTGAATGTTGATTGCTGGTTCAGCCTTTGGAGAGAGAGACAGACAAATCCCACCTTGGTGCCTATCGATTCCTATTGATGATGCAATTATGGGACATTTTACATTACCTTTGCCCAACACAGATAAGTGTTAAAAGTATTAAGTATTAGAGTTTTGTATCAACTATTGTATCAAGCTGTATCAAGTTCAGATTAAGAGTACAAAAAGTGGTAAAAGGCAATTAAAGCAGCAGTTATAGGGAAGGAAATTTTGATGGGGCACATTGAATTATTCATCTGGGAAGACTGATCTATATGACTTTGGCTTAAATTCTGTTTGTACTGTTTACTTGCTCAACTTATCTGTGACATTTGAATTGTTTCATGATTTGTGTGGCAGTTAACAACTGGAAAGAACTGCTTGGTTTTGTTTTTTTGTAACTTTTTTTGCAGTGTTATTTCTGCAACAACTCAACAACAATGAAGAATATCAAAGGATTATTTGATATTCCCTCTCTTATAATAGTTTCTCTGCTTCTGTTGGCCTGCTAAATCTAAAAAACAAAACCCCCAAATCTATATGCATACTATATGTTTAGCACACTTGCTAAAAGCGCGCCAAACATGCTAAAGTCAGCTTGCTATTTGTTTAGCATGCTAAACAGGCTAAAGATGTGAAGCCTTTAACTCAAAATGCTATACCTATATGTGACAGTGTGCACACCTGCATTAGACCAATCCAGTCACATGTCACTTCTCTTTTCACATTTCCATTGATTAATCTGCAAGAAACTATGACTATGAGAGAAGAAATAAACACACGGCACTTTCACTAATTCACACTTGCTTGCCCGTGTGACGTACATTTGGCAACTTACCTCGACTATGGACCCCGTAACCACAGCTGAGCTGTTTTGCAAAGAAAATGCAGCTGCATGAATGCGTGTTTGGCAGCTTTGTAGTATGGTACATGCCTGTGGCTAACCTGATTTCATATACTGTATATGTGGTCTGAACATGTCTTAGAAAACTGAGTCTAGCTGCCTTTGTGAATGCCCCCTTTAACCCCCTTTTTTTTCCTGTCCTTTAACTTTTAAACTGTTATAGCTGAGTAATCAAATAAAGTTCCTCTTGGTCAGCAATCTGCAACCAGTGCCAAAGTGCCTTCCTCAAATGTATTTTTCAGTGTAATCCAGCCCTTAAGCCATTTTGTCAGCCCAGTTTAACCACTTCATCATGGAAGCAGGAAGGTCTACTTCCTGCTTCCATAGAGGTGATACATCACCGCTATACGGGAAATATATAGGTTTAATTGGCATCCCTAAAGTATCTGTCAGTTTTGAGTTCCAGGTACCTGTGGAAATTAGTTTGGAAATCCAAGACAAGTCGTTGTTCCCAACCATTATCTGTGACCTAATGACATTCAAATGAAAAGCCTTCGAGTAATGAATCTCTCATCAACGACTTCAGTTCTTAAAGCTTTGCATATTTTAAACCAGTTTTCATCAATTCAAATGAACAACAAAGGAAATAAAAACTTCATTCAGTTTCTCTGCAACTGATTTACTGGCAACTTCATATCGTAGAAGATATGTCAATATTAATAACATTTCGAGGCTTTGACAAGGCTTTACTCTGGTTTCTCTTCTTACGTTCCAACCACCATGACCCTGAGCATCACCACAGCGGTATTTTGGTTACTTTCTGGTTAGGCCTCCAGCACGCTGTACAGCTACACAGTAATCTACCAGCCTTCCCACTCCTACGCCCCTGAGTACTTACATAAAACTCGAAGAAAATGCGTTAAATGCATTGCACGTATATATATAAATATGTGTGAATGTGCGTGTGTCTGTGAAGGCGTATGCATGTTTGTGTGTTTGTGTGCACCCATTTGTACATGTGTGTGTTTGTTCGTGTGTGTACGTGCTCCCAGCACAGTAAACTGAACCAGTCGTGTGAATCAATCATTTTTGGGGGGGTCCAAATCATTTCCTGACTTACTGGAATTTCACACTGATGATGCTTCTTGGTCTCACTGATAGGAAGGAAACCTCAAACCCCTCCTCTTTGAGATACAAAACTGGGCAGTTGCTGCACATCTTAGCAAAACAGGAAATTTCATGTTTCCTCTGCTGCTTATAGCAACAGCTTGCATCACAGTACTTCTGCATATCTTCACATACAAACACACATACACATATACGCCCACACACGCTCACACACTCACCAAGTCAAGTCCCAGAGCGCAGCCACATTTTTTACATTGGGTTATCAGGATGAGGGCCTTGTTTTAAACCACACTTCACTGAACCGAGCAATCTAAAAAAAACAACAACTGACCTTTTTCTTTTTTAGATACTTCATATACTCACACACCTTTTCGGTAAATGTATTTATTTCAGATATGTATTCGGCTACATTTCTAAATAATGTACTGGACAAAATACAGTTATGGTGACATCAGTAAGACGTTGGCTTCAAACACTTCTTTTTGATGGACTTTTGTAGCAGTGTGGGCTTAAAGGTGAGGAGAACAATGATAGAGACTCCTGTGAAAAAAAGAAAGACGGGGACAAACAGCAGAATGTACCAAAAGATCGACTCCCCGTCATCAAAGCACAAAAACGACTGTGGATTCTCCACTCTGTGTGTCCTTAGGAAGAGATCCTTGCATGTGATGGCTGACTGTTCGACCATGTGGATGGTGTTTGTTGCTTCAAATGTCCTGAACCATTCGGTCTGGCAACAGTTGAATTGATTTCCTGTGAGGAAAATAGTCTGCAGCTTTGGGGCTAATGCATTAGCCTGACCAGAGGGGATGGTAGAAAGTCTGTTGTCCCTCAGATCAAGCACTTTCAGGTTGAGGTTTTGAAGTGAATGGGGAAGATGTAGCAGAAAGTTCTTTGAAATGTTTAAAGACTTCAGACTCTGGAAATGGGAGAAGTCAATGTCTTGTATGTGAGTGTTCCCTAAACCTAGATGCTGTAATGTTGTGCTAAGACTTTGTATTGATTGATGGATGGTTACTCCGGGGTTATCGGATAGCTCCAAGTGCGTTAGCAACAACCCCGCAAATGCAGTGTTTGGAATTATTTTAAGGTTGCATCCCTTAAGGTAAAGCTGTCTCAGGGACATAACATTCTTCCAATTCATGCAAGTTGAATTAGTGTGCATACTGATCTCAGCTTCCTCAGAAAGGCAAATGTCAATGTTGTTGTAGCTGAGATCCACCGACCGGATGCTTTGCAGTGAGGAAAATAATCCCATGGGTACCCACTTAAGACCATTCAGGCTCAGGTTAAAGTATGTCAAATTGCCAAGAGTGGTCAGAGTAGCTTTATCCGCTGAGATCTGGCTTAGTTCATTGTTGCTAACATCCAGCTCATACAAGCTACGAGAGAACTGCTCAGATGTTAGATTTAAGGTTCTCAGGCAGTTTGTGTGCATTTGAAGTCTAGACAGGGTGGGCATTTTCTGGATGAATCCTTTAGGGAAATACTCCACAGAGTTCCCTATCAGATCTAAAGTCTCTAGAGAGGATATATCACCGTGAAGGTTTTCGTCCCACAACTGAGCGGTCACATTATTGATCTCCTTGTTAAAGTTGTAGAATTCCACAGTTTTTGTTGAGTTTGGGAACATATCGTTGTCTGCTAAGTGTTCGTAGAATTTAATGGCGTTGTGAGACAAGTAAAGGTACCTTAAATTACTCTGGCTGGGCAGGAAAGGAAAGAAAAGGAGTTTGTTGTCTGATAAATCGAGAGTCTCTAGCTGGAAAGTGTCGTTGAGGTCTTGCCTTGAGATGAACCACTCAATGAAGTTGTGGCTGACATTGAGGACTTCCAGCTGAATCATGTGGAAGTCAGTGAGACAGGGCAGATAGTTAAAGGCCAAGTTGAGTCGCTGTAGCTTTGGACTGCTGTCAAAAGCATTATCAATCTCAAAAATCAAATTCCTTTGTAGGTCAAGTTCTTTAAGCTGGTGCAGATCCCTGAATGAGGCCTCATCCACTCTCAACAAAAGATTCCCAGAAAGATTGAGGTACTCTAGTGACGTGAGATTTTGAAGAAGCAAGGCAGCCATTTCATCTGTAAGCTTATTCTCAGAAAGATCTAGCGCTATAAGACCTGATAGCTTTCTTAATGCAAGGCTGGTTTCTTCGTAGCTGTTATAAAGACTGTTGTTTGCTAGATTGAGGCTTTTTAAAAGTTTTGAGTCTTGAAAAGTGTTCAATTCTATTTTACTCAAATTGTTGCAAGCTAAGCTCAGGGCGGTTAGTGAAGGGTAACTGAGAAGAGAGGCATTCTGTAGTGTTTCAAAGAGGTTGTAGTTGAGCTGAAGCTCTTCGATGTTTTCTGGAAGTCCTTCAGGCACAGATGTGAGCTGACCATTATTGCAGCAAGCCGTTTGTTGTATCTGCAGAGGAGGTAAAAAAGCACATGATTTAACACTTGCATACTGGTTGCCACTTTGCAGTGTTTCGGCTTTTTAAAATTCTGGCGGAAGCTGGATTTCTTTCTTGCACAGCAGATACATTTTAAGATCGTCATGAATAATATCCATGTGCACTTAAAAAATTTTATTGTGGGAAGATTACCCTCTTAAATTACTTCTCGTGTGGTTATTTGTAAACTATGCTAGCATGCTAAACTAAGCTAATGAGCATTGCCTGCAGTACATTAGCGTCTTACTGTTAGTGGAAGCATTTTAGCCTTCCTGTGTTTTGGGATTTAACTGAAAGTACTGTTACCCACTGTACAGGCTCACAGAAAAACATGGTGGGCTGTAGTTTCTTATTCTGGTAGGTCATACCACAGCTTACCAAAACTTCATTATTTCCTTGACAGATCACTTTTCCATTAGCATTCTGAGTCACTGGACCACTCTAAAAATACTTTCTGGCGATACGCCTTTAAAAAAAAAAATTGAAGTTTTCAGTTTAAATAACTTATCATTTTTCCCCTCTAGGAGTTTTATTGGTTTTATTGCTTTAGATGTTTCATTTCTAGAATCATTCATATTTATATTAATTTATATGACTGATAAACACTCAACAAGAGAGATTTAATTTCTTTCTCATAATCGACATCCGCTTCCAAAACCCTGCATCAGATATTAATATTCACAAGTTTAGACTTTTTGTGGCTTATTGAAAAGTCATTAAATCATTAATACAGTGTAGGAATGTGCCAATCTGGATGGATTTTGATCTAACTAAAGTTATAAACCACATATACAGCGTGCTTTTAGAAGGTGGGTCCTATTAGGGACTGGATCTTTGGTAATAATACAGAACTTTCCATATTTCAGTATCATTACTTGATGCTTTTCTTGTTTACACATTTATGTTTGAGTGCCTTAGGAATAACTTTTTTTTTTTAGAGATTTTAGCTTTGTAGTGTCTTACCGAAGTCACTTTTTAGTTTTAACTAAGCCAAACATGAAATCGTTTGGCCTTTTCCATGTGATACATTGTGAAATTTCCTCAATATTCCTGAAACTTGCTCGGGAAAAGCTAAATGAAAGAAGAGCGTCTTACCAACTGACATCGACGGTGCTGCGGATGACTCGAGACTGGCGTCAGCGTTCTCCACATGTGCAACAAGCAGAGAAGGATGGGTGTGAGCCTGTGGACTGGCATTTTCTCATCCTTACTGTTGAGAACACAGAAGAAGAAGAAACGCGTGAGCCTGTTTGTGTCACATACTTTTAGATTTTTTCCCCTTTGCTGAAGTGAGCAGGAGCTGGTTGTTCGATATAGGCCTGACAATGAGCTGTGATCTTCCTCTGTTTTAAACTATAGTTATTACTATTTGTATATGGTGAAAAACCTTGTATGAAAAAAATGTGTCTTTATAAACTTTGTCTTAAAATGAATATTTGTGTCTGAAAATGGACGAAAGCAGCTTGACATTAAAATGCTGAAGCAGACAGAAGGTCAGAGAGCAGACGGGGAGTTTACAAATTCAACTTTAATAGCCGAGATTCATTTTCACAATTATTTGAAAAGCTTTGATAGTGTAAAAGTCTATAAGACTATATTTGACTGTCTCAGGTGAGAGTGGAGCTCATCATTTTTTACAATCTACTCATATCTAAATGAAAATTTCTGTAAATAGTAAGTACAGTAATATAATCCTTACAGAGTTTACGTCAACGTCATGTACTTGGTTTCATTTTTATTATATGTGAATAACTCAGATTTTTAATTTTTGACTTACAGTCTGTCTCCAGATGTTGGAAGTGATGGCGTATTTTATCCTGAAAACATCTGCTGTGTACATTTTGCAAAAATTTCCCAGATTTCAAATCAGACCACTGCGTGACTCACTGCATGATGAGGCCGTGCGTTTCTTTTTGGCTTGCATGTGTTGTTGGCCTATCCATTATAACGCAAGCATGGCTTCTAAAGAACACAAAGGTTTTCTTGAACATTTTTTATGTTTCTTTATTCGTCTAACCGATTTATTACCATTTTTATTTTGCATCTGCGTAGCTCACATTGAGTAACTGTGCCACCGCTTTCATTATGATTTCTAAACTATGTTCCTGGGGAAGAAGTTAAGCTCATGGAAGAACATATATTTGCAGAATCTTGCTTTCTCTATCTGATGCAGCCTATTTTTTTTTTATTAATAAGACCGTGCACTGTGTTAAAAAGACACGCACACTTACTTTGCGCTTGCATTTATGCGCACTATATGTTTACATTCATCAGGCAACATCTAAATGACTCAAACATGGTCTGAAAGCTGTTATGCTGCGCTCACATTCGTTTGTCAAAGCGGTGCGCTGGTGTATGCACACATAACACTCAGAAAATGGAGCGTATTCAGAAACAGATGATCGTTAAAGT
Source organism: Aulonocara sp. 'chitande type north' Nkhata Bay (assembly GCF_057382095.1). Classification (NCBI taxonomy): domain Eukaryota; kingdom Metazoa; phylum Chordata; class Actinopteri; order Cichliformes; family Cichlidae; genus Aulonocara; species Aulonocara sp. 'chitande type north' Nkhata Bay. Next base: position 32,438,188 of record NC_141352.1, read on the forward strand.
ATCTTGCTCAAATGCACCGACTGCAAAATGACCTTAAATTAGGAATTCCTCATTTAGGCGATGCGCTTTGCTTCATGCAGCAGAACACCGTGCAGTACAGAGTTCATTTACTTACACTGGTGGTTAGGTGTGGATTTGCCAAGCCACTGACGGTTGCTCCCCTGACCATATCGCTGGTTGATTCGCTGTTGCAGAGTGCGTTCACATGTGTGTCAAGTTCAGCTGCTCTCCCCTGCACTGACTGAAGCACAGATGCCCCTTCTTTACTATTCACGGAAGTAGGCAGGCAACGGAAACCGAGTCACATGGACAAGCTGCAATCAGGCAGGTTCTCAAGCTCGGGGCCACAGGAAGGCGAGTGCAGGCTCAACAGCTCTTAACCACCACTGCGCAAGTGTTTTCTTTCTCTTCTTTTTTTTTTTTCTTTTTCTGCTTCACAGCTTCACAGCAGAATAGCGTTATTATTCAGACAACTGATACTGGTAGCACAACTGCTACCACAAAAACCCAATGAGAACACACCCTTCACACCCTCTGCTCGTGCTGATCAGCCAAGCTCTCAAGAGGAAACCACTCAATGCACACACCCTTCCTGCCTTATTTTCGGCCTGTCACTGCAACAGACAAAACACACACACACACATATATATGTATATGTAAATATATGTGTATATATATATCTACACACACACATAAACTGACATTTAGCGCTCTTTATAAAAACATACCTTCAACAGTTACAGGGATTCTGAGTCAGATAAGGCACAAGGGCTCAGAGCATAACTGCAGAAACTAAGCAATCTACTCTGTTTGGCTTTACTGATTTTATTTTCATTCTCCAGCTAATAAATGTACTAAGGTCGCTTTCAACATTTGTGAAACTCCAGCTGTTAGCTTGTATCTTATTTGTAATGATGAGTGGGTGCAAGAATGGGGAATTAGGAATCAGGAAGTGATGGTGCCTTCTGTGGAGAGTTGATTGGTCAGGCATTCCTTCCTGTTTTCACACAGGACGTCTCACTTCTGACTCTGTTGCAAGGTTGGGTGGCAACAAGATTTTCTGATCCATATGAGTATGTGTGGGTGCTGACTTTGTTGTTTGTTTGACACTCGTAAAATCGAATAAGGTGGCTGCTTATGAACTACGAGAAGCTCCCACAGGGCACCTTTAAAAGTTACATGTGATACATAAAAAAAGAGATTTAAGACTTGTTGTTCTTACTACAGAAACGCCTTTGCAGTTGAGATGAAATCTATTATACATTCACTGGCCATTTCATTAGGTACAGCTTGCTAGTGCTGCGTTGGTGCCTGCAGTGCAGCGTTAATTCTTCATCACACTGTTGCTGCACATCCATGATGTGAATCCCAAAGGTGCTTGGTTGAACTGAGATCTGGTGACTGTGGAAGTCATTTGAGTACATTGTACTCACTGTTATGTTCAAGAAAGCAGTTTGAGATGATTTGACCTTTGTGACGTGGTCACAAAGGTCACATGGTCAGCAGCAATATTCAAAAAGGCTGTGACAGTCAAACCATGCTCAACTGACAGTAAGGGGCCCAAGTTGTCTGATTTTGGGGAACCCGTGTGAATTGTAGCCTCAGTTTTCTGTTCTTAGCTGTGAGGAGTGACACCCAGTGTGGTCTTCTGCTGCTGTAACCTATTTGCTTCAAGGTTAAAGGTGCTGTGCGTTCAGAGATGCTCTTCTGCATACCTTGGTTGTAACAACACCTTCCTATCGGCTTGAAGCAGTGTAGCATCTCTGCAAACTCTATAAACCCTAGAGATTGTTGTGTGGGAAAATCCCAGTTGATAATCAGCCACCAACAACCATACCGGCTTCAAAGTCACTAAAACAGCCTTTGTTCTCCATGGCGATGCTCAGTTGAACTGAGTTGAGCTCAGTGAACTTCGGCAGCTCGTCTTGACCGTGTCCGAATCCCTGCGTGCACCGAGTTGCTGCTGCAATTGACTAATAAGATATCTGCACAGGTGTACCTAATGAAATGGCATGTGTGTTCACCTGTTACCGACGTGACCTACAGTGGCTTTAGGTGCATCTTTACATGTGGCCTTGCTCACAGTGTGTGAGGCAGTGTGTGTCAGTCTAAGCACACTGGGTGAGAGCAGCTCCTGCACTACACTCACACAGTGTTGTGAACACGTGCAGTGCAGTGTGTGAGCACTGTTTTTTTGTCTGTTTCAGCAGCTGAAGCCATTTTAAGACATGGCACACTACTGATATTTGCATTCTATTTTTGAGAGCTGCGAAAGGGTTCTAGCAGCGGTGGTGTAAAAAAAAAGTCCCACGAGTGTGTGTGTGGGTGTGAGTGTGTGTGTGTGTGTGTGGGGCAGGGTAGAGGGGGGATGTGGGCAGTTGCTATTTGACGAAACAAACGGGATGGAGACTTAAATGTAAACACTAGAACACTTTCTTAGTTTTTGAGAAAGTTTTTGTTTCTTTTGTTTCTTTGCTTAATTTCTTTAGATATTAAAAACAGCTTCTATAAATATTCACACAATTCCCGTCTTCCTGTTAACGCCTTCAGAGCATACGGCGCATACATCAGCGCACCTCAGTCTTCTGTTTAAGGCTGTAGGTTGTGAGAACAGATACAAGCAGCAACAACAGTTGACGTTACACTAATGTGGGAAACCTCTATCCTCTCGAGAGGCTTTGCTCCACATCATCAGGCTTTCTCTGTGGTGGGACGATATTTGCATTGCATGCAAAAAACCGTCACTGCCCTCTTGTGGAAACATCTCGAGGATCAGCGGCGTTTTCGTGGGCCCTTAAATCTCGGCTCTGTCGAGGTCTCCCACCAGTCAAACATTGCATCGGAGGGATTTAGAAACCTTTGAGAAGGTGTAGATGTTACTCATATTGCTAAGTCATACGTGTAAATGCAACTTTCCTTAAACCAAGGGAAACATGGATTTACATCAAAGTGAGGCACTGGCATCCACCAGGATTTAATTTCTATTGTTGAACTGATTTTAAAGGTTTTCATTCTCACAAAATCATTCCCACTTTAATTTAGTTCAGAAGTCCAACTTTTATTTTGACATTTAAGTTCATTCAAATGTTTATGTTTTTTCACATCTAGTTTCAGTTTGTAGTTTAGTTTTAGTTAACGATGATAACCTTGACTTTTAAGTTTTGAAGATGTTTTAAAGGAAATATTTGACAAATGGAAAGGTGCAGTACAGACACGTCTATGCATTCATTTTAGTGACTGAAATTCCAGTATTTCATTATTATGTTAATGGCTGTACAGTCAATAAGCAGCAACTAAATAAAGATTTAAAAATGAATTAAAAATAAATTATATATAGTCAGTATCCTTTTTCAGATTCCCTATTAGATCGTTATGTGTGGACAAAACCAAGGTTAAGCAGTTATACAGCAGGTTTGATGGTGAACGGGAGGATAGCAGCCCTGGATACAGACAGTGAGACATGCAAAGTAAAAGTATCAAGGATGGAGAAAGTGACTTTGATAGACAGTCCGGCAAACAGACATTCAAGGACAGAACAGAAAGTGGGGAGTATTAGCAGGTACTCTAACAGGCAAGCTGTAAACTGGAGCCACAAATTGGCAGACGCGAAGCAGCCAATCTCTTTGCCTTGGCATTACATAGACAGTCAATCATTCAATGAATTCTCTCCTTCACTGCTGAGACGCTGTCCAGCACTGAGAGGCTTTTTTTGAAATTCCGATACATAATCTCCAAATCCCAACTTTCCCTTGGATATGTTGCTGTTTGTCTGAGGCCTTTTGCATGTTGAAATTTGAAATGTGCATGTTGTTCACTCACTAGCTAGACAGACACGACCAAAGTGGTGCCTCAAAGTAAATCAACATGTTTAAGACATTACTCACACACTTCTCTTGAGATCCCACCACAGCATTTCAATCAAGTTGAGGTCTGGACTTTTTATTCTTTTGCTGCCATTCTGGAGTAGATTTGCTGCTGTGCTATAAAACATTGTGTTTTTGTCTCATCTTGTTTCATGTTTGACTCTAGAACACTTTGACCCCTCGAGGTGTTCATGGTTGACACAATGACAGCAATGTGCTCAGGTCCTGTGGGTGCAAAACAAACCCAAATCTTCACTCCTCCACCGCCGTGCTTGACAGTTGGTGTGAGGTGTTTGTGCAGATATGCTGCGTTTGGTTTTCTCCAAATGTGCTGCTGTGGATTAGAGGCAAACCATCTCCACGTTGGTCTTGTCTGTCCAAAGGACATTGTTCCACGGGTCTTGTGGTTTGTTCAGATGCAACGTTGGAAGCCATGCTGCTATGTTCTTTTCAGAGAAGAGGCTATTTCCTGGCAAGCCTTCCAAAAAGCCATACATGTTCAGTCTTTTTCTAATTGTACTGTCATGAACTTTAACAGTTAACATGCGAGCTGAGTCCTGTAAAGTCTGAAATCTAACTCTTATGTTTTTTTGCAGTTTCACTGCACATTGCACGGTCTGCTCTTTAGGTGAACTGGCTGACAGGTCAACTCCTGGGAAGATTGGACTACACCTAAATAGTCCAGACATGCAAACCAAAAAAACTTGTTTTTATAGAGCTGCTCATACGTACTGATCACTGATGATCAGCTAAAAGAGTGCATTTGATTAGCGTCACCTAGCTAATACTTACCTCCCCGATTCCTGTAGAAGCAGTTAGGATAGTCCTAGTTTTTCACAGGAATGGATATAGCCATGTGGAGTTTTGTGTCCCCACATGATTTTATGTTTTGTTTTTCTTATTTTGCTAATAATTTATTGCATAACTAAGTCATTAATCCTGGTAAAATGTTTTGTATTTATAATGGTTGATCTTGTATACTGGATATTGTCTTTGCAGCTTGTACCACATACTAATCAATAATACAGTTGTTATGGTAATTACCTGGCTCTTGTTAAAAAAACAGAAGAAGAGCCAAGTTTTTAGATTTGCAACAACACTTTGTGAAATAGTCCAATGGTAATAAAGCAATCAAACTAAATAATTCAAATGTATTGTTTATTGTTAGCAGCTGAGTCTTTCGTATAAAAATCCAAGAAATCTGACAAAAGGATTTCCAGAGCGAACCAGCAGATTTTATTTAAACAGTTACTTTAGCACATTTAATGAAGCCTTGGAAAATTTTACTTTCATCAAAGTATATAGCCCAGCATCACAGTATATTATCATTTCAGTAGCAAAACTGCTCAGGTTTAATGTCTGTGATGCAAAGTAACTGGAACAGGGCACGTGCCAAGTTACTGTGGATGATTGATCTATTTTGTTTTTTTGACGAGTCGCTAGATAGAAACTCAAGTTTGGGTTCATATCTCCATGTGTGGTTGGTTAAAAACAACTTAATAGTACATGAAAGGTTTCCCTTTTCCCATGTTTTGATACCAGGCTTATCTTCTAAACCATGAATGAAAATCCACTTTTTCTTCAAGCAATATTAGTATAGCTTCTTTAAATATATAAGTTATTGTTCTAAAAAGCTGATTCTAAGAGAAATGTTTGTTTTTTAATGGAATAGCCTAGATATGCTAGTCTGTGCATCATAATCATACAGTTCATGGCTGAGCTTGGCAGCATGAGCAAGATCCTCTTGTCCAAGTTCCCTTAAAAAAAAAAAAAAAAAAAAAAAAAAGGCCAACAATTATACAGCGCTTTGAGTACTCCGGGAGAGTAGAAAAGCGCTATATAAGAATCAGTCCATTTACCATTACCAGTTGATCAATAGCTGACAGTGTGGTGATGGTCGATCTTTCAGACCACCTGCATTCTCTTCACTTATGCAAACAAACATCAAACCGTCTTTACTGTAGGAGTGGCACCATGTAGACTTTATTTTCAGGCTTTAAAATCACACAGTATCTATAGTACCATAGATAAAACCAGGAAATAAATAAATCGTAATACTACAGTAGCACATTAAAAAGACACATTTCATGTTACAGGTTTAGTTTCCACCGTTACTGAGTAAGTACTTGAAAGGGGGAGATGTTTCAGTGCATACGCAGCACAACAGTGCGCATGCATGGACTGCCACACACGTGCCATGGACGTGGCCCATGTGTCCTTGAGGTTTACCTACGCCAGAATGTTACAATACATCTCACATGTTTCATTTCACTGTAATGCAGTCATTCCACAATGCGTTTGTCCATTAACTCACATGTTAACGACTGTGTCACATGTTAAAAATGTTGCGTTAAAGCATTCGCCACTTGGTTTAGAGTAGCTTAGGCCTCCTTCAAGCAGACAAAATCTCAAGTAAATCTTCAGCACGAGTCCAAAATGCGTGACATTAAATTAAGTTTCCCCTGTAAGGTGAATAATAGAGTTCAGCAGCTAAACTGTAAAAGTGGACTTCTCCACGTAGATACACAAACAGTCCCTGCACATTCCTTTCCCCCTGTTGTTTGTCCAGTTTGGGAAAAAAAAAAACCTTCGCTTTTTTTTGGTGAGTCGAAGTAGATTGCAGATTGTTCTCTGTGTGCTTATGGAAATAAGGTTACTGTGTTTGGAAGAAATGTAACCACTTACCCTCCAAACCTTAAAACACTACAATAGGGAGGGAATCAGCAGTCTGTCTGCACTTGACAGGAACATGTATGATTTCAGGGTGGCACAGGCTGATCTGCATCTAGCCGTCCAGAGGTTTTCCCAGGTACACCATGGTGACTTCAGTGTTGCCGTATACTGCAGACACAGCAGGGAACAGGCAGGTTTTGGGCAGTCCACGGAAAGCCACTCCGAGAAACTCAAAACCTCTCTCAAAGGCTAACGTCTTGTCATCCATGTCTAGAATCACTCGTATTCTCTCCCCGATCTGTGGACAGGCACGGTCACATCAGGAGTTATAATCATGTTTTCACTTGTACTCTTTACACAATTTCCTTTTAAAACGTCATTTCAAATCTCGACTCCTACCTGATATTTAGGTGCATTGTTACACTGGGGGAAATTCCCGTTGACTTCTCCGTTGTGAAGCAGGTTATTGTCGACCAGGTTCCAGCCCCAGCTCTGGTCATCGCTGCCCAAGAGGGCTACGTAGCCCTGGCACTGCATCTGCGCCCGCTTCGTAGCGATACCTATCACTGCCACGGTGCCCAGGGGGCCCTCCCACCAGATTTCCCAGGCATGTCGCCCTTCCGAAAAGCCGATTTTGCCCCGCGCGCCGTCTGTGCTCTGGGCAATAGGGTTGCGGTGCAGAGTGAAGCCGTTCTTCTTCACGTAAACGTTGCGGGAGCAGTCGTGGGAGCTCAAAGCATGCTGAAAGGCCTTGAGCTGCACAGGAAGACAGTTACAGTTAACAAAATCACAGACACTTGCTGGGAAATCTAAATATTTGTAAGGGGAAAAAAGTTCTGTGAAGCATGCATACAGAAGAAGAGACATGCTACTCCACTTTCCATCTCGCAGGACGCTCATTGCACCATTCAGAGGTGCAGAGCTCAAATATTTTTCATAAGAATGTAGGTCGTGTTTCTAAAAACACTTTGGAACAAATGAATGAGCGTCCTTAGATTGACATTGGACACAGACAAGTTGTTCTCATTCAAACCTTACTTTCATGCCATCAACACTCCTATAAACAGTCTCCATACACAGACTGCTTAGAACAGGTTTTGTTCTATTATGCAACTATAGACTGGAGAGTCAATTCAATATGGACTCCAGTGATAAGCCCAATGGCAACAAAACATCTGCTCTACACCTGCTCAGTGTGATCACCAACTGAAAGACAATAATACAACAAGCAGGATTCAGTTTTATGCCCGTTTATGTCTTATATTTCATTGAATACGTTAAAAAGCACTAGATTACGCTGACATTCAGTAATGTTTATGGCTACATTGTCCCTTTGTGTAAAGGCATAATCAAACAGGTAACCCCAGGATAGAGGGATGTGTACTGGTAAACCTACTTTGCCCTTGTAGGTGGGCAGGTTACAAAGGATGTCAGACCGCAGAGCCTCGTCGCTCAGAGTCCGGCTGCAGAGGCTGCGCCACACCTCGCTGTTTTCATCCGCCAGGATATTGTTCCAGTGCCAGCAGACCAGCGAACACCGCATCAGGTCAGTCAGCTCCAGGTAGGAGAAAACATGCTCTAAAACCCTCGCTGGTAGCCTCCCCGCCACCCCTGCGCCTCCTCCGGCTGCAGCCGCATATGGAGAGCCGGTGGAGCTGCAACTGGCTGCCGCTGCTGCGCCCAAGCAGGAGGAGCCTCCTCCCCCACCCGCCGCTCCAGACATTATGCCCCTGCTCTTCACCGACGACGCCAGCTGAGCGAGTAGTTTCACCGTACACCGCAAGACGGTTCCTAATATGAGCTCGGCAGCAACATTTTTAACCTGTGAAAAACCCACACGTAGATCGCGCTAAAACCACAACAGTATACGGACCCGACTCTTCCCACTTCAATGGCTGAATGGAAACGATGCGTCAAGGTCCTCAAAGGGCACGAAGCACTAATTGTCCCGTTGTCACAGAAACGCGAAAATTATTTCGGAAGAAACAGTGGTCAGTTTAAGAAGTAAGCAAAGTCTCCCGAGTCCGGAGACGACGAGATATTAGATAAAGCAACAGTCACGCTCGAGTCAAATAAATTTTACCGCCTGCAAGGACCGCAGAGCCGACATAATGAGTTCAAGGAGGGTTGCTACACAGTACTGTTGCAGTGTTGCGATACTGGACGTTACACCGCTGCAACGTCAAAAGTGTTGTGATTGTGTCGCAAAAAATACGAACCGTATTAAAAGACGATGCAGTTGTTTACCAATAAAAGGCGTTATCTGACCTGTTACGTCATGTTGGTTGGATTTGATAATTATTTTCAGATCGTGTTTGACGGAAAACTAATAATAATAGTTTAAAAAGAACTACTGGTGTTTTCATTGTTTAACATGGGATTTACACGTTGTTGAAAGAAAACAAAACCGGCATCTTATATAAAGTAGACTATATTATTTTATTTTTTAATTTGTATACCACGTGACACCACGGAAGTGACGCGGGGTGCTCAAAAGAGTTAAGCAAAGCATCTGGGAGCAAAACAGCAGTTAGCTTTATTTCATTTTAACCCACAAGACCGGAGAAGGTGACTAACTGACGGTCAAAGCAGCTAACAGTAAGTTGTTGTGGGTTTTTGTTATCGGGACATAAAGATATGCGTGTTATCTGGTAACGGGACAGGCTGCACCGCTTGACACAGCTGTCTGGCTGCCTGCCTCCTGTGCTATGCGGCCTGCTTGACGAGCTGTCCCCCATCTGTCTGCTGTCCGGGGACACTCCGGCGGCTTCGCGCGGTCAGACAGGTGATTAGCGGGTCAGCGTGTAAAGCAACGCTCACCTACGGCGCCAAACAGGCTAGGCTAACTGCAGGTGGTGGAGATCGTGAAGCTTGTGAGCTAAGCTAGCTGATGGTAACAAAGCCCCGCTGCGTTCACCTTTCCAAATTCTTCTACTTCAGGTTGCCATCTTAATTTTTGCAGGCGACGTATCGAACGTCATGTTTTGAGAGGGCACATGTTACTGCCGAGGGTTTGTGCTTGGAAGGCGAAAGCAGCCTTTAAGACTTACCGATGAGCAGCACATATTTAGATTTTAGTCTAAGAAAACATCCAGGAAAAAAAAAAAACACCAAACAAACAGAAACGCATAGCTTCACACCTCTCTCGCCCCTGTCGTCCGCTGTGTTTGGGTGAAAGAGTATAGTTAAAGTAACACAAATAAAGCCGAATTGCTAAATTATGTTGTTCCTCTCTCTCTCTTTGAAAATTTGAAGTTTTGATTAATTTCAGTTTCCTATAGAGTCAGCCTATCAAATAAACTGGAGTTAAATCTGGATTCAATTGTAGCGTGACTGTGCTTATAGCAACCCGAGTAAGTGTAATTGTGAATTTATATTTACCAGAGTCCATTCACTTTGAATGAGCACCTTGTAACGAGGTGGAAAGGTTTTTTGTGTTTTTGTTTTTCATGCTTAAGTTTTTATTTTAGCTACCGCTAGGTGGAAGCACAGATGCATTAAAATCAACCCAGGGACCGTCATGGGAAGCAAAAGTCATGGTTTCTTCGGGAAATGCGCAAAGAAAGCTGTAAAATGTAATAACAATAGTGATGCATTTTGTTTCAGGCGCCTTTCAAAACACTCAAGGTCACCTTACACACGGTTTAAAGAGATGTTCTGATGCGAGAGGGAGTTAGTGATATGGATATTTGCTGGGAGGGAATTCTAGAGGCCGAGAGCAGAGCCAACTCATGATCCAGACCCCATGGTAGAAGGAAGAGGAGGAGATAGCATCGTGTTAACGTGGAGTAACATCTCTGAGGAATGTTTATAGCACCTTGTTAAATTTAAGGTTTGACCCGAACAACAGAATGGCATCAAAAAATGCAAAATGAAAGGTCTAGCTGAGTGTATTAATTTTCCAAAAATGTCTTTTACAAACTGCTCACGAACATTGTACAATGACTAGTTGCGCTCATGTCTTTCTGCTTTAGACAGTGCTGAGAGCATTAGGAACCATGTTGACACCATTTTTAAAAATAGCGCAAGCACCTTCTCTGCGTTATGTTTATTATCAAACAGAATATATAGTAATGCCAATACAACTGTAATAGGTGCACGTCAGCACACAATGTCAGAAAATGCTTATTAG